>NC_047086.1:352358468-352983468 GCF_902459505.1 Geotrypetes seraphini | reverse complement strand
CCTTAGTGCCCCCAGTGCCTCCTTCCCATGTCCCTAGTGCCCCCAGTGCCTCCTTCCCATGTCCATAGTGCCCCCAGTGCCTCTGTTCTGTGTCCTTAGTGCCCCAAGTGCTTCCTTCCCATGTCCATAGTGCCCCCAGTACCTCCTTTCTATGTCTTCCCTTGCCTTTATCCTTCCCCCGAAGCCATCCTGCCTGCCTACCTCCTTCCCTCCCTCCCTCCAGTGCCTGATTCAACCCCCCCACAATTCAACTCCCCCCCAGATTCAAACCCCCCCGTCCGTCCATGTACCGCCGCTGCCTGCCAGTCTGCCTCCCTGCTGCGCCGATTCAAACCCTGGGCCGCCGCTGCTGCTTCTTGCCTTCTTCCTGACATCAATTTTGACGTCAGATAGGAAGTTCGGGCTAGCCAGGCAGCAATTGGCTGGCCCAGATCTTCCTCTCGATGTCAAAATTGTCGTCAGGAAGAAGGGAAGAAGGCAAGAAGTAGCGGCAGCGGGCCAGGGTTTGAATCAGCGCAGCAGGGAGGGAAAGTGATCGCCCATCCTGGTGTCCCCGCACACAGCTTTGGGACGCTGTCCCTGAAAATGGGACATTTCGGTGTTCCGAAGCGGTGGATCGGGACAACGGGACGGTCAGTCCGAAAACAGGACTGTCCCATTGAAAACGGGACGTATGGTCACCTTAACCTATGAGGAACTGTGTCAAAGGCTTTGCTGAAATCTAAGTAAATTACATCTAGCATATGTCCTTGATCCAGTTCTCTGGTCATCCAATCAAAAAATTCAATATGGTTCATTTGGCATGATTTACCTTTAGTAAAGCCATGTTGCCTCAGATCCTGTAACCCATTAGATTCTTGGAATTTCACTATTCTTTCTTTCAGCAAGGCTTCTATTATTTTTCCAATAACCAAAGTGAGGCTTAATGGTCTGTAGTTTCCCGCTTCATTTCTGCAATCACTTTTGTGAATAGAAACCATATCCACTCTTCTCCAATCCATCCTGTCTCAAGAGATTTGTTGAACAAATCTTTAATAGACCCGCCAGAACCTCTCTGAGCTCCTTCAATTTCCTGGGATGGACCCCTTCCAGACCCACTTAAATCATTTGCGGCAGAAGTATTACTTGTGGCTTAAGTCACATGGGCAGGAATAAGCAGTGTGGATGTTGACACTACTTTGTTGCTGTTGAATGGAGGAGTCTCATTCCAAAGTGGTAGGGATCATGACCCATCCATGTCTATGCCTGTGATATGCATTTTCAAAACATATGTCCACAGTCGACAGTAGGAAAATGCCTATTTTCAAAAGGCAAACCACCATAAGTCTAACAACAGAGCAGTGGAGCACCTTAGAAGGCATTGCTATGAACTTCACATAAAGGGTGCCAGATAAACATCTCACCAGAACTCCCTTATAGGTTATGGTGAGCCCCCAAAACCCACTATACCCACTTGTCTACAACCCCAACAACCCTTATGGCTGCAGATGGCACCTATATGGCAGTAGAGTAAGGTTTGGGTTTTTATTTTTTTGGTGGGCTTACATTCTCCACCATAAATATAGTGGTTAGAGTGGCTTATGAGACTTGCTACTCCTCTCTATGGTTAACTAGCCCACCCACCAGGCTACTTAAGACACCTTTGTGCAACTCTACTAGGCTTTCCTTAGTAGGTGCTGATGTTCTGGAGACAGGTATGTACATTTGTATTCTGATCTTTGTGGGGAGGAGGTCAGTGAGCACTGGGGGAGTGTGGGGATGTCTTACCTTGAAGCATGCAGTGGTCATCTGGTCAGTCTGGGCACCTTTGTGGCACTTAGACCCTTCTAAAATAGGTATAATTCCAAACATGTCTAAACCATCCTTGAGACTGCTCAAAGCCCACCTATAACGTGCCTCCTCCACACCCATCTCATGCTCAGAACATCCAGAGGCTGGAACACCTCACTAGCCATACAACAAGATAGTTTTGATTATTGACACTTGGACATCCTAGTGTCAATGTAGGATGCTTTTTTGGACGTCTTTGGTTTTTTAAATTATTATTATTATGAGCTTGATGGTATCTATCCTGATAACCAGACCTAATAAAGACTGGAAAACTGAAGAATGAGCCAGTGATTTTTTTTATCTGTGTGCGACTAGTGATTTGTTCAGTGATATGAGAGACAGATGTGCTGCTGGCCAATTTGCTGATCCAGGGGCTCAAGACTGGAGGATGAAGGGGGACCCTCTCAAACATTTGAAGCCAAATGTGCATGCTGTTCTCCACCACCCTTATTTGTAAGACATCCAAGTTTATTATGCTCAACATACTATCCTCGGTGAAGCCCCTGGACCCCTCCAAGACAGCACCCTGTCTAAACACAGAGGAACAAGCACAAGGACAGTGATGTGGACCCCATATGAGATAGCTAATGATAAGTTGATATCACAGAAGTGATTAAGTTTGTGTATCTTGAGTGTGTTTCCTTGGGTAAGATACAATATACAGTATGTCATAAAGAATCCATTTATCATTTAGGTACTGTTAGGACACACAGTGTAATACATTGGCCATGTTACCATAATTTTACCACAGACAGAAAGCTAGAAATGAACCTTGAAAAGACAGCAAAGTACATTTATCGTAAATCACATAAATGCTAACATGATATATGGTTATATTCACAACCGATAATGAATGTTGCTACTGTCGAATGATAGCTTCTCTACACGTCTTAGATATGCTGACTTAAGCTAAAGAAACTTCTGGTAATATTGTATGCTTCCATTATTGTTTAAAATCTGTGTATTATGATGTGATGCCGTTGCAAGCCTTGCAAACTAATTGAAAGGTTAATCGTGGCTTTTCTCTGCATCGTCAAGCATGATCACAGCATCCAGGTACAATACAGCAGGAAGGTTTCTCCTGTGCGAAACACAAAGAAAGGGGTATGCAAAATCCACAAAAGTAAGGCCTCCTTTTATTAAACTGCGCTAGCAGTTTTTAGCGCCGGGAGCCGTGCTGAATGCCTCACGCTGCTCCCGAGCTGCCACTGGCTGCAGAGCTTGGAGAGTAAAAATTAATGTAAAACGACCCAGCAGAGTCCACACTCAGTAAGGGCTAGATTCACTAAACCCCCCCTTACCTTTCCGATCCGTTGCCGATCCGTGGCCAAGTCTTCCCACCTGACCGATTCAGTAAGCCTCAACATGCAAATTATCTCGATTGGAGGCACGCCCCACAGCAATTGCATGGATCGCTGTAGAGTGATCAAGACGCATGCGCAAATCATCTTCTTTGCCTGTAGATGGTCTGCACATGTGCTTGCTCTCCTGACTTCCCTCTCGTTGCCTCCAAGGACCGAGCCCCATCCCGCAGTTTCCCAGACCCAGCTGCTGCCTTCCCTCTCTGAAAGAGATTCTCATCCAGCTGGGAGCCCAAAGGTCCTCCGTTTATCCTTCAGCTGAAAGATTCACATCCTAAAAAAGATTATTATCCAGAATAGTCCCGCCCGTGACTGTCTCTGCCTTTCGGCCCTCCTGGCTCCGGTGCCTGAGTTGTGGCGGCAGCGCCCACTGCTCTCCCTCTCTGCTTCTTAGGCACTGTTCAGGATATGCTGCAGGGAAGGGTTACTAGGGAGCCTGTGGTTTTAACCCGCGGGGCTGCACTATGGCATGTTCCAGTCTGGAACAGAACAAGCCTTAGTGCAGCCCCGCTTTATAACCGTGGGTTAAAACCATGGGCTCGCGCTGCAGGGAAGGGCAGCAGAGCAGGAGAGAATCTAGCCCTATCTGCAGTGTCTCTAATTCGGGTCTAAACTTCTTGCAACTGTTGTCCTTTGGGAGAGTCAGGGCTGCAGAGAGCAGGAGAGTCAGCAGGGACATGAGTGACTGGTCCTCAGCAGTCGCTTCTTTTTTGATCGGGCAGCCCAGTCGGTGTTCCTGAAATTGTTTTGTGATTCGCTGCCTTCCTACTTTTGGATGCCCTTCCCCTCATTTGCATGTGCGGATCGGATCAGGAGGAAGGTTAGTGAATCGGGTTGCAAAGTGGTTGCAAACTGCTTGGGACAAGATCATTAAGGTTAGTGAATTTAGGCCTAAGGTCTGTCCAGCAAAATTCTGTTGGGTTCACCCTTCTTTTTATAACACCATTTTTCATAGAAATCACACATTTCTCATTTGCACTCTGCTTAGAAATGGTGCAGCTCTTTTATTTAATTTTTCAGTTTGTATTTTGAGACCTTTATTCATGTTTGTTTATTTTTTTGAGGACGCTTGAGGAAGGCAAACCACCGAAACATGGACCGTGTTAGGTCCTCTTCAATGTTTTATCCCTTGTGTTTCATATATTTTAATTAAAGTTTTTTTAAAGCTATTTGTGTGAGCATTTTCATCTTGCGTCCTTCTTCAGTTTTTATCCAGATTTCTGCTGTGCAACAGAAAACCTACACTGTTAAGGGAAAAGAGAATGGAAAGAGTTGGAAAACTGGGAAAAGGGGAGCACAGAAGAGATGGAAAACTGAGTTATGTAGGTCAGTACTAAACTTCCAGCTAGTTTAAATTCTTTATTCATTTTTATAACTTACATCAAGTGCCTCAAAAAGTAACCACATTTTACCTTAAATACATCACTTGAAAACCTACAATTCTTCATATTAAATTAAATGTATCCCTTTCCCTCCCATCCTTTCCATATCTCATATCACATACCATATAATAAAGTCCCCCCTCCCCTACCCCATTCTTTCATTTGTACAAATCAGGGAAAATAATACCTATTCATTGCAATAATTTGTTAATGGCCTCCACACATCTTGAAATTTATTAAAATTCCCTTTCTGAATAGCTAATGTTCTTTCCATTTTATAAATATGACACACTGAATTCCACCAAAAACTGTAGTTCAATCTATTCCAATTCTTTCAATTACATGTTATTTGTTGTATGGCAACTCCTGACAAAATAAGTAAAAGTTTATTATTTTTGGAAGATATTTGACTCTTAGCCCTCATAGACATGCCAAATAATACTGTATCATACGACAATGCCATATGATTTTCTAACAATTTATTTGACCCCCAATTGACTTCCAAAAGGCCAAAATAAATGGACAATAGAATAATAGATGATCTAAAGTCCCTGCTTCAAGATAGACTTAGAGCTATCTAATTTTTGTAAACTAACAGGGGTCCAGAATGCTCTATGCAACAGGAAAAACCATGTTTGTCTCATAGATGCAGACATTGTACATCTCATCCTCCAAGACCAAATTCGTGGCCATTGAGACGCAGTAATTTGATGCTTAATCTCAATGCTCCAAATGTCTCTAAGACCAGTCTTTGGTTTTTTTTATTCAAAAATCCAGATATTAATTTGTACCACTGTGCAGCCTGGTGTCCCAGGAACTTCCAGCTAGTTTAAATGTATTCCTGGATATTCAGCACCAGGTGGCTAAATGTCTGAGTATGCTACCAACTGTTGGAGTTATGTGAATAAAGGTGATATTCAGATAACTATCCGGGCAACTTAACATACAGTGGTGCCTCACACAACGAACTTAATTGGTTCCAGGAGCAAGTTTGTTATGCGAAAAGTTCGTTATGTGAAACGCGTTTTCCCATAACAATACATGTTAAAAAAAATAATTCGTTCTGTTGCATAAAATATGCTAAGATGACATAAAAAAAGATAAATTTTTTGTTATTATTTTTATTTAGATACATCTAAAAACATAATTGTTTTTTAAAACAACACACATTTTTTAAATTTAAAGACAGACTAAGTAGAGTCTAATTTTACAGTGAGAGAGGGCAGAGTCTCAGCGGCAAAAACTGGGACTTAACTGTTCATTTTTTTTTTTTTTCTAGCATCGGGGAAGCGGCGAGAGTAGCTCCGCCCCCCCAACGCATCAGCAGTAGGCGCCGGGCCCCTGCGAGCCGACGGTCCGCCACTGCACAGGGAGCCAGGCGGAGAGAGGGCAGTTAAGCGCAGTGCCTGCGCGGAAGGATGCAGCTCGGGCGACTTCGTTGTGTGAAACGAAGTTCGTTGTAGGAAGCAAGACATGAAGTTCGTTGTGCGCAGCGTTCGCTGTGCGAGGCGTTCGTTATGCGAGGCACCACTGTACAACTTTTCTGTAGAGAGTTTTCCAGATAGCTCTTCTCTTGCCCCACCCCTAACTATCCTGGTTCTGAATAGCACTGGGGAATTCTGTAACAATTTATCAGTGGCATTATCCATATAATGCCGTTGAAAATTAATGGATGGCCTGGTCAGTGGCACTTATCTGGGTGACAGGTGCTGCTACCTGGATAAGGGCTTTTGAATGTCGGGCTGCAAGAATTTTGGGGAAATGTTTCAGGTCTTGTAGACAAGAAGAATTCTAGGGAAGGGGGGAAAGGAAGTACAGGACTGGGACAACTTCTTCGATACTGGGCCTCATTGAGGGAGAGAGTGAGGCAGGCAAATCTCCGAGGGTCCACTGGTAAAGCACGAGCTGCTAAAAGGAGGCTTTCGTAAGCTGTGGACTAGAGAATGACACAGGGACAAATTTATCCCCAGCCCCGCAAGAACTCAAATTCCATGTCCCGTCCCTGTCCTTGTCCCTGCCCCATTCCTGAAAGCTCTGTCTTAAACGCCCAAGCCTCGAACACTTATGATTTTAAAGTGTTTGAGGCTTGTGCATATGAGGATGGAGCTTGCAGGAATGGAGCAGGGACAGGAAAAGAACTCGGGAGGATAGGACGGGAAAATGAGTTCCCATAGGGACAGGGAAACATTTGTCCCCATGTCATTTTCTACTGTGGACCATCCAGAACAATAAACCTAGGGCTCCTAGTAACACAGAACCAGGGAGCAGTCACTCTGCTGCTCACTATCCTCTGAGGCTGTCTTTGCTTGTAGAGAGTAGAAAAGAAAAAATAAATAAATGATCAGTGTCCGGGACTTATTAATTTTTCCCAGGAAATAGTGGCTTAACAGATTCTGCTAGCAGGAATATTTGTATATAACCCCATACAAGGTAAAGAGCTAAATCTTTCCTTTCTTCCCTTCCTTAGGAGTGCTGGGGCACAAGGGGGGTGCCTCGATTTTAGGTGTGGGTCAGTGGGCCAGGAGGCCTGGGGTCAGGGAAGTTTGTTTGTTATCAGCACTGTATTTTGCAGATCCCTAAGGAGAGCTCCAGGAGACAGAGGCAGTGAGGTTCAGTGAATCCAAGTAGAAAGGAGCAAGTAGAAAAGACCCAGAGAATATGTTGTATGGATTCTAGTTGGGGAGCATGGCTGGATGCAATAGCAAAGAGTTAAATGATCAGAGAGTTATTATCAAGAATTCAAAACCATGCTATTCTAACTAAACCTTCACGACTCTTCCCCAGATCCCAATGCATAGTCTATCTATCAACCTTGAAATCTCTCTGGGAATGCCCAGGCCAATTCTTTTGTAAACCACCTAGAACTGAAAGATATTGGCAGAAGACACCAATGTAATGTAATTATCCTGTTTGTATGTGAATTGTGTTGAAATACATTTTCTTTTATAATGCACTGAAGGATTTAATCACAAAACTATCCATTACTTGTAAACACTCTTTCAGACTGGACTCTGCCACTTTGAAAGCAACTATGCTGATTGCCACTTGGGACATGATGACAGGTTCTTGAGTCATCTATCACCCCACCTCACTTGTCCCCAAAGGTAAGGGGTATAAAGAGCCAGTTTCTGTCTACTTAAAAGGGTCAGAGTGGTATGGAAGGGTGGTGGAAGGAGAGAAAGGGGGAAGATGGTGATGAAATTGGTGTGCAGGGAAAGGAGACAGAGACATAAGGGGGAGGATACTGGATGGAATTGGGTTGGAGGGAAAGAAAGGGGGGCAGATGCTGATGAAAGTGGGGGGAAGGGAGAGGAGAGAGTAAAATGCCAGACCATGGGGGTGTGGGAGAGGTAAGGGAAGAAGAGGAGAGGAGAGATGCCAGACTATCAGAGGATGGAAGGGAAGAAGATGGATGCCAGACCAATGGGGGTGAATGGAAAAATGGAAGGAGGAGGCATAAAGTTTCTGGAAGGGGAATAGAAGGAGAGAAGATGCCATATAGAAGGGGCAGAAAGAGGGTAGACAGTGGATGAAAGGAAGAGAGTGACAAGAAGATGAGGAAAGCAGAAACCAGAGAAGACAAGGTAGAAAAAAATTATATTTATTAATTTTTTTTTTTGCTTTAGGGGAGATGCATCGCTGTTTATGTGGTGTTGCATTGTATGCAGAGTCCAGCTTCTTAGTGGTTCAATTTAACCTAGGTTTACATATTTCCATTTTAGCCCCCCTTTTACAAAACTGTAGAGTGTTTTTTAGGGCCGGCCATGGTGGTAACAGCTCTGATGCTATGAGAGTCTGAGCTGTTACCACCATGGCTAAAAACCACACTACAGTTTTGTAAAAGGGGTAGGGGTTAGTTTATGATTACATATTCCATACTAGGCAAAAGTATGTTCTGTGTGTTCAAAAGACACGGTTTTCTTAGGATTGACTGTGTAGGATTCATCTGTAATAGTCTGGCTTGTTTAGTTTTACAATGCGGTGTATTGATGTACTGTTCACTGTAGTATGTAAGATGCTGCCTTTTCCTAGGTACACTCTTGTGTGACGTGGATTGTTACTAAAAATCATGTTTCATACAGATGGAGGGGTAAAAAATTGATGGGCCCCGGGAGTCACCTAGGCTAGGTACGCCACTGTAGCCAGTGATGAGTTAGGTTAATTTTGAAGTCAAGATGAAGCTGAAGTTGGTAGTAATTCCTGGTGAAGAGACATATGTCTCTACCACAACAGACTGCTAGTCATCCCAAGGAAAATTTTACATTGAGATGACTTTCCTTTGAATTGATAGTCTTTAGAGACAAAGCCTGCAATCTACTTTCTGCCAGTGTAGTTGCCGAATACCTTTTTAGCTGTGCTGAATTGTAGAGCAATAAAATCGTTGGGATAAAAACATAAGCAATAGTTGCGTTCATTGTAGTTACAATACTTTTATTTTTTACTCAAAAAGTATTATATTAGGCAATAGCTTTTTTCACTATTACTTAAGTAATTCCCCACTTTTATGAAGCCACGTTAGGCTTTCATATTGTCTTCCAAGGCGGTATTAGCTCCAACGCTCATAGGTATTCACGGCCAATTATGAAAAAAAAAGACTAATGTGGCTTTGTAAAAGGGGGGGGATCAATTTTTTACAGTGTTCTTAACTGTACTTTTACTGCTACTTAAGTATTTTTACTTTTATTTAAGTACTTCGACCAAGTACTTTAAACAACACTGATCATGAAAAACTGACAGGAAATTACACAAATCAAAATGTCAGTCTGTTTAAAATATACAAATTATACTCTTATCAAAAGTCAGTCTTTAGATGGGGCTGCACAAAAGTTTTAGCGGACTTGAGAAACAAGGAGAACTGAAGATAATTTATTTGAAGGGAAGGAGTGGGCAGGGAGATACCACCAGCTTCTGTCAAGGCAGTGCATACCAAACTGAAGGAACTGTGTCTGAATTCAAGAGGGCCTGGGATAGGCACGTGGGATCTCTCAGAGAGAGAAAGAGATAATGGTTACTGCGGATGGGCTATTTGGCCTTTATCTGCCGTCATGTTTCTAAGTTTCAGTGATTTCTACTATACATTCTGGCATGCTGAAATTCCAATGCTTGTATGTATTCTTGCTGCCTATGATTTTTTTTTTTAATGCCATACCGGTCTATTTGTAATTAAAAAAAGAAATCTAATGTTAAAATCTTTACGTACCATATAAATTTTTATAATTATTCTACTTTATATGGAAAATATATAATGCAAAGTACATATTATGGAAGGGTTAGAAAATGTATCAAGTAAATGTTAAGTGTTAGACAATGCTATAAAATGAAAAGTAATGCGGCCTCTAGGAGCTACTTAGCCTTTTCTCAAGCAGCATAAATAAACTATAATGTGCTATAATTAAGTATTTTATTTGTATTCCCATAAGAAAAGCATTTTTTGTAGATAACTTAAAAACATAATTTTCTTTAATTTTGGAGTACCATAAAATTAATTATAAACTTACAAGGTGGATGTGTATGCCTAATATTAAAAAGAAGCATTTTTTTTCAAACATGTGGAGAAGATGCTGCTATAGCATTGTACATGTAAATTTGACTAATGCATTAATTAGTCTTTAAGAACAAACAGAACATGCCTTAAAAATCAGGTCTTCTCCTGACTAGATATGTTTACATATATGTACAATATCTTTTTTTTTTTTTTTTTTAATGGAAAAAAAAGATTCCTTAAAATATTTATATAATATTGCATCATAGTCTTTTGCAATAATAATTATACAGGAAGTCATATTTAGAAGCATTTATCTGGTTAATGCCATGCTATTTTAATAGCTTATATCTTCAGACATTGTTAGACCTAGGTCCTTTGGGTTTCTATACTTCAAGAGTATAATTTTATAAAAGGTTAACTAAGGGATCCTTTTGCAAAGCTGCGCTAGGGGTTTAACGCAAATAATAGCACGCGCTAAACTGCCGGCCATGCTAGCTGCTACCGCCTCCTATTGAGCAGGCGGTAGTTTTTCGGCCAGCGCGGGGGTTAGCACCTGATGAAAAGTCACGCTCGTTAAACCCGCTTGTGCAGTTTTGTAAAAGGAGCCCTAAATGTGAAGGGCAGGTAGACCCCTATTTTTAGCATATTGTATAAAAGACACATATGTGCTTATGTGTGTATAAATTATTAGGAGTAAATTAGTAGAAATCACACCATGAAGCTGTAGACATTTGCACCTTCCCAGAACAAGGTGTAATTAATAGCATAAAATCACATGTGTTATATCACACATGTAAATCATTACACTACCCATTGTCCAAACTCTGCTTCAGAGCATGCCTACACATGGGTTGCATAAAATATATGTCATCTTCTCATGTGTCCATCACCCTTCTTTACAGAAAGGATGGTGGATGCATGGAATGACCTGGTGAATGTGATAGAGACAGGAACTGTGTCTGGGTTCCAGAAAGCATGTGACAGGCATATGGGATCTTGTAGGGAAAAGAAGAGACAGTGGTGTAGTAAGGGGGGGGGCAGACTACCCCAGGTGCTGTCTTGGTGGGATGCTGGCACATCTCTGCCCCCTATACCATGCTCGCACCCACCCTTTCCCGCTCTGCACCTCTTTAAAAGCTTTGCCAGAGTGAGCAGCTACTCCAGCCCGCTGCTCGCAGCAGCCTAGCTCCCTCTGAAATCATTTCCGGGTCACGGGGCCAGGAAGTGATGTCAGAGGGGAAGCCAGCCTGAACAGCAGGCAGAAGCTGCTTGAATTGGCGAAGATTTAAAGAGGTACAGGGGGTGGGAAGGGAGGGCATGATTGTGTCACGGAAGGAACACACAGGATGATTTGGATGGGCAGAATAAAGGACAATATGGCCTTTATCTACCATTATTTCTCCATGATTTTATATATTTTTATAAGCATAACCCCTGAAGTAATTTTATAATATCCCTTTTATACATGTAAAAAGCAATTTTGCCTACCTATAAGAAATGTTTTCTATGGACCATAGGACTGATAAGGCACACAGATGGGTGATGTCATGCACTGGAAAGGAACTACTCTCCCAAAGTGTAGAGTTCTGGCCACATGGTCCCTTCTCACATATAGTAGTCTTCTCTGTTCTCCACTGGATTGGATTCATCAGTTTCTAAGCAGTTTACAATCACAATAAGGAAGGAGATGGGAGATATGACAGAGACCTTTAAATACCTACGGGCATAAATGCGTATGAGGTGAGTCTCTTTCATTTGAAAGGAAGCTTCCAAATGAGAGGGCATAGGATGAGGTGAAGAGGTGAAGAGGTGAAGGTTCAGAAGTAATCTAAGGGAATATCTTTTTACAGAAAGGGTGATGGACGCGTGGAATAGTCTCCCAGTAGAGGTGGTGGAGAAAAAGACTGTGTCTGAATTCAAGAAAGTATGGAATAGGCACATGGGATCTCTTATGGAGAGGAAGAGATAGTGGGTGCTGCGGAGGGGCAGACTGGATGGACCATTTATCCTTCATTTGCCATCATATTTCTATGTTTCTACTAGAGTGACACAGTAATCATTACAGAGGTAATTCCATGGTTCCACGTAGTAACAGAAAGGCCTGAAACAGTGGCGTACCAAGGGGGGGCGGGAGGGGCGGTCCGCCCCGGGTGCCAGCCCTGATGGGTGCTCCCGGCCTTGCCGTTCAGTCCCCCCCACCCCCAAAGGACCGCTCGCCCCACTGACCTTCCTGCACCACCTGTGAAGCAGCCCACAGCAGGATCGCGACGTCAGCGATCCCTGAGCTGCTTGGGAGCTGCTTCCTGCGCCGCCGTCCCGCCCCTCCTCTGACGTCAGAGGAGGGGTGGGACCGCGGCGCAGGAAGCATCGCCTAAGCAGCGCAGGGATCGCTGACGTCGCGATCCTGCTGCGGCTGCTTCATAGGTGGTGCAGGAAGGTCAGTGGGGCGAGCGGTCATTCGGGGGTGGTGGTGGGGATTGAATGGCAAGGTCAGGAACATAGGTAGTGCTGCTTCATAGGTGGTGCGGGGAGGCCAGGGGGGCGAGCGGTCCTTCGGGGTGGGGCGGGCGGGCAGGCAGGCAGGTTTTCAAGGGGGGACAGGCCTTCAAGGGGGGGGGGACAGGCAGGCCTTCAAGGGGGGAGGCAGGCCTTAAAGGGGGAGGACAGGCCTTCGGGGGGTGTGCAGACCTTCAAGGGGGAGGGACAGGCCTTCAAGGGGGGGACAGGCCTTCAAGGGGGTGACAGGCAGGCAGGCCTTCAAGGGGGTGGGACAGGCCCTCAAGGGGGGTGCAGGCCTTTGGGGGGGTGCAGGCCTTCGGGGGGGTGCAGACCTTCAAGGGGGTGCAGGCCTTCAAGGGGGGGGACAGGCCTTCAGGGGGGGTGCAGGCCTTCGGGGGGGTGCAGACCTTCAAGGGGGTGCAGGCCTTCAAGGGGGGGACAGGCCTTCAAGGAGGGGACAGGCAGGCAGGCCTACAAGGGGGGAACAGGCCTACAAGGGGGTGGGACAGGCCTTCAAGGGGGGGACAGGCCTTCAGGGGGTGCAGGCCTTCGGGGGGGACAGGCCTTCAAGGGGGGGACAGGCAGGCAGGCCTTCAAGGGGGGACAGGCCTACAAGGGGGGACAGGCCTTGAAGTAGGGGACATGCCTTCAAGGGGGGTGCAGGCCTTCAAGGGGGGACAGGCAGACCTTTAAGGGGGGACAGGCCTTTGGGGGGGACCCTGGTTTAGAAGTACACGGAGGGAAGGGGGTGTTCAAAGAGACGTGCATATGCCAAACTTTGGGGGGGGAGGAAGAAATAATGGGTCTGAAAATAGAGGAGAGGGAGAGAGATGATGGACCATGGGATTTAGGGAGGGAAGGAACAGAAAGGGAGAGAAATTGGACACAAGGGATGGTGTGGAGGAGGGATAGAGATACTGGATAGGAGGGTAATTGGGAAAAGAAAGGGAGAGATGGTGGACTCTGGGGTGGTGGGGAAGGAGGGAGAGATGCCGGATGAAAGGGTAGTTAAGAAAAGATGGATCTGTGGAGGGAGAAGAAAAAAAGGAAAGATACCAGACTTCCTGGGGAGGGAAGGGAAATGGAAAGGGAGGACAGAGTTGGCAGATGGATGGTTAGCATGCAGAAAGAAGAAAGAAGGAGACCCTGGCAAGCAAGTTATCAGAAGAAAACCAGAGCCTTGAACCAACAAGATTTGAAATATAATCAGACAACAAAAGGTAGAAAAATTAATTTTATTTTCTGTTTTGTGATTATAATATGTCAGATTTGAAATGTGTATCCTGCCAGAGCTGGTGTTGGACTGCAAATGTGAGCTAGGATTTAACAGAGAAAGGAAAAGTCCTTTTTGTTTCTTTATTTTATTTACACCACAACGCCAGTGTGATTAGGAGAAGCCAAAGGGGGTGAAAAAGCTATAAAACCCACCAGGAGTTTTGAAAAAAATCACCCATGTGGGCAGGAAAATTGAATTGAAAAACCAATTCAATAGGCTGAATCGAATCGAAATTTTTTTTCCTGAATCTGGCAGCATTAGTTTGCGCTATTGTCTTAGACTTTAGGACCTGGGATTGGGGAAAGATGGCATCCTCAGTACTTTATAATGCAAGTGAAACGAGGATTTGGTCAGACTTTTGAAGGGTCTGCAGAAAAAAAATATTGTATAGGCCGGGGACATGAGACAGCAGGAAATGGGAACTTTTCTTCCTTCTATTTTTGGGAATGGAAAGGCTGAGGATGTCAGAGAGTTCAGTTAAAATATGTGCTTTATAAGAAAATATAATAATGTGTTTTATAAAGTTTATAGCATAGCTGGCCTACCCAGTGAGGTGTTCCTAGTGGTGGTGGTGGCAGCGTGTCAATGTGTTGAGAGGAAGAGGTGGTCTGGGAAATTTTGCTGAGCAAACTCCGGGCCCATTTCCACCCCCCAGTTAGTCCACTCCACTCAATTGGTTCACACACTGAGTGGGTCTTTGGGTGTTGTTTTGGGATCTCTTCCAGTGGTTTATCAGTATCTCCTTCTGGTCCAAGGAAGGAAACTTTGTTATCCTTAGCATTGACCTATAGAATATGTTTGTAACAGCGCTGCTTGTGTGGCATTAGGCTATGTAGTGATCGAAAGAAAAAAACAGACCTTTGCACATTTTTGCACTATATGGTGGGTGTATGAGGAGATTCACATTTCCTGCACAGCTAAGTCCATGTGAAGTTACCTTGTGCTGTATTTGACATCTAGCAAGGTCTCTGTTTGAAAGGAAAGATCTAAACTTAAAAATGAAGTGGCCAGAAGTTATGGTAAAAGCAGATAGTGTAGCTGGTTTTAAGAAAGATTTGGACAAATTCCTGGAGGAAAAGTCCATAATCTGTTATTAAGACATGGGGGAAGTGTCTGCTTGCCCTGGATCGGTAGCATGGAATGATGCTACTCTTTGGGTTTTGACCAGGTATTAGTGTCCTGGATTGGCTACCATGAGAATGGGCTACTGGGCATGATGGACCATTGGTCTGACCCAGTTAGGCTATTCTTATGTTATGTTCTCATCTGTAGGGGCCTTTGTTTTCACTTCTTATTTTAATGTATTTTTTTTCTGGGAACTTATCAGTGTTTTTTATAATGGGAACAAAAATGGAAGAGAATTAATGTGTGTGGGATGAGGGGGTAACTAATTTCTTCAGCTAAATAATTCAATCCACTTCAAACAGACATAGGAGAACTCACGCACCATTCACACACCCTCCAACCAAAAACGTCAAAAGAAAAAAACTGTTCAACAACCTCCTAGCCATTCGAGCTGCAACACTCGACCCCCAACTCTACAACCAATTGACATCGACCACAGACTGCAAAACCTTCAAAAAGAAATAAAAACCCTTCTATTCAAAAAACACATAAAACCGAACTAACACAATCAGAACTGTCCCAAGCTTCACCTGCAACTACTCCATATGTACTTCTGATGTCATGACAATTCAGACATAATTTATGTTATGTTATGTTTGGAATATAAGAAAATTTTCACTGCCTGTTTCTATTCTGACCATTTATTCCATTTCATGGTCATTACAAAAAATATTTTTTTACATGGGGGGGTGTCAAAAAATGATGGGCCCCGGGTGCAACATACCCTAGGTACGCCACTGGCCTGTAGGCATTTACTCGATATTGCCACAGAAGTAGTAGACCATTCTGCAGTAGTGCTGCCACAGTAATACCGCGGTAATGGGGACACCGGACAGACCTCCCCAAACTCCACCTTTAGACCTGGTGGTCTAGTGGCCTCTCTGTGGGAAGGAAAGAACATAACACTTTCCTGCCTCTGCCACTGTTTAGCTGCTGCAGCTGCTCTGAAAGATTTTCAAGATGGCTGCTGAGACTTCATGTGGCAGCCTTGCTGAATATTCACACTTAATCGACTAAGTTGCACAATATACAGTAGTTGATTAGCAGCTAGCCACTACTACTATCCATTCAGTCGTGTCCAACCCTTGGATACTCTGTAGGCTAGTCTTCACCATACTTCCCTGTTTTCCACAGTTTCTTTCAATTGCTTGATGTTCATTCCCATGTCATTCTTGATTCTGCTTCCTTTTATCACTGACCATTCTGAGTAGCACTTCCTTTTCTAGTGAATTCATCCTCATCACATGTCCAAAATATTCAGTGGAGATAACCAGCTATCTCACGCTGAATATTAGCCAGCTAAGTGCTAATTAATTGCCAAAGAGCTGTTACTAGCTGGTTAAATAGAGCTGAATATCAGTGGGTGGGGAGACGGAAAGGCTTTAAAATTGCTTATTTCAGCAACGGTTTTACATGATGATATTCAGGAAGCAATACTCCTTAATCCTCCCTCACAAAATGCCAAAATATCAGCACATCATTATATTTTGAGATGTTTCATTTTTCCTCTGTAAAAGGCCCTTTTGAGAAACCACTTTACACTTTACTATATCATTCTTACTGTCGTACACATTTTTTTATTATATTGGAACAGAATAGAAATGCTATTTTAAATTAAATTAATTTAATGGTCCTTTTACTAAGCTGCAGTAAAAATTGGCCTTAGTGTGCCCTTATGTGGGTCTTTCCTGCACGTTAAGACTCATATGGCCGCTATGCTTAATTCTACATATAGCGCAAGCTTTTTATAGAACCGTGCTAAGCGCCATTATAATTAGCACAGATTTTTTTTTCAGCGCCAATTTAGGGGTTTATGTGTACGGATTACTAAAATACTATGGGATGTCTCCGTGTGTTCCACGGTAAGCCTTTTACAGCTGTTGTAAGTTTGTGCTAGTGTTTACCATGGTTTTAAGGAGCCCTAATTAAAACAAGATTTCACATAGTAAGATTAGGATGAAAAAATTCTGAGCCTTTTGTTACAGTAAATAGGAGAGGAGGAAGTCTTTGACAAGTTCAAACCTTGCACTTTGTTCTTACAAAAATGAAAAGCTGTGTGTGACTGCATGCTTTTTCAGATCAAAGATATTTATGATTCAAAGAAACTGTGACGCATAACTAAAATTGTCAAGGAAGGACGATTTTAGTGCATATATTACTGGTTTAATATATTTCTCCATCAATCTATTTAACCAGGTTCCCCCCCCAAAAAAAAAAAAATAGAGAGATTCAGTTAATCAGAAATTGGTTTACAGATAAATGGCTGGAATCTTCCTTCCCTCTAACTATAGTTTCCTCGTTCAGTTGAAAGACTGATTTGCATATATCTTACACATACGTTAATCTGCATTTTTTTTTTTAATTCTTAAAATGCAAAGTTAAAAAAGAATAGCCCATGGGAAAAAGAACTTTCAGCAATTCCAATGTGCTAGCTTTTAAAGATGTCTTTTGCTTTCCTCTGTTTAAGTCATTCTTTGCAAATGTTTCAGTATGACTTGGTTTATTGAATATGATGAAGGAAAAACCTCAGAGATAAGAGTTCGCTGCTCAGTTGGTGCATGAGCGATCTGCTACAAGTTAAAAATCTGAAAACCCTGCAAGTAAAACACAGTTCCGTTAGATATTCAGCCCTGGGCAATCAGCCTTACTATTAACGCTGACCACCACAGGCTGAATTAGACTGTGCCAGCATTTAATATTCGTGTCTGTGTGAGCCACAAAAAATTATCTGGGTACTGACTGATATCACTGCACAACAAAGTTTTTGCTTCCTGAACACTGCTGGGTGTTTCTTATAGAATTTTGGGTGCTGATCATGAATATTACATCAAAAATTACCCATCACGTACCATTTCAGAGAAATCTTCAATTTTGTCGTGATTTTTTCTTATATTTGGATGCAAACAATTTTTTCTCCCATAAGTGTCTTATCAACAACGGTTTGTGCCGCCTGGGTATGTCCATGCATAAAATCTAGCCAGGTTGGAAGCTGTTTTATGGAAGATGACATCCTGGGCATGTCTGGGCAGGTCTGAACGAGCTTGCGCTGTCTCACCATGCTATAATGGTGGCTTCCATACACCGATCCTGCTCATTTGGTTAATATAGATAGTCCGTGTGTGTATATAGTATCAGTATAGTAAAGTATAGTAGTATAGTAGCTGTAGCAATATAACAGTAAGTAAGCTTGATGCTATAGACGTTTTGGTGTCGGGCAATATGTCTCGTCGGTGTCGTAACAGCCGCGACACATTCTGCTATATCTGTGGGGAATATACACTTACGCCTCAGAGACGTTCGATGACTGCCCTTGTAAAGAAAGCCTATCATCTGTATTTTGGCTGCAAAATAGGTGATCAAGACAAGCAATGGGCGCCTCACATTTGCTGTGCGACATGTGCTGTTAGTCTGAGAGCCTGGCTCAGAGGTACTCGAAAGACGATGCCATTTGCTGTTCCGATGATATGGCGAGAACAGAAAGACCATGTGACGGACTGTTATTTCTGTTTGACTAATGTGTCTGGTTTCTCTGCCAAAAACAAGAAGTCAATTGAATATCCTAATCTGCCTTCAGCAATGAGACCCATGCCACATGATGACAGTCTTCCAGTTCCGAAACCACCAGAGGATTGGACCTTAGACGAACCAGATGAAGAAACTGCAGTGCAGGGTTCTAACAGTGACATTGACCCGGATTTTGAACCATCCTCATCAGGCGATCCACATCTGATAACACAGTCCAAATTGAACGATTTGGTCAGAGATTTGGGTCTGTCAAAAGCAAAAGCTGAGCTGCTAGGTTCGAGACTGCAGGAATGGTGTTTGCTATCACCAGGTACGAAAATTTCTGTGTTTCGAGACCGGCATCATGATATAACCAAATTTTTTGCACAAGTCGACACTCTCTGTTTCTGTTGTGACATTGAAGGATTGTTCTCGGTCTTTGGTTGTGATCACAACCCGGAAGAGTGGCGTCTTTTCATTGATTCGTCAATGTTAAGCCTGAAAGCTGTTCTGTTGCACAATGGCAACGTTTATCCTTCAGTACCTGTTGGCTATGCAGCACATATGAAAGAAACATATGAGAATATGGAAATGTTACTAAAGTATGTCCAGTATACCAGGTATAACTGGAATATCTGTGGAGACCTCAAAGTCGTTGCTCTGTTACTAGGACTGCAGCTTGGCTATACAAAGTACTGCTGTTTCATCTGCGAATGGGACAGCCGAGACAGAGAGTCGCACTATTCTAGAAAGAACTGGCCACTCCGTAAAAAGTTAGTTCCAGGACAGAAAAATGTAGCACATGAATCGCTTGTTGACCCGACAAAGATATTTTTGCCTCCTCTTCACATTAAACTGGGACTCATGAAGAATTTTGTGAAAGCAATGAACAAGGAAGGGGAAGGTTTTCGTTATTTAAGACAGATGTTCCCAAGAATAACTGATGCCAAGATCAAAGAGGGTATTTTTGTTGGCCCCCAGATCAGACATGTTATGAGTGACAAGCGATTTGAAGATCTGTTAGTTGGGCCGGAAAAAATTGGCTGGAAAGCCTTGAAAGACGTTGTTGACAATTTTCTGGGCAATTACAGAGCCCCAAACTACATTCAGCTGGTAGACAAACTTCTCAAAGCATACAAGAGAATGAAGTGCAATATGTCACTCAAGATTCATTTCCTCCATTCACACTTGGACTTCTTCCCCGCAAATCTCGGTGCTGTGAGTGACGAGCACGGTGAAAGGTTTCATCAAGACATAGCTACGATGGAGAAACGATACCAGGGCAATTGGAATCCGTCAATGCTTGCCGACTATTGTTGGATGCTACAACGTGATGCACCAGACACTGAATATAAAAGAAACTCGGGAGCAAAACACTTTTAATTCTGTTTCATTTAGTCGCTTGTGCGAAACGTAAACTTGACTATATATTTTATTGTCAGTAAACATAAAAATGTCTATTTCTCATAGTTCTTACGTGATGCAGTAAAACCAAAACCATATTTGAGCATACCAAGTTGGTACCTGTCATAATCACCAAAAACTTTTCAGGAATCAAGACTTAACCAAAAAATTGTTGTGCAGTGTATTCAGTGTTAGTACCTGGATAACTCTCTGGCCGTAGTTAGGAAAGCTGTTTTTGTGGTCCTATGTAGTTATCTGGGCACTGATACTGATGCCAGCTACCTGAGATCTCCGCCAATGACTGAGAAGACATTTGTGCTTACCTCTGTGGTTTCTAAACACACTTCAAAAATTGCAAAAAAAAAAGAAAATATGGGCCGTTGTTCAAAAGCACTTATATCTTTAGGGGATAAATCTCTATAGAAGGCAGAAAAGCACATATGTAGAGGGCATACCGATTCTGTCTGTTATTAAAAACAGCTTGGCAATGATCTCTATTCCTACTAGTGTTAGGTATGTGAACTTTTTCGATAGTAAATCAATAAATAAAGGCAAGGATCTGAAAGGTTTTGCGGTATATAAATGCCATGTTATGTAAATACATTTAACAGCTTGAATAGAAGCAACTGTGAGCAATTGAACATATCACTTTTCCACACAGTCCCTTAGAAGATGCATTTGTTGTATCGTTCAACAAGCTTCTGCATTCCTGCAGAGAAGATGTTTTTCGGCTGCTCCCAAAGCCAAGCGAACACCGCTTCCTTTACTTCATGATTTATCTTTCGCTCTCTGGGTCGCACTGAAGCACTCGTGTCTCGTCGCAGGTGACAATTCTCGCCAGAATACTAGGATCTCCTTCATACTATCTCAGGAATTGGGTCACAACCTCCACATGCTGTTTGCACGGTCAGATCAGTAAGGGAACTCATCATACACAGAATTTCATGTTTCCCAAGTCATCATGCATTGTGGCAAATGCAGAACCATAGCTGATATCCAAATTTGTAACCAATTGAGACGTTATCTGTCAGTTTTCTCTAATCAAGGCATCCACCCTGTCAATGTGCTCTTGTGTGCACAATGTTTATGGGTGACCAGAACAACCTTCATCGGTTACCCCTGTTCTTCCTGCTTTAAACCTTTAATTTTTGATTCACCCTCATAACTTGGAAAGCTCCTGCCTGAGGGACAGAAACTGAGGGATTATAAAAGCCAATCTTGCGGGAGTGGCCATGTCCTTGGCTCTCCCCCATTCCAAGCCACTGTACGATTTGAAGTAAGGGAAGCAAGTGACTAACTAACACAGCCAATGCACAGGGGGAAGAGAAAGGAGTAAAGGAATAGTAACAGGATCTATCAGATTGTTGCTCTGATCCCAAGTGGATTTGAAAACAGGACCAGACCACCAATACTGTCTTCAGAGGAGAAATAAGGGGAGACGCAGTAGAAAAATCTATCCAGGAGAAGCACCAGGACACAGAAACCCTGTAGTGTGTCACAGTTGGATAAGTGATTTGCTAGGTAGACTGTGTACCTGGAGCTCTCTGAGAAATCATCTACCTTAAAGTAGAGTTACCATATGGCTCCAGAAAAAGGAGGACGGATTGAGACATCCAGGTTTTTACTTCCATTACTTTCAGTGGAAGTAATACTTAGATGTCTCAATCCGTCCTCTTTTCTCTGGAGCCTTATGGTAACCCTGCCTTAAAGCAACCTTTCTCTAGAACTAGAGTCCACAGACACCGGAAAAGAGAGAGAGAGATGTGAAAGACTTTCTATAAGGAACCTCATCCAATTCAACAGACCTAGTACATAATAAGGGACAGTAAGTATTGGATTTTATCTTTCTTCAATTATTGATTGTAAATAATTGATGCTAAAAGGTTGTCCTGTATTTCCTTGTCTCACTCAAGTGTAAGTAAGTCTGTTGGTTGGAATTCTACCTTCTGGTAGGGAATCCATTATCTGATGACAGAAATGTGCTGAATGAGTGGATTAATGGGCCTTTGGCCTCCAAGTTTTCTAGTCCCACCCCTGACCTCACAGATAGTCCTCAAAAAGATTTGCACACAAAACACTGCTTAGCTGAAAAGTCATTGAGTTTGGGCAGAATTCAGATTGAGAGTGAGCGGCACAAATATGTGTGTAAATTATAGAATTTTATCAATTATAATACATTGTAATATCTACACCAAGCACAGGGCTAATAAAGTTGTGCTTTCATGCACATGCATTTTCAGCCACTTGCACTAGAATTCTATAAAGTAAAGTTGGCATTTTTGCATCTCTCCATGGTGTGCAGTTTGAGTCACCATATTAAAAAAAACAACCCACATTGCTGAATTAGAAAAAGGGAACCAAATAATAGAGGATGAAATGAAGCTATGAGGAAAGGCTAATGAAGATGGAGAAAAGATGGCTGAGGGGACATATGATAGAGTTCCATAAAATAATAAGTACAATAGAACGGGTACATATCAACAGCTTGTTTCAAAGTACAAGGACTAAGGGACAGCACACAATGAAGTCACTAAGGTCCTCTTTTACTAAGGTGTGTTTACTGTTTCAACTCTCATGGCTAGAAATAATTTCCTACGCTTCTGCGTTTGTCTAGTAACATCCGGGTAGATCCACACTTTTTTCCCCAAAAATAAGACTTGAGAGTTACAAAAATATTGTCTGAAAAATGCTGTTGAAAACAAAAGAAACCAGTAATGTAGCTCGTCCTGAAGTCTCAGGTACTGAAGTTTTCAAACAAGTCCGTGAGGTTCAAAGGTTCTCCAACAATTACATTTTGAGCGTCTTCTTCTAGAGTGGTTCCTACTTCCTTTTTCATAGGAATGTGGTATATACAGTTAAGTGAAGATCTTTTCTTAATGTGAATTTTGCTTCTGCATTTAAAGATCTCTTTGTAGTTCAAGTATTGTACTGAGCGTCTTTCACTATACCAGGGGTAGGCAATTCCGGTCCTCGAGAGCCGGAGCCAGGTCAGGTTTTCAGGATATCCACAATAAATACGCATGAGATAGATTTGCATCTCAAGGAGGTAGTGCATGCATATCCATCTCATACATATTCATTGTGGATATCCTGAAAACCTGACCTGGCTCCGGTTCTCGAGGACCGGAATTACCTACCCCTGCACTATACCATAGGGTTTCCTGGCTGAATTCCATTGACATTGATAGCATTCCAAATCCGGTTCTGCCACTAGTTCTGTGTAATGTAGCGATTAAAGATGAGAGCAGTGCAATAAAGGAAAATAACCGCCCCCCATCCCCACATAAACCATGATCTTTACAGGAATAATCTTCATTTCCTTAATTTTTTAGGTCCTGGAACTGATAACTCTGTATTGCACGTGCAGTGCAGAATATAAATTTCTCTGCAAGAGTGGAAAAAAAACAAAACACCACTGTGAGGGGAGAGAACAGCTAATGAGAACAGAGCAGGCAGTGCCCTAATTGAATTAAAAACTGGATGACACCAGTGTAGACACCTGTCCAATTACAAATCGGCCAAGATGTTTACCATTGCTGTACAAGCGATTTAAAAATGACAGAAATCTTTACGCCCATAGATTAACATAACGAAGGAGAACAGATTATGGTGGATGCTGGCCAAACATCTATTCTGGCAGCTGAAGTGGGGGTAAGGGGGTGTGGAACAGAAAAAAAAGATAGTTTGCTGAAGTATAGAAATAAAAACTGTAAACACTCTCTTATGTAGTCTCCGACCGTTGTGTTCTTGATAGTGAAAAAGAGCAAGCTTGTCTTTATAAATGTCAAATTAAAGTGCATGTATTCCTAACTAATATCTAATGTCTTGCAATCACTTAGAAATAATGAATGCTTCATAACACTAATTCATGAGTCCTGGTAAAGAGCGACTTTTCAACAGCAGGTTTTAAAACTGCTGCAGTGCTGTTTGGGCTAACCAGACAGGACACGCTTACTGTGATGTCCATTCCCCATGAAGAAAGAAATAACATCTGCTATTGGCTACACCTAGCAGAAGAGGATTTTCTTTGGTATCAATAAATTTTTATTGAAAATAAAATGTTTTGTCATTGTTCGCATACAATTAAACCAACTGAAAAATAAACAATGTATACAAAACAGTGAACAACAAAAAAAAATAGAAGACCCCCCTCCTACCCTAACCCCCAATCCCCCTCCCTATGGGCAGAAGTGCCAAAAAACACACACAATATAGGATAGAAAAATTGTAAAACAATAAACATTGAAAATAAATCTGCACCATCTCAATTGAAGAATTCAGAATCAAGTCTAATTGAGTCCATTTTGCGTGAGTAGAGTCATAGATATTTATCCATCAACTTCTCCAACTCTGCCAAATGGTGTAGTTTATAAATCCAGTTGTGGAATGTAGGACCACAAGTCTGCCTCCATTTGGTGGTGATGACACACTTAGCTTCCCCCAGACACATACGCTTTAAGTGTACCTGCCATCTGCAACCTCTACTGTTATGGAGGCCCAGCAAACAAGCTTTAGGATCCAAGGAATAGGGTGCCCCCAACCCCACTCCCAGAGAAGTCACTATGCAAGACTATGCAATGATTGAATTTTCCTACAAGACCACCAAATATGATAAAATGTCTCCTTTTCTTGTAAACAATGCCAACAGATATCTGTAGCTGTGTCAGGAAACATTGCCTTAAGTCTTTCTAGAGTATAATACCAGCGGGTTAGAACTTTATAAGCATTTTCTTTCAATAATACACAAATAGAAGTTTTTTGAACCACTTGAAAAATCCTTTTCCATTCACTCCGAGTAAGCTCAACCCCAAATCATCTTCCCACAGAGATATAAAACCATACCGATATAATTCCCATTGACTGAGAAATTGATATAAAACAGAAATAGGCCCTTTTAATTTCCCCAGGTTTGTCATTTCTTCTGTGGTTATCAATCATAGTAGAAGTAATTTAGAAAGAAAGAAAAAAAAAAATATGCTTATGCCTATTACCCCCTATGTTTTCTTTTACTTTTTCTGCTTTAGTTTTTAAGTGAAGGGACCACAGAAAGACTTTTGAAAATATTTCTATATCTATTTCTACATGTGCAAATTGGATGTTTCCAATTTTCAGTGTAGTTCACAGAAGGCTCACAACACTTAGGGCTCCTTTTACTAAGGTGCGCTAGCGTTTTTAGCGCATGCAGGAAATTACTGCGTGCTACACCGCGCGCTATGCTTCTAGAACTAACGCCAGCTCAGTGCTGGTGTTAAGGTCTAGCGTGTGTGGCAATGTAGCGTGCGCTATTCCGCGCATTAAAGCCCTAACGCGGCTTAGTAAAAGGAGCCCTTAGAGCCTTTTGTAAAATAGCAGTGAGGCCACAGGGCACATGAACCAGGAACACTCATCTCACATAGAAGCGCGTTTGGAAAAAAAAGGGCTTTGGTCATTGCAATGTAAGAAGTGATGCCATGCATAAGCAACTGATTTTGTGGCTTATGTGAATTATCTACCAAACTTTCCTAACTCACCGATATCGTGAAAAATCTTCCAATCAGTAAACACTCAAATAACTCTTGTGTTATATGGGAGTTCAGATTCCACCATTTCAAACGAAATTGGTAGGAGTGGCACTCTTCATTATTCCCTTCACAGCTCTTATACCATAACTTAATTTTATTTATAACTTATTTATAATTTTTCAATTATTTTTTAACTTATCAAGTCTTTTAAAATTGAACTTATCTTTAATCCTTATAGGTTTGATTGCCAGCAGCAGTAGGAAATGGAACAAGCTTTCACTTATCCTTAGTGCCCCCGACCTTGATAAAGACAAACGAAACGCGTCGGGAAGGGGAACCCATAAGGATTAAAGATAAGTTCAATTTTAAAAGACTTGATAAGTTAAAAAATAATTGAAAAATTATAAATAAGTTATAAATAAAATTAAGTTATGGTATAAGAGCTGTGAAGGGAATAATGAAGAGTGCCACTCCTACCAATTTCGTTTGAAATGGTGGAATCTGAACTCCCATATAACACAAGAGTTATTTGAGTGTTTACTGATTGGAAGATTTTTCACTATGTGAATTATTACAGTCACTTACACAGACAAATATCGGATTTCATAAAGCTGAACATGCAAAGGGAGTCAATGAAGGAGCGCCATTCCAGATCTCTAACTTCTACCTTTTTAAGGTGGTTTTAAATATCATACAGGTAAGGATAGTTACCCCTGTCCGTCACTCCTTCAAAGCAGGTGTCCAGATGAGCAGTTTGCTAATACACATGGTTTGAAACAGAAGTAAATGGCAATAGGCAAATTTAGTAATCGCAAAACATAGGGTTGTAGACATCCGGATTTACCCGGACATGTCCTCTTTTTAGGGAGTCCGGACGGCTTTTCAAACCCGGCACTTTGTCTGGGTTTTGAAAAGCTGTTGAGATCAGGGCCGAGTCTGGAGTGCATCTGCACATGCTTGGATGTGACATGGTGACGTTACGTGCATTCGCGTCCTCTTTTTTTCCAGATGCAAAACAAGATCAGGAGTAGCGGAGTGGCCTAGTGGTTAGGGCTGCATCTTCAGCACCCTGAGGTTGCAGGTTCAAGCCCAGCGTTGATCCTTGTGACCCTGGGCAAGTCACCTAACACTCCATTACACTAGGTACACTAATCAGATTGTGAGCCCATCAGGATAGATAGGGAGAAATACCTGAGTACCTGATTGTAAACCACTTAGGCTGTAAGTGGTCCATAAATAATAATTATCCATTGGAGGGTTTAAGATCCTCAGTTTGAGACTTGGAGGGGCATTTTTGAAAGGATGTCCAAGTCAAAATGGAAACTTCACCATAGATGTGGCTATCTTCTTAAGAGCTTTTAAATATCAAACAAACATTCAACTATGAAAAGCTCTCAAAATGCTATTCCCCAGGACCTCAACAATTCCAGTCAGGGCTTGTTCACAGCCCAAAGCTTTAAATATCCAATCGTCACTGGTCCATATTAATTTAGAAATACCTTTGTACATAGGAAAATTGATAATGGTAAATGTGGTAAAAGTAACCTTAACCTTGAATTAAATATACAAAGGTATTTCTAAATTAATATGCACCAGAGATGATTGGATACTTAAAGCTTCGGGCTATGAGAGTAATCGAGCCCTGAGTGGTATTGCTGAGGTCCTGGGGAATAGCATTTTGAGAGCTTTTCATAGTTGAATGCAAGTCAGAGTGGAGACAACTTCTCCCTTCCCAACTTCCCTTTGGTCTCTTGTACGTTAATGTGAATTTGCCTAGTATTTTAATATATGATAAAATATTGTTTTTATTTACCCATTTTAACAGTTTTCTACAATCTTTTTATATTGTACACCGTTTAGACATTTGTTTTGATAGACAGTATATCACAAATAAACAAACTTGAAACATAATTTCCAAAATGAACATCCATTTCACATGCACATATTTCCAAAAGGAAATAACATCATGATTTCCTGTTCAAAAATATGTTCGAAAATATGTGCTGAAGACATCCCACACAAACATGCTAGTTTACAAACTGGAACTTCCACCATATGAATGGCAAAAAAGCAGGGCCAAGAATGTCTGTGGCAGAATTCTTAGCTGAATGGCCATGCGCCAGACCCTGCAAAGCAGAGGGGCAGCATAGTGGTTAGTGCTGTGAACATTAAACCAAGGGACCTAAGTTCAAGTTCCACTTTAACTCTTTTTTATTTTGAAACTGTGAGCTGGAACATAATACGTACTATACCTGACTACACGGTACCGTAACAGAAACACGCCAGAAAAAAAGCGTGCCAACAATCCCACACAGGAGTTATGCACACCGGCTTAAAATAGTTACTGTTAGCACTGTGAGGGGGTTTGTGTGGGGGGACCCCCTCCAATTAACTTACAAGTGTTCGCGCTTCCGTGGGGTGGGGGTATGGGGGTATGTGTGTGTGGGGACCCCCAGTACACAGAAAACTGCTGTTTTGTTTAGTTGTGGGGTATTTGGCAGTTTTTAGTGTTTTGGGGGGTTCCCCCAAACACCCCCAACAGGAGCGCAAACATTTGTAAATTTAGTGGGTGTTCCCGCCCCCTTACAGCGCTAACAGTAACTGTTTTAAGCCGGCGCGCATAAGTCCTGTGTGGGATTGTCTGCATGCGATTGTTGGCGCATTTTTGTCCGGCACAGGAATGACGGGTCACCGACTATACGCCACTTCAATAGTCTTCAGACTTGCAGCTGGCTTATATATTTGGGAATGCACAAATATATTAGGCAATACAGCAATACTTTTCTAAGGTTTTATTGTCTAATATCAAAAGCAACCTTGGATACCCTGATAAAGCTTCTTGGGCGAAACATAGCCTATGTTGGAAAGAGATGAGTATTAGAACTAAACAAATATAGAGTTATAGAAAAAAGGAATAAAATTATAATATATAAAAAGCTATAAAAAAAATAGACCGATGAAGATTTTGGTGCTAAGGAAACTGTGAATGAAATCTACACACAGCCTGCACCGCTGAGGTCTTAAAGCAGGTTTAAACTGAAAATATCTAAGTTTGCTTGAGGTTTTTGATATTATATATTTGGGTGCAATAGGCATTCTTCTGTTTCCAGAAGACTCACAATAAAAATTTTAAAAAATGAGTTAGGTGGGTTTGAAACCTGGGTCCCCGGTTTACTGTTCACTACACTACCCCTAGGCTACTGTTCAAACGCGATGCCTGTGTTGCTAAGAATGCCCATAATACCTTAGGGAGAGAAACAGCATCTAGTGGGGGATTAAGAAGTGTCATGCCTTAACCCCTCCAACACCCTGATGCTCAATCTGACTCAGGTCTAACTTAGGCTGCCCTTCTTTTTAGACTGGGACATTTCTTTCCATTTGGTCATTGCTGTTATACGTCCAGAACCCACCCATAACATGGCCCCTTGATATTTGGATGCACTGCAGTGCTAGATGTCTCTTTTCTGCCTTTGCAAAATAGGGGCTTGGACATTTCAAGCACATGGATATACATTTGGACATTTTGAGATATCCATATGTTTAGAAAATAAGCTCTTTAGGCTCTCGTATTGGCTTCATTGGATATTTAACCTGGCTGAGTGTCTAAATTTATACTCAAAATTTCACTAAACTCCCTAAAATTAGGACTCTATACAGTAGGTAACAACAGGGGTGGATTTTGGGCGAGTTAAAAAAATTAGGATTTAGCCCTGGTTTTCACCTAAATTTAGGAATTTAAAGGAGATTGTCTGTCTAGATTTACGAGCCTAATAGGGGTGCCTGATACTAAGCTTACTAGAAACATAGAAGATAGAAACATAGAAGATGACGGCAGAAAAGGGCTACAGCCCATCAAGTCTGCCCACTCTGCTTACCCACCCCCTGTCAATGCCCTAATGACCCAATTTCCTTATCTTGACCCTCGTAGGGATCCCACTGTGCCACACATGGAGGAGTGTGTGGCACAGTGGATGGAGCTACGGCCTCAGCACCCTGGGGTTGTGGGTTCAAACCCTGCCGCTGCTCCTTGTGACCCTGGGCAAGTCACATAACACTCCATTACACCAGGTACACTAGTCAGATTGTGAGCCCACCAGGATAGATAGGGAGAAATACCTGAGTCAGAATTAAAGCATTGCTTATTGTGAGCTTCTACCGCTACTAATATCTGGGGAGTCAATTCAAGAGCGGTTTGCATGAGCTTCTCTAAAGGTGTTATAATACATGAGCTTATTATTGCCCCATGGAGGCTTTCAGCATCTGTATGCATTGGAGCTTTACCATCACCTCTCCCCCTCATGCATATTTACCTCAGAGACAGATCAGAATTGGTTACAATTTCTTCTTGTATTCTTTTTTTTTAATTAATAACTGAATATTAGCATTTGATCTACAATATAATTTGATATTTCCAAATCTATTTTCCCTGTGGATTTTTTTAAGAATTGGATTAAGAATAATGTGACTTAACAGAGGAGTAAATCTTCCAGATGTAAATATATCACACATCCAAGTGATAGTGGAGGGGCAGGAATCCGCTAAGTAAATAGCCCTGAAGAAAACTGGCATGCAGCACTATTTAATTAATGGCGTTCTGAATTGCGTGCCATTTATAGAATAGCACTTACAGTTGATTCCTGCACTGAACTTTGGTCACATGAATTTACGCCAACTAAAACCCAGTGTAAATCTGACATGCATGTTAGGCACAGATTCCCTGTATTCAATAATACTGCATATCTTGGGTTGCATGTCATGATCTTGGGTTGCATGTCATGATTTTTCTGCATGTAGTTTTATAGAATAGAGTACAGGGAGATGCACGCACAACTGAAATGGTGAAGTTGACAGAGAGAGGAAACTAGAACTTTCATGGATACGTGTAAATAGACACTGCAGATTGATACACTTTCTTTTAATGACCATCTCAACTTTCCGGTTAAAAAAAAAAATGTTTCTTTAGTCTTCACACGTTGAGAAAAGTGAGATCCTACTTCCACCAACAACAGTTTGTTGTCCTTGTACAACCTATCATTCTTTCCAGACTGGACTATTGTAACTCCATCTATCTAAGTCAAACCAAGAAAAGTCTTCGGCGGATCCAGAACACTGCGGTTAGGTTGATCTTCGCAAAAAGTAAATTTGATCAGGTTTCCCCACTTCTTTTTTTTTTTAAATCATTTTTATTAATGAAGCAACAAGAGAAACAAGCAGAGTACATAAGTACAATAGCAAAAACCGCAACGGATGGTATATTACAATAGTCACCTGCAACAGTACTGAAGACAGCAAAAAGACAGAAGAAAACGGGGGTAAGGTTTCCCCACTTCTGTCAAAACTTCACTGGCTTCCAGTTATTTCTAGGGTGCACTTTAAATGTGCCTGCCTAACATTCAAGATCCTACATGGCACTCTTCCTCCCCTAATTCCACTATCCTGGAATTCTTCAAGACCTGACACTCCCAGATCCACCCCAAAACTTGAACTATCTTTCCCCTCGCTATAAGGCGTCATCTATCCGGGAAAATTAGGGAAATCTCTTTTCTTCAAATTCACTGAGCTTTGGAATAACCTTCCTGCCCTGCTGTGGAATCTGGGCTCCCTCCAATTATTCTGAAAGCATCTGAAAACATGGCCGTTCTCAGAAATGTAAATCTCTCTACCCTTTTTATAATCACTGGAGTATAATCACTAATTCTTATTATGTTTTTCTTTCCTTATTTTAAAGTTCCTGTAAACCGTGCCGAACTCTATCTCTATGGAGAGGATGCAGTATATAAACTTAAGATTTAGTTTAGTTTAGTTAGAAATGGCCAGCCTCCTTAGGAGATGTATAAATATAGTGTATTTAGCTGCCATAGTAAATGTGTGTGTATATATACATAGGATGATTGATTTGGTATAACCGTGTGCATATAAGTAGGAAAATTGATGTGTCAGTAACATAAGTAGGATGACTGATTATGGCGTAATCATGCCGGAATTAATCTCTGTATTGTAACACCACCACAGAGCTCCGTGTATTTCAGTACAGAGCCCATGTATTGTAACACCTCGTAGAAGCTCTTTTAACTCTGTATGGTAACATCTCTACAGAAGCTTATGTAGCGTAACACCTTTACAGAAGTTCATGTAAACTGCTCTGAATTGACTCCCCGGTCATTAGTAGCGGTATAGAAGCTCTCAATAAACATAAACTCTCAATTGAGGTCAATAAACACCAATAATTAATTGTTGACATTCAATTATTGGGTTTAATTGGCTCAATAAGCACTTGAAATGCCCACACACATCTCAAGATTGTGCACAAAGTTCGGTGAACATCTTTGTGTGCCATATATCAGAATCCAGGGGAAAATGTCTTGGGTCTCAGTTCAAAGCTTCAGAAGATGAACATGTCAAAGTTGTTGGTGGTGGGGAATTCTGTATATGTGCCAATAATGTAGGTGTGAGCACTTATATCAGTCATAGAGCTGGTGAAAATGCAGGTGCCTAAGTTTACAGTTTATTAAAAATTTGATATACAGCCCAGCCTTGTCAGATCAAGGCAGTTTATAATAAAAACACAAAAGTATGAGGAGGGGGGATTCCTCTGTTCACTGAATCTGTCAGAGGTTTCAAGGTGCAGGGAGCTGCTTTGCCTCTGCTGTCATGACAACGGGGAGGTTATCATGCACACTGTGTGGACTCCTCCTACTGCCAACAGCAGAGAACTACAATTGGCTGATTTGAAAGATTCAGTTTCTTCAACCTGAGAACTGTGTAGAGAGATACAGAAAGCAGTTGGAATGAGAAGGGGAAGGGAGCAGGAGTAGAGAGAAACAGCTTGTTAATAGTTTGGTGGAAGCTGGCAGAGAATTTCTCTAAGCAGCTGGCTACCTCTATACATATAGCTCTGGGGATCAGTGTCTCAGAACCCTGAATATACTGGTAAAGGGTGAAATTACTATTTGTCGTATTGGTGTTAGCACCCGAGTAAAAGATCTGGGTGTCATTGTAGACAGTACGATGAAAACTTCCGCCCAATGTGCAGCAGCGGCCAAAAAAATCAAACAAGATGCTAGGAATTATTTTAAGATGGATGGTTATGAAGACTAAGAATATTATAATACCCCTGTATCACTCTATGGTGTGACCTCATCTGGAGTATTGCATTTAGTTTTGGTCTCCTTATCTCAAGAAAGATATAGTGGCACTAGAAAAGGTTCAAAGAAGAGTGACCAAGATAATTAAAGGGATGGAATTCCTCTCGTATAAGGAAAGACTAAAAAGGTTAGGGCTCTTCAGCTTGGAAAAGAGATGGCTGAGGGGAGATATGATTGAAATCTACAAAATCCTGAGTAGTGTAGAATAGGTACAAGTCAATTTTTTTTAAATTTTTTTTTACTTCATCAAAAATTACAAAAACTAGGAGATACATGATGAAGTTACAGTGATATACTTTTAAAACCAATAAGAGGAAATATTTTTTCACTCAGAAAATAGTTAAGCTCTGGAACGCGTTGCCAGAAATTATGGTAAGAGCGGATAGTGTAGCTGGTTTTAAGAAAGGTTTGGACAATTTCCTGGAGGAAAAGGACATAGTCTGTTATTGAGACAGATATGGGAGAAGCCACTGCTTGCCCTGGATCAGAAGCATGGAATATTGCTACTCTTTGGGTTTTTGCCAGGTACTAGTGACCTGGATTGGCCACCGTGAGGATAGGCAACTGGGCTAGATGGACCACTGGTCTGACCCAGTAAGGCCATTCTTATGTTTGAAACAAATTAAACAAGCCATAATCTTTTATTTATTTTTAAATTTTATTTTCCACCTACAACCTAGGCAGATTTTAACAGAGTAATTGTTAACTAAAGTAATTAGCTTATTGTCTAATTACCCAAATTGTCTTAAACATTGGCTTAAAAACAGTTGGGAGATAAGCCCCCATTTCCAAAGTAGAATCCACTTCTAGAATGTCCCCTAGAAGCCTATCCCCTCAAATGAACCCTAACCAGTACCTATTCTGATTAGCCTCTCAGTGATGGCCCCTATCATGAGTAACTCCCTCCAGGCTTGACTCTTCTTGACCCCTCCCCTAGGCCTACCCTGCTTGAGGCATTGGTGGGTGGTAGTCTGAGAAAGAGAGATGCCCAATCATCCTAGCCCTTGCTGTCTGTAAAGTACAAAATATTGAGCTACCCATATAATATCTTTCTTCTCTTCTTCTCCTGTACATATTCTCTCAAACTTTATATTCTTTTCAGGCCTCTTTGCTTGCTGTTCTGCCATTCTGTTTCATCATTCCCATGCCAAGTTGAAACTGCCATGATCTTGGATTGGTTGTTAATGCTTGTTTGTCTTTCTGTTCTGTGAGCACTTAATTCAGGCCTTGTAGGTATGCAGTATGCTAACAGCATTCATGCCTTCCATGGCTATGAATTCCTGCCCTGTTCCTACCATGAACGCCAAAACAAACTCTTTTGGTACCTGGTTATAGAGCTGGATATTCCATAGTCTCTATCCTGCTCCCATTAATGATTGTAATGTAGTCTCAAGTCCAAAACTGGCTCCATTGTCAGACTTTCTTCACCTAGAATCCTCAGAATCATTATCTTCGCTGGCAATTTCTCTCATCAGAATTTCATTAACTTGCAGTGCAGAATACAGAGAATTTAGGTTTGTTAACATCTTTATGTCTATGATGATGTATGTCTAAAGTCCGATGATAAATATGCCCTGTGATGGGTTGATGACCAATGGGTTGATAGTGGTTGAAGATGATCTTGTGGATTATTTTTTTATCTTTCTCCTGATGTTTTTTCCTTCTGAGTTTTTTTTTTTCTTCTCAATGTTACTCATGCCACCTTCTCAATGTTATCCTTTGTCCTCTTCTATGATATTTATTGGCAGTCTTCTGCAATGATCTTCTTGTTCCACATCTACAAAAGACCCTCCAGTAAGGCTGAAAGACCAAACAACTAGCTTGAAAGATGAACTTCTGTAAAATAAGTCAGTAAATAAAAGGTGTCAAACTGATTAAATTCTGAGAAATAACATACAAACATTTCAAATTCCACATTAAATTATGGTATGCAAATGCATGCACCGGAAAATTAATTTATGTCTTCAAAATTGCAATCAAATTCTTATGTTTTCCATTAGAAACATAGAAACTTGATAGCAGATAAAGGCCAAATGGCCCATCCAGTCTGCTCATCTGCAATATCCACTATTTCCTCCTGTCCCTAAGAGATCTCACATGCCTGTCTCACACATTCTTGAATTCAGATACAGTCTATGGGACTCATAAAACAAAAATACACCTAAAAACCCACCCAAGTCAGCACTTGGATGATCTAAAATACAGGTCGTCCAAGTGCCGATAATCGAAACAGGGTTTTAGATGTATCCGGAGACTTTTTAGGCCTCTGAATCACGCTGTGCGCCCAGAGTAGAAAGGGGCATTTTTGGAGTAGTGGTTAGGACGGGATATGGGCCAACCTAAATTTAGTCGTACTGCGGGAATAACTGAAAGTTTGACGAGACTGCTTAGATAGAACTTATATGTTGTGACTTAGATGATCTAAAAACTGGTATAAGTTTTTAGATCATCTGGTATATCCAAAGTGACCAGAGAACCACTGAAGGGACAAAGCAAAGACTCTCACATACTCTCACATACTCCCCTGCACACAGCTATAAAAATCAGAATAAAAACGTACATACCTGCCTCCAGAACATCAGCACCTGGCATAGGATAACCTAGTAGAACTTCTCAGGGGTGGCTTAAGTAGTCTAGGTGGTGGACTAGTGAACCATAGAGAGGAGGACCCAGGCCCATAAGCCACCCTACATTTATGGTGGAAAATGTGAGTCCACCAAAACCCTACTATACTGCCATATGGATGCCACCTGCAGCCATAAGGGCTATTTGGGTTGTAGACAGGTGGGTATAGTGGATTTGGGGGGTGTTTTGGAGGGCTCAACATTACTTATATGGGAGTTCTGGTGAGATGTTTATGTGGTACCCTTTCTGTGAAGTTCACAGTAGTGCCCTGTAAGATGCCCCATTGCTGAGTTGCTATGTCTGGGTAGCCAGTTCATCACTTTGCAGGCCCCTCCCACATTCAAAATGTCTTGTTCTAGGTGTTTGGGACTTGTCCAATTTTTTGGATGAGAATGTGGTATAAACATAGACGTATTAGTAGTCTGGACGATCAAACAGCTGGACATAGAAGAAGACAATTTTTTAAAAAAATATAGTTTGGATGTACTTTTCAAGAATGGACATTTTTACGCTGCAGAGTTTGGGCAACTAGCACCCTACATCTAAATCAGACTTAGACGTTTCTTTTGATTATGCCCCTCTTTGTCTCCATCACCTCTACTGGGAGACTATTCCATGCATATACAACCCTTTCTGTAAAAATATATTTCCTTATATTATTCCTGAGCCTATCACCTCTTGATCCTCATTCTATGCCCTCTTTCTCTAGACTTTCCCTTCATTTGAAAGAGATTCACCTCATAAGTATTTATTAGGATCAATATGACCCCACTGGGTCTTAATGGTGAATGTAGACCTTTGATGCCATCTAGTAACTAATAATAAAGATCTTACCACTGCATTTTTGCACAGCAAAGCAATACACTAAAATTCAAAAAAACATTATGGTAAAATTTTGAATATCTGCAACATAATACTAGCACAAAACACATTATTGATTATTGCAACCATCGTGCCCAGCAGTCTGTTCACGCGGCGGCCCCCAAGTCTAAGACCAGTGCTCTAAATGAGTCCAGCTTCCCCTGCCAGTTTAGCAGGAACTTGTCCAACTTTGTCTTGAATCCCTTGAGGGTGTTTTCCCCTATAACAGACTCCGGAAGAGCGTTCCAGTTTTCTATCACTCTCTGGGTGAAGAACTTCCTTTCAGCTTTAGAGAGTGCCCTCTCGTTCTTCCTACTTTGGAGAGGGTAAACAATCTGTTTTTATCTGCTAAGTCTATTCCCTTCAGTATTTTGAATGTTTCGATCATGTCCCCTCTCAGTCTCCTCTTTTCAAGGGAGAAGAGGCCCAGTTTCTCCAATCTTCAATTGCTCCAGTTCCTTTACCATTTTAGTCACTCTTCGCTGGACCCTTTCGAGTAGTACCGTGTCCTTCTTCCAGGGGAGGGCGCACCATGGCCCGGAACAGCAGCATTATAACCTTCTCCGATCTGTTCGTGATACCCTTCTTTATCATTCCTAGCATTCTGTTCGCCCTTTTCACTGCTGCTGCACATTGCGCGGACGGCTTCATCGACTTGTCTATCAGAACTAACAAGTCTCTTTCCTGGGAGGTCTCTTCAAGAACCGCCCCAGACATCCTGTATTCGTGCATGAGATTATCAGACCTGAATCTTTTTTTTTTCCCTCTTTCCTTTACTGTCCTTATGAATAACTGTGTTACATTCCTATTTAACTTTTCCTAAACCACACTGATGTTAATATGAAGAGCGATCTATAAATACTAATAAACATATACATATATTTTAGGTGAACTGTGCATTTGCTGAATGTTTCTGTTTTTATTATGTAATTATATGTTTTATTATCTGTTTTCTTGTATCTCATGCAGAACTATTGGACGTAGCAGGCTATAAATGAATAAATAAATTTGACCCCCCACCGAGCCCCAAATATCCCCAAGTGTCAGGGAGGATCTTCTGCCTCTTCAGTGGTGGGTGGATGGTGAGGGGAGGGGTGATATATTTCTGATAGGAACAACTGGAGAACAAACATAAAGAAATACAAACAACTGATAAAAGTAAAAAGGAAAACATTCTACTCATCCAAAATATATATATCCAACACAAGTTCAAAAGGAGTCAACACTCATGAACTGTTCAATCTAGCAAATAATCTATTTGATACCACACGCCACAGTCAATCCACGCACGACGCAAAACTTCCATCAGCAGATGACCTGGCACTACACTTCGACTCAAAAATTGTGAATTTAAGGAACAATTGCCCAACAAACAACTCAGACGAACAGCAAACAGCCAACACACATGAAAATGAAATACCAGCGGACATGTTCTGGAACTCCTTTCAGGACCTAGAATGGAGCAACTTCATAAAGCTCTACAACAAGTATACCAAATCAAATTGCATCCTAGACCCCTGCCCCCCCAACATAATGAAAGCAGCCCCATTAGACTTTAAAATAACACTATGGACTCATATGTCCAATAATTTCAAAAACGGAAAATTCCTATCAAAAAATGGTCACATAATAATCACCCCAATTCCAAAAAATCATAAACTAACCCTAACATCAGCAACCAATTATAGACCTGTAGCATCCATCCCATTTTTCGTAAAAATAATGGAAGGCCTGGTACAAACCCAATTGATGGATTACCTGAATCAGTTCTCACTATTACACGAAACCCAGTCTGGTTTCAGACCGTTGTTTAGTACTGAGACAGTGATTGCAGCGATTCTAGAATTCCTACGTAACTTATTCAGCAAAGATCATAAAGCCTTAATCATGCAATTCGACATGAGCTCGGCCTTCGACTTGGTAGACCACGAAAAGTTACTACAATGCTTAGACGCAATTGGCATTGGAGGCGAGGTGCTGAACTGGTTCCGAGGATTCCTCACGACTCGCACCTATCAAGTTCGCTTCAACTGCAATCTCTCTAAAACATGGAGAAACCCATCAGGCGTACCACAGGGGTCCCCACTATCCCCACTACTCTTCAATGTCTATATAGCTTCACTAGGTACGCAGCTGTCCCAACGAGGTATCAAAGTATTCAGTTACGCAGATGACTTCACAATCATCATCCCATTCATTGCGTCTCCCTCCGAAATCACCCCCAAAGCAACTGAAGCGCTAAACATGATGGAACAATGGACCACAGATTACAAATTGAAGCTCAATTCGGATAAAACTAAATTCTTTATAGCCTCGCCACAAACGCATAACATGACAAAATCTCTACACATTAACAATCTTGACTACCCCATTCAATCAACGATGAAGGTCCTAGGAGTAATACTAGACCAAAGTCTAACCATGAAAGACCATATAAACTCCCTAATCAAAAGAGGGTTTTTCACTCTCTGGAAACTTAGGTCCATCAAGGCGTACTTCCACACTTCAGCTTTCAGAATTCTAGTACAATCCCTAATACTGAGCCATCTGGATTATTGTAACATCACCCATCTGACAATCCCCCAGAAGCAAAAGAAAAGACTACAACTGATACAAAATGCAGCAGTCAGGATGATTTTCGGGCTAAAAAAATCCGACCACATAACCCCTTCCTACAGACTCCTACACTGGCTGCCGATGGAGGCACGCACGAAGTTCAAACTAGGATGTCTCTGCTTCAAAGTACTAAATGGGCTAACCCCTAAATACATCACAGACCTCTTCTCATTCCCAACCAACAGACACGAAAGAAAAACACACCTGAAATTTGTCTCCCCACCGGCCAGAGGATGCAAATATAAAAGATATCATCAACAACTGCTATCGTATCAAGCAGCAACATGGGGTAAAGACCTAGAAAAACTAATTGCACACACGAACAATTATGGAGAATTTAGGAAACACCTAAAAACTTACCTGTTCCTGAAATACCTAGACAACGAACCAGGCCATCAACCCCCCTTGTAACATCATCATATACCAGAACTTGTAAAATGTTAACCCTAACCCTACACACAAACTGTTGGTACTATTATTAATGATGACATTATCAGATGCACACTGTTATTCTCTTCAATTCGTTGTATGTACAGCTCTATTCATTGTATCTACAGCTATTATTTATTGTATTTACAGTTTCTATTTAATGTAAACCGCCTAGAAGTCGCAAGATTGCTGGCGGTATATAAGAATAAAGTTATTATTATTATTATTATGCTGGTACTAGGGTAGTTGGTGGGGGACTGGGGTAGGTTCAGTGATGCTCTTATGGGAAAGTAGATAGTCTTTGGGAGTCTGGTTTTCCATAAGCACACCTCTTAATAAAATTGCTGTGAATCAAATATCTATAAATCAATTATAAAAACAATGTGAAACAAAAATACCTGCAAACAACAAAGGAAACTAAACAAAATGTTGTGGTTTTTTGCATACATTTTTTAATTAATGCATCTACATAGCACCCATATGGCCTTGACAGTTAATTTCCCTCTTTTAAAGGTATATTGCCAGGCTTGCTGCCCTTCACCAGCTATGTTGTAACCCCAGTGGCCTGCGCTCGCGCTGGCTGTACTGAGAGCTCACATGCATTGAACATCTCCACTTTCCAAGAAGGTGAAGTAATTTCAAAGGTCTTGGCTTCCACATTTCAGTCATGAATAATAAAATAGGAGAAGAGCTTAATGCTGCAAAGCCGTTTGCTGGAAAACCCCATCCTAATTTGATGACTGAGTGCATTGCCAGACCATAATTGCTCCATTTTTTGGGGGGTGCGAAAATGAATCAAACTCCATACCCTTTAATGACATGCATCTTTAATAGCTGTAATGCAGATTAATGGGCTTTTTAATTGCTGTTACATTGTTCATGCAAGAGCCTTGTCATTAATACGAAGCATCTGAAAGATTAATGAAAGCTTCCTCATTTTAGTATGGCTCTGAAGTAAATCTAGAGACAGTCTGCCTAAAAAGAATTGATTGTATGGCACAGTACGAAATTGAGAACCAAATGGTTGATTTTCCATGCTCTCTTTTAACTGCGAAACACCAGCATAGGCAACAATTATTTCAATATGATGGAATTACCAAATGCCAATTAGGATAATTATTAATCATTGCTCAGTATATTTCTTCTTTCAGTTTCTTCTCTTTCCCATTTTGTTACACACTGGTCATGCGGAGTCATTCTTAAGTTTATGTTCATCTATATGAAAAACTTTTATGTGACCTTAAGAGAATATTCTACAACGGACCCATGTTTAATATGTGGCTAATTAGCAAAGAGATGATCTTAGAAAGGCTTTTCCACATGTACGAGTAAAACATTTTACATGCTGAAAAGGTTCTTTTCTAAGATCAGAGAGTAGTATAGACATGTGTATGTACACATGCTTGCAATTCCACATGTTCTAATATACATGTGCTGCAAGTATGCATGCCTGGGGATAGATCTAGGGTGGAGTTGGGATGTACTGCATCCGAAATGGAGAAAGTGTTAAGCAAGTGCCATTATATTTATCAAATAGTCAAGATGATGGAAGTAGCCAGAGAGAAATTGGAGAAGTTTTCTAAAGTGCAAAATGGACATTAAATAAATAATTTGGCCATGCAGAGCGGTGAACTGAAGACTCATCCAAAATGTTTTACAGGAGTTATGGGAGGAGGAAAGAAAGTGGGGAGGGAATGAGGAATTCTTGGGGAAAATGGACATGGAATAGTTAAATTGAAGAGTTTGCTTTCATGATGCTCTTAACTATTGTTTAAGAACATAAGAATTGCCATACTGGGACAGACCAAAGGTCCATCAAACCCATTATCCTGTTTCCAACATTGGCCAGCCCAGGTACCAAGTACCTTGCAAGATTCCAAGTAGTAAAACGGATTGTATGCTGCTTGTACTAGGAATAAACAGTGGATTTCCCCAAGTCATCTCAATAATGGCCTATGGAATTCTCTTTTAGGAAATTATCTAAGCCTTTTTTAAACCTCGCTAAACTAACTGATTTCATCACGTTCTCCAGCAACGAATTCCAGTTTAATTACATGCTGTGCGAAGAAATATTTTCTCTGGTCTGTTTTAAATCTGCTACTTAGTGGCTTCTTTGCATGTCCCCTAGTCCTAGTATTTTTGGAAAGAGTGAACAAGCGATTCACATCTACCCTTTCTACTCCACTCAGTATTTTATAGACCTCTATCATAATAACACATGAAGTTTTTTGTTTTTAAATAAAGGGCCTTTCTGCATAAAAAACAGGCTTTACATGCAGAAACGGTTCCATACATTTACCCAGTGCATGTTTCCAGTAAAAAAAAAAAGTGCCGGTACTCAAATGCTTGGCCATCCTTCATGAGCTGCATGATCTTTGAGGGACCCAAATTAGTACCTGAAGCAATGGACGGTTAAGTGACCCCAAGATCACAAGGAGCCACAGTGGAATTTTGCACCTGGTTTCCTTGGTTCACAGTCTGCTGCTCTAACAACTAGGCTACTTCTCCATTTTATGCACCGTTTGAATATGAATGAACTGTTGAGCACACCACTTGCAACCACAACCCTTAAATAATGATATTTATACATCCTTAAGAGTATTAGAATTTTTTTTTACCATGCCATATTTATCAAAACCAGAATTTTTTCCTTTCATGTGATTATTATGCAGAAAGTGAAGGCTACAACACATACAGATTTATACCCAGACCATCTTGTGTGCTTTGTCTATGGAAAAATAGATTTTTACACTGAAATCCAATAAGGCCACAAAGAGCAAGTATTTGAGTTCATTCAAGGATCAGACACATAGTCAATGCATAGAATATCTATTCTAAGTCACATTTGCTCACTGCTCATCTATATATGGCAGTATGGTAAAACAGTGATCTAGAAAACAATGATAATTGCTCAGCCTAATTGTTAATTATGTTCTTGTTAATTAAACGGTATCATGTTTTTCAAACCAGTCGAATAATAGTTACAGATTATTGTGATTTAAAGAAAAATATTGGACACATTCCCTTGTGATCGGAACCATTTTCTATTGCATTCAAAGCTGAGTCAAAAAGGAAAAAAAATGAAGTAAATGTGATCTACGGATCGCCGGTGTAGATTTGGAAGGTTCTGGCTTGCACAGAAATGCTTAAGCAAAGACCTTTTGGCCCTGATTCTATACGTGGTGCCTAGCCGATTTTCCACATGGAACCTAAATTTTTTAAATTGGCTTAAATGGTGTGATATTTGAAAATGCCATTAAAAGCCAATTAAAAATGATTAAAAGTTCAACACATAAATCAGCGCAAAGCCTAGCAGTGCTTACCCGTACTTATGTGAAAAGTGGGAATGATTGAGGGGGGGGGGGCATAGTTTAGGTGTGCAGTGATTTAGGTGTTGATAGGTGTCTGTATTAGGTGCCGGTAAATTATACCAGGAAACCCCTGGCCTTATATACCAGCGCCTAATGGGTAGACTGGATGGACCGTTCAGGTTGTTATCTGCTGTCATTTCATTTTCATTTACTATAATACCCACACTCATAGTATATGACCATGGAAGTCTGCCCGGCAGTGGCCTTACTTTCCACTTACGGAAGAAGCCATCTACGCATCACTGCTGCCCATCCCGAAATGTCAGTCAGGAGATCATTTAAGAACCAAACTAAAAACTTTCTTATTTAGAGACGCATTTCTAACCTAAGAATGGGCAATTCCTCTAACCTTCTTATTCCATTCACAATAGCGAATACCAACCGTTTTTTCAAGAAGCGCTACCCTCCCCCACTATGGTTTTTCCCTCCCCATTTACCACCCTTTTATTTTTATTTTAGCTCGATATATTTTACTCTCACCTCCCCCTTGATCTTCTTATTTTTGTTTGTCCATTGAATTTGTAAATATAAATACATTTTATCTTGTTTTAATTTTAATTTTTTTTAGCATTGTAAACTGTCTAGATACTAGATGATAGACGGTATATCAAGTGTTGAATAAACTTGGAAACTTGGAACACGTACTGATGCTTAAGACAAGTTAGGTACTGCTAAGTGCGGTTTTATAAACGACACCTTCATTTGATTGACATGTGATAGGTACCATTTTCAACAGCACCTATCAATTTAGATGCCATATATAGATCAGGACTTTTCTACTTATTATGGTAGTATCAAACCCTTACAACAGTTTGGAATATACGAGTTCTCAGCTGTTTTTTTTTTTTTTTAAAGAAACTCATTATCTGTTGTTCTAGCAATTTTTCATTTGATAGCAAACTCTGTTTGAATATCTTCATGAACTGATGCAAAAATGAAAGTAAAAGTAACAAATGTTATCCTGCATCTTGGAGTTCCATCACAGCCCTGCTTGCTCTCTGCTTCCTTAAATGCTATACATATAGGACCTGACCGGGTAAAGGGTCCCAAATTTGGGTGCCAGAAAAAAATCATCAGTGTGGAGCGCTGTTCTATAAAGAGTGCACTGAATTGAGTGCTCTTTGTAGAATAGTACTTAGAGTCCATTTCTGCACCTAAATTTGGGCACTAATATTTACTTTAGTGGAATTTTGGGAATGCCCTAGACCAGTGGTTCCCAACCCTGTCCTGGAGGACCACCAGGCCAGTCGGGTTTTCAGGATAGCCCTAATGAATATGCATGGAGCAGATTTGCATGCCTGGCACCTCCATTATATGCAGATCTCTCTCATGCATATTCATTAGGGCTATCCTTAAAACCCAAATGGCCTAGTGGTCCTCCAGGAAAGGATTGGGAACCACTGCCCTAGACTCACTCCTAGCCATGGTTCCTTTAGAGTTTTTTGCTAGGAGATTTAGGTTTGCAAGGTAATAAAATAGGGCACAGGAAGATATATGCACAAATTCTCACTAATTCCAATTAGCTGCAATAATTAATTGTTAACATCAATTTATTGCCATAAATTGGCTCTAAGCCATTAATTTGTGCACGCATTTTTAATTGGTACATAAGTTTTGGCATTAAAATTTGGGCACCATATATAGAATCCGGGGGGATACCACACAAAAATATTCACTACGCATTAATAGAGCATGTATACCACTGGACAATTTTATAACAACCTATATAGTATGTCTGCAAATAAAATACCATTTTAGCACAATTTTTTAAATGCTATAAAATTACTCCCATAAAGTTTAATAATGCCCTGGGAATACATGCAGGCTTGCCTCTTAGTAGCAAAGTTGTGTAAAATAAGCCAAGGGGCAGAGAATTTCAGCTCCCTAAACACCTAGCAGTATCTCCGGTCATGGTGCATGGGCTTGTCTTGCCACTGGGGCTTGTGCGCTTCTAAGAAGCTGAAAGCTCTGCCGTTGGTAGTTTCACTACCAGCAGGGCCTCCCAAGGCAGATGGGTTTCAGCGGATATGTCAGACTAACGATGTACCACCCATCTGGGCAGCAACAGATGGGCAGTGTTTGAGGCGGAGGATGGCGTTTGATGCGATAACATCGAATTTATACTGCGCAGAAGAAAGGCCTAGCAATCTATTTTTTTATTTTATTTTTTTATCTTTATTGATTTTTAATCTAAAGCAGTGTCATACAAATGAAGAAACAGTAGGTATTACATACATTACACTAATATCTGTACAGGTAACATATATATCATTCAAGATTTTCAGTTATCCTACATATAATAATAACATAATATAACATAATATATAGTATAAATAAAGAATAGAGTTACCTAAATGTCCCCATCAATATTTATTCCCCTCCCTCCAACCCCCCACCCCCCATGGATGTGTAAAGGTAAATGAACAAAAGGAAAGATAAGATAAATATACATTATTATAATTTTACAAATTTAGTCAATGGGCTCCAAACTTTAATAAATACACCACTAAATGCCCTATACTCTGCATTCATTCTTTCATATCTGTAAGTGGTGCACACGTTCACCCACCAAAAAGTATAACTTATTCTGTCATGGTTCTTCCAGTTACTCGTTATCAATTGAATGGCTATACCTGTCATGATCATAAATAGACGACTCTTATATTTATCTAGAGTGGGTTTCACATGTAATATCGTTCCACAAATTATAGCCTCATGTGATAGTGGAACGTTTGAATCCAAAACTAAATTTATTTGTCCCCAAATTGATTTCCAAAATATAAATATAAATGGACAAAAATATAGCAGATGATCCAAAGTCCCTATATCAATATGACAATGCCAGCATCTATTAGACTTAGAACTATCTATTTTATTTAACCGGGTTCCAAAAAAATCCTATGTAACAAAAATAACCATGTTAGCCAGGGCGTGGCTTGAAGCACAACAAGATGGACGGGTGATTATGAAGCTCTCTAGCCCAGGCATACACATTTGGTAATATTGATTTCCCGACGGCTGTTTTCAGTTTTGCTGGTGATCCTGCAGTTTTGCTGGTGATCCTTAAAAATAAGAGACTGATAGAATATAAAAACAATCCTTAAATTGGTATATTATTGATATGATTACTAGCAATCTATTTCTATATTCTGCTATAAAAACTTGATGACTTTCATCAAGTTGCTAGAACTTAAACACAAATTGATAGCACCTAACAAGGGATCCTTTTACTAAACTTTTGTCCAGGTTTTGAAAAGCTGTGTTGGGCAGGGAAGAAGTCCGCGCATGTATAGCCGTCACATGATGATGTTGCGCGTCCGCGCATGCATGTGATGTCACCACATAGCATCCACGTATGTGCGGACTTCCCCCCTGCCCGAAAAGAGCAGGCCGCAGGGGCGGGACTAGAGCGGGATTAGGGCAGGGTGGGCGTAACTAGGTGTGTTTGGGGGCGGGGCTGGGGATCTGGATTTTCCAAAAGGAAAATCTGGCAACCCTAGGCCTACATTTTAGCAGCCTATCTTTGCGATTAGGCACAATTCTCTAACCGGCACCGGTTAGAGAATCAGGGGGTAAATCATCTGAGTGTCAACTTAGAAGTGATTCTGTATGAGACACTGGTGCGTGATTGACACATGATTCTCCTATACAGAATCAGGCCCTTAGTGTGTAGGCATTATTTCAAAAATAGGAAAATCAGTCATTTACTGGCAGCGCTAAAAGTGGCCTTAGCATGTGGGATAGTGCAGGCCACCTTTTAGTACTGATTAGTAAAAGGGCCCCTAATTTTTTTTGCAGGTCTCATGCAGTAATGATATTATTGCATAACCTGCACATTTTTTTTTTTTTAAAGCCTAAGGTTTAGCAAGCAAGAGAATCCTGCAGTAACATGAGCTAAACTCACATTTGATCCAACTTTAGAGAAAGGGCCCCATTGTTACCTGGATGGATCTTTTGAACATTAACCTTTATATGTTTAAAATCTTGCATAAATAGACCAAGAAAAGAAAAAGGGAAACAGAGAGAGAGAGAGAGAAAAAAAAAAAGTACTCTGGGATCTGCAGTAACTATTCTCTCGCAACTGTGAGACAATTCACCAGTTCTAAACCAAAACAAATGCGACACTACATATAGTCATTTTGCTACTTAATGGGGTGATGCTGCCAGGCGTTGCTTTGTGTGGAACAGAAGGGAATGAACAGCAGAGCTCAGTGCCCTTTTGTGAGACCATCCGGCATACAAAGCACATATGCCAGTGGTGCTAGAGTGTCTGTCAGCAGTGATGCAGCCAAACAGGGCAATCAGAAAGCTGCCTTAAGTGGAAATGTGTTTCTATAGGGTATATACTGATTTGTTGAGAGTAAATTATAAGCGTCCCATGTTGCAAAAACATCAGTGCTAAATTCTTTACATAAGTCTTATTTGACACTCCTTCCAAATGTTCTGAAGAAGAGAGGACAGAAGACGGTCTGTGACATTTTTTTCACTCTTCTTTCACACATATATATTCTTTTAAGTACAGCAGACTTGATTAGTTGTCTAATGTTATTATAAGCCCTCCCAAAATATATTTCTCCAGCGTAAATCATAATTCACTATCCTTGGACTAAATTGAAATCCATGGGGCCAGAACCAAAGGGAAAACAAATCACAAATCATCATGGCCTCTCTTCAGGAAAATTTCATGAGCCATGTGAAAGGCCAATTACCTGCTGGTATATTTTCTCGTGTTGCAGCAAAGACCTGTGGTCCAGCTTGGAGGATATTTGACTTCCTCCTGCGGAGATTTACTTCTATGTACCCAGTTTAGCACATTCCTGAATTTCGCAGAGTAGATTGTATCATGACATGTGATTGCCTAACTTCACACATGGCATTCATTTATCTTCAAAAATAATTATTATTATTATGGTGGCAGTTTCCAAGGCTCCTTCCCATGATTACTTTGTGCCAGAAGACCTTGCACCTAATTTTCAAAGGGGAAGTATATGCATTGTTTTCCTTTGAAAATTATCCATGCATGTTTAATGCCCCCTTTAGGGCGGCTCTGGGTCTGGGGCCCAAAGTCCCCCAAAGTTAGTTTCTGTTGGTCCCTCACTTGGTTAGCACTCAGTGCCTCAACCTGGGGAAAAGAAGTATTACCGGGTAGGTTCACCCTTTTCTCCCACCAGGAAAAATCCAAAAAAGCTGTGAACAAGGTTGGCTAATATATTAAACTGATTTATTTGAGCCTAATTATAAAATAGTCAGGAATAACTTTCAACAATTCTAATATTTCCACACTTAAACCAATACTAGTGCACATAATTCAACAGAGTTTATATACATACTACTCAGATATTCAAACCCTTTGTTTTGTAGTCTCTTGAACTTTTAACGCTCAGTTCAAATCCAGCATTTCTAAAAACATTTGAGCCCCTTTATATTCTGACTGTCAACACTGTGGTTGTAGGCTCCTCCCAAGCTTTTAGCTTAGTCATTAGATGGGCATGACTGTCTACCTATATCCCTTCTTCCCTTTCCCATCCACCCTTGCCCAGTCCAAGGAAGCACTTAGGGGTTTGTGTGGACTGTATTTTACGGTTGGTGGGCCTGCCCCTGTGGCAGCCTCCTTGTGGTTATCCCTTAGCTCTGAGGGACATGGCCCTCCCAAGAGCACTCCACCTTCGCTGCTAGTCTCCAGGGAGCCTTCTCTCTTGTTGGACTGCTGGTGCTGATTGCACCTCAGAGTCCTGGCGCCTTTGTTGGTCTACTAGTGCTGATCCACGCTCTGGTGGTCTTCCCCTCCTTTGAGAAGAGCCTCTATGGTAGCTCCCTGCTGGGGGGTCCCAGTTACCAGCCCTCAACAGGACTCAGTGGCCACCAGTACCAGGGCTCCATTTAGAGAGCTCTTTTTGCTCTTCTCAGCCCTCAGGCACCAATAGTTCCTCCACATGTCCTTTCTTCTGCTCTAAGCTGTTCCCAAAGGCCGCTTGCCTTGAGCCCAATTCCCAAGGCTGGTGGTCTTCTGCCCTGAGCTCTTTGCTCCCCAAGGGCGACCGGTCCATTTCTTCAAGAGTGCCCCTAGTGGTACACCTCTACTAGTACACAGCTCTGAAAAGGAGCTCTATGTCAGCCAGTAACAGAGTTTCCCATCTAGGGAACTACCTTCCAAATGAGTATAATGAATAGATACGACTCTATGCAGTGTAAACTCATAGATTCTACATTCTCTTTTCAGCAGGTTGGTTCTATCACCCCACCACTTCATCCCTCTTTTAAACTTGTGGGGAGTAGATATTCACTTCTGTTATTCTGATTCAGCTCTACTCAGCTCACATCCCCACATTTCGTTTGAGCCCACAAGCTTTATTCCCATTCATTAAATAACCTCTTAAAATGCATAACTTTTCACCCGAGTCTGGGTTTTCATCCCTCAGTGCATGATTTCCATAAGGAGTTACCCAATCCCACTGCACACTCAGCCATGTAACTTTCCTAAATTGGATACAATTCTCTTGCAGTCAGATAAGTGGCAGGCAGAAACCTCTTTTCAGTTTTTAGCACAGACAGGTAATTGCTGGTTTCAAACCCACTGTTCACAAACACCTCTTTCCAAGCTCTGCCAGAAACCCATGGAGGGTTTCAGATGTAACTTGCCTTGAGCTGCTAATGAAAAGGTGCAAAGGTAAGGGAGCATCGGTGGACATCGCATTTGTTTTTGTGTGGGTAAAATTTTAAAGGAAAATATTCCACATAGATTTGAAAATTCAACGCATTGTTTTTGGTTTATTTTTAAAATCTTCTGAATTGTACATACCTCTGAGAATGTCTCCAGACTGCTTGGCTAGCACCAATGCCATGGGGACAAATTTGTCGCCGTCTCCGTGGGATCTTTCTCCACCCTCGTCCCGTCCCTGTGAGTTCTGCCCCCTGTCCCCACAGGATCTTTCTCCATCCTCGTCCCATCCCTGTAAGCTCTGTCCTCATCTGCACAGCCTTGAACACTTTTTTTTTTTTTTTTTAAATTCTTTATGAATTTTCAAAACTACAACAGTGCAATACAACCAATGCAACTCATAGTAATACAATAAAAGCACATTCATCTTTCTCATGTTCATAATCATCCATTTTCCTCACCCCCACCCACCCACCCACCCATTTACCCAAACAATTATCATTCCATATAGCACATAAATATTTATGATTTTAACATATTCAAGGCTTTTGCAGATGAGGACAGAGCGTGCTGGGATGGGGCCAGGGACAGGGACAGAATTCACAGGGATGAGAATAGGATGGAGATAGATCCCATAGGGATGGGGGACAAATTTGTCCTCATGTCATTCTCTAGCTGGAGTAAGCATGCCATGGAAGTAGGTACATAACTTTAGCTTACATAAGATACATAAGCAATGCCTCTGCCGGGTCAGACCTGAGGTCCATCGTGCCCATCAGTCCGCTCACGCGGCGGCCCAACAGATCCAGGACCTGCATAATAATCCTCTATCTATACCCCTCTATCCCCTTTTCCAACAGGAAATTGTCCAATCCTTTCTTAAACCCCAGTACCGTACTCTGCCCTATTACATCCTCTGGAAGCGCATTCCAAGTCTCCACCACCCGCTGAGTAAAGAAAAACTTCCTAGCATTTGTTTTGAATCTATCCCCTTCCAATTTTTCCGAATGCCCTCTTGTTCTTTTATGTTTTGAAAGTTTGAAGAATCTGTCTCTCTTGATGGAAGGGAGGGCAATTCCCAGATAAATCAATGTACCCCAGTAAATCACTTTGACTGGGCTATATATAAGGCTGATCTTTAGCAGTAATACTACTGCTGTCCTGCTGCACATATCCCGTCTTCAATAATGGCCATCATTAAAGATGAGATATGTGCAGCAGTAGTTTAGTTCAGAGCGCCTGCGCTTGCGTTCAGCACGAAATATGCTTTATCTGGCGTTGCCAAGTAATTGTTGTGGCTATCACAGCTCTACCATTCGATGGATTGGAATGGCCATTTCCACGTCTTCTGCGTCGGGGGGGGGGGGGGGGATACCAGCATCCCTTGTCCCCTCCACTCTTCTTCCCACTCTTCTCACCACGCGCGCGTCCCCCCCTTCCCTTTCCCTCCCCCATACATCTACTCATTCACCATCACGAGCAACAAGAACGTCAACGTGCTCCTCGCGACCATGAAGTCTCTCCCACGGACGTCACTTCTGGGTGCCAGGCATGGCGGGAGACACGATGGAGCGTGTTGAAGTTCGTGCTGTTCGTAGCAGTGAGCAACTAGAGGTTCGGGGAAAGGGAAGGGGGTGCGAGTATGGCAGAGGGGATCGCGGAAGGAATGGGGGACAGAGACGAGGAAGAGTGGGGGAGGAATGCCACTGCCCTGGGCGCCTCTCACTCTCGCTACGCCACTGATCTACAAGTCTTTTGTGCCCAGTTTTGGATTCTTGCTTATGCATCACCAAGGTACACTAATATTATTCTTGATGTAAATTTGAATGAAAACTCTACATACTGGGCCAGAGTCAATAAATAGCACCCAAAGGTAGACACCAATAAGATCTGTGATAAGTGCCAGTTTTATAAAGGTCTCGTAGGGCAAAGCAACCTTTAAAGAAGAGTGCATAGCACGAGGTCTTATACCTTCTGAAACCTAGTACAAGTTGGGTGCATCAGTGACATTATTCTATAACATCGCACCTAAATTTTAGGAATACCCCTGATCTGCCCATGCTCATCTGCTGCCCATGTCCCCTTTTGAGTCGCATGGAAGACAAATTAGGCATACAGTATTATACAGGCAGATCCACACAAAAGTCCAGGTAGGGATCACAGGTAGGGTATACAACTGGTTCCAAGGATTCCTCAAATCAAGAACCTATAGAGTAAAGTCCAATGATTTCAAATCTGATCCATGGTCCAACCCCTGCGGAGTCCCACAAGGATCACCTCTATCACTTACGCTCTTCAACCTCTTTATTTCCTCCCTCGGAACCACTCTAGACAACTTAAATGTTATATCTTTCAGCTACGCAGACAACATCACCATACTCCTTTCCTTTGACCCACCAGACCCCACCTCAACAGTAAAATTGGAAAATACTCTAGATGCAGTGAAAAAATGGATGATAGACCACAAACTGAAACTAAACTCAGATAAAACAAAATTCCTTCTGCTCGAAAAGTCCAAACCCCCCACCATCACAGCACTAGAAATCAAGGCCACCAAATACCCATTACAGCCCGAACTTAAACTCCTAGGAGTGACGATAGACAGATGCTGCACAATGCAGGCTCAAATCAACAAGAAAACCCAGAAAGCTTTTTTAATCATGAGAAATCTACGTAAAATAAGAAAATTCTTTGACATAGAGCAATACAGGTTCATTGTCCAATCCCTTGTCTTAGGTCTACTGGACTACTGCAACTCCCTCTATCTGCCATGCTCTGCCAACATGCTAAAACAACTACAGACTATACAAAACACTGCTCTCAGATTGATCTACTCACTGAGAAAATATGACCACATCACCTCTGCCTACCTAGACTCACACTGGTTACCAGCACGAATACAAGCACAAATTCAATTCAAACTTTACTGTCTATTATTCAAAGCATTAAATGGCTCTGCCCCATCCTACCTAAACAGCCGCATAAATCAGATCCGCTCCACTAGACAAAGAAGATCTCTGACCCCATTTACCTACCCTCCACTAAAAGGTACTCAACGCAAGAAGATGTTTGATAACCTACTTGCGACTCAAGCAGCAAAACTCGACCACTCCATCTCCAACCTGCTGACAACAACAAGCGACCTCAAAACATTTTGAAAAGAAATCAAAACCCTGCTATTCAAAAAAATGTATCCGGTCACCTTAACCCCACCCATCTTCCCTCCCCTCCCTGATATAACCCCTCTCAATTCCACCGCTCATCTGGTATTCTTTTCCACTCCAAAATATCAACCAAGAATACAGTACCCTAAAATGTAATGCTTCTGGAAATATCCAGCTATCTTATTGGTTATCTTATTTGTTATCTAATTTATAATATTGCCTAGAAATGTCCAGTTGTTCTACTTATCTAATTTTGCAATATCTCCTGGAAATATCCAGCTATCTCAGCTCATCTGTAACCCAAAATTGAAACTTTCCCGGAAATGTCCAGTTAGCTCTTTTGTAATCCGCCTTGAACTGCAAGGTACAGGTGGAATAGAAGTCACTAATGTAATTAAGTTGTGACCAGTCAGACCCGGGCTCTGCCAAGGTCCCAGTTAAGCCAGGGAAGAAAGTAAAAGTAAAATCCCGGAAGGAAAATGCCAGGATTTCCCAAGATGATAATGTGGGGGATAATGCCAGTGGCCACCAGGAGGAGCCAGATTTATCTGAAGATGAAGGGAGTGAGTTTTGTCCAAGCTCAAGAGGCCCCTGGAGTTGCTGACACACTCAGAACAGGGCACGCCCCTAGAGTAGATAAGCCAGCAGTGGCATTCAAACCAGCAAGCCGGTTAGGGAGGAAGTTTGGGTCTTGCCTCCCTAGGGATCCACCTGGGTCAAACAAGGACAGCAGACCTATACCGATGGAATGGACGGAGGCTGAACAAGCAGAAGACTTACCACTTCTGAGCGAAGAGCCTATGGACTTCCAAGAGGCTTGTACTGGCTGTGAATCCAATTATCCTGAATCAATGCAGGTGGACTTGGCTTCAAGCCACAAACAGTGAGTGTGGTTCTTTTGGAACTGTTTGTGTGCTGTTTTTGTTTTTTTCTTGAATGTTGTTTTGGGAAGGAAGCTAGGAGTGTGTGGGGAGAGGTTTTGCTTCCACCTTGGGAGGGATTTTTGAAAGCCTAACTCTACGCCTTTATTTTGGCAAAACCTGTTGCACTCTCCTGTTCCTGGCAGACATATACGGTTGCCAGAGGCTTTCCTTTATTTTTCTCTAATGGCTGGGAATTAAAGGAAACAAAAATGCTGAACTTTATTTTGAGTTGTGGACTCAAGAGCAATTAGGACTTAAGGAGCAGTAAAAGAAAGTTGGGACTTTACTGTGGACTGTTTGATTTTCCTGCCTGTTTATTTTGGCAAGTGTTTTTTTTTCTTTTCCTTAAGGCTGTGAGAAATCCTGACTAGTGTTACAAGGTATGAAGAAATACTTACCAGCCTTAAGATTTAAGTAAAAAGAACTGTGTGCTGACCAACCTTAATTGTGAGGACCTTATTTGTGTTTGATTTAAGCTTCACTGCTTTTAAAAATCCGGTCCTGCAGGGTGACTCCATGCCGGGTCACACGCCAGTGCATTGTTTGTTGTAGCCACCAGGATTTCTACGGAGCCCTGTTCTGGGCTATAGTGGTGGCCACAAAGTCCAGTTAGTGTCAAGGTTACCAGATTTCCCCAGATGTGTCCTCCTTTTGAGGACATGTCCGAGAGTCCAGACGGCTTTTCAAAACCCGGCACTTCTGACGTTGGGATGGCATCCATGAAAGTGCAGATTGCACGAGACATCATTGCATCCACGCATGTACGGATTGCCGTCCTGATGCATGAACATGTTAAGGGGTGGGGCTGGGGGCAGGGTGGTAAATGGGAGGGCCTAGGGACATGGCCATGGGTCTGGATTTTCCTTTGGGGAAAATATGGTAACCCTAGTTAGTGTCAATAACTAATTAATTTGCATGCAGATCTGGGATCCGTGCTCCAATTTGGGTAACCTTCATAGAATCGGGGGACTGTGTGTATTTACATATAAAGGCTCTATGTAATATGTTGAATGTAATATGTACTATGTAATATGTTGAACTAGGATTACCAGATTTTTCCACAGAGAAACCCAGACACGTGGCCCTGCCACATTCTGCCCCCAGCCCCACCTTGTTCCACTCCCAGTCCTGCCCCATTACACCTCCGGCTCCGCCCCCAGAAAGCCTCAATCTTCTTTTCTGACCTCAGGGCCACGTCTGGAGGGCCTCCGAGCACGCACAGATGCATGCGACATCATCCGGGCATGCTCAGAGGCACTCCAGACGCAGCTGGGAAGTTGGAGTTTTCCAAAACCAGGACAAACTACCGGATTTTGGAAAGGCCATCCAGGCACCCAGACGGTCCTCTAAAAAGAGGACCTATCTGGGTTTTCTCAGACGTCTAGTAACCCTATGTTCAACTAATCTATGAATCTACCCATATGAATTTACTTTCCTCAGTTATAAAGCACTGAACCTCCAAGACAATAACTGCTTCTTCAGTAATAGAAAATATATGCAGCAAAGATCCCCTCCCCCCTAAAAAAAAAAAAAAAAAAACTCCAGCAGCAACCCGCATATCTTTCAGATTCTCACCTTGCATAGGCTGTGAGTTATTTGTGTGGCAGGGTCAGTCCTGACACTGAAAAATGAGTCCAGTCATAGAACCTTTGGAAGGCTGTTGATGTTTGCCATAATAAATTGCGCTCATTTCAAGTCAAATGTTTTCATTCTGTATTCAAAGGAATGTCATATATTTTTCATAACCATGGTAACCTTGTGGTAGTTCTGGATAGATACCTGAGGCCCACAGGACCTACATGCATTCATTGTTGAAAATAAACGTATCATACTGCAACAGCATTTTTCTTTAGCGAAAAATACTACTTTTGAGAAGTAGAAACTGTAGCGTCCCTTAGGGCATAGCAGGGACCGGCACACAACCACGATATAGCCCCAGCATGCTACCCCAAGATGGAGGAAGTCCCTGTTGTGGAGAGCTTACCCTGTGTGTAATAGTCAGGATGGCACAACTCAGGTAAGTATCAAAAAGAAAGAAATCAAATTTATTTATCATTCAGTTAGGGCAAAACCAAAAATGCATGAAAAGCAAAAGTCTAAAAGTAATGGCAATAATAATGGAAACAAAATAATGCTGCACTCACCAGCCTGGTCTGGTTAAAGATTCAAAAGTATATACCTTATGTCCCAGGAAAGTCTTACTTCATTATGGGAGCGAGGGAACAAATACTCAATTCAGTCTCCCATAGTCTTCAGTGCAATCACAAAAAACCCCCCACAACACATTGCAATATTATAGATCTTCTCTTCTCCTCCGAGTTCAATAGCAGAAGGTTGGCGTATTTACCAAATTGGCTCCTTGTCCGGGCAAAGAGCAAAATAACCCTCAGATTCCTCCACTAAGATGTTGGGCAGATCCTGCCCCAGCCTTCAGGGTTTTCCAACTCTTGGAAGATCTTTGCAAGTTTTCCCTTACTGCAGCCAAGCCTCAGCTTGCAGTAACCATTTTGGCTTAAAAAAAAACAAAAACAAAAAGTTCCAAATAAGCAGAGTAAATTCCCAGCACACTTTCCCTCTGCTAACATGCACAGAGAATTCACTTATACTGCAGTGAACTCCTTCAAACAACAGTAGTTAACTTATTGTCCCAGAAGTCAAACATCCAAAAACCCAAAAAAAGGAAAGTTCACCAAAAAGAAAGCTTTTCAAAACACAAGCCCACAATTCAATCAGCTTATATCCATCTCTTCAGCAAGCCCCAATTCTGGTAAAGCACTCCAGTCCATTTCCTCATGTTCTTGGTTTACCAAGGCTGCTTCTTCTGGATTTGTGTTCAGCATTTCCACATCCGTGGGCTCTGGAGGAAGTGGAGGCTCTTTCCACATGAGAGCTTCCTTTGACTCTCCCCTCCTCCTAGACAGCCAGCTCTCCAAGTGCTCAAGAGTTGCTGTGCCATGCCCAGCCCTACGTGGGGGAAGGGCTCTTTGCACCTGAGGCTGCCTTCTAACCTGTTTGGTCAGCAGTTTACAAGATGGAGGATTTAAAGGGACCAAACTGTTTTTCTTAGGGCTATATACTGAATCATGCCTAAACTCAGCCTGCACTTCCTGGTCCTGTTCCTGCTAAGCAGGAACATACTGATCAGCTCTAATCATTTTTACTTGGCAATTTCTGGGACTCTTAACTGGTGCAAGGCTGTAACCAGAGTCGGGCTTGTAACAAAACTCAGATGTGATTTGGGCTATGATGGACCATCAATAATAATTTTGCAAGGGCTTGTATTCTTTTCACCTGTTCCTCTCAAATAGTTTTTTTCCTTGGCCTTTTCGTTGAAAGCTTTCGCTTGTGAAATCTCATACATCTGGTTCAATATTCCGTGTCTTCTCTCTTCCATTGAGCAAGTAACATTTTTTTCTTCTACAAGAAACAGGAGCTAGTCATGCCTCAGGTTCTTCTTTTCTGCAGGGAAAAGGATTTTTGTAAAACCTTTTTTTTCCCCCCTTTACATGGGTAAATGTGTTTATTTATTTGGATTTATATCCCGTCCTCCCAGAAGAGCTCAGAACGGGTTACAAGATTGTATACATAATAAGGGATCACAGGGTTTGCATAATAAAGTAGAACAGGATACAGCAATTTAGAGCATGACAGTACATTTTAGGTCATGACACGATAGGACAATATACTGTATAGAGGAGCATGATAGTACTCAAAAGCATGGCAATACTTAATAGGATTTTCCTTTCTGGTGGGCGAGCTTATGCTTAACTTATAAGTATGAGAAAATGAATACTGACTTTCTGGGGCATAATAAGATATTCAAATTGGTTTGGGGTCCATTGACGTCTTTTGTACATTTGTTATATTTGCCCTTTATCTTTATTTTCCATTGTATTGCACCCATACATCCGGGGGTGAGGGAGTGGGAGCGGGAGGGGGGTATATCTTTTGTTTTGGTATTATTCCTGATGGTAATGATGGGTGGGGGAGGTAATTTTTATCTTTTGTATAGATTCTGATTGTTTATAAGTGCTTATTTGATTATTATTATTTGTATGTAAATTGTATCACACTTTATATTGGCATTAAACTAATTTTTTTTTATTTTTTTTAAAAAGGATTTTTTTTTACCTTTAATTTCTATTACATTCTGCTTTCCTTCCCATTCCATTTTTCTCTTCTTTTACTTTGATTTTAATACTGTTTTCTTCTTCTATTATATACATATAGTTCCTACCATTTACTCTTTAGGCTACTAAGCATAGATTGTGATTCCGTCTGTGCCGTGGTATGGTTTAAGTTGTCTTTAATGCTAATCATTTTTTTCTTCCTTTATTGTGATTTTAATATTGTTTTCTTTTCTATTATATGCATATATTTCTGACCATTTACATATTTTCTTCTTCTATTAACATAAGAACATAAGAATAGCCTTACTGAGTCAGACCAATGGTCCATCAAGCCCAGTAGCCCCTTCTCACAGGCCAATGCAGGTCACTTGTACCTGGCCAAAATCCAAGGTGTAGCAATATTCCATACTACCGATCCAGGGCAAGCAGTGGATTCCCCCGTGTCTTTTTCAATAATAGACTATGGACTTTTCCTCCAGGAACTTGTCCAAACCTTTCTTAAAACCAGCTATATATATTAGACTATTAAGCATAGATTGTGATCCCGTCTGGGACAGACAGGGAATATCTATGTGCCATGGTATGGTTCAATCTGTCTTTAATGTTAACAATTTTCCTTGATGTATTCTTGTTCACCGCCTTGAAATGAAAGGCATTTGTGTGGTATAATAATAATAATAATAATAATAACTTTATTCTTATATACCGCAATACCATGGAAGTTCAATGCGGTTAACAAAAGAAGAGACTGTACATTTACAGCGATGTTACATATATGGCAATGAAAAGGCATATACTATGGAGGTCTGACAAAGACAGGGCTATTAGGTAAAATAAAAATTTATGTTATGAAAGGACCTTTTATAGCATGGGGTGGTGATGTTATGAGTTTGGTATGGACATTACCGAAACTTGGATCCTAATCGGGACTTTCCTGGGATTCCAATATTGGGACTTTGTATGATCATTCTGATAAAGGACTTATTTTGGACATTTGTTGTCAATTTCAATAAATGTAACTGTTAGTTAGACATCTCTGTTGCCTCTTATGTTGCTCTTTACATGTCAATCACGGACAGGCACTGTTTACAGAATCGTGGCTAGCATGGACCCTAGTTGCCAGAAATCTAGACCAGGGTTTTACAGACCTCCATATCCAGTGCCTAGGGTCCTTGCAGAATCGCAGCCAGCAGTGCTGCCCCCTAAACATGCCCACTTCTAGACTCTGGCATCACTAGGTACCGCTAGTGCCATGGACTCAGGCGCCAGTCCCGGAGGCCACCTAGCATCACCTAATTTTTAAAAATATGTTTTTAATGGCATGACCCATTATTACTTGAAACCAATTAAAACACTTAAGTTGGGCACCAGTAGATGCAATCTTGGTGCCTGCTGGGTTAACCCTCCTCCGGAGTTTTTTATTTTGAAGAGTTTGCAACAACCATAGACCCATAAATACAAGCAGTTTAAGTTTCAATTTAGGTTCCTTGAAGCAGCAAATGAAACATGGTCCATGTCGGGACCCTGAAGCATTTTTGAGGTAAGTTTTTTTGCACTAAGTTTTGAAAATAGAAGACTTTGAAATTCACAATATAAAGCAATATATAATAGTTACAGGCAATGATTGGGTGGTGAGAGTTAATTTGGGGTGAGGCCTCAATTGGTCTCGAGGTCTCTAAGCATATAAGTTTCATAACAAACACAATATGATATACATGCAATGTGTTGGCATGAAAGGGAGTATAGCAAGCTGGTGCTGGTGATTCTATGTATGTTATTTACCTTTCATTGGATTGTGAGTATAATTCCTCATCTGGCTTTTTTAACATAGACAACACCTATCGTTCAGCAATTTTTTTTAGAATCCAACTCTTGATGCCCTCAAGTGTTATATGTAGAATGCTTTGAAGTGCTATCTTATTAGATCGAAATTGAATGTGGGTATAGGCACTAATCAGTAGGTGATATGTCTTTGATGCATCTGCCAGTCTAACCATCGTTGCTAATATTTAGCATGGAATTGGTTTCAATCACACCTTTCCCCCTTACATGGCCCATTTAGTTGTCTGCTCCCAGCTCTGTACCTCTGATGCTACTTATCTTCTGGGGAATGTTCGTTGTTTTTTAAAGTGCTGACTCAATCTCTCCCAGGCGCCTCCTCATTTTGACATGGTTCTTCCTTTGGTCAGGCCTAAGGAACAATTTATGTTCCCTTGGCAGGAGGAGGGTGTTGGTGGCTCCAAAATTGGGGATTCACATACGTAGTTGCAGCTATTTTGGTAGCGTCCCTTCAACTGTGATATCAGCATGTATATCACATGCAAACACTCTTGCACATGTGACAGGGCACGTAGGTCATTATTTGCTCTGCCACAGATAGTCACTTATATTTTTTACACAATATGAGCATATTCTGCAAAGGGCACCCCTGCATGCACACTATATAGAATGCGTACATAATGTTTGATGCTGTCATTAAGATGTAATCTATTTCACTTATCTGGATCAGCACAAATCTGTCATTCTTGTTTCATTAGCCCTCTCAACCGCTTTTGATACAATAGACCATTCATTACTTCTCCAAAGACTTGCTGCCGTTGGAATTTCAGAACAAATCCTTGACTGGTTCTCTTCTTATTTTTCAAACCGTACCTCTTTCAACTATATTTTAAAATAATTTTGACATTCCTCAGGGATCTATACTTTCCCCTCTTCTTTTCAATATCTATCTGGCCCCTTTGCTTACTTTATGCCAATCCATTGGTCTCACTGCATACGCTTATGTGGACGATATTCAGATCATCCTCCCATTGACGCATCCAATCCTAATGACATCAATCTTGTCAATTTAAAACTCGATAAGATCAGCCAATGGCTTTGTGATAACATGCTTTCGCTAAATATCTCCAAAACCAAATGTTTGCTCTTTCCATGGAAAGAAAATATTCACTTAACATCCCCGATCACCATCAATGGCACATCAATAAACTTTGTTAGTTCAATCAAAATTCTCGGTGTAATGAGTGACAATAAACTCTCCTATCGCCTTCAGATTAGCGCAGTTGTTAAGAATTGTTTCTGGAAACTCAGAATGGCCAGATCCTTAGCCAACATTCTTGATCCACAGTCTCTTAACATTTTAATTCATTCCCTCATCATTTCCAAACTTGACTATTATAATTCCTTATTCAAAGGTGTCTGTCAAAAAGACATCCGACGCTTACAATTAATACAAAACATGTCCATAAAAATTATAACTAACAAGAAAAAATTTGACCACCATCGCATTACTTATAAAATTGCTTTAATTTTCTTTAAAACTATGGACTCCAAGGAACCTTCTTTTATCCATAAGTTCCTTATTCCTCATTATCCTCCGAGAACTTTAAGATCTGCCTCTCAGCACTTTCTTTATGTCCCATCCTTAAAAATCGTTAGTACACGTAGGACAACTTCATTCGCCACAATAGCCCCTACAATATGGAATTTGTTACTATCACATTTAAAGTCTGAGAAAAATTTAGATAAATTTAAGGCACGCTGAATGCTCTGCACTGTTTCTGATGTTCATAGGAACTTTATAAGTGTCGGGAGCAGCGCAGAGCATTCAGCGTGCCAGCCTACGCTAAAAATCTCTATTGCAGTTTTGTAAACGGTGGGGGGGGGGGGGGGAATTAATTTAGTTGTGTTGCTAATTAGGACTTAAGCACTCTCTCCATGCCAATATTCTTTGGTTCTATTAACACATGCCTATCAACAGTAAGACACAATACACACGGCTGCTATGCCTGTCTATATGTCACAACACAATAATACCCAATAAAGAGTTATAAGTTACTTCAACGGACTACCTGCAGCTCCAAATGGGTGATTTATGTAATTATCTGCCCATGTGCTTTCATGTACGTGGGCTGCACTATTCGCCAAATTAAGACCAGATTGGTGGAACATCGGAGCAGAATTAATATGCAAGTAACTACAGCTCCCATGGTACTCCACTGCATGGACAAAGTACACACTTTTCAGGAAATCTGATGGGTGGTCATGGAAGGCATACCCGAGACATACATTGGGGATAAAAAAGCTCAAATTCATTTGCGAGAGCAATATTGGATCTTTGAATTGGACACTGTTGCTCCCTATGGATTAAATGAGAATTTTGAATGGGGAGCCATATTATAATACACTTTGCTCCCTGTTCGGACTGCTGTTGGGGTTGGATGACATCATTTCCGTTTTGGTTAAGTAGCAGCAATTTTCCGCTGCTCATTTCACTCACATTTTGAATTGTTAAGCTTTTGGCTGAATGGCATAAAATGAAGGCTCCTGAGGAAAGGATTTGCCCGAAACTAGGCTAGTTGAGCCTGGATATTTCACCAGTGAGGACTGCTTGATTAAAGAAGAAACAGTCGAGGATTGAATTAATTTTGGATTGGATACATTGAATGAACTTTAGATGAATTATGAACGCCATTGTGGAGCTAAGTATTATTTACTATGAACGTTGAGGAGACATTTAGTAATTTATTTATATAGGATTAGATTCACTAGAGAGATTTTTATATCTGCATTATTTGAAGCACTTAAAGCACTTATAGCACTTTTGTGCTTTATCACACACGTGTACGCCGATGATGGTGTGGGCGTGGCTTGTAATAGAGCCTGCCGACTGATTTTAAGCTGGGATTTCGCAGTGGCAGTAACCTCTATAGCTTAACAATCACACTGAGGCTACACATACACTTATTATTAATATGATAGATAGATATTTATTTAATTACTGGATATACGATTAGCATCTCTAGTGACTCTTATCCTTTCACAAGTACTACTCGCTATTTGCAACTTTGTCTAAATGTCACAGGCAGCTCTGAAATTCCACAGATCACCTATGTGCTGCAGGAGTAAAGAAAAGGCATTTAATACAATATGATAAAAATTAAATATTAAATTTTCAATAAACATTTAGTATGCATGCACACAGAAGAAAAATTACTGATGCTTTCAGCAACAAGGATTTTGAATGGAAACATAAATAAAGCATATCTTTTCTGTTTTTCTTGTCTAGCTTGTACCTTCAGTCTTGAAGGGGAGGGAAAGAGAGAGAATGAAAAATATGTTAAATAACCTGTTATTGATCAAAGATGAAAATTTTAAGACCACAGAAATAAGGAGGCCCTTTGACTAAAATGTGCTAAGAAGACAGACCATGAATTAGTACACGGTAATTCTTTGCACACCATCACACTAAGCGGGACATACAAAGACCCATCACTAGGATTACCAGATTTCCACGGACATGTCCTCCTTTTCAAGGACATGTTCGGGTGTCCGCATGACTTTTCAAAACCCGGCACTTTGTCCGGGTTTGAAAAGCTTCTAGCGACGAGCAACATCGGGGATGGCATCTCGCATGCATGGATACAATGCGGTGACATCACACTTCATTGCTTCACACCAGCGCATGTGCAGATGCCGTCCCAACAAGCAAACAGGTTGAGGGGCGGGGCTGGGGTGTATGGCTAGGGCCAGAATAGGGCGTGGCTGGCAGGAACAGGGCGGGCCTTGTGCGGGGCCATGGGTCCAGATTTTCGATCCTGAAAATCTGGCAACCCTACCCATCACAGATACAGAAAGCAGAATACACATTCAGACACACACAAAGACACCCATCCTCAGCCACTTATAAACACACACAGAAGCAACTCTATAACAAATTTCTGTGCTAAGTGCTATATATTTGTACTAAGCCTATTTCTATTTAAAATACCCTTTTTCAAACCTCACCTGTCTATTGTCTTATTATGCTGCAACCCCACTGCCTTTGAGAAATGGATCTGGGACAAAGAAGAAAAAAGGAACAAAGAACTAGAATAAAAATCAAAAGATTAAGAACTGCTGCTTCAACACCCTGCGGTTGTGAGTCCGATCCCAGCCTGCTCCTTTTCACTACTAGGCTTTTTTATGCCAGGCTGCCAGGTGCTGATGTTCTGGAGGCAGATATGTAAAGACCTGTCTTATAAGGATAGGTCCTTGTTTATTGACTTTCTTTGAGAGACTCCTCGGATGTGATGGATGTCTAACCATGGACCTTTGTGGCATTTGATTTGTATTAATAAAGTAACTGGGTTGTTCTAGGACATCTTTTCTTTCCTACAAACGTACGCAGAGAAGAGAAACTAAAGTAGAATATAAGACCAGATCTGCAGCGGTCAAAACAGCAGTTAGGGAGGCCAAACTTCGAGTGGAAGAAACTCTGGCAAAAAACATTAAAAAAGGGGACAAATCCTTCTTTAGGTATATCAGTGATAGGAAAAGGAACACAGATGGTATAGTACGCCTTAGACAATCGGACGGAAACTACGTGATGGTGGATTCTGAAAAAGCAGAACTACTAAATGAATATTTCTGCTCAGTCTTCACCTGCGAAGCACCGGGACACGGACCACAGTTGATGATAAAACAAGACATGGATGACCCGTTTCAGAATTTTGAGTTCACACCTGGGGACGTCTACAACGAACTGGCAAGGCTAAATGTAAACAAGGCCATGGGACCAGACAATTTACACCCAAGAGTGCTCAGAGAATTGAGAAATGTTCTGGCGGAACCGTTGGCAGTGCTCTTCAATCTCTCACTAAGTACGGGGATAGTTCCGTTGGACTGGAAAACAGCCAACGTCGTTCCTCTACATAAAAAGGGTTGCAAGGCTGAGGCTGCGAACTATAGACCGGTAAGCCTCACCTCAATAGTGTGCAAACTCATGGAAACACTAATTAAATATAAATTAGATACGATCCTGAACGAGGGAAATCTCCGGGATCCCAGCCAACATGGATTCACCAAGGGTAGGTCATGCCAGTCCAATCTAATCAGCTTCTTTGACTGGGTAACAAGAAGACTGGACTCAGGAGAGTCCTTGGACGTCGTGTACCTGGACTTCAGCAAAGCGTTTGACAGCGTCCCACACCGCAGGCTGCTGAACAAGATGAAATCGATGGGATTAGGAGAGACTCTAACTGCATGGGTTAAAGATTGGCTTAGTGGCAGACTTCAGAGGGTGGTGGTTAACGGTACCTTCTCTAAAATGTCAGAGGTGACTAGCGGAGTGCCACAGGGTTCAGTCCTGGGCCCACTCCTCTTCAACATATTCATTGGGGATCTGACTCAAGGGCTTCAAGGCAAGATAACCTTATTCGCTGATGACGCCAAACTATGCAATATAGTAAACGGCTATAATCTACAGGATGCTATGGAGCAAGACCTGTGTACTTTAGAAAGATGGTCCTTGATCTGGCAGCTGGGCTTCAACGCCAAGAAATGTAAGGTCATGCATCTCGGTAACAGAAATCCTTGCAGAACCTACACCCTGAATGGAGAAACTTTAACCAGGACTACGGAAGAACGAGACTTAGGAGTAATCATCAGTGCTGACATGAAAGCAGCCACTCAAGTGGAGAAGGCTTCATCTAAAGCACGGCAGATGATAGGTTGTATCAAGAGAAGCTTCGTCAACAGGAAACCTGAAGTCATGATGCCATTGTACAGAGCCATGGTGAGACCTCATCTGGAATACTGTGTGCAATTCTGGAGGCCACATTACCGTAAGGATGTGCTCAGAATTGAATCGGTTCAGCGGATGGCCACCAGGTTGGTCTCGGGGCTAAAGGGTCTCCCGTACAAAGAAAGACTGAGCAAATTGCAGCTCTACACTCTCGAAGAGCGTAGGGAGAGGGGAGACATGATTGAGACATTTAAGTACATCACGGGACGGGTCGAGGTGGAAGATGATATCTTTCTTCTCAAGGGACCCTCGACCACAAGAGGACATCTGCTCAAACTCAAGGGAGGGAAGTTTCGTGGAGACGCCAGGAAGTACTTCTTCACGGAGAGAGTGATTGAGCATTGGAACAAGCTTCCAGTACAGGTGGTCGAGGCACGCAGCATCCCAGACTTCAAGAACAAATGGGATACCTATGTGGGATCCCTACAAGGTCATGCCAAGGGATAGGGTCACTAGGACTTGAATGAGCGGGTCAGTAGAGTGACAGTATAATTAAATTGTACTTTAGGGGGTCAGTAGACTTAAGAGGGTGGGTAAATGGTGTGGGCAGACTTGATGGGCTATAGCCCTTATCTGCCGTCAACTTTCTATGTTTCTATCTCGTTTGCCTCTTTTTGTTCAGTTATATGGCTATAGGGTCATCCCTCCTCTTTAGAATCACTGAGCTCTGGAATAACCTTTCCTTCCCGCTCCGAACCTCAAGCTCCCTCCAACTCTTCCGCAAACACTTAAAAACCTGGCTATTCTCAAAACTGTAACTCTTCCCCCCTCTTTGGCCTCTCCCACCCATCCACACCCTCTTACACCTAATCCTTAAACCCTCCACTGGAGTTCCTTTCTCATCCTAAATCCTTTAAACCGTGCCGAGCTCTGCGTCTAAGGAGATGGTGCGGTATATAAACCTAAGGTTTAGTTTAGTTTAGTAAAGTTGTTATTTTTTTATGGGGGGTTGAGGGGTCAGTGATCACTGGGGCTGTGTGTGAGGATCTGTACTTTGTGTCTGCAGTGCTTATCTGGTCACTATGGATACCTTTTGTGGACTTAGCCCTGGTTTTAGATGGCCTAAGTCACAACGTCCAAGTTCCGTCTAGGCAGTGTTGTAAAACCTTCGGTTATACATGCAGTACGACTAAGTCTAGGACGGCCCATATCCTGCCCAAATCCCACCCTCACCACTCCTCCTAAAACGCCTCTTTAGCTCTGGTCGTTCAGCAGCACTGTGAAGGCCTAAGTCGTTTTTAAATATGTCCAAAACCCTGTTCGATTATCGGCACTTGGACGTTTTTTATTACTGATCATCCAAGTGCCGATTTAGGCCATTTTTTAAATGTTTTTCTGTTTCGATTATGAGCCCCTTAGCTTTTAGGCAGTCTATAAATTTAAAAAATAAATAAATAAACATTTTGCAAGACATCCTGGACAGAACTTATACATTTTAGAAGGGTCAAAGTGTGGTAAGAATGCCCAAATTGACCACATGACCACTGCATGCATCAAGGTAAGACACCCCCACACTACCCCAGTGCTCACTGACCCCCTTCCACCACACAAAAATGAGAACAAAAACGTACATATCTGTATATACAACAGCAGTATCTGGTGTGGGGAAGCCTAGTAAAGATGCACACAGGTATCTTAAGTAGCCTGGTGGGAGGGCTAGTAAACCATAGAGAGGAGGATCCAGGTCCTTAAGCCAGCTAACCATTACATTTATGGTAGAATGTGTGAGCCCACCCAAACCCTACTATACTGCCATATATCTGCAAACATAAGTGCTATTGGGGTGGTAAACAGGAAGGTATAGCAGGTATGGGGGGCTCCCCCTAAATTATAAGGGGGTTATGGTGAGATATACAGCTGGCACCCTTTAGGTGAAGTTCACAGCAGTACACTCTAAGGTGTCCCATTGCTCTGTCAGAATGTCTGTGTGGCCAGTCCATTACTATGCTGGTCCCACCCACCTCCAAATGGTCAGGATTATTTATTTAAAAATTTATATACGCTTAAAAATCTACGTAGTGTACAATCAACGTACAAAATAAATAAAAACAGTACAGCATTTAAATATATAGCAACAAGCTAACTTCTTCACATTGCCATATTCATATCTTTCACATGAATGTATTAACAAACAATTTTGTTTCTAACAGTTTTAAAAAATATTTCTAGACTTACAGAAATGCAATTGACCTGTCAATGTGTTCCAAAATTTCACCCCTACCACAGAAAACATTGACATCCCAACTCTTATATGTTAACATATCTTAACTCTCTTCTTGGACAGTATAATTTCAACAAACCTTGAAAACAACCAGGGGCCTTTTAATATATGACCTGATGTACAATGGATAACACTTTAAATGGAACTCTTTGCTTCAAAATTGGCGTAATATGGACCCGCCAAGTTGCACTCATAATCAATCTTGCTGCAGAATTCATCAAAACCTACAATGCCCTGTTCTTCATTTTTACACTCCAAGATACAGTGCATTACAGTAGTCTAACCCACAGTTCTTCAACCGCCGGTCCGCGGACCGGTATCGGTCCGCAGAAAATTTCTGCCGGTCCGCACAGGGCCGGCGAGATCAAGTCGGCAGTTAAATTTCCTGCCGACTGTGGTTCCTGCTGACTAATGTTCCTCCCAGCCTCAGGCAATCAAGATAGGCTGCCAATGTTGGGGCCTTCCCTCTCTGAGTCTCGCCTGTTCAGAAACAGGAAGTTGAAACAAAATAGGCGGGACTCAGAGAGTGAAGGTCCCGATGTCGGCAGCCTATCTTGATTGCCGTCCCTGCCGAGTTGCTGAAGAGGGCCGCGGGGAAGTTGCGATTAGAACGGAGAGAGCTGAAGATTCAGGTGCAGGTGGAGGGAGATGGTCAGCGTGTGCGAGCAAGATCCTGGGGAGCCTTCACAGTAGCTGTCTCCCCTCCCACCAGCTCTCCTACTTGCCAGGGCAGTGCTTTACCGGCAACTTCCTGCAGGCAAGTACTGAGAGCTGCTGGAAGGGGAGGAAGCCACTGTAGGAGGCTATGAAGCTGCTGGATAAAGGGAGAGCTGTTACTGGACTTGAAGGGAGTTAGAAGGAGAGATGCTGCTGGGAGGGGAGGAGGGAAAGGGATGGGAAGAGAATTAATGGTGTATAGAGGGAGGAGGGAAGGAAGAAGAAGGAGAGATGCTGCTGGGAGGGGAGGAGGGAAAGGGATGGGAAGAGAGTTAATGTTGGATAGAGGGAGGAGGGAAGGGAGAAGGAAAAAAAGGAAGGAGGGAAGGGAGAAAGAAAAAAGGAAGGAAACAGCTGGCAGGGAGATTACAGGAGGGGAAGGGGGTCAGGGTGGAATGGAGAGATCAGATGAGGAAAAGGGGAGAGAGAGGAATGAGAAAGTAGAGAGACATTGATGCTGGAAAGGGGGTCAGCAGAGAAATGAGAGAGGGATAAAGATGCTAGATCTGGTGTAGGAGAGATAAAAATGAAGAAGGCAGTGAAGCTGGAATGAATGATGTAAAAAGGAGAGAGGAGGAACAGGCTTGATGGACAGGGAAGAGGGGCATAGAAAGAAGTCAGATACATATGGAAGGGGGAGAGGGCAGACATTGGATGGAACGAGCGGTTTGCTGGAAGGAAAAGGGTGAAAAGAAGATGAAAGTAGAAACCAGAGACAATAAAAGGTAGAAAAAAATAATTTTATTTCTATTTTGACATTAGAATATATCAGATTTGAAATATATATCCTGCTAGAGACATAACTGGGGACTGCAGTATTCTGTTAGCATGATATTTCTATGTAGCATTCTATAATAACTTGGCTTGTTCAGTTTTCTTGATAGTAGAGGAGATATATGTGAAGGGGAGGGGAGACAGGGGTTTTGTTGGTCCGTGCTCTGTATATTTGTATTTATAAAATCACAATTGTTCAGAATATTGTTTCTTTTTATACTTTAATAAAATACATTCAATATAAAATCATAATTGCGGCTTGTGCAGATGGGATCAGATGGTTTGCGGGGACCGAGCTCGCGGAGATGGGGTGTAAATGGGGTTTTTAAATTTTAGTCCTAGTAGTTTGCCGGTCCACAAAATAATTCTTTTATTTCTGCCGGTCCACGGGTGTAAAAAGGTTGAAGAACACTGGTCTAACCTACCTAATATCAATGCTTTCACCAGAGTACAAAAATTGTATGGCAGTAACATTGGCTTTAGCCTATACAACATATGCAGTTGTATATAGCCTAACTGGATAGTTTTCAAAATTTGATATCCCATTGTTAGTTTGGAGTCCAGTCACACCCCCAACCTGGATGTTTTTCTGATCAAAATTGTGGTATTAAGTTAGACATCCCAGTGGCCAAGATGTCTAAGCAGACAATTAAAAAAAAAAAAAAGAAAGAAAGATATTTGGATGTGCAGCAGTTTGCCATTTTAAAATGACCATTTTTGTTCTTCTAACTTTAGACATTCAGCTGGAAATGTTCAAGTTGGCTTAGATTTTTTTTCAAAAATGCAAACAGAAATAAAAATTAAACTGAATCCCCCAAGAAGTCAGACTCTGCATACAATGCAACACTAGAGCAAGATAAACAGTGATACATGTCCCCCCTGTACTTTGTATTGTAATTTGCAAAATATAAAGATACGGTAGATGTAAATTTCAAAAACTTGCATATTCCAATCACAAAATTATAAACTAACAAATACAAATAATACAAGAAATGGAAAATAGGATAACTTTTTATTGGACTAAATACATTTTTCAATTAGCTTTCATAAGCTCAAACCCTTTTCCTCAGGGCAGTACAGTATACTGCTATTATGGTATCCTGTTCTACCTGAGGAAGGTAGTTTTAGTCTCTAAAAGTTACTCAAAGAAGTATTAAAATTAGTTTAATAAAAAGATAACACCTCATTTCCATTTTCTATTTTTATATATTAACATTTAATAACAGCTACCACACTACTTTTATCTTAAATGCAAAATAAAATTCTTTGTTCCATTTTTGCTTTTTTCCCAATTAGAGATCCTTTGTATTTATCTCACATCTTTTTGGATTCCATTACTGCTTTTGTGTCCATCACTTACCTCAGGAAGGCATCGACCACCTTCTCCTTGAAAAAAAAGACTTTCCTGACATTACTCCGAGGTCTACCATCCCATAACCTCAATTCATGTCCTCTGGCTTTACCATTTCTTCTTCTCTGGAAAGGATTTGTTTCTATATTATTATCTTTCAAATATTTAAACATCTGTACTATATATCATCTCCCCTATCCCTCCTTTAGAGTATACAATAATCCATGATATATGATAAGCCTAAAGTAATTGTGCCATATCTGTTTGAGAAAAATAACAAATCTTATGACTTTGTTGAAGACAATAAAAACAAAGAACTAACCTTTGAGATATGGGACTGTTTTCATTCCACTCAGAAGTGAAATTCTTTATGAGTAGCAACAGTAAAATGATGTCTCTGGTTTAAACGTTCGCTTTTTGTAATGGGAGAACACAGCTCAGTCAAAATTCTTCTGGCTTTATTGTAAAATAAAAGCAATAGTGTGGCATTGTGAGGAGAATTTTTTTATTTTTTTTTTAATTATATATATATATATGTATTATTTTTTTACTCCTCACAATGCCACACTATATATATATACAGTATACACACACTATATATATATATATATATATATACACAGTACACACACACACACACACATTTTGCACAAATTTAGACTTTGCTTAAGCATTTACCACTTGTGAATTATGCAGCTTACTCTTACTTGTAGATGCAAATATATTATTCCAGTCTGTTCAGATTATTTATTTATTGCTCACCAGTGGAATGAAATTGCCATGAATCTCTTGTACAACAGCTTTACACCATTTACAGTAATCAGGTCTTCCAGGCAACTTACTCGGACAACTTGCTGAACACAAAGGCCGTGATTTATCAAAGCATTTTCCTACTGGCACAAGAACCCCCGTGGATAAATCAGGCCCAATGACTTCTGTTGAAGTACTGTAGAGGATTTTTAATGCTACGTCGTTTATCTCTGTGAGAAAATACACTTCTTGGGCTGATGTCTCAGTTTACTTTCAAACTCTGTTAGTGTTTTATTCCCCTTTGTTAAAGGTTATCTCTACCGTACCCTGCTTGCAGATCTTCAAGCTACATAGATTGCATGGTGGCTCATTGTATAACATTAGATTCCAAAAGTCATGACACCATCAACCATGACATTCTTATGTCTTACCACAAGCATCACTGAGGTTACCTAAGAAGACCAGTATAATAAGGATCAAAGACTCTCTAATAGGCTTGCATCATTTCTTACATAAATTTTAGTGATTTAAATGTTTTTAATAAATTGATTGTTCTTGAGGCTGATGTACTGTGTCCCTTCCCCACTTTCTCTTGTGTTTTGTATTGTTATACATAGGGTTGTATTCTCCTCTTTGGTGTGGAATACCTAAGAAGACCAATCATACAGGAAAAATTGGAAGAGCTCCAATACAGTATATTTTATTTATTTATTTGGTTTTATATCCTTTCCTCCCAGGAGAACCCAGTGCAGGTCAAAAGTTTACATATATAACAAAACCTGGTAAATATAACATGATAAACATGGCACGGAGTGACACAGCATGACGAGCATTGCACGACAAAACATAGGATGGCAGCTTAGCATGGCAGACAGTCATATATGCAAGCATAGCAAAGCATGATAACCATAATATATTACAAACATGGCATGGCAGACATAGTAGCCAGCTATGGATATTTCCTCCAAGAACTTGTCCAAACTTTTCTTAAACCTAGATATGCTAACTGTTATAATCACCTCCTCTGGCAACAAGTTCCAGAGCTTAACTATTCTTGGAGTAAAAGAAATAGTTCATCCTATTTGTTTTAAAAGTATTCCCATATAGTTTATTGAGTGTCCCCTAGTATTTGTACTTTTGGAAAGAGTGGAATATTGATTTTGTAGACCTCAATCACATTCCCCCTCAAGCATCTCTTTTCTAAACTGAGGAGCCCAAACCTTTTTAGTTTTTCCTCATACGAGAGGAGTTTCATCCCCTTATCATTTTGATCGCTCTTCTTTGAACCTTTTCTAATTCCACTATATCTTTTTTTAGATACGGTGACCAAAACTGTGTATAATACTCAAGGTGAGGACATACCAGGAAGTGACACAGAGGCATTATAATATTCTCAGTCTTATTTACCATCCCTTTCCTAATAATTCTTTGCATCCTCTTAGCCTCTTAGCCACAGATACACACTGGGCAGAAGATTTCAGTGAAGTGTCTGCAATCACACCCAGATCTTTTTCTGGGTTGCTGATTCCTAAGGTGGACCCTAGTATCAGGTAACTATGATTTGGATTATTCTTCCAAATGTGCATCACTTTGCATTTTTCCACATTAAATTCCATCTGCCATTTGGATGACCAGTCTTCCAATATCCTAAGGTCTTCCTACAATTTTTCACAGTCCTCATGTTTTTTGACAACTTTGAATAGTTTTGTGTCATATGCAAATTTAATCACCTCACTTGTTCCAATTTCCAGATCATTTATAAATATGTTAAATAGCACCAGTCCCAGTACAGATCCTTGCAGCACTCTACTATTTGCCCTCCTCCACTGAGAAAAATGGCCATTTAGCCCTACCCTCTGTCTTCTGTCCAAAAACGAATTCCTAATCCACAATTGAACATTGCCTCCTATCCCATAACTTATTAATTTTCTCAGGAGCCTCTCATGAGGAACTTTGTCCCATGATAACTGACAGGCATGCATTCGGAGTGCAGGGAGGGACCAAGCAGGCTGGCTTGGGACTGGCTGGCCAAGTTGACTGGGGGCTAGCAGGCTGGCTTGGGGTGGGTTGGCTGGTTGCCTTTGGGCTACCTGGCTGGCTTGGGACTGGCTGGCTGGCCGGGTTGACTGGGGGAGGGCTGTCTGGCTGGCCTGGGGTGGGTTGGCTGGTTGCCTTTGCGCTGCCTCGCTGGTTTGGGATTGGCTGGCTAGCCGGGTTGACTGAGGACTGGCTGGCTGGCTTGGGGTGGGTTGGCTGGTTGTCTTGAGGCTGGCTGGCCGGGTTGATTGTGGGCTGACTGGCTGGCTTGGGGGTGGGTTGGCAGGTTGGCTGGCTGCCTTGGGGCTGGCTGGCTGGCTGCCATTAGACATGCCTACCATTAGATGTGCCCACCACTAGATGTGCCCTGTACCCTGTCCCAGCCTACTACTAGACCACCAGAGGGGGGACAGGGTACAGGGCACATCATTTGGTTCAGAATTTTTTTCTTGGTTTTTCCTCCTCTAGAGGTGGGTGCGTCTTATGGTTAGGTGCGTCTTATAGAGTGAAAAATATGGTACTAGTTTTTTAGCCTGTTACATTAATGGAAGCTAGAATAGATGTGTAAACTTAGGCATTTCTTTCTTTCTTTCTTTCTTTCTGTCTCTCTCTCTCTCTCTCTCCCTGTCTTTTTTTCTGTCTTTCTACCTGCCCCCTGCCTGTCTGTCTTTCTTTCTGCCTCTCTCCATGGCCCCCTGTCTGTCTTTTTTTTTTCTGTTTCTCTCCCTGCTCGCTGTCTGTCTGTCTTTCTTTCTGTCTCTCCTCCCTGTCCAGCAACACCCCTTCCCTGCTCTCCCTGTTCAGCAGTAGCCCTTCTCCCTTCCTTTTACCGCCCCCTATCCAGCAGAACCCCTTCCCTGCTCCCCCTGTTCAGCAGTAGTCCTCCTCCCTTCCTTTTACCTCCCCCCTGTCCAGTAGTACCTCTACTCCCTTCCCTGCTCCCTGTCCAGCATCTGCTAGGCCAGGCAGCCTAGGGGCTTTTGCTAGGCCAGCCCATGACACATTATCGAAGTGGGCCAGCCTAGCAAATGCCCCGCGTCTGCTTGATGAAACTATGGCTGCTGCCGCTGCTGGTCCAGTGGTGAGAAAAAGAGGTGACCCAGCAGCGGCAGCGTAGTCAGAAGGCAGAAAGTCAGATGGCGTCAGAGATCAGAGCAGGAAATCAGCTGAAGCAGGCACTGTGCATGCACAGCACGGAAGCACGGATCACGGAGGCATGGAGCACAGAGATTGAAGTGTGCATGTGTGCTAAGGCCTCCAATTCTGTAAAGTGTGTCCCGATTGTAGGCAGCTATAGGCGTCCTTCAGATGTCTAATCAGCCAATCGGAAAGGAACGTTTAAAAAAAAAAAATGCTCCCCAGGCAGGTCGCCTATATTAAAGGCGCCTCCAGGAGCCTAGGGGGGCCCGCAAGCCCACCTAAGTTTAGGCGGTAGCCTTAGGCGAACCTAGGAGGCCCTACATGTCTCCCTAGTGGAGCGGGAGATGCTTACTATGTAGGCCAGCAAAATGCTGGCCTACATGGTAAGTAGACGTGACCACTATACTTAATCGTGGCAAGGGATCTCTCTGCCACGATTAGTATAGCAGCTGTGGCTGCAGCTGCCAGTCTCTCTCTCCTCTCCCCCCCCCCCCGATGATCACGGCAGGAGGGTGCCCAACCCCTCCTGCTCACAGAACCCACGATCGCCAGCAGGAGGGTACCAAACCCTCCTGCCGGACACCTCCAATAACAACCCCATCAAAATGCCCCAACCCCCCTCTCTGGAACCCCCCCAATGAAACTCCCATAGGAGGGGCCTTAGGCACCTGGGCCAATCCAGCTCTAGGATCCTGTGGGTTGGGCAGGGGAGGGGCAGGTCCGCCTCATTTGGATGTAGGCGGGCATGCTGGCCGGACGGTGCGAGGACCCGTCTGGCCAACTTGCGGGTAAGCCCGAGGGGTGTTCTGGGATGGGGGCTTTTGTGGGGGGGGGTGAGGGGAGGTTGGGGCATTTTGATGGGGGGGTCTTTGGGGGGGTCGTTGGGGGGGGGGTCCAGCAGGAGGGGTTGGGTACCCTCCTACCGCCGATCTTCGGGGGGAAGGGCCTACCAGCAGGAAGGATTGAGCACCTTCCTGACGGCGTTCATGAGTTCTGTGGGCAGGAGGGGTTGGGCACCATCCTGCCATGATCATTGGGGGGGGGGGAGAGGGGAGACTGGTGCCGCGATTAAGTATAGCGGCCGCATCTAAACAAACCCAATTCTGTAACCGGCATCTGCAACATGGACTTCGGTTACAGAATTGGGTTTAGTTTGGGCGGGTTTTATTCCGGGACGGGCATCCTATACAGAATATGGGCCTAAGGATTTTATTATAGCTGATATATATACTATACACATATACACACAGGTTTGGTCGAAAAAAGTTATATGTAAATGGATACTGAATATATTGTGAAGTTGAAAAATTGGTGCAGAAGTGAGGGATTAAACCATTTCAGGCACTATTAGTCAAGGGTGTGCCTGAAGATGTGGAAGCAATTGATACGGAAGAAGCTTTAGAGGAATTGCAGATATTGGGCTGAATAAAAGTCAGAGCAAAACTTTATGATGAGGTACAAGGGAATTTAGAAGTCTTCTGCTCTGGGGCCCAGGGCAGAAATAAAAAAGGGGCCCTCCTCCATGCCCTTCTCCCGATCCTACCTGCCATTACTGCCATACATAAAAGAACTTTAAATGACTTCTTTACAAGTTTCCAAGTTTATTCAATATTTGATTGATTGATCGCTTATTCAACATTCTAAGCGATGTACATAGTATAATAATAACATAAGTTAATAGAGGGAGACTGACAATTTCATGTAAAAAAGACGAAAACAAAACACTTAAGACAAACATGGGATACAAGGGGGAAGGAGAAGGGAAAGAAATACAATTTTGAAAATGCTAAATAAAACATTTATGGTAAACAACATTAGGAAAGGAAGAACAAAGGGAGGCCATAGTAGAACATATGAGATCTATAAAAAACTTTGGTCGGGCTGTGCGTACTGGTTATCTTGGTTGTCAAATGCATCTTTAAAAAGAAAACATTTGAGCTTACTTTTAAATCTAACCAAATCTAATTCATCACGAATATTGATTGGGAGTAAATTCCAGGTTTGAGGTGCTGTAACAGAAAAGATTGAATTTCGCTGTGTATTTATAATTTTTAAAGAAGGAACTGTCAAAAGATGTTGATCAATAGATCTAAGAGATCTAAGTGGAGTATAGGGGATCAAAACTCTGTAAATAAAAGAGGGAGATTTACAAAGAAGACTTTTAAAAACTAATAAGTTTAATTTGTAGGTTATTCGATAGGCTATAGGGAGCCAATGTGCTTCCCTGAGTAGCGGAGTAACGTGATCAAATTTTTTTGCTTTTTTTTATAAGTTTTATAGAAGCGTAAACGACGGATTTCTTTTAAAGCAATACCTTTGAACAGTGCGTTACAGTAATCAATTTTCGAAATTACCAAAGAATGAACTAAAATATTTATGGATTTGGGGGATAGAAATTTTGAAACTGAACGAATTTGCCGTAGTCGAAAAAATGTGGATCTAACAATACTATTAATGTGTTTGTGGTAAGTGAGTTTGTTATCAAAGATAACTCCTAGGATCTTGATGCTTCTTGTTAGTTGTAAGGTCGAACCTTTAATGGTAATTGGAGAAAGCAGCTTTTGGTCCTCCTTCCATGGGAAGAACATAACATTCGTTTTTTCAATGTTTAAGGCTAGCCGGTTAGTCTCGAGCCATTGATGAACAAGCTCAAGTTTCCTATTGACAGATGCTATTTCATCAGGATTATTATATTCTAGCTGGTGTATAAGCTGAATGTCATCTGCATATGCAAAGACTTGGAAGCCAATGGATTGGCAAAGGGTCAGAAGCGGAGCTAAAAAAATATTAAATAATAAAGGAGAGAGAATGGAACCTTGAGGAATACCATATGAAGCTGAAAATACATTTGATGTACTATTATTAAAGGTTATAATTGAAGAACGATTAGTAAAGTAAGATTTAAACCAAGAGAAGACCTGATCAGTGATTCCAATGGACTGTAGTCTTTCCATAAGAAGGCTATGGTCGATGGTATCGAAAGCTGATGATAAATCAAGAGAGATAAGAAGAACCGACTTATGGTGGTCTAAAAAATAAAGTATTGACATATCCATGACATGACATGCACATGTGTATGCCTCCCCTGACAGATACTAAGCAATTTAGGTACACCATTACATGTGTAACTGCTAATTATTGGTATCAAACATATATTAAACTACTGTCCTATAATCAATGCACCATAAAAAATCAGGAAACACATATTTTGTAGCGCAAAGAAACTCACTTAATGAACATTTTCAACATCTTTAACTTATTGAAGTGATGTGCAGGTCTCCATAGCCCCAGGTACATTAGATAGATTGTGAGCCCACCGGGACATATAGGGAAAATACTTGAGTACCTGATTGTAAAACCGCTTAGATAAAACCTTGATAGGTGGTATATAAACATCTAATAAACACACAAACAATAAATAAATAAATAAAACTCAAAGGGCTGGATTCTGTAACTGGTACCTAAGTCGGTGGCCACCTTAAAAGTAGCCACTGATCACCTGTCAATCATTTGAGGGCACTGGTTACAGAATCACACTTATTCAGTCAAGATTGGTGGCTGAAATATAGGCCCAAAAAATCCAGGCCTACATTTTAGCTGCTTATCTTTGCCGCTATACCGCAGAAGCCAATCATAGCAGGGGAATTCCCCTCTCCCCAATCAGCTGAGCAGCAGGGACTCCTCAATGCCATGATGCTTTAACTGGTGCCCAAGTTGTATAGCCTGTCAATTATTCTAGGGCGTCAATTCCAAAATTGTGGATTTGGGGAGTCCCTGCCGCTCAGCTGATGGGGGAGGGGGAATTCCTCTGCCGCGATCGGCTGAGCGGCCGCGGCAGGGAACCCCTGGACCCCGCTGGCAAGAGACATGCCTACTCCCTCCTACTGGTACCCTCCCTGCTAATATCCCTGGCAGTAGGGATGCCCAATCCCTCCTACCGCCACCCTCGCAGCACTCCCAACAGCAAGGAAGCCCAGTCCCTCCTACCAGCACCCTCCTAACATCCCCAGCAGGAGGGATGCCCAAAATTGCGGGCCTTCCTCTTCCTGGTGCATTCTGGAATTCATCGGGGAGCAGCCTGAGACTCTGATTGGCTCAGATGCCTAAGATCCTCCCATAGGAGATCTGCAATTTCTCTCATCAGCATAACCACTGCTATAGAGTCTTTTTGTCAATGTACACTGTAATTGATAATATGACCGTTACATGCATCACAAATAGAATACTCCAAAAAATTGTTTTCGTTAAACTGAAAATATGCACATTCCATATGTCACAATTTTTTTATTGTTTTGGAAGTGTCTGACCCTTCAATCTGAAGAGAAATCAGACGTTATCATTACAAAATTATTAAAACCTCTTTCCATCAATAAATTATTGTTTAACCACCACGGAGTATTTTTTAGCTAAAATATGACAACTAAGAAATAAAGGATCCTTTAGCTAAAGCTGTGGCAAAAATGGCCTTAGCGCCCCTTACTCTGGTCTTTCCTGCACGATAAGGCTGCTTGTGCTGTGACTGGAAAATGGCATATTTTCTCATTTTTCAAATTAATAGCCATGTGCTAATTTTGCAAAATAATATCTAAACCAGAGAAGTAAAGCTACAAAATATGTAAAACATACAAAAGATTTGAACAAAAGGTACCCCGAGTACAAGAGATGCTCTCAGATTTAAAAAAAAAAACCTACCAGGTTTACCAAGTTTATTTATAGTTTGATATACCGACCATCAACGTGTATCAACAGTAGCCAGATAGCTAGTATTGTCTAAAGTCTAAACATTGAGAAAAAAGTAGTTTTCATTCATTAAGCTAATCTCCTGAAATCGTCTGGATATGACCAGAATCTCATCCTTTTGTAATCTGCCTAGAACTGCAAGGTATTGACGGAATAAAAGAAACTAATATAATGTAATTATGGGCTCCTTTTACGAAGGCGCTTTAGGGCTTTAACGCGTGGAATAGTGCACGTTAAAATGCCACACGCGCTAGCCGCTACCGCCTTCTCTTGAGCAGGTGCTAGTTTTTTGGCTAGCGCGCGCTATAGCATGCACTAATCCAGTGCGTGCATTAAAAACGCTAGCGCACCTTCGTAAAAGGAACCCTATATTTTTATGAGAAATAATAATATGATAATGTATCAGAGTTCCACTCTGCCAATATTAACAAAATGTACGTGTAAAGTCCTTTTGAAAAATTCACATTAGAAAACTTCACATTAACCAGCATTTTTACTTACATTACATTGATGTCTTCTATCCCGCCAATACCTTGCAGTTCTAGGCGGTTTACAACAAGAAATTAGCCTGGGTATTCCCAGGGAGATTACAAGGTTGATAGTTATAGTATGCATCGGGATCTGGGAATGGTCCATATGGTTTGGTTAGATCATTTGACAAATTTCTTGAATAGTATGGTTTTCAGTTCTTTCCTGAATGTTTTGAAGTTGGACATTGTGGTCAGTAGATTTGTGAGGTGGTAGTCACCGCTTGCAGTATACAATGAAAAGAAAAAGTGATGAAAAATTTCTCCCCATATAAACGCCCGACGCCATGGGTTTTGTTAGAGAAACTGTTTCAGGGATTTGGATGAGGAAAATATTCCTGAATAGAACTTGGCATCATAGGGCACTGGTGTGCTCAACCACGCTTTAGGGTGGTGTTTTTCTTTGAATAAAAGTGGTGTCTGACGAGACTCCTTCTCAATTCCACCTCAGAACACCATTGGCGCATTTCCCTTGTTCAGAGGTGGAATCAAATGGGAGTCTCCTCAGACGCAACTTTTCTTCACAGAGGAAAGAGATAAGGCTATGTGGTAAGGGCGAAGAAGCCAGATTTTAAGATTATTGTGTCCATCTTTTTATCTCGTATGAATACAGTTTCTGTTAGCATTGAAAAGGACCCCTATGTTTTGGCGCTTCATGCCGAAACACGGACTATGTTGGGTTCTGTCATTTCCCACTGACTCTGATGCTACAGTACCTTCTACTGTCTGTATCATATTTTGGGATTAGACAATTTACAGTTGACTTGTACTTTTGGTTTGTACAATTGTGTTTTGTATTGAATAAATTGAACTTTCATCCAGATCAATTGTTCCACTTCATTTTGTTGATTGTCACTTCATGAAGACATTGGGAGTTGGAAACATATACAGTATATTACATAACAAAAATTATTTCTGAACTAATTTAACACACCAGTACAGAGTACAACTTCAGGTAAATACCAAAAACACCCGTTAAACAGAAAAGCTCAAAAATATACATGAGCAAATCAAATGTATATTATAAATGGAGAGAAAGACCTTTATTGTCAACAACACTGCTTAAAGTTCGTGACTATGACAGGCCATGTCTCAATCATTTGTCAAAAAAATCCCAACAAATGCATTTTAATATGTGATAGATTCTTAAACATCAATAGCATTTAAAGGAAGTGCCAATATTTAATAACAGCACTTATCTGTGAAATGTGGAAAAACGCCACACTTAGACGCCAGCACTAATACTTTATGCCCTATGGGGCCCTCTGTTTCACCATCTCAATGAGGCTTCATCAGGGGTAATGCTGAAATACTTTCAAAACAAAAAAATACGTGTAACAAATAAATTATATACTGTACTTTAAATTGTTAAATTTTAAAGTGGTTACAGAGGGAACATTACTTTGTTGAAGGTATTCAATCACAAAATGGCGCCAATAAACTAAGACGCTACTGCAGCATTTAATCAATCATAATGGGTTGCGTCATTAGATTGCCAATGGGAAAGCTCTGAAATTTCATGTACTGCAGAGTGGAAAAAAATGAATGAATTGAAAAACTTAATAGAAAGCACTCCAATCAATTCTATCATTGAGACCATGAGACTGTAATGATTTCAAATTAAAAATCCAAAATGACTCCCTATGTCTTAGAGCCAAACCGCAGTCTCCACCACGCTGATTCTTATTAATAACCTCAATAACAAAGCAGCATAGGTCATTAAACACATGATGATGAGAGATACAATGCTGGGCCAAAAGTTCTTTAATGTTTCTTTGTACAGTGGTACCTTAGTTTGTGAGCATATTTTGTTCCAGAAGCATGCTCGTAATCCAAAGCGCTCGTATATCAAAGATATTTTCCCCATAGAAAATAATGGAAACTCGGACGATTCATTCCACATCCCAAGAACTTTAATTGAAAATACAGTACTGTACATACTTGTATTGCAAGATCTCACTCATTTTGAACAGTCACTACACTGCGGGTGAATTTGGCGAGATGCTTTTATTACGTTCAGCCGCACTCAGCATGAGATGTGCGTGTGTTGTGCATGCTTGAACTGTGAGTGTATTACATTCAGACGTGATCAGTAATGTGATGCACATATATTGTGCATGTTTGACATGATACTGCTGTACCAGGCTATGGTGCGCCCTCACCTAGAGTACTGCATCCAGCACTGGTCGCCATACATGAAGAAGGTACTACTCAAAAGGGTCCAAACAAGAGCAACTAAAATGGTTAAGGGGCTGGAGGAGTTGCCATACAGTGAGAGATTGGAGACACTGGGCCCCTTCTCCCTTGAAAAGAGGAGACTGAGAGGGGACATGATCGAAACATTCAAAATACTAAAGGGAATAAACTTAGTAGATAAAGACAGATTGTTCACCCTCTCCAAGGTAGGGAGAATGAGAGGGCACTCTCTAAAGTTGAAAGGGGATAGATTCCGTACAAACGTAAGGAAGTTCTTCTTCACAAAGAGAGTGGTAGAAAACTGGAACGCTCTTCCGGAGTCTGTTATAGGGGATAACACCCTCCAGGGATTCAAGACAAAGTTGGACAAGTTACTGCTAAACTGGAACATATGCAGGTGAGGCTGGACTCATTTAGAGCACTGGAGAGCTGCGTGAACGGACTGCTGGGCACGATGGACCACTGGTCTGACCCAGCAACGGGAATTCGTATGTTCTTATGTACTGCAAGACAACGCTCGTTTATCGAGTTAAAATTTTAAAAAATGTTTTGCTCGTCTTGCAAAACACTCATAAACCACGTTACTCGCTATCCAAGGTTTGACTGTATATTGGATTTATGTTCAAGTAAACGGGTTTTTAATTACCTCATAATCAATCACGGCCTTAGGCATTGGGAGGGAAAAAAAACGTTATTCTGAGCACGTGGCCCTATATATCCTCCTGCCGATTTGTCATCTGAAAGTACTGAGGTTGTTGGGGGATGAGGGGGAGTGGAGGGGATGTGGGGAGATGTCGGGGAAATGTGGGGAGATGGATGGATGTGGGGGAGATGCCAGGGGATGTTAGGGGGTAGGGTGTAGGAGATTGGTGGGTGTGAGGGAGGGAGGGAGAACAAATTTTTTTTTTCTCCCTGCTGGTTCAGCTGATCCTGGCAGGGGAATCCACCATCAGGTGAACTGGCAGGACCTCACTGAAACTGGCTGAGCTGATGGGGATTCCTTAGCTGCAGTCAGACAAGGTAGTTGGGTATATCTGCAAAACTTGCTTTTGTGCGTTTTTCATGTGGACGTTTTTATTTTTGAAAATGGTCAAAAAAGATAGACGTACTAAGGATCAGAACCTATTATAATGTCATTTTCAAAAATAAAAGATAGACGTCTGGCTGTTTTGAAAATGGACATTTTCTCTACTGGATTTCTGGATTTTTTTTTTTTCAAAACGTCCAAATTAGATTTAGACGTTCTATCTAAAATGCTCTTCCTCATGTTTAAGAAAACACCTCCACAAATAAGATTGTTTTTAGCAGCTTTTTAAAATTTTGTATATTGTCCATCATTCCTAACTGTCCAACTAAGTTGTTCCACATTTTCACCCCTGCTATCAAAATCACCTTTGTCCTTGTCTCAGCATATTTCACTCGATGCATTCCATCTAGTGAAAACGCATCACCATCTCATATCTTAACGGGCGATATGGGTGATGCAATGTTATAGCTTGTGATAAATACCAAAGTATTCCATTATGCAGTGGCGTACCAAGGGGGGGAAGATCCGCCCCAGGTGCAGCCTTAGGGGGGGTGCACAGACGGCCCTGTCCCTATTGCGCTCCATCCCTCCTTACTGCCGCCCACCTTACTGTCGCTGCCGAGTTGAATCAGCTCCCTTTCTCCCTCCCTGCCCCTTACCTTCATGGCGCTTTCACCCCCCCACCACCTTCGTGGTGCTTCCCCCCCACTTTCGTGGCACTTTCACCCCCCCACCAACAAGCCCGGTCCGACAAACTTCCCTGCCCTGTGGCAGCAGCTGCAGTGTTGAAGCCACGTGTGGCTGCTGTAAAGGTCATCTCTGACGCAACCGGAAGTTGCATCAGAGACGACCTTTACAGCAGCCATATGCAACTACAACACTCCGGCTGCTGAAAGAAGGCAGTTTAGACATCGCCGGCCACAGGGCAGGGAGGTTTGTCGGACTGGGCCTGTTGGGGGGGGGTGAAAGCGCCACGAAGGTAAGGGGGGGTGAAAGCGCCACAAAAGTAAGGAGCAGGGAGGGAGAAAGGGAGGAAAGATAGGGTGGAGAGGAAAAGACGCTGAAGGGAAATAGGTAAAACAGAGGGGGGGAGAAGGACACTGAAAGCACATGGGGAAGACAGAGGGGGAGAAGGATGCTGAAAGGACATGGGGAAGACAGAGGGGGGAGAAGGATGCTGAAAGGACATTGGGAAGACAGAGGGGGGAGAAGGACGCTGAATGGACATGGGGAAGACAGAGGGGCAGAAGGACACTGAAAGCACATGGGGAAGACAGAGGGGGAGAAGGACACTGAAGGGAAATGGGGATGACAGAGTGGGGAGAAGACGCTGAAGAGAAATGGAGAAGAGAGAGTGGGGAGAAGACGCTGAAGGGAAATGGGGATGACAGAGTGGGGAGAAGACACTGAAGAGAAACGGGGAACAGAGAGTGGGGAGAAGATGCTGGAAGGGAAGAAGACAGAGATGCCAGACTATGGGGGGAGAGGAGGGAAGAAGATGGGTGCCAGACCAATTTGAAAGGGGGGAGAAAGGGAGAGGCACAGTAACAGAGCAAATGGAAGACACAGAGAGAAGAGAGACAGTGGATGGAAGGAATTGAATAAGAAGATGAGGAAAGCAGAAACCAGACAACAAAGGTAGAAAAAAAATTATATTTCTTTTTTTTTTGCTTTAGGATAAAGTACTATATTAGTTGTGTTGATAAAAATTTATAAACAAAGCCCTGCCAGCTGAACATCTCTTTCTCCAGTTCAGCAGCCAGAACTTTGATTTATAAGGAAGGAATAAGCTAAATATTGCAGTACTGAGGCTTGTATGGATGCTGCGGGGACGGTGACGGGGCGGTGATGGGAATGGCGGTGATGGAGCAGTGAAGGGGACGGTGCAGTGACAGGACAGATTTTTTCCCCATGTCATTCTCTAGTGCTCACATCAAAAGCTTCCCTCTGACTCAGCTTCCTGTTTCTGCTTTAGACTGAGCACCGCGTGGCCGATCTGTTGATGCCGGGGGTAGAAGGAGGCCCATTGCCGATCTTAAGTGTCATCGTGGGGGTGGGGTGGGGGGGCATTGCCGATCTTGTTGCCAAAATCGAAAGGTGAGGAAGGGAGAAAGATGGGCCTGTGGTGGATGGAGAGATTGAGAGAAGGGGGCAGATGATGGAAGTGGGGAGAAAGGGGAGAGAGAAGAGGGCAGATGATGGAAGTGGGGAGAAGGGGAAGATGATGGAAGTGGGGAGAGAGAAGAGGGCAGATGATGGAAGTGGGGAGAAGGGAGATCAAATGCTAAATGGAAGTGGAGAAAGAGAACACATACTGGATGGAAGGAGGGATAAAGAAAAAAGACATGCTGGATGGGGGAAGAAGATAGAGTTAGTGAGATAGTGGAGGGGTAAAGGAAAGGGGTGGCATGCTGTGGGTAGACATAGTGAAAAGAGGGAAACTGAGGACTGCGTAGTAAGAAAGAATTTAATTTAGACGGAGGCAGAAAATAAAGAAGGAAGACCAGAGAAGGGAAGAGAGAGAGGAGAGAGAGAGATGCCAGAGAACGGGGAAGGAGACAGAGATATCAGATCTGAGCGGAGGAAACATGCCATCAAATCTGCAGGACTCAGTACTTCATAACACAGCGACCTTTGCTACAATTAGAACTTTACTGATATATAGACTTTGGGGCTCATTTTCAAAAAAGATAGACGTCCATAAGACAGCAAAAAACTAGCACTTGAACGTCTTATTAGTCAAAACGTCCAAATAGACATTCTCAAAACAGACTTTCTAGATGTCTTTCTGGTTGTTTTGTCTCCAGTGTGTCCAAATCTTAAAGGAGCATATTAGAGGCATGTTTTGGGCAGGCTTAGGGTAGGCTTAGGACTTGGACATTCAGCAGGCATAATCAAACCTGTAATAAAACTTCCTGGGCATTTTTTTGGGGGGGACATTTGAAGATAGACATACTTTAAAAGCATCTAAATGTTAAAAAGGTGCCCAGACTGTCAGATGACCACTGAAGTGATTAAGAAATAACTCCCTTTAATCCCCCAGTGGTGATCGACACCCCACCACCACCCAAATATGTGAAAAAAAACCCCACCAGTATTTTCCAGCCTGTATGACAGATTCACATGGCTCACATTACGAGGGGGTGTTGAAAAGTTCTCAGTCCAACCAACTTCCTAAATATGCTATTTTGCTAAGATTGCTGAAAAGGGTGTTATTTTAATTCATTTTATTAGAGTATGCAAATTGGCACTTTGCAAAACTAAACTAAGGGCTCCTTTTGCGAAGGTGCACTAGCGTCTTTAGCGCATGCACAAGATTAGCGCACACTAGTCAAAAAACTACTGCCTGCTTAAAAGGAGGCGGTAGCGGCTAACGCGTGTGGCATTTTAGCGTGTACTAAGCATGCGCTATAACTACTAACGTACCTTTGTAAAAGGAGTCCTGACTTTTTAGCTACTGTGGCAAAATAACATCAGATTTAGGAAATTGGTTGGGCTGAGAACTTTTCAGCACCAGCTCCTACATCTCAATAGTAGAGCAGAGGGGCTCTCTAAGGATTACTGTAGAGACACATCACATTAAAAGTCCCAGACAGATGTCACTATAACTTGCGTATATTGTATGATGAGCCCTTCAAAATCTACTGTACCTACATAAAAATGAAACCTGCAGGCATAAGGACTATTGTTGTGATGTACAGGTGGGTACAGTAAGTTTTGAGTGGGTTTTGGAGGGCTCACCATACAACATAAGCAAGTTATAGTAACATCTGTACTTGGGACTTTTAATATGACATTCTCTTCACTAATCCTGCTGTGTTCAAGTTTGTTAAGAATGCTGACTGCTTGAACATCCAAAAAGATTGTTTTTGTGCATTTTTCATGTGGATTTATATTTGAGAATGGCCAAAAAAGATAGATGTACTAAGGACCAAAACATCTACATAGGTCATTTAAAAAAAAAAAAAAAAAAATTAAAATTGCTGTTTTGAGAATGGGGATTTTCTCTACTGGATTTCTGGATGTCTTTCCCAAAACGTCCAAACTCAGACTTATATGTCGTATCGAAAATGCCCCTCTTTGTCTCTATCGATCAATCTTCAGATGCAAGACTATGAAATATGTAAGATTCTTGGTTACATTGCACCAAAACGTCCAAACTCAGACTTATATGTCGTATCGAAAATGCCCCTCTTTGTCTCTATCGATCAATCTTCAGATGCAAGACTATGAAATATGTAAGATTCTTGGTTACATTGCACCAAGACTGTTCGGAATCTAGAGTCCCGACAAAAGTATCAAGAATTACACTGCTGGACATTCTTGTGGTTTTGCAAACCATTATATACAGTATACAACCAATCATCTAGCATGAAGTTATCAAAATGTTGTTATCAGAATGATATAAAAGGCATCAACTCAGCCCACCAAAAACACATCTGGCCTGATTTCATCTTATCTCTCAGGACATCAACTCACTGATCTTTGCTGGAACATCATATACTGTTTGCAGCCCAGCTGTTCCCCAAAGGAAGATAAGTCAAGCTTTGTAATTACTTTCCCTTGGGTAATGAACAGGTGGCATAATTGTGTGCCATAGGGAGCTGTGTGTGTTGTTCTAGCTAAGACCTGATTAGTTCCGTATGACATTTTAAAGAACTGATATTCTCCTTTTGTTCTGTGACTTTTTAAACATTTCATGTTACTGTTTGTTTCAGTTCCTATTTATTTGTTTGCATATTACTCTTATAAATAGTTCTTTGTTCATGTAGATAAATTTTCCTGTTATTTCTATGAGCGTGTTTTGTGGTAGTACATGCATACATTAAGATACAGAACTCAGATTAGTTCATTATAAGATGTGAATAAATAATAAAAACACAGAGTGCACAATATGCCCTCATTTTACAAAGCCGCACTAGTGGCTGCCGTTACAGTAACTGCTCAGAAGCCCATAGAGATTTAAAGGACTTCAGGGCTTTTCCGTGCGGCAGCCACTAGCGCAGCTTTGTAAAAGGGGAGGGATAATTACTTGCATGTCTCAGATCTACCACTAGGTGGTGAATTTCTGCCACTCCTACACAATGCTTGAGTTTGAATTTTTTTTTAGATGTTTAGAGATTTTCAGTAAGTCTCAAATCCTCCGATTGTTGTGGCAGCTCTTGTTCCTATGGTCTTTGAAATCTATTTGCAACAATATTAATTCCACAGCGTTTTGCTCAATAGCTTGCGTGACTGATTCTAAAATAATGAGGTATTGCTCGTGTTATTCAAGTTGATCTAGAAAGGTTGCTACTGTGATATTAAGTCGATTGATCATAGTCTTGTGTTCCAAGCCCAAAAGCATCACCCACAGCCAACGCCGGACATGTGTCAATCATGCACCGGCGCCGGTTTCAGAATTGTGGCCGCGTCAAACATAGGCACCAGAAATGTAGGCAACTACGGAGGTGCCTAAGGATGCCTAAGGTCACTTCTGGCATTAGCCATGCCTTCTTTGACCTTAGGCGCCCTTAGGCACCTCTGTAGCTGCAATTAGGGTGCTCGCAGGTGGCTAAATACTTTTGTTTTCATGACTTTTAAAGTAGGTTTGGTCACTTAAATTAGATGGCAGTATGGAATCTACCACCACCTAACTTGAAGCGCAATTTGTAGAATCAGCCCCTAAGTCTTAATTTCTAAGCTAAAAAGCATCACCCACAATTTCTCCAGCTAGACCTTAATCACTAATTGTTAATGCTTTTGGTGTTCATTTTATGAGGGGATGGCAGATTTTGTTTACTACATTCTAGCCCTGCGTGATAGAGAAAAAGGTATTGGATGTACCTTCATTGCTGCTTCTCATTAAATGGAGATTGACAGATCTATTGGGAAGCTTGAATATGCCTGATTAAAACAATGAGCCAGTCACTAAGGTTGCTATGTGAAAGAGCACATAAATTATACCACCATCGTCCTTGCTATTCTGAAATGCCTCAGTGGTGTAGGCAATTTTAATGATACGTCAATGTATTACTAATAGTAGATCTGCGATTTTAGTTTTGAGGCTATTATTTCAGTACTCAGAGGTATATGCCATCAGGCCCAGGTGATTTGGTAGTCTTTAGTTTTTCAATCTGCCCTATATCTTCCACATTCACTATAATTTGTTCAAGTTGTTTTTTTTTTTTTTGTGAGATCTTTGGAACTTTATTTAGTTTTTATTGCCAACAAAAAGTGCAATACAATTTATATGCAAATAATGATAATCAACCAAGCACTTATAATCAATCAGTATCTATACAAAAGATAAAAATTCCCTCCCTCATCTATCATTACCATCAGGAATAATACCAAAACAAAAGATATACCCCCTTCCCTCTCCCCCCTCCCGGGGGGAGGCTCTCCTGGCAGAATTTCCTTTTGAAATTTCTAGCTGGCAATGAAGTTTTTTTAGTCCATGTGAACACATTTTGCAACTGCTATGAAGCAGGTGAAAATGTACATGCATTAAGTATGTAAGAAGATTTTCAAATACCTGTGAATGTTTTTGTCTCCCAACTTAACCTTGACCCTTTTGCTGTTTGTAAAAGTAGCCATATTGTTCCCAGTGCCTTTTCAGTGGTCCTTTTTTCTGTGGATAAACTACTTGTATAAAGTTATGAAAACTGTTCCATTAATAAATTGTACATAGGTAATAAAATAGCAAATGGAAACCTACACTGAATCTCCTAGGTTTACCTGCTATTAAGGTGCACTATTTTCTGCTCACTGCATACATGCCAGTCAGTAACACTAACATATACTGGGTAAGTTTTATCATAACACAAATGTCACTGAATATCATGAATGCTCCAGTCCTAACAGTTTGGGATGCTTAAAAAGCATTTGTGCCAAATAAGTCTGGCTTTGTTTTGTATTTTTTGTTAATTTATTTAGATTTTGTTGAATACCAGCTTGGGTAAGAAACCCAGTGAATTCAATCAAGAAGAGGGTTTGTGACATAAAATTAAATTTATTATGATTAAATGCACCGAAATGATTAGTGTAGTGGGCAAGGGAAGGTTTGATTATCACTTGCCAAGTTAATTTCCATTTTGTCTTTAAGCAATCAGGCTACGCTACATACGTGTATAGTATTTATTGAAATTCTAACAAAGGGAAATTATGTAGGTGATACAGTATTATGGCTTTAAAGCTTTTCATATGCATGTGGTCATGTTCAAGAATTTAGAATAAATAGCACTGTTAATAATGATATATATGTTACAACATATTCATCACTGTACTCACATTGACTTTATAAAATAATAATAATAATTTTATTTCTTATATATCGCTATACCATAAGTTCAAAATGGTTTACAACAAGTTACATACAATGAGAGTAAGAGATGTAAGGGGAAAAGAAAAAGTACTTTCTGGGATACAAATTGCAAATGGAAGAGAACCAAGATGGTTTGAATCAAAAGGAAGTATCTAGTCAGAGATTGGGGTGCAGGGGAAAACAATTTGGGTGGAATACCTTTACAAATGGTAAGAAGGATGAGTTAATCTAAAATCAAGAGACTTGGGGATTGGGATGAGGATAGCTGAGGGGGATTGGGCAAGAAATTGGAATTAGAATTTGTTAAAGAGACGGGTAAAAGAGGCGTAAAACAACCTTTAGTTTATACTGCTTTGCAATTATATCTGATAATTTCTTTTTATAGTTCTTTGGATGTTCAAAAAGACCTTATTCAAAAATTGAATGCAAGTGTAATTTATCAATTGAATAAATGATGATTTCATTGTACCCAGTTTCAGAAGACAAAAACCCAAGATCCTGAATTGTAAGTGAACAGAACTTGAAGAGTTGGGATGATTATAATAATATTGAATGACTTCCATCATACCATATTGCAACTTTTTCTAGGTGCTAGAGACTTGCTACAACCGACTGTAGATCATTGTGACTTTCCTTTTTTGCTGCACCATTTTATTTCCGGTGAAGCTTGCTACAAACTAATTGGAAGGAAAAATGCAACAGAAAAGTAAATTTTCATAATCATAATATAAGATTATAAGACATAGGGCTCTTTTTACAAAGGTGTGTTAGGGCCTTAACGCGCGGAATAGCGCGCACTAGCCACTACTGCCTCCTTTTAAGCAGGCGGTAATTTTTCAGCTAGTGCGCGCTATAACGCACGCTAATCTTGTGCGTGCGCTAAAAACGCTAGCGCACCTTAGTAAAAGGAGCCCATAATGTCTGGGGGTCCGGACGGCTTTTCAAAACCCGGCACTTTGTCCGGGTTTTGAAAAGCTTTCCTCCACATCACGTCATGCAGGAGTGGGGGGGGGGGGGTAAATGCTCCGACGCTGCTTCAGTGCTTGTAGAATTCCTATGAGCGTCGGAGCATTTAGTACCCTAGGCCACAGTTGAAATCTCTACTGTGGCTTAGTAAAAGGGAGTGGGGGGGGGGGGGGGTTATGTTCTGCTCATTCCAGAGTTTATGGATCACAATTAAAGCATACGGGTTAAAACAAACAATATAAAATACAAACTAAAATAAAAGACAAGACAACATAAGAGCTTGGTTAATAGTCGGGTACTATTCAGTGCTGAATGTCTGGTTATAAAAAGCCCAGAGCAACTGGTGTTTGAAAAATGCTTTACCACACCAAGGACAATATGGATCTCTTGTTTCCCTTTAAAGATGCTAGATACTATTATTACATACTTGATTTATCACTCAATTGATAATATATTTCTGATTGTATACTGAATTATACACGTCTGACCTGTTCTTATGTTTTCTTTACTTATTGTTCTGGTAGGATGTTACCTACCTTTAATTTACTATGACAACAGTGACAGATTAGATGTATTATTACTGATTTGTTTTTTCTACTTGACATGTATACTGGTCACTGCTGCCACCTCTTATATATTTAAATCTTTAATAAAAATGATTGAACTAAAAAAAAAATAAAAAAAATAATGCCAAAAAAATGTGTACAACTCGTACCTGATATTTTTTTTTCTGGTTCCAATGTTTTTTCCCAAAACTTTCACTTGAACCAAAAATGTCATTGTACGTGGGTAAATAATTGGATTTATAGATGGACAATGCAGATTCTATTAAGATGAAGTTCAAGGGGGATGAGTTCAAAAGTAATCTAAGGAAATATTTCTTTATGAAAAGGGTGGTTGATATGTGGAACAAACTCCCAGTGGAGGTGGTAGAGACGAGGACTGCATCTGAATCCAAGAAATCATGGGGCAGGCATGTGGGATCTATTTGGGGGAGGAGGAAATAGCAGATGATATGGATGGACAGACTGGACGAGCCGTATGGCCTTTATTTCCTATGTTTCTATTATTTCTTTTAAAGCATTAATAGCATTTATGCAAGGTGAAGTGCTGTGATGGTCAAGGCAAGAGTGTCTATTTATTCAATTTTCTATACCATTCTCTCAGGGGAGCTCAGAACGTGTTACATGGATTTATTCAGGTACTCAAGTAGTTTTTCCTCTCTGTCCTGGTGTGCTCACAATCTATCTAATGTACCTGGGACAATGGGGGGATTAAGTGACTTGCCCAGGGTCACAAGGAGCATCGTGGGTTTGACCCCACAACCTCAGGGTGCTGAGGCTGTAGCTTTAACCAATACGCCAGACTCTCCCCGCCAGAGGAGCCTCTTCAGATGCAGTCAGTCCTGAGCACTTGCAGGAAAATCATTCATGCACATTTGGAGCTGTTTTGCTTCAGCTTTGATTTGCCTGTGCTAGGACTTTCTGGGAGTAGTTTTCACAAACTTCCAGCCCGATGGTCATTGCAGCTGGGGTAACCAGTCTCAATAGCCACGACACCTCTGTTTTGCAAATGGGGCCAAATCAGTGGAGATGTGATTGTCTTATCTTTTCTTCCAGTGTAGGTTGTTTGTTGCCCATTTCTTGAAAGATTTCATTATACCAGTGGTTGAGCAAGAAGATGTTGAGAATCGCGTGCAAGTATTTCAACAGGAACACTACCTGCTTCTGCAGGTCCACAGCTCGCATATGGAAGATGTGGTCATTTATTAATTATTTGACTGCTATGGTATTTATTTATGGGCCTTTCTCCTAAAGTGTGCTTAAATTTGGGCTTAGCACATACTGACTTGGGACTTTTCTATGCTTAAGACCAGATTTAAGAAGGCACTTTGTAGGGCATTTTCTATTTATTTTTATTTTTATTAGTGTATGGCATCTTGAAAGGAGAATGGAGGTGAACAATGGCCTTTAGGTAAAAAGGAAAAAAACCCAGAATGCTAAAAGAAACAGCTTATTGTATAGGTCTTCAGAGCAATAAGAAGTCCTAACAATATATGACGAAACACATGTAGAAGACCCAACACAACACCGTGTTTTGGCATAAAATCATGCCTGCCTCAGGGATCATAAACATCTACAAAGAAAAATATAAAAACATGCAAATAAACAACTTGAAATACACATTAAAACAAGAAAATCAAAATTGACAAAACAGAAATAATATCATAAGTATATTCAATAAATTGGCACATAAGATATGACAAAAAATGAGTAAAAGATAAATATACAGTATGTCTATGATTATATACATATATCTAACTATAAATTAGTCACATGACTGTAAAAAGAGACAATTTAACAAGAGAAACCTCTTTGTAAATTGATATATATATAAATGCATATCTTCAACAAATCCCACTACCAAATGATCAGCGATATCTCAAAGCAATATTCTAAATTTATTTTCCCTTTTACCAAACCGCGAAAGCGATTTTTAGCTCTGAATGCTCTGTGCTGCTCCCAAGTTCTATGAGCATCGGGAGCAGTGCAGAGCATTCAGCGCACTGGCCTGCGCTAAAAACAGCTTTCGCAGTTTTGTAAAAGGGGTGTTTATGAGGTAAAAAAAGCTTCAGAAATGGAGCTATATACTCAACTGGGTACCAAAAGTTATACATAACTACATTCCTGTTTAAGTTAATGGCATAAAACCCCCCAACAACCCTTCTTGTGCAATTCTTTATAAATGTTTATTTTTTTATAACTGTTTTTGTATGTATTCCTATATGCACTGTTTTAGTTTCTTTAAAATTGAATAAAGATATTTAAAAAACCCATAAATGCTTATTTTAATATTATTTTTTTCATGCTTTTTTCAGAGAGGCCATAAAAGCTATTTATAGTACCATGCATTTCTGTGCTCTTTATAAATCCATGCAGTTTAATAGGTATTGCTCACTCATGCAATTGCACCGGTTCATGCATCACACTAACTTATATATATCTATTTATCACTGAGTCAGGGAACAGCAGTTGAGCTGGGGATATTCTCGTTTTATCACAACTATCACCATAAAGAAGAAATTAGAAGTTATCTCAGATCTTCTTTGTTTTTCCTCATTGAGACCTCAAGCCATAGGAATTCATTTAGACTTTCTGGGGAAATCGGCGGTTTCAGTCTGTGGAATAGGTAAGAGGTTGAAATAACGTGCTCACTAAGAATAATGTCAGGTACTGTTTTCTATGCAATTTTTGTGTTTGTAGAAATTTTTTTAAAAACTGCTGATGCAGTGGGAGAAAAATAAACCCTGTGAAATGCTGGCTACGTTGGCAATACAGTGGCAGTGAAGCATGTAAGAAAACTGCTAAAGTTTAAATGAATTCCTATGGTTTGAGGACTCAATGAAGAAAAGCAAAGATGATTTTACATAAGTTCTAATTTCTTCTATATGATGATAAAACGTGAATATCCCCAGTTGAACTGCTGTTCCCTGACTTAGGGATATATAAGTTAGTGTGATGCATGCACCGGTGCAATTGCATTAGTGACCAATACCTATTTAACTGCATCGATTTATAAACAGCACAGAAATGCATGGTACTATAAATAACTTTTAGGGTCTCCCTGAAAAAAGCATGAAAAAATAATACCTTAAAATAAGCATTTATGAAGATTAAAAAAAATTTTTTTTTACAATGACTTAAGCGTAGTGATGTATCACTTTTGATACTCAATTGAGTATATAGCTCCATGTCTGAGGTTTTTTCCACTTCATAAAATAAATTTAGAATATTGCTTTAAAATATCATTGGTCATTTGGTAGTGGGTTTTGTTGGATTATGTAATATCTGGATTTAAACCACTTGGTCATACTATACATAAATGCATATCACCACAGTCCTATAAACGAAAGGAAAATTCTAGGAAAAACAGGGCTCATAGTATATTAAATGCACAATTGACCTGTGCCCCAATGAGGGGCATTTTCGATAGAATGTGTAAATCCAAGTTGGATGTTTCTACAAGGACATCCAAAAATCGGGTCCTCACAACATCTATCTTTTTTTTTTTTTTTTTTTCGGAAACTCGTCTGTCCAGACATCTTGGCCCTTAGGATGTCTAACTTAGTTTAGCATTTTCAAAAACACATCTAAGTTCAAAATGTCCAAAGCCAAATCATTTGGATGTAGATGAGGCCACCTTTTATACTACACTGGCCACACACACACTTGCCAGCTGAGCAGTGGGGAACCTTAGAGGGCACTGCTATGACCTTCATATAAAGGGTACCAGGAATACATCTCACCATAACCCCATTATATGTATGCTGAGCACACCAAAACTCCCTCAAAACCTACTATACCCATTTGTCTACCACCCTAATAGCCCTTATGGCTGCAGGTGTCAATATTATGGCAGTACAGTAGGTTTGGGGGGGGAGTTTTGGTGAGCTCACATTTTCTACCATTAATGTAATGGGTAGGGTAGGATATTGGTCTGAATCCCCCTCTTTATGGTTCACTGCACCACCCACCAGGTTACGCCAGACACCTGCTTGCTGATCTACTAGAATTTCCCATTCCAGATATTGCTGTTCTAGAGACAGGCATGTACTATTTCTTTCACATCTGTGCGGGATGGGAGGGGGGACAGTGACCACTGGGGGAGATGTGGTCATTTATTAATTATTTGACTGCTATGGTATTTATTTATGGGCCTTTCTCGTAAAGTGTGCTTAAATTTGGGCTTAGCACATACTGACTTGGGACTTTTCTATGCTTAAGACCAGATTTAAGAAGGCACTTTGTAGGGCATTTTCTATTTATTTTTATTTTTATTAGTGTATGGCATCTTGAAACATTAAAGCAGGAGAAGGAAGGTGAACAATGGCCTTTAGGTAAAAAGGAGAAAAACCCAGAATGCTAAAAGAAACAGCTTATTGTATAGGTCTTCAGAGCAATAAGAAGTCCTAACAATATATGACGAAACACATGTAGAAGACCCAACACAACACCGTGTTTTGGCATAAAAACATGCCTGCCTCAGGGATCATAAACATCTACAAAGAAAAATATAAAAACATGCAAATAAACAACTTGAAATACACATTAAAACAAGAAAATCAAAACTGACAAAACAGAAATAATATCATAAGTATATTCAATAAACTGGCACATAAGATATGACAAAAAATGAGCAAAAGATAAATATACAGTATGTCTATGATTATATACATATATCTAACTATAAATTAGTCACATGACTGTAAAAAGAGACAATTTAACAAGAGAAACCTCTTTGTAAATTGATATCGGTGGTCATGACTTCATCTCTCCAGTGGGCAACTTTTGCCACTTAGATGCTTTGAAAACAATTCTAGCACCAGACATCTAAATCGCATCCTGGACATCATGGGGAATGTTCGATTATCACCGTAAGAAATCCCAGCAGTAAGGACACCCAACTCCCGCCCATAACATACCTCCAACACGCCCCCTTGAACTTTAGTTACTCTGAAGACAAAAAGTCTTGCAAGATGACCAGAAAGTCATTTTTGAAAATTGGCACTTGGACATTTTGGTGATTAAAACGTCCAAGCGCTGGTGTATGCCGTGTTTTGGACTTCTTTCTGTTTTGAAAATGAGCTCTAAATAAGAGTGAAATCTGAAATTGTTGAATGATTTGCAAATGAAAAACTGTCTGAAAAAAAGCACGAATGTAATTGTATGTTGTGTGGCATATAAAAATAAAACCAGAAGAAAAAAATTATACAATGCACTTTCTTCAGACTACGTATAAGTAAGAACATAAGAATTGCCGCTGCTGGGTCAGACCAGTGGTCCATCATGCCCAGCAGTCTGCCCACGTGGCAGCCCTCTGGTAAAAGACCAGCACCCTAACCAAGACTAACCCTACCAGCGCCCGTTCTTGTTCAGCAGGAACTTGTCTAACTTTGTCTTGAATCCCTGGAGGGCGTTTTCCCCTATAACAGCCTCCGGAAGAGCTGTAACAATCAGAGGGAAGGGATTAGAAGAAAGACTAACTAACTTGCCTTCCAAAGCAGGCTTGTAGAACTAGGGTAATGGCAATTCAGAGGAGAAGACTAATATCAGTCACCTTGATGCCTCATGAGGCTTCTTAGCATTTTTTTAAGTAACTGACTGGGCTGAAAGAATAAATAACGCACATTTCAAGGAAAGCATACAAAACCTCTGCTCAGATATTATAGCTAGAGTTTTACTGTACTGTTAAATAATTTTCTCCCTTAGCACACTACTGTGAAAGAAATTTCCTTGCTATCCTCCATAGCCCCAGGTACGTTAGATAGATTGTGAGCCCACCGGGACAGAGAGGGAAAAATGCTTGAGTACCTGATTGTAGAAACCGCTTAGATAATCTTGATAGGCGGTATATAAAATCCTAATAAACTTAAACTTAAACTTATTCTTAGTGTGAAAATATAGTATAGTACAACTGAAAAATCCTCTTTTATAGGGGCACATGTACTAACCTGCTAAAATGTTCATTTTGCAAAATTAACTCCTCCCATCCCTCCTTTTACAAATCCGCAAAAGCAGTTTTTAGTGCCGGCTGGCACACAGAATGCTCCACGCTGTTCCAATGTTCATAGAGTTCCTATGAGCATCAGGAGCAATGCAGAACATTCATCGTGTCGGCCGGCACTAAAAACCGCTTTTGCAGCTGGAGCAATGCAGCTGGAGTGTTTCCCACTTGCTGCTGCCCTGGCAGCTGCCTTCTAGAGAATGACACGGGGACAAATTTTTCATTTTCACATCCCTGCCCCATTCCTACAACCTCTGTCCTCATCTGCACAAGCCTCAAACATTTTAAGATCATAAGCGTTCGAGGCATGGGCGGTTAATGCAGAACTTACAGGAATGGAGCAGGGGCATGGACAGTGACAAAACTCACTGTCATTGGACAGAGAAATCGAGTTCCTGCGGGGATGGGGACAAATTTGTCCCCGTGTCATTCTCTAGTGCCTTCTTCAAAAGTGATTCCGGGGTCAGTGGTGGCATGTTGAAGGAGGCAGCTGTTGGAGCAGAAGCAAGTGGGAAACACTCCTGTTGCATTACTCCTCTCCATATTTCGTGCGATGGCTCAGGGTTCCAGGAGGTGTCCAAGAGATGTGGGAGTGCAGGGGCAAAGATGAAGAAGGAGTGGGGCTTTAAAGTATGGAGCTGCAAAAAGTTTTAGGACTGCATTTTGCAACTCCATGCTCCAAAGCAGGTGGTGGAGGTTGCCTAGAGGGAGAGGGGTCCATGGATAGGGTTACCAGATTTTAATATTGTAAAATCTGTACCCATGGCCTACCCCCAGGCCCACCCAGATCAGCTCATTCAACCCAAGTCAAACCCCGTTCCGCCCCAGCCTCGCCAGCCCCGCCCCCTCAACCTGTTCTCGTGCTTGGAGCCGCGTCAGGAGGGCATCTGCGCAGGTGTGACGCGATGATATCACATGTATGCAGGTGACATCACCGTGTTGCATCCTCACATGCTGTCCCAATGCGGTCCTAAGCTGAAAGCTTTTTCAAAACCTGGATAAAGTGCCGGGCTTTGAAAAGCCGTCCGGACGCCCAGACATGTCCTCTAAAAAGAGAATATGTTCTGGAGACTTCTGATTTGAGAGCTATTAAAGTTTGAAGTGTCACCACATAAAGGGGTGGGAGGACAGTTTGGGTTGGTTTTTTTTTTTTGTAAGGCTTAGGAAAATAACCCATTTTCTAATGTTCATTTTTTCATTTTTTTGTATTGGTGAGCTGCTTTATATGATTTTGTATACCAGTAAGTCATTAATACAATATTTACATCAAGTTTCATGTGAAGTGTCTTCTTGAGAAAGTTTAATACCATGAAGAAGCAGGGGTAGAGATGAGGGCAGGGGAAGGGCGCCACTGCCTTTGGTGCCTCTCACCCTTGCTACCCCACTGCACAAGACAAAAGCATTTTGACATTTTGACATTGTAGGGCGTTTCCAGGTATTCCTGCCCAAATTCTGTAAATGGCGCCAAAAGTTAGGGGTCGGTATGCACCTAACTTAATTGCATTAATCAGCTTTAATTTGCACAGTAATTGACCATGCTATTAAAAACTCATTAAAACCCCCATTAAAAGAAAGTAGGTACTAGTAGGTGGCTACTAGAGTGGGCACTGGAATCGCACCTACAACATGGCGCCTAACAGCACCTAAGGTCAAAGCCAGCATGTTTAGGGGAAGAGATGACCTTAGGTGCCGCTAAGCGTGATTCTCCCAAAAATGCAGGCGCCAGAAATGTAAGCCTTTAAAACCCCGGCCTATATTACCAGCACCTAAGTTTTTTCTTAGACACCAATAACCATAATTCTGCTAATGGCAATTTTAGGAAATTACTTAAAACGCAGTTATTTGAAAATGCCTTTTTCTAGATCCTGATCTTTTATGGCTGCTGCTTGTTGAAGAACTTTCCCATGATTCTTTGTTATAAGCCTTTTTTGTCTCTCATTCTTTTCACAGTTGATTTTCTGAGGATTATTTGTTAATGTTTGTCTGATCTTATTTGTTTTACCGAATTATGTATGTAAAATTATGCAAACCATTTAGGTTTAAACAGTATAGAAATTTTTAAGATAAATAAATATGTGTGACTGACACACGGCCGGGCACTGTTTTTCTAGATGCCAGCCGGTTTAGGCGCCATTAACAGAATCCAGGCCTTTATGCCAGTTTCGTGGAAAGTGCAAGTCCCTACACAGTTTATTACATAGGGCCTTTTACTTTGTTCAAAAAACAAATTTGTTTTCTGTTCTCATCACCAGTTTGTGTAGTAAAAAAAAATTAATTAATAAATGCAAAAGAATATCAAAGGAATTATTTGTTTCAAATACTCCTTGTTTTAAAGTGCTGCCTATATATGAGTATTTGTTTAGATAAATGCCATAGAAAATATTCTACTCTTGATTATGAATAAATTTACATTGATGTGGACTCTGAACTTGCATTCATTTCACTTTACATGCTCTTGAATGTTCTAAATATATTCTATTTATTTCCCAAGTATCAAATTGTAAAAAAAAAAAAAAAAAAAAAAGAGTTTGAAATAATTAAAAATTAAGCAAAATTATTCAATACTGAGCACACTATCATTTGCATACCCTATACCTGCCGATTATAGATTGCTTAGATAGTATGCAGTCCACATCAGTCTGGCGAAAGGAAGCCATGGCCATTTCTGAAAAAGATATTTATGACTTGCTATCGAGAGAAGTGTATCATTTTAAATTATACTTCGTGCTATCATATGCTTTTCCCCTTTCCTCTCTCTTTCTAGTATCTTTTCTTTAAGGTGCTGTGGTAGTAGCAATCTCAACTAGATTTTATTTATTTATTTTTACTACTAAAGGTTTTATTGAACCCTTAAGTGTATCCTTGTCAATCAGAAGGGCGTAAAATCTCTTTTTAAACCTGCTGTAATGTATGCAAAAACTAGGGTCCCTTTTATGAAAGCTGTGTGAAGTGTAACCCCCTCTTTTACTAAGGCGGCCTAGCCGATGTAGGGCATGCTAAATGCTAGAATATCATGGACGCGTTAGCATTTAGCACGCATTAAGTCGGCTAGCTTGCCGTAGTAAAAGGACCCCTAAATGAACACCTACTACAGGAATGGAGGAGTGGCCTAGTGGTTAGCACAGCTAGCTCAGCGCCCTGAGGTTGCAAATTCAATTCCCACCACAGTTCCTGGTGACCTTGGGCAAGTCACTTAACACTTCATTGCCCCAGATACAAAATAAGTACTTGCCTAAGATATGTAAACCACTTTTGATAGTAGCCACACAGAGAATGTGGTATAATCAAGTTCCATCCCTTAAAAGGGCTTACCATGAGACGCACTTATTTATGTGAAGGGGTTTGTAGGGGGCAGAGAGTAGGTGTGTCTGTACTAAACTAAACTAAACCTTAAGTTTTTTTTCCGCCTCGACACGGTTTACAGGTAAATTCAATAAATGAGGGAAGGACATAATAAGAAATAAGAGGTTCCAATTAATGGAAAGGTTTATTGCACTACAACGGGGATATTTTAAGAAATTTCAGGATGTGTGGAAACCATTAACAAAATATTGTAAAGATTAATTGAAATGATTTCCATTATATTTATCAATTTAAGGTGCAGGGAGGGGGGAATTTTATTATTATATGTTTTATATGATTATGGAATTATATGGGTGGGAGAGATGGGAAAGGGGAAGAGACAAGAATTTATGAAATGTACCAATGATTGTTTGTAAGTGATATATTTATTGTTAATGTGAATGAATATATTTAACACTTAATGTAATTTTGAAAATGAATAAAGAATATATATATAAAAGAAAAGAAAGAAATAAGAGGTTATGAAGAGGATAGCTAGCTTTACATTTTAAATAGATAGCTTTACGTTTTGTAGAAACGCCAGGTTTTTGGATGCTTTCGGAATAATTGGAATGAGCCTGGGTTCCGCAGCGGGGCAGGGAGGCTATTTCAAATCTCAGTGAATTTGAAGAAAAGGGATTTCCATAATTTACTTGCATACATGACGTGGGCGGATCTGGTAGTGTCAGGTCTCGAAGAATTCCAGGATAGTAATCAGTTAACTCATCTACATTTCCACCTGCTACTTGATTAGTGCATGAACCCTTACCACCTACAAAGTGTTCACAAGCTAATCACCGCAGTGCATTGCCATTAATTGAGAAAATAGAAAACTGGACGTTTTCTGGTGTGAGGAAAAATGGCTTCAGCATGTGAAAAGAACCCGTGTAAGGGCATGCTAAGTCCAACTTTTCCCGTAGCTTGGTAAAAGGACCCCTTAAGAATTTAAGGGACCACCCATGAATTAGAGATAGCAGGCTAGATACCTACTATATCATCAGGAGGTTATGAATTTGCCAAGCAAAGGGGTTGCCTTATGATTATTGCAATAGGCTGAGAAACTGAGGAGAGGGTTTGATTCCCACTGCAGTTTCTTGTGACCCCGGGCAAGTCATTTAACCCTTCATTGTTCTAGATATACAAATTGTGAGCCCACTAGGGACAAAGCACCTGCATATAATAAGAAATGTAAACTGCTTTGATTGTACTAAAGAATGTCAGTCTATCGAGTCCGTGACCCTTTTTACCCTCTGTGGTCGAGGTTCAGAATAATTCACTTTCTGCACTGGGCCTTTAAAAGCTTGGACTGGAGAAGGAAGTGTGATTCTTGAAGTAGCGGAAAAGAGTAAACTCAAAGGTGTTGTGATGATTTCAAAAAGCCAGTCTTTCTCACCTGACTTCTTTACCATCTCCTGGACCAAGCCACAGTACCTGCATTGTAAGTGAACTCTTCTAGCCTCAAGTTAAAAAGATGATTAGTAAAGGTAAATTAATATTCTAAATGGCAGCTTATATGTGGTGCTTAATTTTTAATGATCATTTTATCACATGAAATACCTCAAATTGTATCGTCTGTAGCAAGAGGAGTTTGGCTTCTTTTTTTTTTTTTTTCACCCAGCCAAGCCATTTTGGTGGCTCAAAAGTGCTCTCTTTTGATAGTTCTGGTGTATTACAGCTCATTGTTTAAGGTTTTCTGGACTCGTGAAGGACAAATGAATTTTCTATGATAGTGGCAAATGAAAGACCAGCAGTCAGTCTTCAGTGGCAGCATTTGATTTTGAAACTCAGTAATAGCACTGTTACATCTTTTTAAAAAGTTTTTATTTAAACAAATGAACTGGTTTGTGTTTCTGTAAGAGCTGTCTTCTGCTTGCTCATGAAAGATCTCTTTTATAGTTGTGTGCACTGTGTGGAGGGATGTTGGCAACCTTAATGCTGTCTATTAAGACATGAAATTGTAAGCAATAGTAACAAGAAAAAAAAAAATGGGCAGATAAAAGATGAATGATAATGGAGTCTTCTTAAAACAAAATGCAAAACCAGAAGTGGATCTTATTAATAGCCAAAAATTAACCCCAAAACTGAAAATTTTTTAAAAATGAATTTTTACTATTAGTAATCAATCCACTTTATCAATAAATAAGCCCCATGAGTTGTGGAGAAAGGATCTCAGAAAGGTTGCTGATGCATACAAATCAGCTGGAATTGCAGTTCAGCTAAAGCAACCATATTCTAATCATTGATCCTCCACTACCTCCATAAAGCTTAAAATGTGCAAACTGCAGCACTGTATTTTAAGTGTGCAAAAATGCAAATCTTTAATTATGCAAAACGTTTTTTATAAATAGTATTTAAAAAAAACACATTTTCTTATATATCCACTTGTTAAACACTTTCTTCTATATTCAAAAGAGAATAATATTAATTAGCCAGCTGCCAAGGCCACTTATCTTATAGGGCTCCTTTTACTAAGGTGCGCTAGCATTATTAGCGCACGCAGGAAATTACCGCATGCTACACCACACGCTAGGCTTCTAGAACTAACACCAGCTCAATGCTGGCGTTAAGGTCTAGCGCGCGGGGCAATTCAGCGCGTTAAAGCACTAACGCACCTTTGTAAAAGGAGCCCATAATGTTGATTCTTATGTTGTTGATAAAGTTGATTGATTACTAATAGTAAAAATTCATTTTTTTAAAAATTCTCAGTTTTGTGGTTAATTTTTGACTATTAATAAGATCCACTTCTGGTTTTGCATTTTGATTTTTGGATTGTGGCATCTTTAGTACTTTTTTGGTTGTCTTCTGAAAACAGCCAGGTAAATTTTCACAGTAAATAAATTGAAGGGAATCATCTGAAATTGCAAAACCAGAATAAATAATGCATATTTCAAGGATACAGTAGCTACAGTTTTACTGTACGGTGGAAGAATGTTCCCTCTTAGCAATCTACAAGTTTCCCTTCTGTTTTGTGTTATTTTACATTTGTGAGTGCACATTTGGTTCATTTGGGTGCCTGAAAATTTAGAAAACACACAAATCACTTGTACACACATATGCGTACATATTAACAAATGTACAATGTAATGTAATGTAATTTATTTCTTATATACCGCTACATCCGTTAGGTTCTAAGCGGTTTACAGAAAATATACATTAAGATTAGAAATAAGAAAGGTACTTGAAAAATTCCCTTACTGTCCCGAAGGCTCACAATCTAACTAAAGTACCTGGAGGGTAATAGAGAAGTGAAAAGTAGAGTTAGAGGAAAAATAAAAATAAAATAAACATTTTAACAAGACAGCAATGATCTAAATACTTTGGAAGGTAGAAGAGAGGAGAGAAAGGAATAGAAGCAGAAGGAGGAGCCGTTGAACAGTAGAATTCTGGAGAAATTTAAATGATAGAAATAGAACAAAACAAAGACAAAAGGCAAAACAATAGATAAGATTAAAGATAAATCATAAGCTGGAAAGAAAAATAAAATAAAACTTTGTCTTCAATCCACGGTTTCAGCGTCAGTGATGAAGTGGAGCAAGTAAGTTTAGGAGGAGCGATTGACGTTTCCAGAAAGGGCTTCTTCAGGGAAGAGACTTGGCAGACAGTCCCAGGATGCCTATGTCTCCTCCCCTGCGATGTTCTCCCATCCATGCATTCCCTCCCAGACACACTCAATCAATTGGTTTTTAAGCTGTTACGCATGCACACCTCTAGTGCAAAAGGTTTGGTAGCTTTATATTCTGCTTCCAAATTCTGCATTTCAGCTGAAAATGTAGGAGTCTGTTTAATAAAATACTTATTTATTTATTCATTCAAATAAATAATAAAATGTGCTAAACAGTTAGCAAGCAAATGAGTGCATGATAGCATGGGCTAATTCACCTGCTAACTGCATAGTCTCTTAATAGGCAGGAAATGGACAAGGACCGTGCATTGAAGTTAGTACAGAATACGAGAGGCTGTTGAAAAGTTCTCAGCCCAACCAAGAAGATGGCAAATGATAGCTGATAAATACCTGAATGGTCCATCCAGTCTGCCCATTAGTTATTCTCATTAAAGCATGTCATGATTAAATCAACTTGTCTCTTTTTTGATATTTCTAGGCCATAGACTAAAGTCCACCTGGCATTGTTTGAGGTTCCAACTGCTGAAGTTGCCATCTAAGCTCACTCCAGCCTATCCAACCATCCTGTTGTGTGCAGGATATCTACTGTAAAGTCTGGCCAGTAATGTCCTCATATTCCAAGTTAGTGGAGTTCTCGTTGATGCCTTCGTCAGCCCATCCCACACCAAATCACCATATATGGTAAACAAACTGTACAAGTCTGTCCAATACCAGCCTTAGTTCTTTAATTTATGCCATTTGTTTTCGAATTAGAGATCCTCTATATTTATTCAATGCTTTTTTTAATTCCATCACCATTTTCCTCTCCACTACTTCCCACAGGAGGGCATTCCAGGCATCTCCGTGAAAAAAAATTTCCTAAAATTGCTCCTGCAACCTCAAATTATGCCCTCTAGTTTTACCATTTTCTTTTCTCTGGTTCTATATTAATACCTTTCAAGTATTTAGACGTCTGTATATTATCTCCCCTGTCTCTCTTCCAGAGTATACATATTTAGGTCTTCCAGTCTCTTACCATTTTCGTTGCCTTCCTCTGGATCACTTCAAGCCTTTTTATATTCTTCACCAGAGACGGCCTCCAAAACTGAACACAATACTCCAATTGCGGCCTCACCAATGACCTATATAGGGGCATCAACCATAACTCTTTCACATACATGGTGCAAAGTATGACAATACCAAACAGCACAGGCTCTTCCCTGCACTTTTTTTGTAGAGCCTGTGCTGTTTGGCATTGTCATACTTTGCACCATATATGTGAAAGAGTTATGGTTGACTATTACAGTGATTCCCAACCCTGTCCTGGAGGAACACCAGGCCAATCGGGTTTTCAGGCTAGCCCTAATGAATATGCATGAGAGAGATTTGCATATGATGGAAGTGATAGGCATGCAAATTTGCTTCATGCATATTCATTAGGGCTAGCCTGAAAACCCAATTGGCCTGGTGTTCCTCCAGGACAGGGTTGGGAACCACTGGACTATTGACAGGTTTTCACTGTATCTATATCATTTGGGCTATATAGGGGTTTCAACACCTCCCTTTTTCTGCTGGTTACTCTTTTTTCTATACAGTCTAGCATCCTTCTGGCTACAGCCACCACCTTATCACACAGTTTAGATGCCTTTAGATCCTCAGATACAATCACCCCAAGGTCCCTCTCTCCATCTGTGCTTATCAGCCTCTCACTTCCCAGCACTTACAGTTACAGTATAGATTTCTACCCCCCAAATGTATCACTCTGCACTTCTTTACATTGAATTTTAGCTGCCAGATGTTAGACCATTCTTCTAACTTTTGCAGATCCTTCTTCATGTTTTCCACTCCCTGAAGGGCGTCCACTCTGTTACAAATCTTGGTATCATCCGCAAAAAGGCTAACTTTACTTTCTAACCCTTCAGCGATGTCACTCACAAACATATTGAACAGAATTGGTCCCAACACCAATCCTTGAAGCACTCCCTCCTCCGAGCAAATTCTATTACCTACAACCCTCTGGCATCCATCCAGCAGATTCTAATCTAGTTCACCACTTTGGGCCCTAACTTCAGCCCATGGAGTTTAAAGTTATTCCACACTTTTCTTGCCACTTTTTGTTTCAATGATATGAAACGAAATTAAAAGTGTCATGAAAAGTATGAAATAACTTGCAAGCTTCATGGCTCTGCATCATTCTTTTCTCGGTTGGGCCCCTCATACTTTACTATCTACTCAACATGTTGCAGTGGGCTTAAATGCACATATCACTTCCTAACTAGGAGGTGATAAGTGTGTCTCTGCCTTTGCAAAATTTTAAATGGTTCAATCAGCACTGTTAATTGAAATCTCATATTACTTGTTCTGCCAGATCTTCAGAAGTGCCTCTGATGGATACAACTTCACCAATTAGAGTTTTCTCATTTGATCTGTTCTGCAGGTTAAAAAAAAAATTATTTCATTTCTTCTATTTATCAAAATTCTCCAAAATCTTATAAAATCACACTTATCTTATTCATTTAATTCCTTTGTCAAAATTAATTAATTTAAAAAATCTCTGGTGAAGCTGTTTCCATCAGAGGCACTTCTGAAGATCTGGTAGAACAACCAATAAAAGATTGATGAATGTAATTATGTGCTTTGAATAAAAGGTAGTACACTTGATGTCATAATGTTGCACCCAAAGTTAGGCATGAAGGGGCTGATTCTGTAAGTGGCGCCTGCCTCGGCAGGTGCCTAGAAAATGGGCACTTGCTGTGTGTCAATCACGGCAAGGCACCACTTTCAGAATCAGGAATACTAGTGCCAAGCAAGGACAATACCAATTGGCCTGCACCAACCTGCTCAGCCGACATTCACCTTTCGCATCAATGACTTGTGCTACCCCACAGTTACCACATTGGACCATCAAAAAAGTTCCATTCATCCACTCAAAGTACACTTTAACCACACAAACTCTGCAGTTTCTGAAATGCTGCCACCTTTGGCCTGGTAGTTGATGATCATGCCTTTTTCAATGTCTTATAGGTCCTAGCTCTCAGAGAACAAATATGTTCCCTTGAGGCTAGAGTAGCAGATTTGGAGGAGCTGAGACAGTGAAGTACATAGAAGAGACCTACAGGGAGCTTGTAGAGAAGTCCCACCTCCAGTCTGATAGCTCCGGTGCTGCTTTGGAGGAGCGAGATCTCCTAGAAGGAGATCATCACCTTGGTGAAGTAGGAAATAATCCTATAGCTAGTACCTGCCCACCAGGGGATGCAATAACCTCTCACACAGAAGATGTGTCTCCAGGGGCTTCTACATAGGAGGGAAGGGGTAGAACAGATGTTGTAGTTGGTGAGTCAATCATTAGTCATTTAGATAGCTGGGTGGCTGATGGGTGTGAGGATTGCCTGGTCACTTGCCTGCCTGGTGTGAAGGTGGTGGACCTCATGCGTCACTTAGATAGGATTTTAGATAGTGCTGAGGAGGTCTGGTCTGGGAACTGACAAGAGGGGGAGCTATTTTAGATTTGGTCTTTAGTGGAATGCCATGCATAGTTAACTGTTTTGGGCCCGCTAGGAAACAGTGATCATAACATGAATAAATTTGAGCTGATATCAGAAGTGATGTCGCAAAAGAAATCTACTGTAGAAGCATTTAATTTTCAAAAGGGCAACTATGATAAAATGAGGAAAATGGTTAAAAAGAAGCTAAAAGGATCAGTTGCAAAGGTTAGAACTATAAACCAGGCGTGGATGTTATTTAAAAATACCATCATGGAAGCCCAGAGCAGATGTATTCCACATATCAGAAAAGGTGGAAAGAAGAGGAAACGAGAACCGGCATGGTTAAAAGGTGAAATGAAAGAGGCTATTAGAGCCATAAAAACATCCATTAAAGAATGGAAAAAGGATCTGAATGAAGAAAATAAGAAGAGACATAAGCACTGGCAAATTAGATGCAAAGCACTGCTAAAGAAAGCTAAGAGAGAAACTTGCAAAAGAGGCAAAAACTCATAACAATTTTTTTAGGTACATCAGAAGCAGAAAATCTGTGAGGGAATCTGTGGGACTGTTGGATGATCAAGGAGCAAAAGGGGTGCTCAGGGAGGATAAGGCCATAACAGAGAAACTGAATTAATTCTTTGCTTCAGTCTTTACGGAAGAAAATGTAAGAAATCTATCTGAATCGGAAATGTTTTTCAAGGGTGATCATGTGGAGGAACTGAAAGAAATCTCAGTGAATCTGGAAGATGTACTAAGCAAAATCGACAAGTTAAAAAGTGATAAATCACCTGGACCAGATGGGTATACATCCCAGGTTACTAAAGAACTCAAAAATGAAATTGCTGACCTGCTGTTAGTGATCTGTAACCTGTTGCTAGAATCATCTGTAGTACTTGAAGATTGGTGAGTGACCAACGTTATGCTGATTTTTAAAAAGGGTTTCGGGGGGAACCCTGGAAATTACAGACAGGTAAGCCTGACTTCAGTGCCAGGTAAAATGGTGGAAATAATTATAAAAAATAAAATTGTAGAACATGTAGACAAACATGATTTAATGAGACAGAGTCAGCATGGGTTCAGCTGAGGGAGATCTTGCCTTACCAATTTGCTTGACTTCTTTGAAGGTATAAATAAACATGTAGAGAATGGTGAGCTGGTTGATGTAGTGTATCTAGATTTTTAGAGAGCTTTTAACAAAGTTCTTCATGAGAAGCTCCTGAGAAAATTAAAGAAGTCATGGAATAGGTGGCAAAGTTAAGTTGTGTATTAGGAAATGGGTATCGGAGAGAAAACAGAGGGTAGGGTTGAATGGTCATTATTCTAAATGAAGGAGAGTAAATAGTAGAATGATGCAAGGATCTGTACTGAGACCAGTGTTATTTAACTTATTTATAAATGATCTGGAAATTGGAATAAGTGAGATGATTAAATTTGCAGATGACACTAAACTGTTCAAAGTTGTTAAAACGCATGCTATTTGTGAAAAATTGCAGGCAGACCGTAGGAAATTGGAAGACTAGGGGGCTCATTATAATAATAAAAAAGCATCAAAAAAGGGCCTAAATCGGTACTTGGACGATCAAAAAGCCAGATCGTCCAATTACCGATAATCAAAGCTGGTTTTAGACATATCTAAAACCAGCTTAGGCCTTTCCCCTGCCTCTAAACGCCTAGAGCGAAAAGAGGCATTTTTAGAGGGGAGGGGAAAGGGCGGGAGGTGGGCCGACCTAGACTTAGTCATACAGCAAGTCTAACCAAAACCTTGAGCAGGTTACTTAGTCGGAACTTATACATTTTGACAGACCAAGTCAAAACAGGTATAAGTTCCAAAATGGGGCTGCTGAGCTGATCACGGCTGCCAAGATCAGCTCAGCGGCCCCTGCAACCTGCCCACCCCCCACTGCAATGATCGCAGCAGTGAGATGCCTCATCTCCCCTGCTGCGATCCTCACCCTGAAGTGCCGCGGTTGACAGCACTTCGGGGGATCCTGCTATTGCGGTAGGAGAGATAGTCAATCTCTCCTGCCGTGATCCACACCCCTTGAACCGATACAGACAGGAGGGAGGCCAACCCCACCTGCCCATGACGCAACCCCAATCCCTCCTGCCCCTGCGACCCCCCAAGATACAGGCAGGAAGGAGCCCAAACCCTCCTGCCCCTACGACCTCCCATCCCCCTAAGATACGGGAAGGAGAGAGCCCAACCCCTCCTGCCCATGATGCACCACCCATGACTGCACCCCCAAACCCCAAATTGGCCCCCTGAACTCCCGATTGTCCCCCTACCTGTGACCCCGCGACACCTCCCCTTACCCATGACACTCCCCCCTTACCCCCCCTTACTTACAATTAGTTGACCGGATGGATGCATCCCTAACCCGTCGGGCTGGCAGGCCTGCTATCGCCCAAATGGTGAGCCTTAGGTGCCTAGACCAACTGGAATTGGCCCAGTTGCCTTAGACCCCTTCTGTGGGCAGGGCCTTAGGCACTAAAGATGCTCATTATATTCCTATATTTCAAAGAATCAGGTGTTTAGCTATGGTTTCATAGAAATATTATTTCTTAGAGTGGCCAATGGTCTCACAGTTAAGTATGGCTCAATTGTCTTCTCTCTCTCTCTCTCTCTGTTTCCTGGAACCTACTAACCTGGCTATACCAACTCAACAAATGGAAACTCCTGTTTACTTCTAGAGATGAATTGTAGTTCTCCCCTGCAAGTTGTATGTTTGTGTGGGTGGAATGTTTTCTTCCCTGTAAAACTATAGCTAGCTTTGGAAAAGAATGGATAATTTGATTTCCCTTTTTAGATACCGGACTGATAAATGTTATATCAAAAATAAAGACAACTTGAAACAAGGAGCCCTTCCAGAATTTTACCAAAGCAAACATCACACACCAATTTTCTTCCACACCTTTTCCTTCCTTCTCACCACCCTTTAGCAGTTTAACTTTTTAAAAAAACCAATTTATCTGATTCGAATCAGCGTGTGAGTACTGTCTGAGAAATTTCCAAGTTTCAGATGATTAAGCAGCATAAAATATATTAACACACAAGGAATGACAGTGCATTCTCAGCCACTGAAGTTCGCTTCACTGTAGCCTCTCCCAGTTCCAAGAGATTGTCAAGAAAACTCACCCTCTATTTAAAACAGGCTTCTTTTTGTATGCTGACCTTAACAATGTCTGCACAGTTGCTTAAGGAGATGCCTCTCACAAAGAAGCTTCAATTTTCAATAATCAATTTAATTTCCCCTTATTTATGTCCTTGCTCTCTATCTCTTATTAGCTGTTCAAGAGCCCACCTAAGACTGTGTTGATGCTTTTCACTCAGTAAAGCAACCATCTCCACACTCACTCACACTTGCCAATTAGACACCCCCCTCTCTTTTAGAAAGCCCGGTGTTGAGCAGTGCAAGCTAAATGCCAAGCTGCCCCATTCTGTTCCTATGGGTGGTTCGGCATTTAGCTTGCACTGCTTGGCAGTACGGCTTTGTAAAAAAGGGGGGGGGGGGGGGAATGTTAAAAAGAAGTCTTTCCCACACACACTCTGACTACTATCACCTATTATCCTCTGTGACTGTGCAATTTTAGTCTCTTCACACAAATGTTTCGCACCCAATTGTCTTCTGGAGCCTTTACGATCTTTTCCTAGCTGACTGGCATTCCAAGACTGAGCACAAACTCTGCAGCCTCATGCTGCATTCAGTCCAACAGTGTACTATTCACTAGAGGACATTCCCACTCCATCTCCCCTCCCAAATAAATTTTTGTTCCTCAGTGCTTCTTTTAGTTTCTCCTTGCTAGGGTTTTCCCTTCTCTTATTCCCTGTCCTGGTTCAATTCCAGCACTGCTCCCCACTGCACTCGGGCATTAATTTTTCCCACACTGTGCATCTGTACACTTCCTGACACATACACACCTGAACTCCCAGGTCCCAGGCTGTCAGCTGCTTTATCTGCACTCCAGGGGACCCTCTACAGGCTGTCCCCAACTTAAACAAACACTTCATTCAGGCAAAACCAGCCTCAAAATCAGCCCTGGTGCTCCCAGCACAAGCTGGCACTAGTCAGGCACACACACAAAAGCACCAGTGCAACAACCCAAGTGAACTTACATGCTAACTTCAGCATGTGTGCACAAGCACACGCTCACCCTCGCATTCTCAGAGCCTTCAGCAGCCACAGGCCCTCCTGTAGCTCCTCAGCTTTTCTCTCCATGTCACAAAACCCATGTGCTTAAGTGTAACTTCTTCCAGGTTCGTGGAGAAACCGGCAAACCCATTGGCCATCCTCTCTTCAGCCGCAGGCCTAGCCTGGCCAGAATGGAGTACCTTCCACTGCCCCTCTGCACCCCCTGCATACCCGGACAGAGGCAGAGATCTAGCAAAATGCAGTTTTGTTTTGTGTTTTTACCACTTCTCACATTATGCTTCGTTTTCAAGGTCTTCAAGCTTGTCACTTAGCTCCATGTTCAGCACTTCTCCAGATCAGCAAATGTTCCTTCTAGAGCTGCCCAATCTCAGTTATATCTCCCTGAAGGCTGGATACCAATTTGGTAAGTTCTGTCTTGAGTGCAGCTATATCAGCTTTAGTATCACTGAACCACTGCTGGATCTCCTCAGTGGTTTATGGGCAGCACCTTCTGGGGAGGTTTTACGGCTTTTTCTGCTCCCTGCACCAGCCTCCATGCTGGACCCTTCTGCTATCTCGCACTCCTCTTGACATTGCTGTGAGATCCCTGCGTAGGCAAACTCCTGCAAGGGTTCTACTGGCTTTTGTCTCAGGGAGATTTATAATGATTTGTCCATTCTACCAGTTCCCAGCTCAGGTTAGCGAGGGATTTGTTATATTTCAGAATCGATGGTAATATTAGATAATTTTGGGGCTAGACAGAAAACACAAATTACTGTATACTACTATCCTGGGGTATGACCAATGCTACTATAGGCATTTTCTTACAGAATTATTTCCTATCTGCATAAATAATACATACACAGCAAGAATTTTCAGCAGAATGGGAGATAGTACAAGAGAAGATGGGAGTATATTTGTGAGTACTATAAAAAAAAAGTTTGAAAGTATCAAGGGTTCTTTGGATTTTACTTAGACAGAAAGACGACTGAGCTCCAGGCAATAGCTATTTAGCAGCGATGGGTATCAAACATGCAACAAGCAAATTCTAAGAATCTCTATTATGAATGTCCTTCGCGAGAGATACTTTAATATTGTAGTACATGGAACATTCTTGGACAAAGAGCTTGAAATTTAGCTTTGACACTATTTTTGTTTTGTTTATATGAGTAATCTCCCACCTGGTATGTTGGCTGTTTATACTAAGTTCCTTTGGGAGACAAAACTCATTTGATTCAGTTGTGAACACAAGATAGCAGTACAGAGATATTATTAAGCTCCACCATGAAAACTGTTCTTTCACTAATTGACGCCCCAAGCATTCAAATTCTGCATTCAGTTTACAAAGCTACAGTATTTCTTGCATCATATGAAACTACTTAGTTATAGTTCTTTCAGTAGAATCTGTCAGATTATTATCCAAAATGTGTGCATTTGTTATTCTCTAATATGTGTTTATTAAAAAAATTTAAAAAAAGCGAAAATTGATTACATAGTAGCCAGATTGGCATCCAGGTTATTAATTGGCCCAACAAGAATCCCATCATATTGAAATACCTGATTTTGCATGAACATGTAGGTCCTTTCATTAGGGATTCTCAGCCTAAAAATAATCCATTAGAATTATTAAAGTGAAAGAAGCTACATCATTTATTAATGTGTTCAGAGTTTGTGATCAAAATTTGGCAACCCAGGGAATACTTTCCGGTTGATATAGAATACTTCATGTGATCTAGAACCTAAAACAAAAACACTTTTTTGAACATAATAAAATACGATGGTAAATAAAAAAGTGAAGGCAAAATACATTTAACAACTTTAACAGAAGTAACTGTGAGCAACTGAACATAATAATAATAATAAGCTTTATTCATATCCCGTCATACCTTTTCGATTCTAGACAGTGTACAGAAATTGATAGTTACACAGAGGGGACAGTTGTCAATACAAGTTAGGGGGTAGAGGGAAGAGAGGAGGAGGAGGAAGAAGAGGGGGAAAGAGGGAGTGAAGCGGAAAGAGGGGGGCAGAGGGCTTGGAGGATCAGATGAACATATCACTTTTCCACATGGTCCCCATGCAAGATGACACATTTGTTGTATCATTCAACTAGCTTCTGCATTCCTGCAGAGAAGACTTTTGGGGCTGCTCCCGAAGCCAGGTGAGCACTGCTTCCTTTATTTTATTTACCCTCGTATTTTACTATGGTACCCTACTGTACCTATATAAAGATGATACCTGCAGACATAAGGACTATTGTTGTTGTGTACAGGTGGGTACAGTAAGTTTTGGATGGGTTTTGGAGTGCTCACCATACAATTACATACAGGTTATAGTGACATGTTCTTGGGTCTTTCAAACTCGACATTCACTGCAGTACCCCCTAGTGCAGTGGTCTCAAACTCAAACCCTTTGCAGGGCCACATTTTGGATTTGTAGGTACTTGGAGGGCCTCAGAAATAAATAGTTAATGTCTTATTAAAGAAATGACAATTTTGCATGAGGTAAAACTCTTTATAGTTTATAAATCTTTCCTTTTGGCTATGTCTTAATAATAATATCGTCATTTATAGCTAAAGAGACATATGATCAAGAAACTGTTTTATTTTACTTTTGTGATTATGATAAACATACTGAGGGCCTCAAAATAGTACCTGGCGGGCCGCATGTGGCCCCCAGACCACGTGTTTGAGACCACTGCCCTAGTGTGTGCTTCTGCTCTGCTCAGATGTCTGTGTTGCCAGTTTGCTAAGAATGCTGGCTGCTTGGATGTTCCAATTAGAGAATGACACGGTGAAAAAATTGGTCCCCGTCACCGCCCCGTCCCCGTCTCACCATCCCCGTCACCGCCCCGTCCCCGTCTCACCATCCCCGTCACCGCCCCGTCCCCGTCTCACCATCCTCTTCACCGTCCCGTCACCGCCACTGCCACCCCATTCACCGCCCCGTCACCGCCACTGCAATCCCATTCACTTTTCTTTATTTACGTATAAAGGAAACATTCTTTAAAACTTTAAAACTTAGTTAAATATTAGTTAATAACTATACAAAAACAAAACACGCAGAGAAAAAATTAATTAATATAAATTCTCAAAACTGACACATTTTGATCACTAAATTTAAAATAGTTATTTTTCATACAGTTTTTCAATCACTAATCTTCCACCACCCCTGGAGCTAGCAATGCAAAAACAAACACGACATGTACTTTAAATGCTTACAAAGTCCCACCTCTTTACTAGAGATCTTACTGAGCTCCTTCAAACCCCCAAGCTCCCATCCCATACACCTCATTTGGGCCAAAAGGGTTTCCGAAAGTACTTTAGCCCAAAGAATGTAGGGCCTCCCTTTAGGTACAATTATTCCAAGGAACCCCAATGGCCAAAATTAGAACCCATGAAGGGACACAGAGCGTAGAAGTCTGCTTGGTGTTCTCTTTAAGTCTCAACTACTGGAGTTGCCATTGAAGCATATTCTAATCTGTCTTGCCATACATGAGACACACACTGTAGAAATCTGCCTGACTTTGTTCTAATGTTCCAACTACTGAAATTGCTGTTGAAGCCCTATCTAACACATCCTAATCTGTCTTACCACACATGGAACAAAGACCATAGAAGTCTGTTCAACACTGGCCTTACTGTAGTTCCTCACAGCCAGAGTCGCTGTATAAGCAGTGCTGCAAGTCTCCCCTCCCCCCAGCGATCACGGCAGGAGAGCACCCAACCCCTCCTGTAGACCCCCCCAACGGCCCTCCCGACAATCGCAGCAGAAGGGTACCCAACCCCTCCTGCCGGTCCTCCCAATGGCCTCCCCTAAGATCGCCGGCAGGAGGGTACCCAACCCCTCCTGCTGGACCCCCCCCCCCAACGAACCCTCCCACCCCGGAACCCCCTTAGTCTTACTTTCCAAGTTGGACCGGACGGCTCCTCACACGTATGGCCAGCAGGCTTGCCTCCATCCAAATGAGGCGGGCCCGCCCCTACCCTGCCCAACCCACAGGATCCTAGGGCCTGATTGGTCTAGGCACCTAAAGCCACTCCCGCTATAGGAGGGGCCTTAGGTGCTTGGGCCAATCAGGCCCTAGGATCCTGTGGGTTAGGCAGGGGAGGGGAGGGGCGGGCCCGCCTCATTTGGACGGAGGCAGGCCTGCTGGCCAGACGAGCGAGGAGCTGTCCGGTCCAACTTGGAAAGTAAGACTAAGGGGGTTCCGGGGTGGGAGGGTTCGTTGGGGGGGGGGTCCAGCAGGAGGGGTTGGGTACCCTCCTGCCGGCGATCTTAGGGGAGGCCATTGGGAGGACCGGCAGGAGGGGTTGGGTACCCTTCTGCTGCGATTGTCGGGAGGGCCGTTGGGGGGGTCTACAGGAGGGGTTGGGTGCCCTCCTGCCGTGATTGGCCCAAGCACCTAAGGCCCCTCCTATAGCGGGAGTGGCTTTAGGTGCCTAGACCAATCAGGCCCTAGGATCCTGTGGGTTGGGCAGGGTAGGGGCGGGCCCGCCTCATTTGGACGGAGGCAAGCCTGCTGGCCATACGTGTGAGGAGCCGTCCGGTCCAACTTGGAAAGTAAGACTAAGGGGGTTCCGGGGTGGGAGGGTTCGTTGGGGGGGGGGGTCCAGCAGGAGGGGGTGGGTACCCTCCTGCCGGCGATCTTAGGGGAGGCCATTGGGAGGACCGGCAGGAGGGGTTGGGTACCCTTCTGCTGCGATTGGCAGGAAGGGTTGATCTGACAAATGAGGAGCACGGTGAAACACAGGTAAATAGCGGTTCCTAGAAGGGGGTACATTGGCCCGCGGGGACAAACCTGTTCACCGTTTCCGCGGTCGGTGAATGGCCTTGTCCCCGTCACCGCAGCGACTGCTAGTTTTCTTCCCCGTTTTCGGCGGTGACCCGCGGCTTAAATGCGGTGGCCGCGGGTAAACCGTCACCGTGTCATTCTCTAGTTCCAATGGCTTCAGCTGGTGCATTTTTTTATTTGGACATCTTTGCATTTGAAAATGGCCAAAAAAGATAGACATGCTAAGGACCAAAATGCATAGATAGGTCATTAAAAAAAAAAAAAAAAGACATCTTGCTGTTTTGAAAATGGACATTTTCTCTACTAGATTTCAGGACATCTTTCCCAAAATGTCCAAACTCAGACTTAAATGACCTATTAAAAATGCTCCTCCATGTTGAGAAATAAAACTGCTTTTTTTCCCCCCAAAATGTGTTTAACTTGCTTTTTTTTTTAAACCAAACTTTTCAAACAACCCTCATATGTGCACATCATTCCACTGCATGTACATTAGCCTCTAAGGATTACATCCAGGTTAATTTAGATTTTGAAAAGGAAGACCAGCTTCTATCATTGGATTTATATGCAGCATTTGATTTGGTTAATCTATCTGGTTTTTTTCAGTGTTTAACTGACTTGGTTTACTTTCTACTGTAATAATAGAACCTTTAGAGCAGGGGTGTCAAACTCAGTCTCATAAGGGGCCGAAATCAAAAACATAGGCTAAGTTGCAGGCCAAATTTTTTATTAAGATACTTAAGGGGTCCTTTTATTAAGGTACGCTAACCGATTTAGTGTGCGCTAAATGCGCGCCTTAATAAAAGGACCCCTTAGTCTTAGTAGAAGTGCAGGGTTACAACCTCTCCAACCCCATGCTGGCTCTGTGATGTAAACAAAATAAATAAAAAATAATTTTCCTCTCTCTTTTAGGTCCTAGCTCACACTTGCTGTGCAACACCAGCTCTGGCAGGATCCACCTTTCAAATCTGACATATTGTAATCCCATATTGATCTGTGTTGTGGTGTCTCACGCCATCCTTTTATCATTTTTGTTTTATTTTACTCTCTTTTATTGTTTTTGTCCTATTTTTACTATTTGATTTTGTTTTGATCGATTCTTATTTTGTCTTTTTTCCTCTCTGATTAAACAACCCGAACATGGCCGTTAACGGCAGAATAGTTCAATCTTACTTACTGGTCTGCATTGATACTTCTGGGCTCTGCCTGTTGTAGACCTGCATGGTGCGGAGTGCTGGGAGAGCCTCTTAATTCCAGCCACTTTTCCCCTGCTGCTATCTTTGTGGGATCGCACTCCTGTCTACCGGGGCCTGGTTGAAGTGCCGCGGACCACTGGCATCGTCGAAGGATTGCTTATGGTTGGTGGGGCCCGCCTGGATGTTGTACAGCCATATGCTTTTGACTGGATGCGCTATTCGTCACCTCCTTCTGCTCCCCAACTATTGGTGCCCAGGGAATGTGCTGCAGCTCGGTGGGGAACATGCTGCTGTGGCGGGGGCAGGGCTCCAATTTCGATGCTGGAGGGAGGAAAATAGAGCACCCTCTCTCCCACCATTTGGACGTCTGTTTCATTGGTGACAGACAAGCACAAGGGCCAATGAGGAAGAGTGCTGACCCCAGCCATTCATGCGTCCTCATGCATTCTTTCTGCCTCAGGAAGGAACGGCGGGCCAAATCTCTGGCCAGATCGCGGGCTAAATTTGGTCCGCGGGCCAGAGTTTGACCTGTCTGCTTTAGGGTTTCAACTTCAACCCCCTCTTTTACTAAGGCGCGCTAGCCGATTTACCGCACGCTAAATCAGCTAACACACCTTAGTAACAGGACCCTCAAGTCCATTATCCTCCAGTATGCCTCAGGGACCATTTCTGGGCCCTATACGTTTTAACATTTATCTTGCTCTCCTTGCATTTCTTATCCAGTTACTTGGATTTATGTTTGTTCTCTATGCAGATGACATTCAGTCACTCTATGCTTTAGATTCTTTTTCATCTGATTCAATGCCTATTATTTCTTTTAAATTAGAAACTATTTCAGATTGGCTATCACAGAATGATCTAATACTAAATCTAGGAAAGCCTGAAGTAATTTTTTTTTTCTCTTGGCATCTATCATATATCCTCCCTGTATGCCTTCTATTGAAGGCACTCCGTTTCCTTTGAAAGACAAAGTGAAAATTTTGGGAGTAATATTTTATAAAGAACTTGATTTTACTTCCCAAGTTTCTCTCATAGTTCAAAAATGTCTCTACATGCTAAAAAGGGCATACGACCACTCGTCACTACGAATTTTACATTTAGCTCTTACTATGATGAAGGTAGATTATTGTAATTCTCTCAGGGATTTCTTGTAAAACAGTTAAGATGATTTCAACTAATATAAAACGCTGCAGTTAACCCCCTCTTCTATTAAACTGATCTAGCAGTTTTTAGTGCAGAGAGCCATGCTGAATGGCCTGCACTACTCCCGATGCTCATAGGAACTCTATCCCCCTGTTTTACTAAGCCAGGTGTACTATGCATTTTAGCACATGCTCAATATATGCACACGCTAACCGCTAACACGTCCATGGACTAACATGCACCCGTTAGCGTTTAGCACGTTAATATTTAGCGCATGCTAAAACACTTAGCGCACCTTTGTAAAAGGAGCCATGTGAGTGTCGGGAGCAGAACGGGCCATTCAGCGCGGCTAGCGCAGTTTAATAGAAGAGAGGGTAAGTTCCTACCTAGGAAGAAAGATTTGATCATTCCACTTTCTTGATATAGTCTGAAAATTGACTTCTAATACCTTGGGCTCGATATGCAGACTACAGATATTCAATGCCAGGGCATGAAATATCTGGGGTGAAGTTCACTGCCGTGGACTTAGCCAGCCAAGCTGATTTTCATCTGCTGGCCAGTTAAGGCTAACGGCCACAGATCAATCTGATTTTTATACGGGTCTATCTGGCTGCATGCCTTAGCCGGCCAGCTGATGAAAATAGGTGGTCATCGGCTTTGTTGCGCGACATAGCTGGTTCCTGGGTTTTCCAGTGAGTCATATATTCAGTGATAGCTGGTTGTCTCCTGCTGACTATTGGCAAATAGCCAGCCAAATGAGACCGACAACTGTTCCTGGCTGACTAAGTCCCGCTGCATATCGGGGGCTTATCTTACCCCATTTAAAATATTAACCATAACAAATCAAATTTATTATACTGGTATTCCTTCTTTTCTTTTTGCATTTTTGATCCCTCTTTCTCCGGTAGGGGCTCTTGGCTCGTCTCAGCATAACTTATTGGTAATTCATTTTCAATGGACTCTAGGACTTTACCATATTATTTTATGTTACATTTATTATGAGTTTAAAAAATGAATAAAAATTAATAATAAAAAAGTCCTGCTTTAAGGTTTTTGTGCCATTCTGTGGTATTACCTTTTTATATCAGAGTGGAACTTTCCTTTAACTGATTTAAATCTGCTTTGAATTGGATGCTAACAAGTCCAATGCATGTTGGAGCTGCAAGAAAGAAGTGGGTACACTTTATCACCTTTTGTTTTACTGCCCTCTGGTTCAAACATTTTGGCAGGAGGTGTAGAATAAAATGCAAAATATATTGGAAGTTCGTATATCTGTTTCTTATGGAATGGTGATATGTGGAGCAAGGACTACTTCAACAACCTATTTGACAGTAAATAAATTGTTCATGATACTATCTGGAATGGCACTACAGTCAATAATTAAGAACTGGAAGGATTTCACATTGTTGAATTTTCATTTTTGGTGGGGAACTGTGTAAGATCGGGGAATATGTCCAAGGATGCTTGGAGCCCTTTAGAGGGATTCGTAAAACAACGTGTGTGATGGAATGATTGACCTGCCAGACATATGGGAGGGAGGTAGGGTGGGGGTTTGGGTTAGGGAGGGAGGGATGGGTTGATAATGACATGTTTTTCGTTAAGAATTTTCTAATGTATGTTTATAATATATTTGTGTTGTTGCATTTATCTGTAAGATGTTAAAACTTAATAAAGATTGAACTAAGAAAAGAGGTAGCAGGCTGGCAGGACATTTCTCCTTCCATGTCCCACCCACAAGAAGTTGCATCAGCACAGTGGGACATGGCGGAGGATAGGAGCCACTGGCCAGAGAGGCAGCCTTTAGTGCTGTATCTGATTCTGTAGCTGTGGAGAGCCTGGTGGGTAGGTAAGTAGCTGTGCATGGGAGGCAGGGAGGAGCCTAACTTCGGCACATGGAAGGGAAGGTTCAGCTGTAGGTGGCCGCTATCATTGGGCAACCCTGGGCATTCTGCCTGGCTCGCTCAGTAGTTATTCTCCTTTGTGTGCTATTTACCTTCCTCAGTTTAAGCCGATCCCTTGGAACCTGTTCCCCAAATGCACTAAAAATGCATGTGTTGAGCAACATGGCATGCTTGAGGGAGGTAGCTTTCAGAGATCCACATTATTAGGGGTGGAGGAGTAGCCTAGTGGTTAGGGCTGCAGTCTCGCCACCCTGAGGTTGCAGGTTCAAATCCAGCACTGCTCCTTCACAAGTCACATAACACTCCATTGACCCAGGTAAATTAGTCAGACTGTGAGTCCACCAGGACAGATAGGGAGAAATACTTGAGTACCTGATTGTAAGCCACTTAGGCTATAAGTGGTGTCTAAATAAATAAATAAGGTGTCCTTTTACTAAGGTGCGCTAACCAATTTAGCGCACACTAAATGCTACGATGCCCATAGGAATATAATAGATGTCTTAGCATTTAATGCGAGCTAAATCGGTTAGCGCACCTTAATAAAAGGAACCCTAAATTACATATCTCTAGACACAGATTTAAAAACTGTTTTATGTTGTTCTTTGGAACAGTTCAGTCTTTGAGGGGGTCATCCCTGCACCCCTCAATAGCCTATGTATTGCAACAATTTATAATAATAATTTTATTTTTTATATACCGCCCTACCACATAGTTCTAGGCGGTTCACATGCAGTACTAAAATCATGCTTGAGTACCTGATTGTAAAACCGCTTAGATAATCTTGATAGGCGGTATATAAAAACGTAATAAACTTGAAACTTGAACAATCAGTGAATAAAATACATCATTGTAAAAAGTTAAACAAAAACTATACGATAGGTGAATAAAATACAGTGTACTAGAAAACAATAAAATTCCGCAATAAATATACTAACTGTAAGATCAATCTATAAATTGCCAGTCAGTAATCTGGGACATCAATTTACAAATTTATTGAATAAATCAGTTTTTAGTAATTTCCTAAAGGACATATATGAATGAGCTAGAGAAATAATGGTACTTAGCCATTGATCCATTGTACCTGCCTGGAAACCGAGCAATTTATCGAAAAATCTCTTGTATCGACGGGGCTTGATAGTTTAAACAGATTCAGCAAGTGACTTAATTATTATTTGATAAAAGCTGGCTGTTAACTTAAAAATGCATTCATATAAATAGTGTATAACAAGACAGCTTGCAGCTCGAGACATAAAATGGATTGAGGACGAGCATCTGTATCACATTTTAAACACAGCTGCCACTGATGGCAACTGGTTTCATGTTTATGAAATAATTTCTAAGTGTGGCATGTATGAAATGTTGAAATAATTAGGGCTGAAAGGACGATGCTATGACGATCTGATGCAAATGTTAAACAGTCAAGGGCTCCATTTGCTGAAGATGGCTCCCACAGGCACAGAATGGGGGAAGAACCGTATGTGCTTGTTGAGCTCATGAATTTAAGTTACTATCAACCCTATGGTAAAAGCTATTGCACTGAATAAATAAACAGAGATCGCATGCAAATGGCAGTTGGCTTCTTGGTATAAAGTGTTGCTCATAATTATTACTCCGTTTTAACTACGTGAATCGTAGCTGAATGCTTAATGTACTGGCATCTTCATGGGAGCTATTTTGACTACATTTATGCTGCAAAAGCTTAGTAAAATAGATGAATACCATGCCAGTTTTGTAATAGTTTGGGCAGTCCCATAATGTCTCACCAACTTGCGAGCAGCACCAATAGATCAAAGGCTGCTACGGTTTATATGGCACTGATACTGCTCACGGGTGATCCAGTCGAACTCTAAAGATATTTGCCATTATACCAAATTTCAAGTCATTCAGCCTTACTGTTCAACTTATCAGCCATGTCATGCACCACTTGCTCTCAAAATTTCTTTCTGACAGGGGCCCTAAATGTTATGCATATGGGACTCGACGTGAATTTAAGCATTTTATTTATGAGAAAAGTGATAGAGGGGTGTTTCCTTTTGAAAATCTGGGGGCATCAGGCATCTCGGGAGCAAAAGCATGCCCAGAAGCAATGCATAAGTGCAGGGCTTTGAGCATGACTTCCCTGACTTCCCGCTGGCTGTAGCCCCGTCCTTTTATGTAGGCAGCAAAATACACAGACACTGTGAAACAGTGCATCTACTTTTGGCCGCTGAGTGGATGGAATTCTTCAATCCAGGGAACTTACTCAGAAAACAGCATAGCTACCTAGGCAAGCTCCTCAGAAGGTATCTTTTCATAATCAGGGAACGTGGAGGGCGATTTTATGAGGGGCTGTTGAAAAGTTCTGAGCCCAACCAAGAAGAGAATGATGTGGAGCCATGAAACTTACAAGTTATTCCACACTTTTCTTGTCACTTTTCATTTCAATGAGGCAAATGCATGGGGAAACCAAGCCATTGTGACATCACCAATGATGTTGGCTCTTAGGCATTGGTGGAATGAGGCATTATGACATCACAATACGAAGGGCCACTGAAAAGTTCTGAGCCCAACCGAGAAGAGAACGATGTGAAGCCATGAAACTTACAAGTTATTCCACACTCTTTATTTCATTTCATATCATTGCAATATGTAGAAATAAAACAAAAACATAAAGGAAAAAAAAATGATACCTTTTTTTTGGACTAATTAAGGGTTCCTTTTACTAAACAGCAAAAGAGATTCTACCATGGGCCGACAAGTTAAATTGCTCCAACACATATAGTAATTCTATGAGCATGAGAGCATTTAACTCGCTGGCCCATGGTAAGAATTTCTACCGCCATTAAGTAAAACCCAGCATTGATGTAATTTATGATAAACTACATTTAGTCCAATAAAAAAGATATTATTATTTTATTCTTTTTGTTTTTGTTTTATTTCTATATTATGACCTTGAAGAGTGGACTAATATGGCCACCACACCACTCCATTTCATATCATTGAAACGAAAAGTGTCAAGAAAAGTGTGGAATAACTTGTAAGTTTCATAGGCTCCGCATCATTCTCTTCTTGGTGGCCTGAGAACTTTTCAGCAGCCCCTTGTAGGCAGCCAGAGGACACCTATTTGGAGGCTATTCCATAAAGGGAAATGGGTGCCTGATTTCCTTGATATAATACTAGCATGACTATATGGACATATGTTTTTTAAGTGTGAGCACCTATGCCAGACATGGAGCTGATGGAAATGTGTGTACCTAGATTCAAGAGATATGTACATAATTTCTAGCATTCTATCAGTTACATATATAAGTACGCACACTGACCTTCTCTGCTCAAACCGCATCCAAGTGATTTCTACCTGCAGAGTAAGCATGACTAAAGATATGCATGGGTTTAGAAAACAGTGCATAGCTAGGTTATTGTAATGTACTGTATGTCACTGTGTGTTCAGATATATAAAAAAAAAAAGGCTAGATTACCGGTATTTACATGTACAAATGCCACCTAACTTTAGATGGCTCCTTATAAAATGATCTCAAAAGTGTCAAAAACCTGCAGGTTAGAGGGGTTCTTTTCCCACACACTAAGGACATTTTTATCGCTGGGGTAAAATGGCCAATTTTCTTGTATTTTTTAAAATAATGGCCGTGTGTTAATGCTCACTTGAGCCCCTATTTTGTAGGTGGTAAGCATTGGCCTAGTAAGGGGGAGCAAGGGGGTGAGGGTGGACATGATGTCAGAAGGGAGATGAGGCCGGAGCGAGTAGCTAGTGGAAGATGCTGCTTGTGCCACATTTAAAGAGGTACCTGGGAGCAATGAGGGGTACCGGGGGGGGGGGGGGCAGTATATGATGGGGTGGAGAAAAGCAGGGGGGAGGGGAATGATAAGGTATGGTGATGCTGGGCACCAGCCTCCTTAGCTATGCCACCGGTACCTTGTGCACATAAAATTATTGTCGGACACCTCAGCGTGCCCTGAAGTATGCCATTTTTTGCCGCAGTGAGCACATATTAGTGTTTACTACAATTTTGTAACAGGACGCCTTACATGCTAGCACAAGTTTCCAGCAGTTCAGGCCTTTAATGTTCTTTGGTTCCATCAAGGGATTAAAGGAGTCAAGATTTTTAGTCAATCTTTGATCTTTAAGTGCTCTCAACTTTGGAATGATCTTCCATGTCTTTTAAGGAGTTCTGGCCCATTTCAATTTTTTTGTAAATCTTTAAAAACCACTTTATTTGCTACACACTTTGAAAATTAATCTTCTGAAACTTAGTCTTATTCTTTATGTTTTTTATTTGTTAAGTTAACTATTGTAAACCGAGTCGAGCTTTCTTGGATTGATGTCTCGGAATATAAAGCCAAGCCTTAGATTAGATTAGATTAGAAAGATTCTGAAGGGCAAAAAATAACGAGAAATGCTTCTGCTCAATATACTTAGCTGTGAGGAAAAAAAAAGTCCTACAGTTATTTAACCCTTTTTTTTTTTTTTTGTCTTGAATTGGCTTCATTTATAAATCTGACCTGTAGTTCTTCACTGTTCTGTTTCTTAAGCAACATTCAACAAGAAAAATATGCAATACTCTTCCCGCTTTGTCAATCTAAGCTGTGCCGGATGATTTGGAGGGTCACAGCGCAGTCCAGCTGTTCCTGAAGAAGGGGGTGTGCACCCCCGAAACGGAGCCCATCGGACTAATTCAGACATCTGCTGGCTGTTTGTTTCCACGGAGAAGCTAAGTACTTCCTGTTGGTATTTTTTGCTTTGCTGGATATGGACGTTTGATATTTTGGCTCCCTGGATAAGGGGTAGAGACAATTGCAGTGAATGGTAGAGTGTGTTTTTTTTAATTTATTTATATCTTTTTTCACACTTAGCACTGTTGGGTGCACTTTATCACTAAAAACACGGAGTAGAGCCCGGGGATGTTTCACAGTTAACACTCTTCTGGGTATAAGCCAAGTGACAGCCTGTACCGCTGGGAGTTTCCAGTGGGTGGCTGTGTGACTGAGGGCTCTCCCGTGTATATATAAAAATTACTTACAGATTGTGTTGTGTAGTTTGACCATTCCTGATCTTGTCTCTCCCCCTTATCTGGTTTTACTTTTTGGGGTCTGGGAGGTTTTTGCTTTTCTTGTGATTTCTTTACCTCCCAGTTATTTTCGGGTTTTGTGAGACTTCTATATACTCTTTGTAGGTACATCCCATCAGGAGAGATATACTGTAAATGCACCAATCTGCCCTATTTGGAGACACTTGTGTGCTGAAGTTTAGTGCATTGCAGACGGCCTCTACTGCCCCCTTTCAAGAAGGTGGCATTTCTGAGTTTTTTCTTGCAATGAAAACTTTGATATATTCTGCTGTGAAGCACTTGCAAGATTATGAGGTGTACAAGTGGTGACTGATTTGAAAAAGAGACCCGCATTTTGGCTGAACTTGTGACAGCAGAGCCATTTTCTGCGCAGGCAGCAGGGTGAATAATGCAAAAGCTATAGTCTCCCTTGTGTTTAATCTTGAATTGTTTTTGCAGAGAAAATTTCTGCTTCTCTTCTAAGACTTGTCATCCCCGGTTGTCATCCCGTCTCTCAAAGCATCAAAACGGTATTAAATGTTGCAAAGCTGCTCAGCAAGCGAACTTTCAGAAGTCAGAACCCATTTGCAGAGCAGTCCTTGTAGAAAATGTATTCTGTTCTCGGCAGAATTTTCCTTCAGTTCTTTCCACTGAGAAGTTTACTGATTTCTCCCAGTGGAATCTGCTGGAATTTATCGGTTCATGGTTGGCAGTCACAGATTAAGGTAAATGTCGATCCGTAATGACCCTCTACATGTTAGTATTGCAGTAAAGCTGGGCTTTTATGTCAAAGATATTGGAGAGGGAGCTATTATACATGACAGGGGTGATCAAGGGACTCCAGACCAAGGCAAGCATTATTAAATATTGACTAGTTCTGTGATTTATGTAGAGCTGCAGGAAAAAAAGTGACTTTTTAACCATTATATATTCTTCAGCAACGAAAACCAGTCATTTATCTCCTTGGCGGTAATAAAGAAGAGTGCCAACATATTTTTAGTGGAGGGAGAACCTGGACCCTTATAAATGAGATGAACCCTTTCGTATTAGCATTTCCAGTATGCTAACTGCTAAAAGCAGGACAGGTAAATGGAAAGCAATTATAAGATTTCTGTTAAAGAGGTGACTGCGGTAGTACAATTCTGACAAACGAATATTGTCTAAGGAATGGTTTCCAGAAACTATTAAAATGGTTGGTTACAAGTGCCAAAGCTTTGCTTGCTACCTTTTATAAAGAATATGTTAAAAGCTAATCATGCATTTGCTGGCAGGCAGTGAACGCATAATTGGCTTATCTTTTAGATTATGAAATATTCTATGGACAGAATTGTGTCATTTGAATCACAAAATGGCCTAATATTATCGATAAAATTACGGACCAGGTTAGGAGTGGGATGAGGGTGGCCTTAAAAATTCATCAAAGGTTGCAGTAATCAGCTACAAAACCGATCAATCCTTTTGACTATTGGGCCATAAATGGATAAATAATCTCTTTTCAAAATTTTACTAGGGCAGTGCATAACTTTATACTTAAAGGGGGACCGTATCCAAAGCAACTTACAAGGGTTGAAAAGGTTCTTGCCCACTGAAATCGCGTTCAGTGGGCTGGCTGCCATAACCAGGCAGAGCTACTGAATATCAGCACTGATTGGCCAAACTGGAACTGGACAGGAGAGAAGCATTACAGGGGCAGAGCTGGGGAGGAGCCAGCAGCTATGCAGAAGCCAGCAATATGCAGTGTCAGTGCCCACATACTGTAGTTAACTAGACAGAAGAACTGCATAAAAGCAGTCCTGCCATTGAATATTGGCCAGGGCCCGGATAACTTCTAATGCTCCTGACCAGGTTCCATCCACCATAACCTGTAAGCCTCCATGGGCCTATGTTTGATAGCGCTGGTGGTCTAGCTGGTTGTAAGGGTAGGAGCAATGCCCACTCATTCCTACCCATTAGAGCTGCATTCTCAAAATGGCAGCCTTAACCTCTAGCCGCAGATACAAAGTACTCACTAGTACTGTGAAGCTGCCACTAGAGCTTGTAGCAGCCATTTTGATGTTGGAGCCATGACAGTAAGGGCAGGAGTGTGTGGCGCAGTGGTTGGAGCTACAGCCTCAGCACCTGGGGTTGTGGGTTCAAACCCTGCGCTGCTCCTTGTGACCTGGGCAAGTCACTCAGTCCTCCATAGCCCCAGGTATGTTAGATAGATTGTGAGCCCACCGGGACAGATAGGGAAAAAAACGCTTAGATAACCTTGATAGGCGGTATGTAAAAACCTAATAAACTTGAAACTTATCAAAGGTAGGCCTAGGGAGACCTACAATGGGTGGGGACTAGAGATCTGTTCAGGGCTCTTTTTGTCTTTGTGGAAGAGAGGAGAAATTGGGATTTGGAAGAAGAACATAGAACCTGTGCCATACCCAGAATATTTGACACTTGGAGCCGATCATTTTTAAACACCCCCTTCTCTATATTAAAAAAATATTCCACAAGTCACATAGGGTGCACCTAGGAAAAAGCAACATTTTAAACACTGCAGTGAGCACTAGAACATGTATACACCCATTATAAAATTAAACAAGTGAGATTAATACAGATTGATCCTGCACCGAATACAGACACACCCTCACCCAGTAGGAATAAGAAATCACAAACTAAAAATAGAAATATATAGACAAAAGTTAAATTGAATTGCCAAGAAGCCAAACTCTGTGCAGGGAAAAGGAAAGAAGGTACCAAGCCTTGAGGCAGAGCAGGACAAACAGAAAGAGGCACTGGAGAAGTCAAATCTAACCAGCGGTCAAAAATCCTTTTACAGTTTGTACCAAAGTTCAATGATGAATCTTTTTTTTTTTTAAAAAAAAGCTAAAACAAGCTAAATCCCTACATGCAGTCCCAACTAGGATCCAAGTTTCAGCAACTCCGTCATTTTCTTCAGGGGACAATTGTGCACTAAAAAAATATAGCATATAAACATTTTAACAAATAAACATTTAAACAAATGAACATTTTGACAAGAAACTTTTGGACAACTCGTACACTTACATACTGAAAGGATTAAGACATGACCTCCCTTACTCTCCCAATAGTCACGACCCTCACCTACCATCCAAAGATGTGAAAGAAACTGCACATACCAGCCTGTATGACAGCTTCTGACGTTATACGGAATTTTATCAGTGGAATAATTATACAATAAGAGTGAATCCTTTCTTCCCACTGGACAACACAATAAACCTTTGTTCTCGTGTACCCTCTCCTTTACAAATCCGCGCTAGAATTCCTAAGAGCATGTACCCCGTTACTGCCATGGCCGGCGCTAAAAATGCTAGCACAGCTTTGTAAAGGAGGGAGGTTAAATCATTTTAATCTTCATCAAAGACGTCAGTGGCATCACTGGAGGCTCAACAGTTTCGTTGCTTTGAGCTTTATGTGTCAAATCGTCATCGGTCTTATTTTTAAGTTTAATTTTATAATTTTTTTATATATTTATTTAATATTTTTAAGCAATCAGATTTAGAACCATCAACTTTAAAATAAAGCTTATATAACTTAGTAAACTTAGTTTTGAGCTTAATTGGATCAGCTGTCTGTTTCACTGTAAAGTATGGTAGTACGCCAGTGATGTAGCTCAACAATAGAAGGTGATCAATGGATTGATCCTCAGACATGATATTCTGTTATTTTTAGAACAACTAACTGTAATAGCAGTAATGTAATTTACATGATGTTATGTCTTTGTAATTTAGTTTACATTGGAAGAACAAATTGAGCTGTAAAAGTTCAGTGAAATGAACGTAAGTCAAGAATTATGACAAAAGTAATGCAAGCTCCTTTAATGGAGCACTGGGAAGAAAATCAACATCATTTTGAAGAATTGCGATGGAAAATTATAGCTCAAATACAGTATGTGAAGGGAGGGAGAGTGGAAATTTAGAGAAGAAACTGAATTTCAAAAAACAGCACTGGATCCATATATTTGACACAGTGACACTTAAAGTATTGAATGCCGAATTGGAATGGGCATCTTTGATTTATCCCGATGTGTTCTGACTGGAGAATGATAAGTCAGCCGAGATATATTTAAAAAGAGAAAACATGCTGGGACCATTTTTGATCCTAATAAGGCTGCAGTTCAAATGGAATTTGTGACAGTGAAAGATATAAGATATACGCTTTAAACATGAAATTGATTTATCAATAACTAGCTTTGATTTGTATAGAATATTTTTTGGTTGGCTCCAGGGGGAGAACTTTGATAAAGCTTTACAGTGAAACATGTCGGATGTCTAGTCCTCCTGGCCAACAGAACAGACAGCTTAACCAATTAAGCTCAAATCTAAGGGCTCCTTTTACGAAGCCGCGTTAGGGCTTTAACGCGCAGAATAGCGCGCGCTAAATTACCGCCGCGCTAAATTGCCACTCGCACTAGACCTTAACGCCAGCATTGACCTGGCGTTAGTTTTAGCCGCGTAGCGCGGGTTTAGTGCTCGCTAAAATGCTGCATGCACTAAAAATGCTAACGCAGCTTAATAAAAGGAGCCCTAAGTTTACTATGCTATATAAGCTTTATTTTAAAAATATTAATATAAAAATATATATATATATTTTTTTTATAATTCTTTATTGATTTTTAAACAAGAACAGTATATTATTGCATTCAGTCATAACACTAATATCTATATAGATAAAAGAACTATCCTTCAATAATTACATTATTTTGCATATAGTAATAACATAAGAACCAAGTAAATAATATAAAATGAAACCAAGTTACCTAAAATATCAATATATAAATATATTAAAAACTTATAAAATTAAACTTACAAAATAAGACTGATGATGATATGACACATAAACTTTGAGGCAACGAAATTGTTGAGTCTTGAGTGGTGCTGCAGAGGTCTTTGATGAAGATTAAAATAATTTAAATGAGACCATAAGAAGTGCCATACTGGGACAGACCAAAAGTCCATTAAGCCCAGTATCCTGTTTCCAACAGGGGCCAACCCAGGTCCCAAGTACCCAGCTAGATCCCAAGTAGTAAAACAAATTTTTATGCTACTTATTTTAGGAATATGCAGTGGATTTCCCCAAACCAGGTCAATAATGGCCTATGGACTTCTCTTTTAGGAAATTATTCATACCTTTTTTAAACTTTGCTAAGCTAACTAATTTCACCACATTCTCTGGCAAAGAATTTCAGAGTTTAATTGCACATTTTGTGAAAAAATATTTTCTCGGGTTTCTTTTAAATCTACTACTAGTCCTAGTATTTTTGGAAAGAGTAAACAAGTGATTCCCATCTACCCTTTCCACTTCACCTCTATCGTATCACCCCTGAGCCGTCTTTTCTTCGAACTGAAGAGCCCTAGCCACTTTAGCCTTTCCTCATAGGGAAGTCGTCCCATCCCTTTTATCATTTTCATTGATATTTGCACACAACTTTTTTCGAATCATGCTAAATGCTGTCCATATCGGCAACGTTTTGGTGCCATGTATAGAATATGGCCCTAAGTGAGTACAAATGAATATATGAGGCGCAGCTGAAAAGTTCGCAGCCCAACCAACAAAGTTGGAGTAGTCTCCATCAAGGACTATACACTCAGGGCTCCTTTTACCAAGGTGCCCTACATGCCAACCCCGCGCTACACGCCAAAAACTAACGCCGGCTCAATGGAGGCGTTAGCGTCTAGTGTGCGCTAAAACTGCTGGCGCAGCTTAGTAAAAGGAGCCCTTAGTCTGGCGATTTTCCACTTTTTTCATTCCATATTTTTCCAATAGAACGAAAAAAGTGAGGAAGAGAAGACTGCGAGGGGATATGATAGAGATTTTTAAAATAATAAAAGGATTCGACAAAATAGAGCAAGAAACAGCGTTATTCACGTTGTCAAATGTGACTCGGACAAGAGGTCATGGACTGAAATTGAGGAGCAACAGGCCCAGGACAAATGTCAGGAAGTTCTGTTTCACACGAGTGGTGGACGCTTGGAATGCTCTCCCGGAGGAGGTTGTGACGGAAACCACCATTCTGGGATTTAAGGGCAAGTTGGATGCACACCTTCTTGCAAATCACATTGAGGGATACGGGTAAAACAGGGTCTTCATCAGGGAGCACTTAGCTTGGCCTCCGCGTGTGCGGGTCGCCGGACTAGATGGACCTAAGGTCTGATTCGGTGAAGGCATTTCTTATGTTCTTATGAAAATCACTGGACTACCTGTATAGCCATCGATGGAGATTTCCCCAACTTTGTTGGTTAGGCTGAGAACTTTTCAGTGGTCTCTCGTACCATGTATACCCCTTGCTAATCCAATGTGCAGAACACACAACTTAAAGACTGAATCAGGGACCTTCCAGACAGCAGCATTTTACAGTATGTTACCAGTGAACTACACAGTAGAGATGGACCATTAGACAACTTTCATATCATATCGTTTCCATGTCATTTCTGGGAATATTTGTTTTATTCATTTTCATTTGTCTATTTTTTTTCATTAAAGAAGCAAAGTTGTTGAATGCACACTCTTTTGAAAGAGGGCATACTATGAGCAAAGAATGCATATTATGACAAATTATAAAACCTCAATTAGTATTTTCTCTGCTCATTTTCATTTGATAAGGCCACACAATGACATGGGATATGTCGCTAACATTTCCTATATTGTTGCAAATGAATTGCCATCCCTGCTATATAGTTCATGCCAAACTGAGATAAAAGGATTAGAACCTTGAATCAAGCACTGGTCTTTCACAAGACACTGCAGTGCTGCCAGTGGATCGCTGGATCAGGCCTAATATTTTCTTTATTGAATGAATATTGCAGGCTCCTTGGTTCTGGTTAAATTTTATTAGTTTTTTTAGCAAAAGAATTATCAAGTTTCAAGTTTATTAAAGCACTTACTATCTCGTCCATCAATAGGTATGTCTGAGCGGGGGAGGGGGTATGTGCAGACAAAAAAGACAGTGAGGGAAAGAAGGCAGAATTACAATGTTAGATAGGATAGGGAGGGAAAGAGAAATGTGGTTTGGATAGCACCATGCTCAGATCCCACATCCAACCCACTGCAAATGAAAGAGTCAAGAATAAGCATCAAGGAATAAGAACGTTTTGAGATCAGCTTTGAATTTTTGCAGGGATGTGTGAAGTCTAAGATGTTGGGGAGCATAATCCAAAGATCAGGTCCTTGTACAGAAAATATTGAGCATCGTGTAGTATCTAGTACTATCTTGATGAAGGAAGGGGTGCTGAGTCTAGAGCAGTGGTTCCCAACCCTGTCCTGAAGGACTCCCAGGCTAGTCAGGTTTTCAGGACAGCCCTAATGCATATGCACAAGAGAGCTCTGCATATAATGGAGGTACCAGGTATGTTCCATGCATATTCATTAGGGCTCTCCTGAAAACCCGACTGGCCTGGGGGGTCCTCCAGGACAGGGTTGGGAACCACTGCTCTAGAGGGGCAGTAAGTCCTCAGTGTTGCGGATCTTAAAAAACTAAAAGCAGGATTCTATAGATTATATTATATAGAGGCAGAAATTTAATATTCCAGTTTTGAGTAGATACAAATATTTTCAAGTGTACTCATAATAAATTATTCATAAGGGCTCTTTTCCTAAATCATGTTAGGACCTTAACACGCTATTAGCATGAATGAGTGCATGATGTGTAGGTACCAGGAAAGAGACCATGATAGTATCTCGGGGTAGGATCTTAAGGCCGTGAAATAGTGTGATTATATAGTGTTTATTTTTACTTTCCTGTTTTATTTTCAGGGGAGAGGGAAGAGGACAGCAACCACTTGGGGGATTAAGGAGTGGTCATGCCTTAATCCCTCCAGTGGTCAGCTGCTCATTTAGTGCAATGTTTTGCAACTTGGACATGACTGAAACAGGCCTAGATAAAAATATTCTTCATTTTAGACATGGATGTTTCTTTCCATTCAAAAATCCTTGCTGGATATCATACTTTGGGTCTTCCCTAGTCCCACCCAAAACACGCCCCCTTGCTATTTGTCCAAACTGCAGTCCAAATTCTGACTTTCCAAATTCAGAATTTAGATATTTTTAGCAGGTGGACATTTTTTTAGTCTTCTTAAGATGCCCATCTGCTTTGAAAATTAGCATCATAGTATGTGTGTGCATTATACCTTCTCTCAAACAGTTGTAAATGTTATGCAGACATATTTACCATAATTTCAGCAGGATTTATGTGTCCTTAGAAAATAGACTACGCAAAAAAGAATAATGGTTTTTGTTGTTGTTGTTTTTTTTTTTTTACTGCTTTGAGAAAGAGAGATAATTCATCTGATGCTCTAGAGTTTTGGCAGCATTTTTTCTTATTTGAAAAATTGGCTGCATTGCTTTTATCTTTATAGGTGTTGGCATCGCATGTTGAGATTGAAAGAACAGAGGATATTATCCAGACTTAATTGCCAATATTGATGACCCTTGACGTAGGTGTCCTGCTAGAACAGGGCCCTTGCTGGATCTCTCATCAAAGTCTGGTTGCCAACCTACTCTTGGAGAGACTGAATTGGGGAGTACAGTATTTTCACGCAGATAACGCGCACCCGTGTAAAACGCGCACACGGGTATAGCGCGCAGAAACCACGATTTTATGTACAAAAACTTTTGTATACCGCGCTCACGGGTATACCGCGCATGCTGCCCGACTGTCCTTTCGCCCGCCCGGCCTGAGGCACATGGTCGGGTTGGGCCCATGTGCCTCAGGCCGCGCCCCCAGGTGAGACCTAAGGCTCCAGGGCCTATTCTGATTGGCCCATGCGCCTTAGGCCCCACCAGTAGGCGGAGCTTTGGGACGGATGGGCCAATCCGGCCTCATTCCGTCGTTGGCTGCCTGCCGGACAGGCGGATTTGGCTCCCGTCTGTCCGGCCAACTACCAAAGGTACGGGGAAGGGGGGTGGGGGTGTCGTGGGTGTCGGCCAGGGGGGTCGCGGGTCGGCTGGGGGGGCGGTCGGAGGTTCTTGGGGGGGGGGCGGTCGTTGGATGGAGGGGGGTTTGCGTCGAGGGCAGGAGGGCCTGGGATCCCTCCTGCCCGTAATGTAGTGCGGGGTGGGGATAGGGGGTCGCCGTGGCCAGGAGGGTTTGGGCTCCCTCCTGGCCCGATATTGTCGGGGAGTTGGGGAGTCGGCCGGGCAAGATGGCTTGGGCTCCCTCTTGCTCCGATCGTGGATGCGGGTGCGGGTGGGAGCGCGTGCGAGCGGTCGTTCGGGGTGGGGGTGCGAGCGGTCCTGCTGGGGGGGGTGAATCGGGCGTCGGGCGGGGTGGGAACTATGTAAAAAAAATTTTGTATACCGCGCTCACGCGTATAACGCGCGAGGGGTATGCGCGGTAGGTAAAACCGCGTATAACGCGCGCGTTATATGCGTGAAAATACGGTAAAGTGATTGTTCTTCTCTGCTTCATGCTCTCCCGAACCCTGCAGGCTTCTTGGAAAGAAGTTACTGAAGCAAACACCCCTGCTGCTCTGGAGTCTGCAAAGAAGTGGTAGAAGTGTGTTCCAGGCCTTTCCCCCCAAAATTAATCCCTGTTCCTCTATCTTAGAATTCTGTGAGACCTGATATTAACAGATCTATCCAAAAGCTTAAATGATCTTTCTCATTGTTAAAAGGCGTTATCTACGTATACTGGAAAATTAGGGAAATCTCTTTACTTTAAAATTATTGAGCTTTGGAACAACTTTCCTGTCCAGCTGCGTAATTTGGGCTCTTTCCAATTATTTCAAAAACATCTGAAAACTTGGCTATTTTCAAAAATGTAAATCTCGCTGCTCTCTCTATAATCACTAACTTTTATTATATTTTCCTTTCTTTAAATTGTTTGAGAAGATGCAGTATATAAGCTTAAAGTTTAGTTTAGTTTAGTGTAGCAAATGTAATTCAAGAAAAAAATCATAAGCAGCTAATTTATAAACTTTTCTCTTTATCTTTAACAACCAGATCCTTTTTCCTTTTGATAAGCAGTTGCAGTACATAAATGAAGATTATCTGCCACCTGAATCAATGTTTACATAATTCATGGCTTCTGGTGAGAATTTGCACATCTCCAGGGATGCTCTCAGAAAGAGACTACCTATACAGCGCAGACCTGAACCAAGAGCCCCAAATCCATAATCAAATATCTAGATTGATTGTGTCACTTGCACTTCTATTGATTTCAATTGGAGGAGTTGACGCAAGGGAATAATAGAAATGTGGAATAGAACTGATTTATGTGAAGAAAATAAATCCTTTTGTGAGTAGTAATGAATTGGTGCTATTTAACCATTTCAATCACTCAGTGAAAAAAACCCAAACACTATCTGAACTTTTAAGTATGCTGAGTAAGCCAAAAAATGCCCTATCAGAAATGCCAATACTGTCATACACTATTACAAAAAATCATAATGCTTTACAACGAATGCAGCTCTAGATCTCGTGCAGTAAATGATCTGACTTCAGGGGGGGCTTGTTTTTACTAAGTCAAGCATATGCTTATCATTGCCAATGCAATTGCAGACTGATAAGTAGGGGTAAAGTTACTTAAAACTGAAAGAATTATTACGAATATTTGGACAATAAGGTATACAAGTAATCAGAATTTGTAAGCTTGCATCTGTCATGCATTTCATTATGGGGTATTTTTTAAATAAAATATGCACTAATTTCATGCCTATTATATGCATAAATGCTTAGAATAATAGCATATAAGCACATATGTGTGCACATTCATGCATAACTGCAAAATATGCTCTAAGCCAGTGTTTTTCAACCTTTTTTGGGCAAAGGCACACTTGTTTCATGAAAAAAATCACGAGGCACACCACCATTAGAAAATGTTAAAAAATTTAACTCTGTGCCTATATTGACTATATATAAAGTAATTCTCTTGAATAGGAATCAAATAAACACAAAGAAAGTATTTTATAATGCTGCCACCGCCAACAACACCGTTGGCAGCGGTGGCACTCAAGTGGCTAAAGAGCCACAGTTTGCCGGCCTAGGGACAACACTGGAGGGTGGCCAGCTGTGCACCCCCTTGGGACGTAAACCCGGGGTGGGGCAGACCGCCCCCCCCCACCCTGGTATGTCACTATCTGTACCTCACTCCCTCCCTATGACCAAAAATTCTCCTTTCTTCTATTCCCCGTGTACACAACCATCTCTTTCCCTCCCTTCCTCTCTCCCAAGTCCATTTCTTCTGTGTCCAAAAACGCATTCCCTCCCCCACCTCAGCATCTCTTTCCCTCCCTTCCTCTCTCCCAAGTCCATTTCTTCTGTCCAAAAACGCATTCCCTCCCCCACCTCAGCATCTCTTTCCCTCCCTTCCTCTCTCCCAAGTCCATTTCTTCTGTGTCCAAAAACCCATTCCCTCCCCCACCTCAGCATCTCTTTCCCTCCCTTCCTCTCTCCCAAGTCCATGCCTTCTGTGTCCAAAAACCCATTCCCTCCCCCACCTCAGCATCTTTCCCTCCCTTCCTCTCTCCCAAGTTCATGCCTTGTGTCCAAAACGCACTCCCTCCCCCCTTTTGTGTTCCGTGTTTGCCTCCCAGCCCATCTTTGCAACTTTCTCAGCAAAACGAAGCTCAAGCCGCAAGGCTTGTCTTCTGCTTCCTGCCTGCCCTGCCGCGCACAAATAGCCGAACGGAAGTATTCTCCGACGTCAGTGCTGACGTCGGAGGGCAGGCTTTGCTTAAGCCCTCCCTCCGACGTCAGCGCTGACATCGGGGAACGCTTGCGATCGGCTATATGTTAGCTGCAGGGCAGGCAGGAACAGAAGACGAGCCTCGCGGCTCGAGATGTATTGAACTCGGCGGGTCCCCAGTCCAGCTCTCTCCTGTCCACGTGGGGCGGACCGCCCCTCTCCCTAGACTGGTGGTACTGCCCTGATGGCGGCCCTGACCGTACGGCACACCAGGCAACATCTCGCGGCAGGAACAGCGGTTGAAAAACACTGCTCTAAGCATTACTCTGTATCACTGTTTCCTCTAAGCAGGGCAGGAGTCTTCCAACTGTATCACTGCCAGTGTGTGTGTGTGTGTGTGTGGAGGGGGGTGGAGAGGGGATGATTCTTCAATACCTTGTTTACAATATCTAAAGACTGGAGTCCTGCAGAGCTTGCCTGTCCTTCACTATTGAAAATGTGATTGTGAAACAGCACCACCCACTGGCAGGACTGTAGGTGTAGGACTCCCTTTCAGCTTAGAGAGAACAGTGTTCTCTATATATGCACGTGGAGGGGCATAGTAACAAACAGAAAACGTCTAAGTCCCCTTTTGGCCTAGCCCCTAAATGCTGAAAGTAGAAGCAGGGAAAATGTCCATTCTAAAAAAAAACATCCAAAATGAGTTTTTTTTTTTAGAATGGCCTACCTCTACGTTCAGCTGTTTAATTGCCAAGAACACCACTACGTCTACACTTACAACACATTTCCAATCATAAAACAGCCTAAGTCCCAAACACCCAAAACCAGACCTTTTAGGCGAAGGAGGGGCCAGTCCTTTGCCTAAAAGCTGTATTCTGTAACCGGTGTCTGTGGGGAAGAAAGAGAGGGGAGCAGACACTGGATGGAAGTGGGGAGAAGAGAGAGGGGAGCAAATGCTAGATGGAACTAGGAAGTAGAGAGAGAGAGGAGCAGACACTGGATGAAAGTGAGTGGAGAAAATGCTGGACTCAGACAATGGATGGAAGGGGGTAGAGAAAGAATGCACTTGCTGCATGGAAGAATGGATAAAGAAAAAAAGGCACATGGGGGAAAGAGGATAGAGTTAGTGAGATACTGGAAGGGGTAAGGGAAAGAGGTGGCAAGCTGTAGGTAGACACAATGAAAGGGAAATTGAGGACTTGTTAGTAAGATAGAATTTAATCTAGGTAGAGGCAGAAAATAAATTGAAGAAAGCTGAAATGAAAAGGATGAGAGAAAAACAACAAACAGGAAATCCTGGCATGAGTTAAGAAAAAACAAGAAAACCAGAAACCAGAAAATGAGACTACAATTGGAAAAAAAAATATTTTCCATTTAAGATAAAAGAAATCAAAACAGAAAATGGAAATGAGGCATTATCTTTTTATTGGACTAATTTTAACACTTTTTTGACTAACTTTCAGAGAGCAAAACTACCTTTGACAGCTAATCGAAAAATGTACAAAATGGTACCATATTTTCCATGTCTTTTATTATTTGTATTTCTTAGTTTGTAATGTAATGATTGGAATATGCCAGATTTTGAAATTTACATCTGCTATCTTTGGGCACCATTTACAAAGCTGTGGTAGAGGTTTCTACCATGGGTCGGTGAAGTAAATGCTCCGACACGCATACAAATTCTAGGATCATCACAGCATTTACCTTACCAGCCCGAAGTAGAAACCTCTACCGCGGCTTTGTAAAAGCCAGTGTTTATATTTTGCAAAGTACAGGGGGACATGCATCACAGTTTATCTTTTTCTAGTGTTGCACTGTTTGTAGAGTCTGGCTTCTTGGGGATTCAGTTTAATTTTTATTTCTATTTTTAGTTTTTGGTTACTTATTCTCTTCTGGATGAGGGTCTGTGCTCTGCATGTTTGAAAGAGACATGGCTTTCTCTTAGCATTGACTGCAGGATTAATCTGTACTAACCTGGCTTATTTAGGAGTTCCAATCAGTGCATTGATGTTCTAGCGCCCACATTAGGAGGGACCGCTGAAAAGTTCTCAGCCCAACCAAGAAGAGAATGATGTGGAGCCATGAAACAAAAAGTGTCAAGAAAAATATGGAATATCTTAGAAGTTTCATGGCTCATTCTCTTCTTGGCTGTGTGACTTGTGGGTTACTGTTATTATGGTATGTTGCAGTCGCTCTGTATACCCTGAGTGACATATGTAGTGTTTTGTATTACTTTACATTAGAAAACCAAAAAAACTCTGTGGAGTGACGATGTTCCTAAATGGACTTTATTTGAAAGTGTCAAAGTTCCAAAGGTACACTGAAATCATCCACATAAAATAATTCCATCCACATAAAAATAAATCATCCACATAAAATAATTCCATCCACATAAAAATAAATCATCCACATAAAAGCCTTAAAGATTCATCCCTATTCCCTCCCCTGTACCCAGCCCCGTCCCTGCAGTGAAGGACATTTTTCTTCCCTGTCCCCTCACCCTTCCAGCAGTCTTAATTTTCTTCCTTGCATCTCTCTGCTCATAGCGTAAAGATGATTTTATGCAAATTTTATGGGCCTAAGGCATCGCAAATAAACATGTTAAGCCTGTAGTGAGGGGAGGGGGTTAACTTTTATTTTGATTGAAAGAACATCGAGGCAAAGTGCAACTTGCGAGGCAAGGGTCCCTGGGGGTCCTATAAAGGTGAGTACATGGGAAAGAATTGTGTGGTGAGCCGGAAGTGAGACACTGCTTGCATTTGCAATGGAAAAAATCCAGCAGTGTCTCACTTCCGGCTCACCACACAATTGTTTCCCACGTACTCACCTTTATAGGACCCCCAGGGACCCCTGAAAAAAGACTTTTTTGTCGAAACGCGGACCATGTTGGGTCCTGTATCCCTAGCGGACTAGGTCCTTTAAGGCTCTTATGTGGATGATTTATTTTTATGTGGATGGAATTCTTTTATGTGGATGATTTCAGTGTACCTTTGGAACTTGACACTTTCAAATAAAGTCCATTTAGGAACATCGTCACTCCACAGAGTTTTTTTGGTTTTTTCTGGATTTTCTTCTTTGTGGATATTTCAGGGTCAATTCCTTTTGTTTTTTACTTTACATTACGCCTCATATTGGATTGGATTTACACCAAACCTTTCTCAGTAATAGCTCGAGGCAAGTTACATTCAGGTACAGTAGGTAATTTTTCTATCCCTAAAGGTCTTACAATTTCAGTTTTGCATCTGAGGCAATGAAGGGTTAAGTTACTTGTCCAAGATGTCAAGGAGCATCAGTGGGAATTGAACTCTCAGCCTGCTGCTCTATTAGGAACAGACAGTGGTAGTAAAGCGGGGGTGTGGCAGTCTGCCATAGGCACTGTCTTGGTGGGGTTGCTGGTACCCATCCTCCTCTCTCCCCCCCGATCCTTCCCTGCCCATCCTGTTCCTTCCCTGCCACCCCCCTACTACTGTATGCCCGCGCCCCTTCCCTTCCCCGATATCTATTTAACATTCCTAGCAGGAGCAGCAACCCCAACCTACTGCTCGCGCCAGTGTTGGCTCTTCCTCTGTCACTTCCTGGACCCGCGCCTAGGAAGTGATGTCAGAGGAAGAGCCAACGCTGGCATGAGTAGCAGCTTGGGGTTGCTGCTCGCACCAGGTATGGAGGAAAGGAAGGGACATGCGCACGTGGCAGGAGGGGGCAGGGAAAGAGTAGATGCGGGAAGAGGGGGAGAAAAGGGGGGGAGGGATGCCACCGCCCTGGGCGCCTCTCACCCTCGCTACACCATTGGATACAGATCATACCTAATGTTTAGTATCTCAACAGAAAATGAAAGGCTAGCAGAGCTGAAGCCTGATGGTCCTTTGACAACCTACCTAAATCGTTGATAGGCTTATTATTTTATGGTTGCCAGTAACCTCAGAATTTCTGTTACAGGATTGCTAAATATTACTATTGACAAGGCCAACAGGAAGATGCTGGACTGGGGAGCTAGGCCTGACTGAGAGCCAAATGTTAAAGTGCCTGCTTATATTTCCAGAATACTGTAAATACCAATCTGTCCAATATATTGCATCACTATGCTGTGCATTTCAGGTATTTTATGTGTGTGATATTCTTGAGAGCCTAAAATTATTGTCTGGACTAAAATATCACTGGTAATAAGCTGATGTTTTACGTTCTGTGCACAATGCAGAACCCAGCATGCCTCACAAGTTGCACTTTTATCGATGTTCTTTCAATCAAAATAAAAGTTAACCCCCTCCCCTCACTACAGGCTTAACATGTTTATTTGCGATGCCTTAGGCCCATAAAATTTGCATAAAATCATCTTTACGCTTTGAGCAGAGAGATGCAAGGAAGAAAATTAAGACTGCTGGAAGGGTGAGGGGACAGGGAAGAAAAATGTGCTTCACTGCAGGGACAGGGGAGGGAATAGGGATGAATCTTTGTCCCTGCATCGCTCTCTAGTGGTCAGAGACGATATTCAGTGTCATTGCCCGGTTTAATGGCACTGAATATCATGGGTTAGGTGATGCAGAGCATTTTAAACTGCCCAGAGCTTCTCCTGCCTACTTAAATCACTCTGAATATTGGTGAGGATTGTCTTTAACTATTGCTCAAGTTTATGAAGTTTTAAAGCATAACCATCACTTTTTCCTTCCAAAGCAGATATTCTACTATTCTGTCCTTTAATGGTTTCTGTTAGCAAGGTAATCCAGGTCTCAAAAATGTTAAACTGGTTTGATAGTACTGTACCCAGTGAATCAGTCACCATCCACGAAGAGTCCAGTGTGACAATAGATGGTTTCTTTTAAAATTATAGAGAATCATTGATACATCATACTTCAGTATCATGGACCTTGCAAAGTTTCAATAAAGTACCTCTTAATTTTCAAGGAAATGGAAGTATAGTAAAGCTATTTTCAATTTCAGGAACTCCAGGAACGTTATAAGCTATTCAATAATTGCTGAAAGGGTCAGGTGCCCCTCTGGGACTAATTATAGCAGCTGATGGCTTTGCCATTCCATCAAAGTGATCTTTGAACTACCATTTTTTGACTTTGCTGTCTCTTCAGCCAAACTCTCCAAGCCCAAAGAACGGGAATATTGAAGGAAGCATGCTAGTATCAAACAGATGTTTTCTCTAAACAGTTTGGCTTAGCACATCTTTGAAAAAGACAATGTGATATTGCTTTAATAGAGTTTTGTCTCATTAATGGCTGCATCACATAAGGAATGCAAATCCCTCTCGGCTTATATTTAGATAGCAGTAACTTGAAATACTGTTGTATAAAACAAGACAACTTGGAAAATAAAGAGATTTTCTAAATCTACAATTATGAATTAACTAGAATTACAGATATCTGAGTGTAAAAAACTCGTATGTATGGCAATAGCAATTATACTTTAGCATTTTTGCTATACAAGTCTTTGACCACAGGTATTATTCTATTATTAATATTATGATTTTATTTTTCACTTATAAATTTTAATAATTCATAACAAGAATAAATTTCAGACCAAGAAATTCCAAGAGTCAAAATGAATCCATGTGCAAATCCCACAAATTTCCAGAAAACATAGGGACTCTTTTACTAAAATGCATAAAAACATGGGCTTTGCGCATTTTAACATGGGACTTTGCCTCACACTAAGCCTATAATTCATGCAATAATAAAACCAGGCCTTTTATTTATCTGCAAGTCATGTGCTAATGTTGTCATTAGCGTGCGGCAACTTCAAAATAATGTGGGTAACACCCCTCCTGTTTAGGAGGTGCTAAATAGAACCACATTAGCTCCCTCCCGGGTTTTAGTGCCGGCAGCGACAGTAATTGCTCCTCCATAGAATTCCTATGAGCATCAAAGCAGTTACCGCTGATGTCGGCGCTAAAACCTACGTAGCGTAGTGTTTATAAAGGAGGGGGTAAGTCTATGATAGCCAGGTAGAGCATACTAATCAGAATACACTAGCTAGATAACATTTCCACACCCAATCCCTGCTCAAGATACGCCCCTTTCAAAAATTGTAAAAAATAATGCACAATTAGCATTCATTATAAGGGAACTTATCACAAGAATTTTTAACAAGTTTTGCAATAAGCATTTTCACGTACATTAAGGGCTATATTCTAATAAATTGCAGCTGACTACGGCATTAAGCACAATTCTGTAAAAGTTACGTGTACCTTACAGAATCACTCTTAGCACCAGTGTATCACATAATTTTTAGGCACACTCATTTAGGCCAGCTAAAACCAGGAATAAATGCCTGGGCCTAAGTTGTGCACAGATAAGGCATATTCTATAACAATGCACATAACCATTAGGAATGCCCTGATCTGCCCACAATTTGCCCCTAGCCACACCCCTTTTAAAATTCACTCATTGCAACTGGTGCATACTTTTTATGGAATCGCTCTTTCCAAGTTGTGTGCGTAACTTTTAATTAGTGAGAATAAATGTAATCCCAAAAAAACAAGGCAAACAACCCCACGATAAATATGAGAAAATGGGGATGGAACTTTACTGTACACATCAACCTGATAAAAAGTTTAAGCGCCTGGGCCAATCATGGCCTAAGGCCCCTCCCCAGTGCATCCCACATACACTGGGGAGGGGCAGACCTGCCATTTGTGCGAAGGTGGGCTAACCGGCTAGAGGCAGGAAGGATGCCTCTGGCCGGCCATCACTAAAAGGTAGGGGGGTTCCAGGGGAGCTGGGAGGCCCGGAAGGTGGGCTGATGTAATCTGGGTAGTGGATGAGGGGGAATCCAAGGGGTGGGCTGAGAGATCCAGTGTGGGGGGTGACCTTATGGGGTGGGGGGGATGCCGGCGATGTTCTGGGGGGGGGGGGGGGGTCCGGCAGGAGGGACTGGGCATCTCTTCTACCGGCGATGTTCAGGGGGTGTTCTGGCAGGAGGAACTGGGCAACCCTCCTGATGGCGATGTTCGGGAGGGGTTCTGGCAGGAAGGACTGGGCAATCACTTGCTTTCTCCCCCACTTATGGGTCCAGCATCCATCTCCACCCCCTCCCCTCCCCTTCACCCTGTGAGTCCACCATACATGTCTCCTCCTTTCATCCCCACCCCCCAATAGCGGTTTCACCATCTCATCCCTTCTACTCCCCCTCCCTTCCTCTTTCTGCGTGTCCCTCACTCTCTGACCCCCCCAACCTTGTGGCATCTCCCTGTTGTCCTGCTCCTGTCCCAACAACTCTCTCCCTCACCCATGTTTTCCTGGCCTCCAATCAACCTCCCTCCCTGTGTGTTCTTACCTGTGGGCCTTTTCAAAGCAGCAGCAATGGCTGGTCAGCAGAAGAAACATTATAAACAAGCTACTTGCTACCAGCCCAGCCAAGCCTTTCCTCTGCTGCATAAGAAGTACTACAGCAGAGGAAAGGCCCTGGTGGAGCTTGCCACAAGCACGGCAGGATTAATTCATTGAGGGCCCCTAGGCACACAAGTCCACTCGGCCCCCTGCCCCACCCTGCCCCCTTTCACTCCCCACCATACAGTTTTTCTTCTATGCAGCCTCCAAACATCTCCGAACAAATCCCCCCTTCCTTCCTAGAGAAAGAAATCTCGGGCTTTGGGAAGCCCACCAATTTATATTTTGCATTTGGGTAGGAGGCATGGGGCATGGCGGGAAGAAAATTTAGTGCCCATCATTTTATTGGACTAATACATTTCTTACTTAGCTTTCAGAGGTTAAAACCTCTTTCTTCAGATCAGTAAACTATACTGCTGAATTAGTAAAAAAATGTATTAAAATTAGTCCGATAAACAGGATCACCTTATTTTCATTTTCTATTAATAAGCGATTATCAACACAGCTACAATAATACCTTATCCTAAAGCAAAAATAAATAAATAAAACAAATAGAAATTTTTTTCTACCTTTATTGTCTGATTTCTGCTTTCCCATCTTCTCATCATTTTCTTCCTTCCTTCCACTGTCTGCCCTCTCTCTCTTCTATATGGCATCTTCCCTCTTTCTATGTCCCTTCAATAAACTGTCTGTCCTGTGTCCCTTCTCTCCTTTGAACGTGATTCATTTCAGCTTCACCCCCTATCCATTATTCTATGTCCACACCTTCCTCTATGCTCTGGCATCTCTCTCTTCTCCTTTCCTTCGCACTCAACCCCATGGCCTGACATCTCTCTCCTTTTCTTCTATCTCCATGCTCTGGCATCTCCTCCATGCTATGGCATCTCCTTTCTTTCCTTTCTCTCTGGTCTGGCATCTGTCTTCTTAGTTTCAATTCCCTTTGTCCATGCCCTGGCATATTTCTGCTCTCCTTCTATTTCCCCCTCCCCCTCCATTATCTCTCCAGCATTTTCTCTCCGGCGCGCACAGTGTTAGGGCCCCCCTACCTGGGTTTATTTTGCTCTAACATTGTGCTCGCCGGCTTCCCTTCTCCTCCCTCCCCCTCATGACATAAAGAGAAGGGAAGCCGGTGCGCACAGTGTTAGAGCAAATTGAACTCAGGCGTATGTGTGTGTGTGTGTGTGGGGGGGGATGAGGGAACCCCTAACACTGTGCGTGCCGGCTTCCCATCTCCTCTGAAACAGGAATGATGTAACTTCCTGTTTCGGATAAGAAGGGAAGCCGGCGCCACAGTGTTAGAGTCCTGCGGCCTGGGTTCAGTTCGCTTGCAGGCGGTGGGCAATAAGGCAGCGAGGGAGTAGAAGGGAGGGAAGCTGACCTCACTAGGCAGGGATCCCTGCCCTGTTTGCTTCACCCCTAATGCTAGCCCTGGGGCTCCCTTGACATTTTCGGGCCAGAGGCACATGCCTATTGGGCCTACCTTTTAATCCAGCCTTGGCCACAAGCATTTAGCATTGCATTCATTTTCATTCGGTTAGAAGGGTGCTTGCTACACCCATGCAGTGGCGTAGTGAGGGGGGAAGGGCGAGGGGGGCACCAGCACCCCTCCTCCTCTCTGCCCACTTCCCACTCCTCCCCCTGCCGCACATGTGCCCCTTCCCCTGTACCTTTGTTACTTTGGCACAAGCAGCCATCAATGTGTTGCCTGCTTGTTTTTGGCTCTTTCTCTAACATCACTTCCGGGGCCCGCACCTAGGAAATCAAAGAGAGAAAGCCGAAGCCGACGTGGGCAGTAAGTTGGTGGCTGCTCGTGCCAAATTTAAAGAGATGCGGGGAAAGGGTGCGTGAAGAGGGCGGGGGAGGGGCACCATCACCCCGGGCACCACTCACCCGCACTATGCAACTGTGCCCATGGCTGACTGACTTTCATATAGAACAGTCCAAACCTCATAGCTATGCCAAGGGTTATAGAGGGAAATGTACTATCTGTATGTTATAGGTCAAGTAGAATCAGTAGATAAGTTTGAGCAGGTTTGTATGGCTAATTGCTATCAAAAAGCAAGAATGGCTTGCTTAGCTCATTGGAAATGCAGAGGTTTTGCTTTTTGCTCTGAATCAAATGGTTGTGTAATTATATACTATTCATAATTATTGAGTAATTATATACCTTTTATAATTACTGAGTAATCTATGTGGTACAGCTAGAATGCACGATATCAACTAATGACATAATTGTGGTGTGTCAGTGTTGATGTAAATGAAATTTAAAGTGTCACTATGAAGAAGTGCTTATTTTTGCAAATTATTTACAAAGGAAAATATTACTATCCCACTAGAAATCAATATAATAGTCGTTTGAACAGGGAATCCATGTGCTTGCACTCTGACATTGCACTTTATCAGTAAAACCAGATCTTGCAGTATGTAAAATTTACATAATTTTAGAGGGTAATTTGGTAAAGTTATAAAGCTATTTATAAAAGAAGAGAAGGCGAAGGGCATTGAATGGGTGGGTAATGGCTAGGTGTTAAATGTTTAGAAACTATGGGCTCCTTTTACGAAGGTGCGCTAAGCGTTTTAACACATGCAGTGGATTAGTGCGCTAGTTGAAAATCTACCGCCTGCTCAAAAGGAGGCAGTAGAGGCTAGTGCGCACAGCAATTTAGCACGTGCTATTCTGTGCGTTAATGCCCGAACGCGTCTTCGTATAAGGATCCCTATATTGAAGTTTCAAGTTTATTAAAAATTTGTTGTACACGCAATGTCAAGTACTTCAATGCGCATACAGTACTCCCCCGATATTCATGGGGGTTCCGTTCCAGGAACTCCCGTGAATCTGGAAAAACCGCGAATACGGTTTTTCATGGGGGAGCCTGAAGAGGGCAGCAGGAGAGCAGCCGGAGCGCTGCGAGTGCAGGAAATCACTCGTGTTATGCTCCAACTGCCTCTTCCTGCACTAAGTTGGGCATTATCCAATCAGGAGCTGCGTGTTAAAGGCAGCATTGGAAATATTATATCAGTCCTTAAAAGCCACCTTTTTGGGGGAAAAGAAAGCAAGTCAAACATACATGGAAACCACATGCTCATAGAATCTTGGTCACACATGCAAAATATGAATAAAGTCTCACAAAATACAGAACAAATAATCACAAATTAGAAATAGAAATGTGCAAACAAAAACTGAACTGAACTGCTTTAAAAAAAATAAAAAGGAAGAAGCTTTTTTTCTCCTACTGATATAGATAATTTGGGGAAGGGGGAGTCTATGTTATAGACTCACTCAAGCTATTGCTTGGTGGCCCATAGTGTTAGAAATTCAGATTTCTATACAGTTGATGACCTTAACTCCTAGATACCAAATTTTTTTGGAAAAATTGGCTTAAATGTACATATCCTCAGGAGTTTGCAAAGAATTGGGGTGGGTTTGTTTTTTGTTTTTAATCTGTAGTGTGAAAAATTGGGAAAATTTGCTGCAAAATTCTGGATAAAAATATAACCCACCCACCCCTTTTACAAAACCGTGGAAGCTGTTTTTAGCACAGGCCGGTCCGCCGAATGCTCTGCGCTGCTTCCGATGCTCATAGGAACTCAGCATCGGGCGCAGAGCATTCACTGAGCCGGTCTGCACTAAAAACCGCTTTCGCGGTTTTGTAAAAGGGGCATAAATGTTGTTAGGAATCCAAAAAAGAGAGAAGACATGCAGAGGATCAGACTTATGTGCTATGTTTTATTTTTCCTATAGAGAGAAGATAGGAGCCAGCTTCATGGGTCAATAGTTAAGCTCCGTGGACAGCTTTTCTTTGAAATGTTGATTGTGCTGTTTAAACATGTACCTGAATATTCTGTGCTAGCCAATAGCCAGATAATGGTGATATGTAGTGCCAGTACCAAGATAATAATCTGATTCATCCAGCGAAGTTCCCTCTAAGCCAGGGGTCTCAAAGTCCCTCTTTGAGGGCCGGAATCCAATCGGGTTTTCAGGATTTCCCCAATGAATATGCATGAGATCTATGTGCATGCACTGCTTTCAATGCATATTCATTGGGGAAATCCTGAAAACCCGACTGGATTGCGGCCCTCAAGAAGGGACTTTGAGATCCCTGCTCTAAGCTGAGTGGAGCCCTCCAACTGCACTACTGCCAGTAGGGGGTGGTGCATCAATATTGTGTTTTCAATCGCTACGGACAGGGAGGTTCCCTGGAGTCCTTCAGAGATTGCCTGCCCATCACTATTGAAATTGTGATAGCGAAATAGCAAACCACACTGACAGGACTGTATGTAAAGGACTCCCATTCAGTTTAGAGGAAACAGTACCATCTGAGTTCAGCTCCTGGATCCCCTGGCACTATCCAGAGAGCATCGAAACAGATGTTGCTGCTGACTGGCCCAGATGAATGGCACTTATCTGGGTATTAGGCAAGAGTTACCAGATTTCCTCTTTACAAAAGAGAGGACATCTGGCCCTGCCCCGTTCCATCCCCATTCTACCCCAGCCCCGCCCCCACACAAACCTCGTGTCTCCTTCCCTGACCTCGGCTCCACATCTGGAGGGCCTCTGTGCATGCACGAATGTCGACATGATGACGTCACACGCACATGTGATATCACATGCACATGTGATATCACACGCACATGTGATATCATCACATCGACAACCACGCGTATGCATTCAGAGGCAGCTCCGAGCTTGGGGCCTTCCAAAACCCGGACAAACTTCCAGGTTTTGGAAATCCTTCTGGGCACCCGGAGAATCCTCTAAAAAGAGGACGTATTTGGCTTTTCCTGGACATCTGGTAACCCTATATTAGGTGCCTTTAAAAATCGGGCCCTTTCTATTCATGTCTCTTAATGGCGGCAGCACCAAAGAAATACATAACAATAAACTGACTGTCCTCTGACCCCTCCACTAACTCAGTGATTGGGACAGATGGATATCTTAAACACTATAACCTCAGACAACAGCTATTTGCATATGAAAACAGATGGTAAATATTTAATTCGGCATTCTGGCAGACTCATTCACAGTTATTTGCCAGCTTGAATCTAAATGCAATAAAATGTACATTTTTTTTAACATCTCTTTATTCAGCATAACCATAAACAAAAATACAAAGTCGGACTATATGAAGAGCTTATAACACCAGTTCATACACAGCGGTATCTTATCTGTGCACTTATAAACAGCAACTAAAATAAACAAATACAAGAGCCTTACTGCTACAATGAAAAATTGGTCATACCGAACTGGTTTTTTTCACAGAAGTACCCCGATCCTTCTTCCCCCAACCTAACCAACTCAATACAGTATCAAATCACAAAATACTGGGAACAGAGAATGGAAAAGAGAAAAGAGAGGATCTAAGAAAGAATATATAGAGAATAGGGCATAATGCACTTATAAACACTGCACTGATTACAGGTATCATAATATACTAACCTAGAGAAAGAAAAAAAACCCCCAAAAAACAACACACCAGACTCAGCTGTTTAACAAAATACTTCAATCTCTTTGAGATAACATACACCACAAAGGTTCCCTGATGATATTTGTGTAATTCTTGAGAAGACATTATTCATCACATTACTCTACCAATAGACTCCTGAGGCAGGCCGGGTTGGGCCGAAACGCGATTGTGTCGCACCATGATATACCAATAAAAGATATTGAACACCAGAGTCTTTCCTTTCCAAGTTTTGGGAAGTAACCATCTCCTGTTTTCTTGGGAATATTGTGTGATAGAGCCATTTAAGTTATAGCTACTAACTGATAAGCCGCTCCTGGACAGTTAAAATAGCGCTGATTATTGGACAGCCTATCTATAAAAATGATCACCACGCCACATGCTGCTTATAGGATGGTGAAGTCTGTTGTGCCCTGAAGAAGCGGTCTTAGCACCGTGAAACGTTGGCTTCTACAGATTGACTGAGAATATTTTTTGCGGTAGGAGGTGGTTTGAATGTTCCATGATATAATTAGAATCCGGGTCCTGTTCTAGACATTTTTACATTTGACCTGGCAATGGTCACTCCTGACAAAGGTATTTTATGCCAATGATATGGGCGGTGGAGGTAGAGCTCGTATGTGCTCACCAGTGACCCAAGGCTTTTTCTTTCGTCAAAGAGTGACAGCTTGGTAGAATAGTAGAGTGTTGCATTATAAATGATTGTATGTTAGTTTTTCGTCTACTACTCTTTTTTTCTTTATTTTTTTCATGATAAAATCTAACATTAAAAAATTACAAATTCAAAAGCCCATGAATTATAGGCGTTTGTGAGTTACGCGTGTTTTGTGTTACAGTAGCAAATGGCATTATGAATGGTGGTTCTTAACCTCATGCTTTCCATATTGTCCTGATGAGAAGATATGCGATGAGACCCAAAGATGATGATGATGATAGCGTTGCTTTTCTCGGCACATGCGCACATTTAAGCCTCTTTTTGTGGAGTATTCTGCGCAAATGCTGATCGCTATCACCAGCGACTCATCACACGGAAATTTAGTGGCCCTTTGCAAAACTCTATGAACCTCATTTGCATGCACACTCTTTTAAGAATGACTCATCTTTTTGAAATCGTTACAATAACGGCTACGGTAGTGGCCTATCGGATTCTACTGAGAACATTCGAGAATCTTCCCCCTAGTCAGCTACCATATGCTGAAAATGCTCCTAAAATTAACCAGCTATCCTTGTTGCTTAGAGGCTTTGGGAAAGCAGATCAGACTGCAGCAAACAAAGCCTTTGGACTGATAACCTAAAAAAGAAGAAAAAAGCGGAAGACAGTGAGCGCCTTTAGAAAAGAGTAAGGCAGAGAAGTTGCACGTGAGATTATTACAGACATTTTTTTATCATTAGATTGTTGTTGATTGCAATTAGGAGACTTATAGCTTAGAAATGATCTTTTTTATGACTTTGTGGTAGTTTGCAGGCAATACCTCATTGATTTAAGAGGTTTTACTTCATGCTTTCCTTTTCTTAATGGCCCGAAAACATATTATGCTCCTCTGTATATAAAACCATGCTGAAAAGCATGTGGCGTTCAGCAGAATACGTGTATTTAAGTTGAATTAAATTAGCACTGAGAGTTATTAAGGAACCCTTCTATACCATTTGCAAATGAAGTGTGATCTACATTGAAATGAATAATAGATGAACAGTTTTACAGAACGCAGAAACAACTGCTGAAAGAAGCAGACGCTCCCTGTTCCCTATTATCTGCTTCACCACTGCATTAGTCTATGCTTCTGCAGGGTAAAACTTTCAGCCAAACGTACTTGCTGCCATATGGCATGGGCTTCTATAAATAGCTGTAAAGTAATGTGTCAGTGACCTGTGAGGTTTCTGTTCAATACAATCAATAAATAATTATGTTATAGGTTGGAAAAGCTTTGGGGCTATTTCAGTGGTATGGAAACACCCAGGAAAAAATGAAATAAATAAATAAAAGGAAGGAAGCTCAGAGTAAATGCCATGCAGTACTGAGAGGGTGATAAATGCCTGGACTAACCAAATATTAGGAACAGATATGATGAAAACCAAAACTGTGGCAGAATTTTAACATGTCTGTTATAGAGATAAAAGACAAAAGGGTACAAATAAGGTTGAATATGAAAAATAGGGAAGGGTGGATGTATTATTTCCTCTAAGCTGAATGGGAGTCCTCCACATACAGTCCTGCCAGTGGGGGTGCTGTTTCACTATCACATTCTTAATGGTAAAGGGCAGGCAAACTCTGCAGGACTCCAAGTTAAAGTGTCTCAGACAAGTTTTCTTCTTCCCAGGCAGCAACACCGGAGTGGACTGGTGCTGGCAGTGTGTGCTTGGAAGCAGTTCTACCCAGGTGTGTCTCAGCCTTACCAAGAGGATTCACCTTAAAACCCAAAAAAACTCAATGTGGAAATTCTTTCAGTGGAAGATGTAAACCCCGAGAAGGTTTAATAAACTGAGATAGCATTATTATTATTATATCTGTGCTTTAGTGTTTGGGTCTAGTTCCTGTAATATATTACCTGGGGGGTTTTTCTTCTATTTTTTGTAATCTTGGATCCTATATTGAGTGAATCTGTAATTTGAGTGAACTGAGTGAATCTGTAATTTAGATTTTTATGTTCTTTGTAATCTTTTCCTTAAATTTCAATTATGAGTCACTTTACTGTACAGGTGTTATTACTTAGTTGTAAGTTGTTTCAATTGCATAAATAAAAAATGTAAAAATAATTAGCTACAGATTGCACAATCATTTGGAATTATTACTTTCAGAGAGGAGGAGGGAAACAGAGGGGGATGAACACCTCTAAGCCTTTTTGTAGAGCACTGCCCATAGTGAGCAGCATTATAAAATTTAGCTGTCCCCCCAAGAACAGGTATAAAACCTGATATTGATCTCAGAAGTCATATTCCCCTTCTGAAATGGGGACTGCATGTTTTTGGCCTGACCCTAGTTCCACACAAAACAGGCCAACACCATGTCTTCTTGTCATGTACATATATTTTGGATTTAAATGTACAAACCATGGTTTTCTCAAATGGACTTTTCTATGTTTATTCAACATAAATATGTATATGTCAAGATTCACATTTGAAAATCATGAATAGGACTTCCAAAATAGCTCCCTTACTCACATTGCTGTGTCTAATTAAAAAGGTAATGGGCCAGAGTATGGGAAACATAGAATCTCCCTCTAGGAATCTACAAGATTAGCAAGTCCTTCCAAGAGATATTCCTAACTACACCTTCTCCAAAGGAAATCACTTGATTAGACAATTGCCAATGAGCCTTTTATAGAATAGCCCCCAGATTTGGGAATACAATTCCTGAAAGGCTTCACTTAACACAAGACTGTCTTTACTTCAGGGAGCAGGTTAAAGCTTGGCTCTTTTCTCAAGTCTTTAAGAAGAAGCAATGAACTAGCTAGTCACATAAACAATGACAACACCAGCTGTTATAGAATAAGGGCAGTCACTCACTCAATTTATTAACTGGCTGTTTATTGGGGGCTAACTGGCACCAATTAGCATATGCACACCCATCAGTGTCCTTAGTTGCTGTTCTAGAAGTTTCATGCATTGAGTCCACTGTGTGCAAATTCTAGGGGGTGTGGACATAGGAGATATGCAGATGAGGGAAGTGCATTGGAGATAGGTGCACAGATTATAGGCAATTCCGGTCCTCGAGAGCCATGGGCAGGTCAGGTTTTCAGGCTATCCACAATGAATATATGTGAGATGGATTTGCATGCACTGCCTCCTTGAGATGCAAATCTATCTCATGCATATTTATTGTGGATATCCTGAGAACCTGACCTGCCTGTGGCTCTCGAGGACCGGAATTGCCTACCCTTGGTATGGAATACTTACACCAGCCTTTGACATGGCATAAGTACTCATGCCTAAACTTGGGTATGAAGCTGCCAACTTATGGTACTATACCATAATATAATTTTCTCATGGAACTGCGGTTATAGAACTCAAACAGTTTTTCATTATCCTGGAGCCTAAATTTTGGTGCTCTTTCTTGAATCTACCACATAATGGGTCAAAAGTGTGCCCTCATTACAATATCTGTTCTGGAATGAAAAAAGAAATGGGGGGGGGGGGGAATGAAATGTTCTGGCTCACCAAACTTACTTTCCCTTTTACATTTTTGTGTGTCAGTTAATAATACCATCATCCACACTGTATCCTTATCTGCAACCTTGGGGTTGTCTTTGGCTTACCCTTCTGCTCGTCTCTAATGCTATATTATATCATTTATTTCAGTAAAATATCACATAAAAACAACCATTTACTTTCAGACACAGTGCCAAAGACTTTAACCACTTTCTGTTTAGTTTTCTGGAACCTTCTTCTCAAATGTCTGCCACTGAACTGTCTTCCTCAGCTACAATCTGTTCAGAATTGAGGTTCATGTCTTATTTTCTTCCTGTGTCTTAATGACCATGGTGTTCCTCTTTTCAAAGGTCTACTGCTTTATAGCCTTTATATACCACTTGTAGCCCACATGGTTTGCATTCAAGTACTCAAGCATTTTTTCCTATCTGTCCCAGTTGGTTCACACTCTAATGTACCTGGGACAATGAGGAATGAAGTGACTTGCCCAGGAGCGGCATAGGATTTGAACCCATAACCTCAGGGTGCTGAGGCTGTAGCTCTAACCATTGCACCACACACTCTACTCTGGGTTAGGGTTACCATATGGCTCCTGAAAAGGAGGACGGATTGAGACATCTGGGTTTTACTTTCATTGCTTTCAATGGAAGTAAAACCCAGATATCTCAATCAGTCTTCTTTTTTCCTGGAGCCATATGGTAACCCTCTCTGCTTCCACATTCAGGCCAAATTACTACTTCTCACCTACAAGTCCGTTTATTAAGCCTGTGTTTACTGTAACACTTGAGAGGCTGATGGCAGTCAGCACTTTTTTAAACACTGGCCACTGCTGTCAAAATAATTCCCAGATATTCAATGCTGGGTCATATCCAGGCATGTGTAGACAGACAGCATTTGACCAGATAAGAGCTAATAGTCAGTCCTGAACTACCGTGTTTCCCCGAAAATAAGACATTGTCTTATATTAATTTTGGGTCCAAAAAAAGCATTAGGGCTTATTTTCAAGGATGTCTTATTTTTTTTCATGTACAACAATCATCTGTCCCTTCCTCTCCTCCACCCCAATTCTTCCTCTTTCCTTTCTACCCTCCCCCCTTGTGCAGCATCTTTCCTCCCCTCTCACCCATCCTCTTCTGCAGCATTTCTATCCCTTTCATCCCACTGTGCAGCAGAACCCCCACTGACCCTCCCACCGTGAGACTGTGACAAACCTCTGCTTCGAAGCCTTCAAAAACACCAGTGGCAGCAGCGCTCTGAATGGGCTGCTTCGCGGCCTTCCCCACTGGGGCCTTCCCTCTGCCGCATCACTGATGATGTCACCAGTGATGCGGCAGAGGGAAGACCCCAGCAGGGAAGGCCACGAAGCAGCCCGTTCAGAGCGCTGCTGCCGTTGCTGTTTTGGGAGGCCTCAGAGCGGAGGTAGGTCAGGTCTCACCAGGGTGAGGTGTCGCTGAATTGACGAGTCTGATTTTTTTTTATGAATCAGGCGGCACTAGTGTTAGGGATGGAGTCAGGGACACTGGGGGGAGGGCACTTTGGGGGGTCAATCTTAACTAGGGCTTATTTTTGGGGTAGGGCTTATATTAGGAGCATCTTTAAAAATCAAGCTAGGGCTTATTTTCGGGATAGGTCTTATATTCGGGGAAACAGGATAGTTAAGTTAAACCAGCCAAAGGCAGTCCTGTTTGACCAATTTACTCAAATGGTTAAGGGCTGAAAATTGACACTTATCCGGTTAAGTGCTGACTTCACCCTTATTTCGCCCCTGAGTCACTCATACAATAGCCGGTTTAACCTGAGCGGTTAGAGCAGGGGTGGGCAACTCTGGTCCTCAAGGGCCAGAATCCAATCGGGTTTTCAGGATTTCCCCAATGAATATGCATTGAAAGCAGTGCATGCAAATAGATCTCATGCATATTCATTGGGGAAATCCTGAAAACCCGATTGGATTCTGGCCCTTGAGGACCAGAGTTGCCCATGTCTGGGTTAGAGGGAATATTCAGTGCTACTGTCCAAGTGCATGCAGCTGAGTATGTCTTCAGGGCCCACTCAGTGCCAGTTAATCAGGCAAGATGATCTCTTGGTGAACTTGATTTGAATATTTACCCCTTTCAGTGGTGTAGCGAGTGGAGGCACCCGGGGCAGTTGCACCCTCCCCAGTTGCCCTCTTTTCTGGCCCCTGCTCCTTCTGCACCCTCCTACCATGCCACACTCGCACCCTTCCTTCCCACCCCATACCTCTTTAAATCTTCATCAGCATGAGCAGCTTTTCTGGCCTGCTGCTCATGCCGGTGTTGGCTTTCCCTCTGACATCACTTCCTGGCCCTAAGACCCAGAAGTGATTTCAGAGGGATCCAGGCCGGCGCAAGCAGCAGACCAGAGTAGTTGCTCATGCTGGCAAAGATTTAAAGAGGTACAGGGTAGGAGGGGGGGGGGGGAGAGAGAGGGCGTGAGAGTGGTGTGTGGGGGGCTCTACCCCCTTTGTGATTTCTAGAAATTATTCCTGTCTGTCTCAACCAACGAGCAAGCTCTGGTGGAGCAGGAACTGCCTCTAGTAACAGTAGCAGGGTTAGGCATAACATAGTAAGACTTTACCAATTAAGGGCTAGATTCACAAAGCAAACCGATCATGTACCGATTGGTTTGCGACCCCTTTGCGACCAGATTTCCCTCAGGCCCCATTCACTAACCTCTACAGCGATCCACTTCAAATCCTTGCATGCAAATGAGGAGAATGTAGGCAGGGACGGAATTCTCAACTCAAAATTCACGATCCAACTGGGTTGGCCGATCAACTCAAGAAGTGACTGCTGGGGACCAGTCGCAAACCTTCTTTTCCCACTCTCCAGCTCCATTTCCTGCTCTCTGCTGCTCCGATCTCGCTGCCTTTACTGTTTCAGCGGCTGCAGAAGCCCTGGGGCTGGGGGGAGAGCCGTGCCTGATGGCTCCCTGACAAACAAAGCTGGAATGGGCTGCAGTGGGAACGCAACTTTAAAATTTGAAACTTTAGCTCCTCTCGCCACCCAGACTGATCTCTACTGCCTTCCCTGCAGTGCAGTAAAGGGCATGGGAAGAGGTTGCTGCCACCGGAAATAACAGGAACAGGAGAGTCGGGCCCCCCCCCCCAAAAAAAAAAAATGGACACAAAACGCATGCGCAGACCATCTGCAGGGAAAGCAGATGGTCTGCGCATGCGTGGGGATCGCACACCAGCGATCTGGGCAGGCAGATAGGGGTGTTCCTCCAATCGCCCCCATCTGCATATTTTTGTTTTAAGAATTCATCAGACCTGCCCGGATCAGGCCCGACAGGGCAGGATCGTGAATCTAGCCCTAAATTTCCTGATCATAAAAAGACTCTTGGGAGTAAAAACATGTGTTGCATCTGCTCCCCTGAATGGAACTTGTGTGTTCTAGGAAAAAGAATTAAAGAATATATAGGAGCAGAATTCAAATGTTAATCCGTAAATATGAAACTTTCTTCTGACCCTTACCCTGCAGATGACTGGAGTTACTAATGGGGTTAAGGTTGGAGCTCTTAATGGAACATGGTGCATAAGTGTTTTATGTGTGTAGAATTCAGCATTCAGTTTAATAACTGGTTGACATTGGTGATGTCCCTTAATTTGCTTAAACCTAATTGGCTCTTTTATCAGTCAAACCTGTATGGATTGGCAATTGATCAGATAGGGTCAGCCATGACTGTGCATGCAGTTAAATGATGGAACCACCGGATAAAGACACTATTGCATAATAATCAGCCAAAAGCAGGAGAACAAATGAGCTTAGAGTCAGAAGGCACAGGAAAGAGGGAAGTTCTGTAGGATGTTCAAGTTCAGAACAAAGGCATTATAGGGTACATCAATTTTAAATATGCTGCATTTTGCCTCAAGACTTAAAACATTTCTTTTCCAGATGAACTGAAGTCTTGGCTGAAACTGTCTTTGTTACATCAAAGTCCTGCACAGAAAGCTAAAACAGACAACTGAAGCATAAAAGGGCATACTTTAAAATGATTAGTGACACATTTCATATGCAGAATTGGAAAATATTTTTCTGAATATATTTTCTTTTTTTTATCTTTTATGTATCTTATTCATAGTTGCAGCGCTGGAGGATATAACGTGAACTCTTTAGACTTATATAACATCTGAAATGAGCAAGTGGTTTCCAACAGATATAACAACTGGGCCTATAAATAAAGCTTAGCATGCATCCTAAACCCAGCCACCAGCCATTAGCATGTGTGCCCTAAAAATAGCATGTACACACATGCAAATAGCTTTAATGAGATGCAAATAAGAGTCATAACGAGCAGCATTTTCCCAGTTTAAATGAGTACAACTGAATAGCCTCTATCATTTTTTTAATGCAATCTGAATTCAATCTGAATCAGTATGCCCATCCTTACTTCACATATTTGAAGCTGAGATATGACTAATTTCAAACTAGGATAAGCATAATTAATTTTTGAGTTCTAACATATTTTAATTTTTTAATTTTGTATTAATATTACCTCCCCACCCCCCTTTTACGAAGCCACGTTAGGCTTTTTTTTTAATCACCGGCCACAGCGGTATTAGCTCCGATGTGCATAGGAAATCTAACACTACTTTGTAGAAGGGGTGGGGGTGGAGGGGGTTGTTTCTTATGTATGAGTATGCCTCTTTCCTGTTTTAAATGGAGTTCCTTTCAAAGATTTTTTATTTTTCAGAGAAAGGAAAATGGTAAAACCAGAGGACATAATTTGAGGTTGAGGGGTGGTAGATTCAAAGGCAATGTTAGGAAATTCTACTTTACGGAGAGGGTGGTGGATGCCTGGAATGCGCTCCCGAGAGAGGTGGTGGAGAGTAAAATTGTGACTGAGTTCAAAGAAGCGTGGGATGAACACAGAAGATTTAGAATCAGAAAATAATATTAAAGATTGAACTAGGCCAGTTACTGGGCAGACTTGTACGGTCTGTGTCTTTATATGGCCGTTTGGTGGAGGATGAGCTGGGGAGGGCTTCAATGGCTGGGAGGGTGTAGATGGGCTGGAGTAAGTCTTAACAGAGATTTCGGCAGTTGGAACCCAAGCACAGTACTGGGTAAAGCTAAGAAGAAAAATTTAAAAATTTAAATTGAATCAGGTTCGACAGACTGGATGGACCATTCGGGTCTTTATCTGCCGTCATCTACTATGTTACTATGTAGTGCCTGTACACCGCTTTGGCCCATGGGTTCGATAAAGTGGTATATCAAGAAATGACAATAAACAATTTCTCTTTGTGGAAAGATTTGTGATGTGGCCCTTGGGTAGAAAACAATCATCATTTTGTGACTGAGCTAGATGTTGTGAGATACTAAATTTTATTTATGTATTTATTTAAATCACTTATAAACTGCCCACAACTAATCAGCTTACAAAAAAATTTCACACACACAATAAAAGAAACAATAAGAACATAAGAATAGCCTTACTGGGTCAGACCAATGGTCCATCTAGCCCAGTATCCCGTCTTCACGGAGGCCAATCCAAGTTACAAGTACCTGACAAAAACCCAATAGGAGCAGCATTCTACGCCACCAATCCAGGGCAAGCAGTGGTTCCCTCCCCCCATGTCTGTCTCGACAGCAGACTATAGACTTCCTCCAGGAACTGGTCTGAACTTTTTTTTAAAAACCAGCTACATTAACCGTTCTTACCACATCCTCTGGCAACGCATTCCAGAACTTAACTATTCTCTGAGTGAAAAAAAAAAAAATTATTTCTATTGGTTTTAATCTAACTTCATTGAGTGTCCCCTGGTCTTTGTAAATCTTGTTGCAGTAAAAAATCAATCTACTTGTACCCGTTCTACAACACTCAGGATTTTGTAGACTTCAATAATATCTCCCCTCAGCCATCTCTTTTCCAAGCTGATGAGCCCTAACCTCTTTAGTCTTTCCTCATACGAGAAGAGTTCCATTCACTTTATCATCTTGGTCGCTCTTCTTTGAACCTTTTCTAATGCTGCTATATCTTTTTTGAGATAACGAGACCAGAACTGAATGCAATACTCAAGGTGAGGTCACACCATTAAGCAACACAGAGGCATTATAACATTCTTAGTCTTGTTTACTATCCCTTTTCTAATAATTCCTAGCATCTTGCTTGCTTTCCTGGCTGCCGCCACACATTGGGTGGAAGGTTTCAGCGTATTGTCCATGACACCCAGATCATTTTCTTGAGTGCTGACCCCCAAGGTGGACCCTAGCATCCAATAACTATGATTTGGATTATTCTTCCAAATGTGCATCATTTTGCATTTGTCCACATTAAATTTCATCTGCTATTTGGATGCTCAGTCTTCCAATTTCCTAAGGTCTTCCTTCAGCTTTTCACAGTACGCAAGCGTTTTAACAACTTTGAACAGTTTAGTGGCATATGCAAATTTACCCCACCCCCCCACCCCATTTTACAAAGCCATAGCGCCGGCCACGGTGGTAACAGCTCTAATACACAGGAATCCTATGAGCGTTGGAGCTGTTAACCGCCAGAGCTGGCACTATAAACCACGCTATGGTTTTGTAAAGGGGGCAGGGGGGTTAATCACCTCACTCGTAGTTCCAATTTCCAGATCAATTATAAATATGTTAAATAGCACCAATCCCAGTACAAATCCCTGTGGCACACCACTATTTACCCTCCTCCATTTAGAAAAATGACCATTTAACCCTACACTCTGTTTTTTATCTGATAATTAAATCTAGATACACTAATCAGTGGCTCCCAAACCTGTCCTGGGGGACCCCCAGCCAGTCAGGTTTTCAAGATATCCCTAATGAATATGCATGAGAGAGATTTGCATACCTGTCACTTCCTTTATATGCAAATCTCTCTCATGCATATTCATTAGGGATATCTTGAAAACCTGACTGGCTGGGGGTCCCCCAGGACAGATTTGGGAACCACTGCACTACATCAACCAGCTCGCCTTTATTCATATGTTTATTCACACCTTCAAAGAAGTCAAGCAAATTGGTGAGACAAGACCTCCCTCGGCTGAACCCATGCTGACTCTGTCTCATTAAATCATGTTTGTCTACATGTTCCTCAATTATATTTTTTATAATTGTTTCCACTATTTTGCCCGGCACTGAGGTCAGACTTAACGGTCTGTAATTCCCCAGGTCTCCCCTGGAACTCTTTTTTTTTAAATTGGCGAAACATTGATCTCCCTCCAATTTTCAGGTACTACAGATGATTTTAGCGACAGGTTACAGATCACTAACAATAGATCAGCAATTTCATGTTTGAGTTCTTTTAGTACCCTGGGATGTATATCATCCGGTCCAAGTGATTTATCACTCTTTAACTTGTTGATTTTAACATTAAAACAATAAGAAAAAAGAACATTAAAACGATAATAAAAAAGGAGAGCACTGATAAATCTCTGCCTGTCAACACTGCCATATGACCTATACTATATTCAATTTAAAACGCTTTCCTAGGGGCCATATTCTACAAGAACCGCAAAAAGTTAGGTAACGGTAGCTGCCCTACCGTCACCTAACTTAATTGGTTTAATTGCTTTTAATCAATGCAATAATTAGTCATATCATTTAAAAGCAATTAAGCCACCATTTAAAAAAAAAAACCAATGCCTCCACCAATGGCACCGGAGCTGTGACTATGGAGGCACCTGCCGGCACCTAAGGGTAAAATAGGCGTGGTTAATGCCAGAAGTACCCTTAGCGGTCAGTAGATGTTTCCATAGTCGTTAACTCATCACAGATAGGTGCCAGAAATGTAGGCCTTGAAAACCCCTGGCCTACATTTCTAACACCTATCTGTGAGATGGTCGCGATTCTATAAACAGTGTTGTCACGTGATTGACACGCAATCAGTGCCACTTTTGTGGATGGCTGCTGATACCAGTACAGTTTGTAGAATTTGAACCTAAGTGATTAGAAAAGCCTGCATAAATAAATAGGTTTTCAAATGTCTCTTATACTGCTAAAGAGTTATAGAACCTGACAGTGTACTTGGAAAAGTGTTCCATAGTTGTGGTCCTACGATAGAGAAGGCACCATTAACAGTTTACCAGGAGGTGATGAAAAGTTCTCAGCCCAACCAAGAAGAGAATTATATAGATACGGTTCAAACAATGTTCTGAAACAATGTCAAAACACAGAATTTCATTTCTGCAAATTGGCACTTAAGATAACACTCCTTTCAGCTAAAGTGGCAAAATAATGCTCAGAATTTAGGAAGTTGGTTGGAACAGACTCAAACTGATGGGCAAGGAAGAAAGACTCTACTGTAATTTTCTCTTTCATTTATCTATTTTAAATTCAAGGCAAACTGTTCTAGTTGGATGTCTGACAATTTACTATGGTATGGTCTGTTTTTCAAGATATAGCCAGCTCTGTTTGTTTGCACAGCTGTCATTGGTATTTATTTTTTTTTTTGGGGGGGGAGCATTTTTTTCAATTACTTTTCTTAACATTGACTGTTTTCTTTCAATTTTCCCTGAAAACAATAACCGTGGAGACACCATGAAAAGAATCAACAAAAATAATAATTTTATATCTTGTTGAGGCATGATCTGCCATAAAAGATGAAAGGCTTGGTAAAGCCAATACATCTATGAACTAGTTAAATGAGTGAATGGAAAAAGCTTTTGTTCTATTTCAATTTTTTTTTTCATTTGATTTCATTGTAGTATGCGCTACAGTGAGTACTAAAATGACAGAAACAATATATTTCATTGTTTTAATTGAATAATTAAAATTTATAGCCTACATTATCTAAAAATACACTTCTTCCTCCGTATTTGTGGTTTCAGCAATCGGGGTTTCGATTATTCACGGTTTTTAGTTTGCTGGCTCCTTCCCCCAATTACGTCAGCTTGCATAGAGAAATCGCCGATTCCAAGCATTTACAGAGAAAATCGCTGATTCCCAGCACTTCACTGTGTTTTGCCTCTCCTTCAGGAACAGGCCAGGTTTCCCACCATGTTATTCGCGGTTTCACCATATTCACAATGGTTTTTAATAGAAAACAGCGAATAACTTATGAAAAAGTTATTTGTGGTTTTTCTGTATTTGTGGTTCTGTTAATCCCCTATCACAGCGAATATGGAGGGAGAACTATACAAGTATAAGCAAGTTACAACCTACATACTGTAGCGTGGCCGGCCCTTGGGCCTAGCGGTGACCAGCACACGCCTACAATGCTGCCCTGGCGTGCATCCCCAAATAGGAGGAAGTCCCTGTTGTGAATACTATACTCTGTGTTCAAAAGTCTGAATGACACAATTCAGGCAAGTATCAACATAAAGAAATACTATTTATTGATCATCCAGATAGGGCAAAAACAAAAATGCAGGGAAACAAAAGTCCAAAAGTAACAGCAACTATAATGTCCCCAAAATAAGTGTCCTCACCTGCCTGGTCTGGTCCCAGGTAAGTCTTTAGTCCAAACCCAAAACTCAGAGCTGTACAATGTTGCAGGGTTTCTCCCTTCTCTCCCAAACATTAAAGAGCGGAAGGTTACTGGATTTGTCAATTCATTTCCTTGGCAAAGCAAAGAACAAAAAAAATATAACACATAAAACATACTATCTGAGAGTCTGGCAAACCGGCCCCAAGCTTCAGGGTTTCCACGGCACTCAAAAGTACATTACCCAGTGGCATACCAAGGGAGGGGCAAGGGGGGGAGGTACGCCCCGGGTGCAGCCTTAGGGGAGGTGCACAGCCGGCCAGAAACCTTTACCTTCGTGGCGCTTCCCCCCCTGCCCACCCGACCGACCAACCGATCGACAACAGGCCCGGTCCGACAAACCTCCCTGCCCTGTGACCGCGAGTCTAAAATTACCTTTTTACAGCAGCTGGAGTATTGAAGCTGCATGTGGCTGCCCTAAAGGTCATCTCTGACGCAAAATGAAGTTGCGTCAGAGACTACCTTTACAGCAGCCATATGCAATGCAGGGCTGCTTTAAGAAGGTAATATTGCAGTACTGAGGCTTGTATGGATGCTGCGGGGACGGTGACGGGATGGTGAATGGGATGGCGGTGACGGGGCAGTGAAGGGGACAATGCAGTGACGGGGACAGATTTTTTCCCCGTGCCATTCTCTAATGCTTACGTCAAAAGCTTCCCTCTGACTCAGCTTCCTGTTTCCGCTTTTGACTGAGCACCGCGTTGCCGATCTGAAGTTCTGTTGATGCCAGGGGGTAGAAGGAGGCCCGTTGCCGATCATACCTGTCACTTCCATTATATGCAAATCTCTCTCATGCATATTCATTAGGGATATCTTGAAAACCTGACTGGCTGGGGGTCCCCCAGGACAGGTTTCGGAACCACTGATGTAGGGGGACAGACTTAAAGATCTCAATCTGTATACTTTGGAGGAAAGGCGGGAGAGGGGAGATATGATAGAGATGTTTAAATCAAAATAATTATAGAAATGTCACTCACCAGCAGTGCACATCTCTAAGATCCAACATTAAATTAACAAACGGGTGGACAAAAAGCCTCAAGGATTTTCTTATCGCGCAGCTTTTTTGCTCTGTCACCGATTTGGAAGCTTAGGCTGTGAGAAACCTTTGAACGCCGCTGAAGAAAGAAAGTCTGCATGACGCCTGTGTTTTTGTCCCAGCAGCAGCAGTAATTCTCTGTCGCCGGAGCTAAGTTATCTTTTTTCTGTCTTTTATGTGTTTCAAAATTAACTATAAAATGAAAATATAAAAACATTGATTAATAGTAGTAGGATTTTTTCCTCTATAGATCTTTACATTCTTGAGGTATGAGTTTTTTATGCCAATGACGAGAACGCCAGCTGGCTGTAAATCATTAATGATTGCTGCGCGATAAGATATTCCTTGAGGCTTTTTCTCCACCCGTTTTTTAATTTAATATTGGATCCTAGAGATATAGCCAACTGCTGGTGAGTGACATTTCTATAATTATTTTGATTTAGCTGTCACTATGATTTTTTTCTTGAGAGATATTTAAATGCCTATGTGGTGTAAATGCCCATGAGTTGAGTCTCTTTCAATTGAAAGGAAGCTCTGGAATGAGATGGCATGGGATGAAGTTAAAAGGTGATCGGCCCAGGAGTAATCTAAGGAAACACTTTTTCATAGAAAGGGTGGTACATGCGTGGAACAGTCTCCCGGAAGAAGTGGTGGAGACAGAGACTGTGTCTGAATTCAAGAAGGCATGGGATAGGCATGTGGGATCTCTCAAAGAGAGAAAGAGATAATGGTTACTGTGGATGAGCAGACTAGATGGGCCATTTGGCCTTTATCTGCCATCATGTTTCTAGGTCCTGTAGTAAGCTTTGTCAATGTGCGGCAAGTGTGCACTAGCTCTTACCACAGTTTAGTAAAAGGACCGCACAGAGCATAGCATTTTAGAAAGGACATAGAAATCAAAGCTTCCTCAGCAGTGAAACGCCTTACCAGACACCTTATTTCACAGATCAGGCAAAATTGCTGCGAGCATATTTTTTAACCACCATCTCAGGGACCCCTGAAGAAGACATGTTGATCGAAACATGGACCCTTTTGGGCCCCTTTACCTATCAGAAGGTGGTCTATTTGAGCGCAACAAATTATTTATTGTAATAAACACTGCCTGCATCTTGTATAGTGGTCTGCAATTTTCTTTTTTGTCTTAGATTTATTAAGGGCCCAACCATCTAGATAATTTATTTTTAAACAAAAAAGATAGACCTCTTACAGTTTTGAAAATGAACATTTTCTCTACTGGATTTCTGGACATCTTTCTCAACTCAGACTTAGATGTCCTATTGAAAATACCCCTCCACATGTATACCTAATATACCCCCCTTGTACAAAACCGTAGCGTGGTTTTTAGCGCCGGTCTTGGAGGTCATATGACCTCTGATGCTCATATGAATTATATGAGCGTTGAAGCTATCGCCGCAGCTAAAAAACACGCTATGATTTTGTAAAACGGTGGGGGGGTGGGGGGGATATTTATGTTGATGCCCATCTCTTCTTAACTATTGTTATGTGCTAATGCAGGATTATTACATGTGTTATATTCATATGTTTTTCTTCTTAACTGGGTACTTTCTCTTGACTTAATGTGTCCTTTATACAACAATGAGTATATTGCCTTGTAATTAGAGAGTTGCGCGGGACAGAAATACCACCCATCCCCGCTCATCCCCACCAGGATCCTCTCCGTCCCCACCCATCCCCGCCAGGATCCTCTCCATCCCCACCCGTCCTAGTCAGGATCCTCTCTGTCCCCACCCGTCCCCGCAAGGAATTACCTCCATCCCCGACCGTCCCCATAAAAAGCAGCAATTACTTCTGACAGGATCATCAATTCCACAGTTTCTTTTGTGTTTGCACTGCTGTTTTCCTTGTGGAATCTCTTTGGTGGAACCCTTTTTTTGTTTTCTGTTCAGGTAATTAACTTATAAACCCCCTCTTTTACTAAGGCTGACGTGTCCATTATATTATATGGACGAACCCTGCTTCCAAAGCCTTCCATCCCCGTGGAAGTCCGTTGGCCAGAGGGGGGTCCCCGTGGGAGTCCCGTGGGCTAGAGAGGGGTCCCCGTGGGAGTCCCATGGGTTAGGGGGGGATTCCCGTGGGACCCGTTCCCGTGCAGACCTCTACTTGTAATACATGTTGGAGTATTTTTCACCCCCTATGTTATTTCCCCGTACAATTCAATTTATAATACAGTAAAGCGTTTTGGACAAAAAATAAACCCAAACAAAAAAAATGCTAACCCTTGCTAATTCTACGTTAATCAGGCACCAATGCCTACATGCTAACCAATTAGCGCAGGGCACATCTACTCTCTGCCTCACACATGGCCCATGCTAAAATGTAAAATGTATGCTTTAGAGCATGGGAAGAACTCATGAAGCCCACTGTTAGCACAAGGCTCCTGAGCGTCTGCCACTAGCGCCATTTTTAAGCAGTGGTAAACATGCATTAGTTCCTGCAGCCACTTGGTAAAAGCATCCCACTCTCTTTATTTCCATGTTTTAAAATAATAGTACATTCTCAAAATGTAACCTTCCGCAGCACTAGTATGTCACTAAATATGGATTACGATGGTGTTTTTCACAAAGCTTTAATAAATTTTCTTTTCTATAATCTGAAACTTCTGAAGTACCCAGTATTTTGTCAGTGTAATCATTTTTAGGCTTGTTCAGTTTAACCATTACAAATTCCTCATCAGTCATTCTGAAATCTTTGCAATACCATGCTATGGGGAGAAATAAACAAAGTAGAGAGATGTTAGTACTGAATATATTAACTGAAATACCCAAGTGTCTCAATGATCATTCACAGAATGGGTAGATGCAGTAAGCAGTCTCACTTGCAGAAAATGTATATCTGTCTTCAGGCAAATTCTAAATAATTACAACTATTCTTCACCGTGATATTAATTTGGGGTACTTCTTTGTATTGTAGCATCCGTAGATAATTTGAAATGGGGGATGCTCAAATTAGTTTTGTAAAAACAAAACACTCTGGGGTCCTTTTACTTAGCTATAGTATATAGTAGCCTTAATGTGCACTTGCTCAAGTATCTCCTGTGCACTAAGGCCATTTATACCTCAGCCATAAAGGGCTACATTTTCTATATGGCTTGTCAAGCTGACACGGGCCAAATAAACAAGGTTTCAGTTTATGTGGGCCACAAAAAAAGCAAAAATGTAATTTGTCATAGAAACCTAGGGCTCCTTTTACAAAGCCGCGCTAGAACCTTAATGCGCAGAATAGCGCGCGCTAAATTGCCGCGTGCGCTATCCGCTACCGGCTCCTTTTGAGCAGGCGGTAGATTTTCGGCTAGCGCGCACTAATCCGGTGCATGCATTAAAAACGCTAGCGCACCTTTGTAAAAGGAGGCCTTAGGTTTATTTTGAAAAGAACAGTATAAAAAAAAAGAACAAGAGCAACAATAAATTTTCTTCCTGACATTTGGCATCTCTTCTCTGCTACTATTTTTCCCATTTCGGGGGAAATCTTGTCCGCAGTGATTACTTTTAAAACTGATCCAAGGTGAATGTCGGTAATTCAGGATCTGATAGGAGACACAGAGCGGCATAATAAATAAAAAACGTCTAAGTCCGTTTTGGGCCTAGGACACTAGTCACCCAAAGTCAGCTGCGTCTAAAGTCCATTCTTGAAAAATATGTCCCCAATTTTTTTTTTTGAAGATCGTCTAATTATACATCCAACTGCTTGATTGTCCAGACTGTGAAGTCTATCTTTATTTCTCGTCCAAAAAAATCATCTGAGTCCCAAACACCTTTTGACTTTTTGGATGTGGGAAGGGTCAGCAAAGTAATGGACTGGCCACTCAGACATAGCAACAGAGTAGTGGGGCACCTTATAGGGCACTGCTGTGAACTTCACAAAAAGGATGCCACATAAACATCTCACCACAACTCCCTTACATGACATGGTGAGCCCGCCAAAATACACCCAAAACCTCCAATACCCACCTGCCTACCACCCCAATACCCCTTATGGCTGCAGGTACCACCTGTATGGCAGTACAGTAGGGTTGGGGGGGCTGGTGGGTTCACATGTTCCACATGAATGCAGTGGTTAGACTGGCTTATGAGCCTGGGTCCTCCTCTCTATGGTTCACTAGCCCATCCCCCCCAAACTACTTAAACCACCTTTCTGCAGCTCTACTAGATTTTCCTATGCCAGGTGCTGATGTTCTGGAGGTAGGTATTTACATTTTTATTCCAATTTTTATGGTGCTATGGGAGGAAGGGGGGGTCAGGAGTCAGTGATCACTGGGGGAGTATTTGGGGGTCTGTATTTTGTCCCTGCAGTGGTTATCTGGTCACTTTGGATACCTTCTGGGCACTTATACCTGTTTTTACATCGCCTAAGTCTCAACGTATAAGTTCTGTCTAGGCAGTCTCATCAAACTTTTGATTATCACTGCAGGATTAAGTTTGGTTGGCCCACATCCCATTCATCTCCTGCCCTAACCACTGCTTGAAAAATGAGCCTTTTCGCTCTGGGCGCACAGCGGCAGTCAAAAGGCCTAAGATGACTTTAGATATGTCAAAAATCTGTTTTGATTATCGGCACTTGGATGAACTGTATTTTTGATCGTCCAAGTGCCGATTTATGTGGGTTTTTAGATGTATTTTCATTTCGATTATGTACCTCATATTTCCTTTCATAAGTGTAAATAACTGCTCGCACCAATAAGTACTTCCAAACATGGAAATAATTTCTTATGTAAATTTTTGAAAAGTTTCCTACCTGGCTGGCAAATATTTGTAAAATTCAAGCAAGCCAACTTCACTGTATTTTGTCTTCAAATCTGAATTGCACTGGATCTCAATTACTGATTCTATATTTATTGAGAAAATTGAAGAAAACAAAGAAAACTTGTCTTCCAAAGATTTATAATATGCAAATCTTGGTGTCCTTTTATTAAGGCGCACTAACTGATTTAGCGTGCTCTAAATGTTAAGACATCCATTATATTCTATGGATGCCTTAGCATTTAGTGCATGCTAATCGTTAGTATGCTCTAAATGAGTTAGCGCACCTTGATAAAAGGACCCCTTTGTTTCAAACTCAGTTCTAAGGCTTAAAATGTTTTCTGCGTATTTTTGATACGATGCAATTTCACCTAAACTTGTTTACGTTGCATGTCAGAAAGTATGTTAAATCTTCATTTTTCAAGTGCTTTTCCCAAAGAACTAGTTTACATTGGAATGCTTTAACTTGATCACACATGTTCACAATGATCTGATCTTTTCCCTGCAGTTTTAAATTTAAATCGTCTATGTGTTTTGTTATATCAGCCATGAAGGATAAATCTTGCAACCATACTGGATAGAAAACAACCTTGTGTCTTGATTTTTAGTTATTAAAAACTGACATATTTCTTCTTTCAAGTCCCAGAATTGTTTAAGGACCTTGGAGCAGGATAGCCAACATACCTCAGTAAAGTAGGACAAACTGGAATATTTGCTTTCTAATTCACTTAAGAAAGCAGATAATTGTTGCTGATTTAAGCCTCGAGATCTTATGAAAATGATAATTTTTTTTGACAAATGTCAACACATTTTCCATGTTTATTACCTTTGTGCAAAGAGCAAAACAAAGAGGCCAGAGAGATGTCTGTACCAACCATTATTCACATTTATTTAACATCCTCTATAATAAAACCCTAAGCGCGCAAGCGCACTTAGGGATTTGTGATTTGTGACAGTGTGCTGTGTCCTTCCGTGGCCGTATTCTTTTTTTTTTTCCAATTCTTTATTCATTTTCATATCTCATAACAAGTATACAATAATCATTCAATATTCATACAATTCACTTGTATACTTCATATAATATTAAATCTTATATTATCCCCCCTCCCCCCTTCCCTTCCACACATATCAACATTTTATTTGAATCTCACACATTATACCCTCCCAATCCCATATCATATTATTCTTCTATATAAAAAAAAAAGTGTCTGCCGTATTCTATTTACGGCGCATAGCGGCTTGAGGCGCGTGCACGGCGGCTTGAGATGGCTGCCGGCACATGCGCCAGCTTGCGCCGGCTGTCAGCGGTGCAGGCATTTGAGCAGTGGTGGTGGTTTCACTGCTGATAGCTGGCGCCTAGAGGAACGGCTGGAGGGTGTCATGAGGTGTCCCATGCTGGTAAACATTCTCAAATGCTCAGGGAAGTGGAGGGGGAGCAGGGAAGAGGAGCTGCTGGACACGGGGGAGGTGAAAGAAAGGGAGAAGGGCTACTGCTGGACAGGGAGAGCAGGGAAGAGGTGCTGCTGGACACGGGGGAGGTAAAAGGAAGGGAGAAGGGCTGCTGCTGGACAGGGGGAGCAGGCAAGGGGTGGTGGTGGACAGCCGAGGAAAGAGAGAGACAGAAAGAAAGAAAGAAAGACAGACAGACAGAAAGCAGCCAAGGAGAGAGAGAGAAAGAAAGAAAGAAAGAAAGACAGCCACAAACATCTATTCTAGCACCTGTTAATGTAACGGACTTAAAGACTATTAAGAACATAAGAACATAACAATTGCCACTGCTTGGTCAGACCAGTGGTCCATCGTGCCCAGTAGTCCGCTCACGTGGTGGCCCTCAGGTCAAAGACCAGTGCTCTAAATTAGTCCAGCCTCACCTGCGTTTGTTCCAGTTTAGCAGGAACTTGTCCAACTTTGTCTTGAATCCCTGGAGGGTGTTTTCCCCTATAACAGACTCCACAAGAGCGTTCCAGTTTTAAGATATGTAAAAGTCCTAGGCGCTTTTTGTTTCAGAACGCCAATATGTTTTCAATTAAGAAAGAAAAAAACCACATCCACGTTGTCCCCTTAGGAAGGCAAGTTCGCTTGCCGCAACCCGGAGCTTGATTGAGACTTTCCTAGGATTCCATTTATCTGGGACTTCATATGGTCTTTATAAAGACCTAGGACTTTTACATATCTTACATGTTGTTTTGAATAAATGTGAATAACAGTTGGTACAGACATCTCTCTTGCTTCTTTGTTTTGCTCTTTGTGCTTTTGTTGAGGCCAGCTCACTTCTTTTTCTCTGCCCTATTACCTTTGTGCATAATACTTCTTGATGTATAATGCAATGCGTATGATGAATCTTGGATCCATCACAAGTTTCACTTTGTTTTTTCCACAGTAATGTCACAAAAATGTTGGTTTTTCCAGCCACTGAAAGAGCTCCATCTGTAGCTACAGAACTTAGTTTTGACAGAGGTAAATTGTATTTTTGCAGAAGTTCATAAACACAGTTAAATATATCTTGCTCTATTGTAGTGCCACGCATCGGTACTAGTTCCAATAATTCCTTAAAAATGTTGAAATTCATGTCACAAGCATGGAGAAACACAGCTAATAGAGCTACACCCCCAATGTCCATACTTTTGTCATGGACAATGGAAAAAGCTTCGAAACTATATGACTTTGCTTTGATCTGATCACTTAAATTGCCGGCCAAATCAGTAATCCTCTCTGCAACTATATTTCAAGACAAAGAGATTGTTTGAAAAACCTTCACAATTCCAGGCCAATCAAATTTCGGCAGCTTTAACTAGACATTTCTTGATGAAATCACCTTTGGTAAAAGGTTTCAAGTGTTTAGCTATCAACTCCGGCAAGGTATAGCTTGCATGCACTGCCGCTTCACTTTCTTGTGATACTTTAGTAAACACGAACTGTTGTTTTTTCAGTCCTAACTTGAGCTCTTTCAACTTTTCTTGTCTCGTTAATCCTTTGTAATTGCCATATTTTGATTTATGCTGTTCATAGTGCCATTTAATGTTATATAACTGGCACATTAATAGCAGCCCTGCACAACATATGGCCTGCGGGCCACATGCAGCCTGATACGGCTCTCACTGCGGCCTGCGCCAGGGTGCACTTGTACTGTCCGCCCACCCACCCGCCTGGTTTTTAATTTTAAATCTTCAGGTAGCTGCTGCGTCAATGAGCAAGCCTGCTCCGGAGCACTTCATTCTACTTCCGGGTCAGGCCTGTGCTGCACAGTGGCTGCCTGAAGACTCCTGCTACTGTTGCGTATGCCAGAGCTCCTGCCTTTCTGCCGTTGTGTATGCTGGGACTCCTGCTTTCCTCATCTTCTCTCCCCACCCCCTGGACCAGCAGCGGCAGCTCTGTGGGCTTTTAACTTCGCCACATAGTTGCCGCTAGCATTAGTTTAGATGTAGTTTCATCAGGCAGCCTTGGGGCCTTTGCTAGGCCGGCCTGCTTCTATGATGCGAGGTGGGCCAGCCTAGCAAAGGCCCCGAGGCTGCCTGATGAAACCACATCTAAACTAATGCTAGCGGTAGCTGTGTGACGAAGTTAAAAGTACACAGTGAGCTGCCGCTAGGCTAGAGAGAGGAGAGGTATTACTGGACAGGGGAGGAGGGAAAGGGAGGGGAGGAGAGTTACTGCTGGACAGGGGGAGGAGGGAAGGGGAAAGGGGTACTGTTGGAAAGGGGGGAGGGAAAGGGAAGGGAGAAGAGGTGCTGCTGGCCTGGCAAAATGGGAGAGAAAGGTGCTATATACTGGAGGGAGGGTAAGATGGTGCATGGGGAGAGAGCATGTTGGGTTGGGGGTGGGTGGGAAGGAGGGATGCCACTCAAGGGAAGAGGCAAGGACAGAGAGAGAAAGCATGCAGGAGGCAGAAAGTGTTGGACTCATGGAGATGGTGAGATGGATTTGGAGGACAGAAAGGAGGGAAGGAGAAATGTCACACTCGGAGGAAGGGGGAGAGGACAGAGAGTGAAAAGTTGGACTCATGGAGGGGGAGAGAGAGATGTTGGTTAGGGGAAGGAAGGAGGACCGGAGGAGTAGTATGCTGGAGGAAGAGAGAAAGAAATATTGGACTAGTAGAAAGGAGAGAGAAATGTTGGACTAGGAGTGGGGCCAGAAAGGAGGAAGGGAGAGAGAAATGTTACACTGGGGGGGAGGAGAGATGACTAAAGGAAGGGAGAGATACCAGGCAGGGAATGGAAGAGAAGGAGAGGAGTCTGGTAGTGCTATAGAAAAAATAATAGTAGTGGTAATAGAAATGCCAAATTATGGGAAGGGGGAAAGGAAGGAGAGATATCAGACCATTGGGAGGAGGGAGGAAAGGAGAGAGATGTCAGACCATGAAAATGGGGAGGGAAGGAGAGAGAGAAAGGAAGGGAAGGTAAGACATGAAAAGTTGATTTTGAGAGGAAAGCAGAAAAATGGAAAAATTGAATGTTAAGTTAATGCTAAAGATGGATGCAAGGCAGAAAGTGAAGAAGGAGAGAAAAACAGTCATTGGATAAAAAGGCCCTGGAAACAGTTAAAAGCACAGAAAAATAAAGTCACCAGACAACAAAGGTAGGGAAAATGATTTTATTTTCAATATAGTGATTGAAATGTGTCAGTTTTGAGAATTTATATCTACTGTGTGTATTGTGTGCATATGAAAAATGAAAGGAAAAAATTGCATTACAATTAGTAAAGGGGGCATGATCTGGGGCACAGCTTGGGTGGGTTTAGTGCGGAGCTTGGGAGGTCTGTGGTTGGGGGTACTTAGCTTGAAGTAGTTGAGAAACACTGCTGTAGGCAATTAGCCGGTGCCAGTGCCTCTCCTTTTCTCTTGCCATCTTCCCTTCTGCCACCCCCTACTGGCATCTCAGGAGCCATCTGGAAGGCCTCTGTGCATGCTTAGATGTCGGATGTCGACGTGATGATGTCGCGCATGCATGCCATGTTATCACGGCAACGTCCACACATTTCCTTGAGCTGTGGCCGCTACATGCGGCCCTCACTACATTTTCCAACTTTGTAGCGGCTCAGGATCATTTTTAACTATGCAGACGATGTGCAATTAATTCATCCAATAGATTTAAGCGACTTAACTGAAATAAATCTTATAAACAAAAAATTGGGAAAAATCAACTCTTGGGTAGTAACATAGTAACATAGTAGATGACGGCAGATAAAGACCCGAAAGATCCATCTAGTCTGCCCAACCTGATTCAATTTAAATTTTTTTTTAATTTTTTCTTCTTAGCTATTTCTGGGCAAGAATCCAAAGCTATACCCTGTACTGTGCTTGGGTTCCAACTGCCGAAATCTTCGTTAAAATCTATTCCATCCCATCTAAACCCTCCCAGCCATTGAAGTCCTCTCCAGCCCAACCTCCACCAAATGGCCATATACAGACACAGACCGTGCAAGTCTGCCCAGTACTGGCCTTAGTTCAATTTTTAATATTATTTTCTGATTCTAGATCCTCTGTGTTCATCTCACGCTTCTTTGAACTCAGTCACCGTTTTCTTCTCCACCACCTCTCTCGGGAGCACATTCCAGGCATCCACCACCCTCTCTATAAAGTAGAATTTCCTAACATTGCCTTTGAATCTACCACCCCTCAACCTCAAATTATGTCCTCTGGTTTTACCATTTTCCTTTCTCTGGAAAAGATTATGTTCTACATTAATCCCCTTCAAGTATTTGAACGTCTGAATCATATCTCCCCTGTCTCTCCATTCCTCTAGGATATATATATTCAGGGCTTCCCTCCTGCCCGTATTTTAGTGGGGGGTGGGGGTTAGAGGATGTCGCTTGGGCGCCCTCCTGGCCGGATCATGTGGGGGGAGGGAGGGAGGAAGATCGCTGGACCAGGAGGGCTTGGGCTCCCTCCTGGCCCCATTGGAATCGGCCGGTGGGGGGGGGGGAGGGGGTGAGGGTGCCGCCGGGCAGGAGGGCTTGGGCTCCCTCTTGCCCGATTGTTGTAAGGGGGAGGGCTCATCGCTGCAGGAGAGATGGCTCATCTACACCCCTCTGAACCGCAGCACTTCGGGGTGAGCATCGCCGGCAGGGGAGATACCCTGCCCCGATGCTCATCCCGAAGTGCCCCGGTTCGGAGGGGTGTAGGCGATCATCATTGTGGCAGGAGAGATGAGCCATCTCTCCTGCAGCGATAGGCAGGTTGCTGGGGCCGCTGAGCTGCAGCGATAAGCCGAGTGGCCCCTTTTTCAGCATTTATACCTGTTTTGACTTGATCTAAGTCAAAACATATAAGTGCCGACTAGGCAACCTGTCAAATGTTTTGGTTATACCTGTTATACGCCTAGGTCTAGGTCAGCCCCACCGCCCGCCCTTTCCCCTCCTCTAAAAACGCCTTTTTTCTCTCTGTGTGTTTAGAGCAAGGGGAAAGTCCTAAGCTAGTTTTAGATACGTCTAAAACCAAGTTTGATTATGGGTACTTGGATGATCATGCTTTTTAATCATCCAAGTAGCCATTTAGGCCACTTTTTTGACTTTTTTTTAAAAAATTATGAGCCCCATAATGTTCACTGCCTAAAAGGCCGATTGGGCGGTTTATAAAATTTTTTAAATAAACTTGAAACTTTGAGTTGTGCAGACAAATTATTTTATCTTCTACTTCATAGCAAAAATACACCAATTCCCACTTTTCTTGGAAATTTTGATGTTCATCAGCAATTTTTCTTTTAGTTTTACTACCACTTGGTTTCGATAAAGACGTGGAAGGACATAATAAAAAATGTGCCTAAGTCTGAGGTTGGACTTTTGTGCAAAACGTCCACAAACCCAGCAGGAAAAATATCAATTTTCAAAGCTGTCAAACATTTATCTTTTATTTATGAAAATAAGCAAGATATAAGTTTTGGTCCTTAGGATGTCTACCTTTTTTGCTCATTTTCAAAAATAAAAACATCCACTTGAATAACGTATAAAAGCTAGTTTTGTAGATATACCCACCAACTACCTTGTCTGATTGTGGCAGAAGGCATCCCCATCAGCTAAGCCCCAGTCATTGCAGCATGCAACCCTGTCGGCAGGAGGGAGGGAGTTTCCCTCCTGACATTTGCTCTTCTAAAGGTACAGGGGGGTTCTGAGGATGTGGTAGGAGGCCTGGCAATGTTGGGGGGTTGTGTGTGTGTGTGTGTGTGGGGGGGGTGGAGATGATGGGGGAGGTACGGGATATCAGAGGGATGTTGGGATGTGAAGGGGGATGTCAGGGGGAAGGGTGTAGGGTTCCGTGGCTCAGCTGATCCTGGCAGGGGGAATCCCCATCAGCTGAGCCACCATGAATACCCTGAAAACTGGCTCTGCTGATTGGGATTCTTCTGCCACGATCAGTTGATGAGAATACTATGATTTTTTTTTCACTCTTTGGGTGGTGGAAGGGGGTCGAAACCACTAGGGGGGGAGGAGTAGAAGGGATAATGTCTTAAATCCTCCAGTGGTCTTCCTGTCAGTTTGGGCACCTTTGCAGAACTTCGACGCAACTCAAACAGGTCTAACTGCCGGCGTCTAAGTTTTGATTATGGCTGGGGTATTTCCAGATTGAAGCTCGCCCGATTCCCACCCATAACATACCTCCCAACACACCCCTTTGTTCTCTGGATTTACAGCAGCTTAGAAGTGCTGCTGCACATCCAGAAAGTTGTTTTTGATTATTGGCATTGGGCATCCCTACTAATAGGACATCCAAGTGCCGATTTAGGATGTTTTTTGGATGTTTTAAACTTTTGATTATGAGCCCCATACTGAACACAAAGAGCTGAAATAAATGAGTAATTGTTAACACAAAAAAATAAAACATTTCAATAAAAATCAATATATTTTCTTAAATATTAACTTACCAGACACAGATTAATTGCACAAATTAATAAGTGTAACGTAAATAAACCTATATTCGTATGTTTATTGTACTCTGAAGGCGAAATATTTCCTGTTAGGCGCATCAAGCAAGTCAATACAAGACTAATGGTGTGGTGGGTATTATTATCATCTGATTCACTGCTAGTATTGGGGGGGGAATGGTGCATTATGACAAGAGGTGTGAACTTGTCTCGGGTACCAAAGGTGTCCGCATTGTAGTGCTTAATAAGAATAAGCAACTGGTTATACTTGTACATTGTATCGTTGTTTTCGACTGGCTTACATAGGCAACTGCTCAGCGGATTGTGGGATTGTGGGAGAAATTTCACGACTCTAGTTATGACTTACTGGATTACATAGGCAGGGCTGCAAACATGGACCGCGAGTTCGACACGCTTGCTGTGGCCTGTGTTGTTCATTACCTGCCCATTAATATGTTCCTGTGCTGCAGGCCAGACAACCCCCCCCTCCATTCGGCTTCTCTGCTAGGAAACGATTGGCAACCGAACTTCACATAATGAAAAAAAACCCTGTTTATTTACCAAATTGCTTTTTCGTAACAAGTCATAATTTATGATTGCTATTGTCAGATGTTTATCTAAAACAACAGAAACACTGTGGTGATTGGCAGTTTTGTATAGCAAAATAAGATTCATATTTACCCTTTATATCTGATCAATTGGCTTCATCAGACTGAGCCTTATTTGCTCTATGGATTGTTCAAATTTTTTTTCTACTTTATTTGCCTTGCAATTGCATTATTTTTTTTTTTCTGTCTTTTTCCAATAGAATTAAAGGAGCAGAACAGCCTACGCAAGTAGCACTGACTGGTTATACATGAATTTTCCTTTTTAGAAAAAGATATTATTCAATGGCTATGATTGTATCACTGTTTCAGTATAAGAAAGGCTGTTTGACAGTTAGATTAAATTATAAATGGAGCTAATTTAAGGATCAAAGATTCTCTTTGGGAGATTTTGTTTTACTGTTAGGAAAAAAAAAATCATTATCTCTTTTCTTGTTTTGAGCAATAAATATTTGTGTTGTACTGGAGATGTCATTCCCTACAGTTTCTGAATCAGGATGTTTAATTTAACGCAAAGGTCTTTGAGCAGCACATCAGGGGGCTGCTGTTTCGAGAGTCTTGCTGAAAGAAATTGAAATATACATGTTTTTTTTTTCTCATTTGTCAAAGAAGCACAAGAATCTAACCTGACATTTTATATCAGACAAATTATGAACTGTGTATTGTGTACCTAGGGGAGCAACAAATAAATTAGACTCTCAAAAGAGAGAAAGAGATAGAAATTGGGTTTTAATAAAATTCACAATTATTTTGGCATATTTGGTTTGCCCTTGCCATAAGCAATAATTCTATAGTGCAAAGTAGAGTATGTTTTTGAGAGCTATGTACCTTACAAAACTGAAGGTGAGCTGAAGACTTGTATATACATAAACAATAATTTCTAATATTTAACACATTCTATAAATGTCATGAACTTGTTATTCCAGTCAAAAAACAGCGCAAATAACACAGTCTATGTATAACTTTTAGAGATCTTGGCCTGTCAGAGGTATTCAAAGTATACTGTTCAGCATAGCATAATGCTTGAACTTCACTTTTTATTAGTCCATATTTTAAATAATTTTTTGTATGTTTTTGATAATTTAATCATTATTGCACATTCTTTAAACTCATGTTTAGAAATTTAAGCACTTATCTTTTAAAGACGTATGGGGGGTAGGGTTAGCGCTCCTTTATTACTTTATGAACTTATTATTGTCACTTGGGGGGGGATTCATCAAAGGATGACGTTAGCATGCGCAATCCCGATTGTGTACACCAAGTGCTAAAGATACCCGTATATAATGGGCATCTTTAGGGGTTAGTGCGTGCAATCACAATTGCATGCCTTAATGTGATTGCGCACGCTAATGCACTTAGGGCCATATTCTGTAAACAGTGTTGTAAGGGGATCCTTTTGTTAAAGTGCGCTAACTGATTTAGCGCACGCTAAAGATTAGCACGCACTAAATACTAAGGGCCTCTTTTATTAAACTGCGCTAGGTGTTTTTAGGGCAGAGAGTCACACTGAATGGCCCACACTGGTCCCGACACTCATAGAGTTCCTATGAGCATTGGGAGCAGTGCGGGCCATTCAGCGTGGCTCTCTACACTAAAAACTGCTAGCGTAGTTTAATAGAAGAGGGGTAAGACATCCATAGGAATATAATGGATGTCTTAGCATTTAACACATTCTAATCTTTAGCGCCTGCTAAATGGATTAGCGAACCTTAATAATAGGACCCCTAAGTTAGGTGCCGGTAGGTGCCTAGTGGCACCTAACTTAATTGGTATAATTGGCTTTACTTGGCACAGGAAACTGACCACGCCATTAAAATTCTATTAAAAACTTGTTAAAAAATTAGGTGCCAGAAGGTGGCGCTGTAAACGTGCTTATTGCATGGCGGATAGTAGCACCTAAAGTCAAAGTAGGCATTGTTAGGGATGGAGATGACCCTAGATGCCACTAGGCGTGATTGTCCCAAAAACAAAGGTGCCAGAAATGTAGGCCTTTAAAACACTGGCCTACCTTACCAGCAATTCTGTTATTTTTATTTATTTATTTAAAATATTTATAATCCATCCAATTTAGGTGCCATTTACAGATTATGGCCCTTTGATGATTCCTCCCTCCGCACCCCCACACATTCTATCCCCCTCTTTTACTAAGGTGCGCTAACCGATTTAGCACGCGCTAATCAAATAGCGCACACTAAATGCTAACACATGTATGTTAGTCTAGTGCATGCTAATTCAATTACTACACGCTAAATCAGTTTGCGTGCTTTAAATTGGTTAGTGTACCTTAGTAAAAGAGGAGGTATAACATACTGTATACGACAGAGATAATACACTCCCAGTTAGAAAGTTGTTTGTATGTCTTGAGCCCAAATGCTAACAAATATCCGACAATAATAAAAACCCTGAAGCAGCTGCGGTCAGCGGCAAAATGGGACCCGTTAGTTTGCATAATCTGTCAACTATCATTATTCAGTTTGGGCCAGTATAAGTTATCAAGCGAATGGTGAGATAAGTAAAAAAAAAACTTTCTGTGCTTACTAATACCAGTATTTTGAGTACAGCATTGTGCCTTAAAATTCAGTAATATGATTACGGCACTCTCTGACACTAAATAGGTGTTGGTCTCCTGGCAGAAAATTGATATTGGTATTAATTTTTTTTTTTAAAAAAAGGAAAAACTTTTTAGAAAAAGAAAATATAAAAAAATTAAATTATAAATTAGTTTGATTTTGAAAACTTCAAAAAGGAAGTAAGATAGAAAAAGATTCAATTATTAAATTAATTACGTAAGAGTAGATAGTAAAATGAAGGCTTGGTCGATGGAAATTGGGGTGAAAGCTCATGTGATCCCTTGAGTGGTGTTCTGAAACACATTCCTTCAACTAGTTAGACATCTTTATTAATTTGCATTGTGTGGAACATAAGTTAGTGTGGCAATTTAGTTTTTCACATTTAATTTTGAGTTTTCAACGCCTTTGATTACACCCACCCACGCACGTGGAGTTTTTTTTTTTACGCCTATGATAAGACTGTGTGTGGCTTGATATCCTGTGTGGATTGCCACATTTCTACTATTATTCTTGAGGCTTTTCTCTCCTCCTTTTTGTTTAAATGAGCATTTCTTGTGGGGAGTTTCCAAGTTTTCACCACTGGCTGGTAACATTTTTGCATTTATTTAGAGATAATACACTACCATCCCAGGAGACAAGGCATTTGAAAAGTTACGATAAGAACAATTGTTATTCAATGTTGCAGCTTAGGAGATGATATTAAAAGTCATTCACATGCAGAAAATGGGTTTATGTGTAGACACGGCTTATGGTAAATTGTCTGGACTTGTACATACTCTGACACACAGCGAGTAGAGGCTACATTACAGCGTGGCCATTAATACAAATAATTTTTTAAAAGCTATTTTACTGCTGCCTTAGTGCATGGGAAAGACCTGCATAAGGACAAACTGTGGCCACTTTTTTAGCACTGCTTTGCCAAAAGGCCCAAGTGTAAGTTAAGTGGGCATTTAAAAATTAGTCTCTAGGCAGCATGCTGGCATATGCAAGTTTAACTCTCCCTTTTACGAAAGTGTAGTACAGTTTTTACCACCGGCTGCAGCGGTAACAGTTCTATGGACAGGGGGTTTGCGGCTCGGCGCCGCATGGCCGCCGCTGGCAGTGGACCGCGGCCGCAGCGCTGCGGTGCCCCCACCCGGCGGATATAAAATGTAAACTTACATGTGGTTTTAGTGGAGAAATGAAGCAGGAGGGTGGCGGTGGGTTCTCCAAAGGCAGATATGCCGCTGAATTAAAGCAGGAGGGTGGCGGTGGAGCTATCAGGAGGCAGATAATGCTGCTTCCTTCTCCAGCTCTTGCCTTGCCGAAAAGGGCGACCTCCCTCCCACTCCTCGCTTATCTACCCCCCTCCCCCCCCACCTTCTATGGCAACGGCTTTCGGCCGATTTGCCTTCGCTCCTCCCTATGGGATCGGAGCTGATTTTGAGCTCTTTGAGCGTCGGAGCTGTTACTGTCATGGCCGGCACCAAAACCGTGCTATGCTTTTGTAAAAGGGTGAGTTAAATTTGCATAAAAGGGAGAGGGGTAAGTGCACCCATAGGCATGCATGCACTAGTGTTCTAAACATTTATGTGCACAATGGGTTTGTGAAGAATGCATGCTCTGCAAATAGTGCAACTAATTTTTGACAATATCTTTATTGATGAACAGAATACTCGGAAACAAAATAGCAACAAGGCATCCTGAGTACAGAAAGAATTTCCACTCAGCTTCTATGAAGCATGTGCAGCAACAGTATTCCAAACAGTCTGAGCGTTCTGATCATATAGTGCAGTGGCCTCAAACTTGCGGCCCGCCAGGTACTATTTTGAGGCCCTCGGTATTATGAAGAATGATTCTTTATGGAAAACTTGTGCCTTAAGTGTCTGGCGCTCATGTCCGGCGGTCACGTTCTGGGACGGTGCCCGCCTCACTGCTGTAACCAGGGCCGCCATCAGAAATTTCTGGGCCCCTTACTGAGCAATCCTATTGGGCCCCCCACGCACCCCTTCCCCCCCCCCCGACGCCCCCTCCCCTTCTTCCATGGGCCGAATACACACATACTTTTCTGCTAATGCTCCACCTAAGCAAGTCCCATAAAATCTTCTCACGTCCATTGGGTGATTTGGCATAGAGGAGATATTCATAAAAAGAACGTCCATCAAGATCTTTACTCATAGACTGTGCCATTTGCTTTAAATCATCTTCCATCATTAATCCAAATTGCACAATTCTTTCTCTGTCTTTGTCCTGAATGGCATCTGGCCACATTGCTGGATCCTTCCAGTCAACAAATTTATGAGCAGGCGCGTAGTTTATCCTTGTACTCCTTATGTAATTTTAATCATCTATGGATATGTTTGTATGTTTATTGTTCAAATGGTTTTATTTATTTCCCCAAATTTATTTTTGTTATATGCATTGAAAATATTTGATATTGCGTTTAAATCAAAATCTCAATAAACTTGAAACTTGAAACGAGTGCCCGTGAGATTGTGGGAGGGTTAAATACTCAAAACTTAGAAGAATAACAATTTACTTAAAGTTTTTGCTACGCCAGCTTTCTGGTATCTTTACATACAGTGGCGTACGTAGCATATGTAACACCCGGGGCCCATCATTTTTTGGCACCCCCCCATCTGTAAGAAAAACATGATTTTTAGTAACAAACCACACGTCACACATGAGTACCTAGGAAAAGGCAGCATCTTACATATTGCAGTGAGCAGTACATCAATACACCCATTGTAAAACTAAACAAGCCAGACCAGCACAGATCAATCCTACACCATCAATCCTAACAGAAAACTATGTCTTTCGAACACACAGAACACAGAAAACACCTTCGCCTAGTATGGAATATGTCATCACAAACTAACCCCTCACTCTTTTACAAAACTGTAGTGTGGATTTTAGCCACAGTGGTAACAGCCCTGACGCTCATAGAATTCTGAGCATCAGAGCTGCTACCACCACGGCTGGCGCTAAAAAACGCTCCACAGTTTTGTAAAAGGGGGGGATAAAATAGAAATACACAGTTTCAACACTCTAGCTCAGAGGTGCCCAAACTTTTTGAGCTTGTGAGCTACTTTAAAATGACCAAGTCAAAATGATCTACCAACAATAAAATTAAAAAACACAAAGCACACTATAAGCTGAGAAAATGTTAATTATCATTCCTATTCTGGGTTTTTTTCAAAGAGGTCAAGGCAGATGACTCTATGCATTGTCACCTCAGTAACAACCATACAAAAATAGACAAATATACCCTCCATCCTTTTTATTAAACCACAATAGCAGTTTTTAGCGCAGGGGCTGCACTGAATGCCCAGCGCTGCTGTTGACGCTCATAGGCTCCCTGCGCTAAAAACCACTATTGCGGTTTAGTAAAAGGGGACCATATTGTAAAATATAGAGAGCAGATATAAATTCAGAACTGTGCATAGTAAGTGAAGGGAAGTTTTCATCTTTGGGAATTTACCCAGTTAACTATTAAGTTATTTGGGCAAATTCCTTTGAAAACTGTGGTAATACTGCCTCCACTTTGCTAAATTTAAAATAAAATCATTTTTCCTACCTTGTCTGGTGATTTCATGAGTCTCTGGTTGCACTTTCTTCTTCTGACTGTGCATCCAATCTTTCTTCCCTTCTATCAGCCTGTATGCTTTCTCTCCTCCACACCTCATTCCCTCCCCCAACTTTTTCTTCCTCTCTTCCTGACCTTTCTTTCTTTTTTTTCTGTTTCTCTTCTTTCCTTATGTTTCCCTGCCTGCCCCCTTTCTTTCTTTCTCCCTGCCATTCCCCAAGCCACTGCCACTGCCGCTGTCATCGGGGAATAGGAACCACCAATGGATAACAGGCCTCAAAGCCGACGCCGACGCTGACGCATGCTCTCCCTGCTTCGGGCCGATCAGTCTTCCTCTCTCCGACGTCAATTCTGCCGTCGGAGAGGAAGTTCCGCCCAGCCAGGCAGCGATTGGCTGGCCCGAACTTCCTCTCCGACTGCAGAATTGACGTCGGGGAGAGGAAGACTGATCGCCCCGATAGATTAGATCACCAAGACAAATTGAGTCCTGGGTGATCGACTCACTTTGCCTTGGCGAGCTACTGGCGCCCCTGCCTTAGAACACTGCCTAGGACCCTGGGGGAGCCCGGGCCCCCTGTGAGCTCCGGGCCCCTGAATGCAGGACTGGTAGTACTGCCCTGATGGCGGCCCTGGCTGTAACCTCACGCAAGCGCTTTCCTGCGTCTGTACACGATTGTCCTCTCAACTCCACTTCACAATCGCATACAGACACAGGAAAGCAGTGAGGCGGCAACATTCCAGAACGTAATGCAACCACTGGAGGCAATACAGCTTGTGCGTGTGTCTGGTTCTGGAGGACGTGAGAGCTGAAGGCAGTTGCGGATGCGACCACGAGATACTTTAAGGCACAAGTTTTCCATAAAGAATCATTCTTTATAATACCGAAGGCCTCAAAATAGTTGTTCCAAAATGTTGTCTCTTGCAGTTGATACTTTGATAGTTTTTCACTTTCTGCATAAGGACATAAGAATTGCCGCTGCTAGGTCAGACCAGTGGTCCATCACGCTCAGCAGTCCGCTCACACGGCAGCCCCCAGGTCGAATACCTGTGCCCTAACCGAGACCAGCCCTATCTGCGTTCGTTCCGGTTGTACTGCTTTCAGCTGTGTATAGCTGAAATTATCAAGCAATTGTAAACTATAATTTACAAATATTTCCTTAATTGCTCATGATAATTTCAGATAATCCACATTTTGGATTTGTAGGTACTTACCTCAAGCAAAGTTGTCATTTCATTAATAAGACAAATCCAAAATGTGGCTCTGCAAAGGGTTTGAGTTTGACACCACTGATATAGTGCAACTTAAGGGGGAATTCATCAAAGGCCACAGCTGCGTTAACATGTGCTAAATGCTAAAGACACCCATTATATTCTTATTGTAAACCATCCTGTGGAGCTATTTTTAACTAAACTGTAGAAAGCATAACATTTCCTATTTCTTATCATTCAGTGTGAGAAGAGTAACGTCTGTATGCATTGTTAATAATAATAATAATAATAATAATTTATTCTTATATACCGCCAGACCATGGATGGTTCTAGGTGGTTCACAGCAGATAAGGCTGAACATCCAGCGAATATACAGTTCAAAAAGATACATCAATTTCTAGAATGTATACAATACATGTTATATTTAAAAAGCAATTAGGAAGCTTGGGTTACAAATTTGTCAAATAATTGTGTCTTTAATAGTTTTCTAAAAAAAATAATAGGATGAGACTCCTGGCATGATTTTGCCAAACCAGGCGTTCATTTTGGCTGCCTGGAAAGAGAGAGTTCTCTCGAGAAATCTCTTCAAACGACACGATTTGACAGTAGGATATGTGAATAACTGGACTCTATGTGTGGGCTTATTGGAGTGATTTAAAGAGAAATGGGAAACAAGGTAACCTGGGGACATACCGAAGATTGATTTGCGAATTTTAATAAAACTCTAGTCTCAATCGGTAGCCAGTGTAATTTTTGGTAATAAGGAGTAACATGCTCCCATTTTTTTCAGACCGAAAATCAGTCAGACAACAGTGTTTTGAACCACTCTTAGTTTTTTGAAGATTTTCTTATAGGCGCTCAGGTAAATTATATTACAATAATCAAAGATACTCAGTATCGATGACTGAACTAACAAACGAAAGGAAGCTGTATCATAATATTTCTTAATGGTTCGGAGTTTCTAAAGAACTGAGAAACATTTCCTGAATAACAAATCTGTGTGTTGTTCTAAGGTAAGGTGTCGATCTAAAGGGTGTCAGCTCAAAAGCGCGCTGGGACAAAGGCACGTGCAGACAACTGAGCGCAACGTGGAGGCACGCGCCAAAGAAAATGACTGTTTTAAAGGGCTCCGACGGGGGTGGGTGGGGGGAACCCCCCCATTTTACTTTATACAGATCGCGCCGCGTTGTGGGGGGTTTGGGGGGTTGTAACCCCCCACATTTTACTAAAAACTTCACTTTTTCCCTTAAAAACAGTTAAGTTTTCAGCTTAATGAGGGCGGTTACAACCCCCCCAAACCCCCCACAACGCCGCCGCGATCTGTATTAAGTAAAGTGGGAGGGTTCCCCAACAAAACCCCCTGTCGGAGCCCCTAAAAACACTCTTTTTCTTCGGCGCACGCTTCCATCTTGCGCTCAGTTGTCGGCGTGCGCCTTTGTCTTCGGCGGTTTTGTCTATGAACCGATCTAAAGTCACTCCCAATATTTTTATGAACTGTTTTATAGGATAGTCACAAGTATTCAGGTGTGTCATTGATTCTTTAATCTTGTCACTAGGACTTGCAAGAAAAAATTTAGTTTTTTCAGGGTTCAGTTTCAATTTGAAATCAGTCATCCAGAATTCAATCTGTTTCAGAATAGTTGCTATAAAATTTGTTATCTCTGAAACGAACAGGATCCGTTTCTTGGTCCCGAAATCGTCCTGCAAAACATTCTGTCATCTATTTCAGACGTCTGGAGGCAATTCCCCTTAGAAAGAAAGATACACGGACAGAGTTCTAAAGGGATAGCCTGTTTTTTTTATTAGTCTGCATTCATTATATATCTTCAGTGGTATTAGCAGATGACGTAAGTACAGACCATATCTAGTGACAGGATACATAGGCTTCAAAGAAGTAATAAAAAAGGAGCAGAATATGTACTTCATTGTTTAAAGCTAAAAGGTGTAAAAAGCTTCCTTTATCTATCTCAACCGGTACATAGTAGTGGGGGGTCGAGCCTTCATTGTCTGAGAGTTAACTTCGTTAACATAAATTAAATGACCTCTTCCCAAACCATTAAGAGAGTAAACACCCAACATTCTACATTTGATTACTTCCAGCATGGACAGAGACAGAAAACTTATCCATTAAAATGTGTCCTTTCATAGACAGAGACAGAAAACCTATCCTTTCCTTGCAATCTCTACTGTCAGACACGTTAGGGGGATGACTATGGTGATGTCGTCAGCATAAATATAAAACCTAAGATTTAAACTTTGCAAGAGGTTTCCCAATGATGCGAGATATATATTACACAGGGTCGGAGATAAGAGTTTATCATCCTTGAACACTTGATACAATCTACTGCCCAGGAAACCTCAGAACCAGTTCAGGACATTTCCCGAAATACCAATAGATTCTAAGCAGTCCGTTAAAATAGTATGGTCGACCAGATCAAAAGCGCTACTTAAATTAAGTTGCAGAATCAAAGCGCTTGTACCCTGACTAAATAATGTGTGGAGATAATCTAACAGGGAAGCCAAGACTGTTTCGGTACTGAAACCCGATCAAAAACCTGACTGGTTATCATGTAATATATTAAACTTATCTAAATAGGTAATCAGTTCCAAGTTAACCAGACCCTCCAGCAATTTAGTAAACAAAGGAATGCTAGCAATAGGCCTATAATTAGAAGCCAAGGTAATAGATTCTTTGGAATTTTTGACAATTGGTGTAATCAATATCTGACCTAACTCCTCCAGAAAAGTCCCATTAGACAGTAAGGAGATAACCCAGTTGAAGAGTTTAACCTTGAAGGTGACAGGGACATCTTTCATGACGTTTGGGGGACAGCTGTCCAGTCTACAAAAACAGTTTGCATACTTGTTGTAAAACTTACAGAAAGTTTGCCAGTTAGGAGCTGCAAACTTATCCCAGCACATATCAACTCTAGGGTCCTCTAAACTCAGAAAAACAGGGAAACTCAGATAATTGTTGGTAGAAGCTGCTAGAGTAGTCCTCAATTTATGTACTTTGTTATTTAAAAAATCTGCCAGCACATCTGCAGAGAGAGTGGATTCCTCATTGGAACCGGTGAATATCTCTATATCATATAAGTCATTGACCAGTTTAAAAAGGCTTCTACTATTAATAGATGGGTTACCTATCTTTTGAGCTCAAAAAGCTAGGCGTTTCTCTTTAATCAGATTTTTATATTCGTTTATGTTTAACCTCCAGGTCTCCTTGTGTTCCATGTCTCCCGATTTTACCCACCGTCTTTCCAGTTTTCTTAATTCCTTATTTATAACTAGCAAGTCTGCGTTGAAAAAGCGAGAGTGAGAATTTTGTCTCAACTAATTCTTTGTTTGAAGTTTGTTGAATTCCGTTCCCTAATAAGGATCTTCGTTTCTGTTCAGGATGCTTTTCAGACCAGCATGGACCCCCATGAGATGGCTGATTTCTGGTTAAGGTTTAGCATAGGGCACTGTGCCTTTTGCATACTAGGAAGCAGAAGGTAATGGGGTTAGCATGTGCATCTTGTGCAATACAATTTTCTGTTACTAAATTAGGGGTCCTTTTATTAAGGTGTGCTAACCGGTTTAGCGTGCCCTAAATGCTAAGGTGACCATAGAATATAATGGATGCCTTAGCATTTAGCGCGCGCTAAACCAGTTAATAAAAAGGACCCCTTAATTTCCATTGGAATGGGATCAGAAGAAAAAGTTGCCGGGTAAAGAAGGAACGAAGTACTGTTTGGAGATGTTTTGGGCTACCTTTAAAGAAAACTTAGCATCATGACCATTTCTGGTCACAAAAGACCGCCTATCATTTCCTTGTTTGCTCTTTCTTGATGTGTATGGCAACGGAATTCAAGGCATTTTGTTAAATCTAACAAATTTGTCTCTGCACACTGAACAGTGGAAACGGCATATCATTGACTGCAGAGCTCCATTTCGGTGTTGAGCTTTGCATTAACTTTCCAAAGAACAGATAACAGACTGACCTGGATAATCTAGTCCACAGTTCTTAGATCTCTGCTAGGTATATTCATAGATTTCTAAGTTTCTGCATCCTGATTGACTTGAAACACTTACATCAAGCCTGCGTGCGGTATTTTATTCCTGCATGTGTTCTTTGCTATGCATTAACAGAGCTGGACTACTGCAGGCTATCTCATGAATAGAAGCTGAAACTATTAACTGATACTCAAAGGTATTGTGTGTAGATAATATTTCATGAAAACTGGAGTTCTTGAATAAATAAACTGAAGAGGATAGAGTTTTAGCTCTATTTAGGGCAGGAACTCATTTTCCACATGGCCAAAAGGCACCTATTTTGAAGATGTTTTTCACCTGGGAACCGGAGATTATGAAATATATAATATTAATGGAGAGCTAGGATTGCTAGAAATTCCGGAAAGCAGCAAAAGTGTTGATGGCTTATGTTCTACTCCTTATGATCTGGCACATTGGTTCCTTGTTTTTGCAAAATAAAAGCATAATTCAAAGTGTTTGCTCTAGTCCAGACTTCTTCCAAACTTTAATTAAACTTTCTAACGTTCTATAATGCAGTGGTTCCCAACCCTGTCCTGGGGGACCCCCAGCCAGTCGGGTTTTCAAGATATCCCTAATGAATATGCATGAGAGAGATTTGCATATAATGGAAGTGACAGGTATGCAAATCTCTCTCATGCATATTCATTAGGGATATCTTGAAAACCTGACTGGCTAGGGGTCCCCCAGGACAGGGTTGGAAACCACTGCTATAGAGGGTCGCGAGAGGTATACAAAATGCTGTTAGAAGAAAAATAAGTGAAATGCAGAAGATCTTGGCGATGTTGCACCATTTTATACAAAAGTAGTGCTGAGAGAGTGGCTTTGGCTTGCTAAGGCAGGGCTGCCCAAGTCCGGTCCTCGAGATCTACTGGCAGGCCAGGTTTTTAGGATATCCACAATGAATATGCATGAGAGAGATTTGCCTACACTGCCTTCTTGGTATGCAAATCTCTCTCATGCATGTTCATTGTGGATATTCTGAAAACCTGGCTTGCCAGTAGATCTCGAAAACCGGACTTGGACAGCCCTGTGCTAAGGCATGTCTTCCCTTTCTATGTGGGGGGGGGGGGGAGATTAGTAAATCAGACCCATAGTGAACAAATCACAGATAATCAAGGATGAGCATAATTATTCCCCTAATTTTTTATTCATAATTCTGAAATGCAATCACTTTGTTTAGGGAAAAAAACCCAAAAAACCTAATAAGCTGTGCATTAGGTAATGAAAAGGTTAAATTAAATGGCCGTGTTAACACTACTGTTGATTGTAGAGAACAGGTTTTTTCCCCCCCAGTATATGGAGCATTTTGATTCCATCCAGCATATGTTCTGCACAGTTTCCTCTGCTCTAATTCATCCATGCTTTTAGACAGCTCCAGATGGTGTGCTGCCTCTGAGGCTTTCATCTGCTATTCTGACCACTCATCAGGTTGTCTGGTCTACACCAGTTCATATTAATGCTCCAAACCAACTCCAGATGAGGCCTAGATGTTCCACCAATGAAATAATACAATATGAAGATAACAATTTCATTTTGAAAAGAACTGACATGATGTCGAAAGCAGCTCACTCTAGGGCAGTTGCTAACTTCAATATATTATTATATAATTTAAGGAAATTTGGGGCTCATTAACAAAATATTGCAAATTATGATATATTAATATTAGTTCCCTTTGATTTATGGAAGGTTGCACATCCAGGGTGGGTGGGAGGGGGGAGGTGGGTTTTAACAACTTTATAGTATGTGATTGGAATAGAGTGCGTTTTGATATGTTACTTGTTTGTTCACTTGTTTGCACTAAAGAATTTATTTTTAAAAAAAATCTATCTATCTATCTATATATTATTTACCACATTTTTGTACTTATTAGGTTATAAAAAATTTTTAATGAACAATTTCCTATTTTTAGAGTTTTATTTCCAATCCTTCTGCTTCCTTAACCCCCCCTTTTTTTTTTTTTTTTACAAAATCGCATAAGCATATTTTAGTGTAGGCCGGCACACTGAATGCTCTGTACTGCTCCTGACGCTCATAGGAACTCTAAAAGCGTCAGAAACAGCACAAAGCATTAAGCACACCAGCCTGCACTAAAAACCGCTTCTGTGGTTTTCTATAAAGGGGGGGGGGGTAAGTTACAAAGGGGTCCTTATACAAAGCTGCAGTAACAATAGGTCTTAGCACACCCTTACACAGGTCTTTCCCACACACTAAGGCCATTTATATATGGCTGTAAAAACTCTGATTTTCAATTTTTGCCATTAATATGTGGCTATTTAAAAAAAAAAAAAAAATTCTGGGGGAGCGCTTACCACTTCCTGTTTTGAAGGCAGTAAGGGCTCCTCCTTATCCTTATACTAATCAATTAGTACATGGGAATGTAGATGTGCTATTTGATTAAGACAGGAAGACACACTCGCCACATTTTGACATTTCCCTCACAAAAATACAAAAAATTATTTAGCATATGGTTAGTACTATAAGTCTTGCTAGGATCTTGAGGGCATTGCAGTGATATGGGTTTTAATCCCTCCCCCCCTTTTATGAAGCCACGTTGGACTTTTTTTTTTTTGTAAATCTTTATTCATTTTCAGAACTTATACAAAGTGCAAACAAATATACAATCAAATAAAACATATAACAGCACTTATCTTCAACAAATACTGAACAAAGTACTTTACTCCCCCCTCCACTCCCTCTCCCCTCTCTGGATGTGTGTAGAGATCATCTAGAAATTAAAGTTAATCAATTAGTCAGTCTTTTGTTTAACAATGGACCCCATATTTTTTTAAACTTTTTATTATTTCCTATTTGTTCTGCATACATTCTTTCATATCTGTAATACAGAGTGTTTCCACCAAAAGAGTAATTTAATCTATCCCAGAAGAAGTCTGCTTTTATAAACATCTATTGGACTCGTTAGCTTTCAACAATGTCCCAAATAGGATCACGTCATAAGACGATGGTATAGGATCATCGTTGGACTTTTTTTTATCGCCGGCCATGGCGGTATTAGCTCTGATGCTCATAGGAAGTCTATGGAAGTCGGAGCTAATACTGCCGTGGTCAACGATAAGAAAAGGCCTAACACGGTTTTTAAATGTTTATTTTTATTATATATGGTGTTTTGGGAACCACCTAGATTTTTAGATGGTGTATAAATTATTTAAATAAATAAATAAATAAATAATGCATGATGCTGTAGCATATTTTGTGGTAGTCTATTTTTTTTGTTGTTGTTGTGTTAGGTGCGCATTAGTGTCTAACTCAGCTTAGTAAAAACACCCCATAGTGAGAAATTTTCAGCTATATACAGGGTATGAACTCAGCGATTGCCCCGAGTATGGAAACTCTGGCAATAACTAAGCAATCTAAGCAGGCAATAGCAGACAACAGTAAGTAGCTTATGCGATTTTGATAGTACATTTATTTTATGTAAGCATCAGTTAATTTAAAAGACTGCAAAAATTCTGGAATGAGAGATAGGTCACTGTTCTATAATCTTGCTGGTAATTGTCTCTATGATTAAATTAATTTTTGAGAGGAATGACATTTTGCTCTTGGAGTGCAGAGGAAAAAGTCAATTGAACAAATCCTTCATTTCAATGAAGCCTCTGTTTCAATCAGACTTGAGAGATATCTGTTTCCTAAAATTTGCTATTTTCAAATTCACAAATCCCCCCCTTTTTTTTTTTTTTTTTTTTTTACAAAAAGCCCCGAAGCCCTTTAAGGGGTCCTTTTATCAAGCTGCGGTAGGGGTTTAACACGCGTAATACCGCGTGTTAAACCGCCTGGCGCGCTAGCCGCTAACACCTGCATTGAGCAGGCGTTAGTTTTTTAGCCGGCCGCGGGGGTTAGCACGTGATGAAATGTCTGACGCGCTAACCCCGCTAGCGCAGCTTGATAAAAGGACCCCTAAATCTCTATGGGCTAAGGGGCAGTTAACGCAGCAGCAGCCGCAAGCGTGACTTTGTGAAAAAAGGGGGGGGATAAAGACATTCTTTCTGTAAATTGGAATGCACTAAATGGTGATTTTTCTTGAAATGTTATTTTATAATTTTCTAAATCTGACCATTTTCATTATATAGAGAAAATAATTCAGATTGTACAATTAATAAACTGGCGTTGAAAGTGATATGCACCTAGAACCTGGTTCTCACAAAAATAGCTGAAAGTTAGGCACTGGCCTGCACCTAATTTAATTCTTTTAATCCAATCCAAATCTTAGGCCCTCTTTTACAAAGGTACACTAAACATTTTAGCGCATAGTTAGCGCATGCTAAGTCAACACGTGCGCTAACGCGTCCATAGGATAACATGCACGTTTTGGTGTATAGCACGTGATTAGTGTGCGTTAATATTTACCGCGCACTAAAAAGCATAACGCACCTCAGTAAAAGAGGGGGTTAGTTTTACATACCGAGTCATCCCAACTGTGGGGCTCGATTCGGTTTACAAAAAGTTAGCTATTAAGACAAGGAAAACAATTATTAAGGCAAAGAAGTCGTCAATTGCAATCCCTTATTTATCAGTTAGAAATTTCTGAAATAAATAAGTTTATAAGGTTTTCTGAAAGATTATCAGAGAAGTTAGGAGTCTAATTTCTGTAGGAAAATCATTCCAAATTTTTTGCAAAGGAAAAGACCAAAGATTGACAAATCTTACCTAAAGCTTTAATTCCCCTAATAGAAGGGAAGGCTAATTTAAATTTGTGAATTAGTTTTAAGTGGTGAAAAGATTGGTCATGCCGTTAAAAACCAATTAAAAACTCATTTAAAAAAAATTAGATGCCAGCGCCTAGTGGTGTCTTGTGACACCAAAGCCCAGAAGGGGGCGTATCTGGACTTCAACGTCACAAGGCGCCACTGGCCACAATTCTGCAAGGACCCGTCACCCTAGGCGTTGGAAATGCAGGCCTGTAAAACCACGACCTACATTTCTAGCACCTAGGGTCCTTGCCAACCGCGATTCTGTAAGCTGTGTTTGTTTATTTGTGATTGATATGCGGCGGGTGTCCATTTTCCAGGCCCCTATTGCAGCAGGCATCAGTTACAGAATTAGTCCTGTATTGTGGTTTTTTATTGGGTTTTTTTAGTAGATAATTATAGGGCTCATTTTCCAAAAGGAAAGATGTTAAAAAAAACCCCAATATAACGGGGCGATGGACAGAGATATGCCAGCAAAATGTCCAAAGCATATAATCAAAACAAAATTTTTTTTTTAAGTGTCACACAACGCTAGTTGCCGAAAGGCATCTGCAAAATGGCATTCCGTAGGCTTGACAGAGGCATGACATGGGCAGTGTTAGGGGGATGTGCCTCCTGTTGCCATAAAGGATGGAAAAGTTATTTGTTTGGGTGACCTTAAATACACCCAGATTTAGACCTGCTTTAAAAGTGAATAAGGTGAGCAATAAATTGTCTGTTGACCCAGCAATTTGGTTGTTTAGAAAATTGGAGAGCAAGAAACGAGCATTTGAACTACTGGATAGTTGCTGTCTATACTGCCTGTCTGTCTGTGTCCCTGTCTGAAGAACCTTCATATAACCAGCCATGCTCCTCTGCTACCACCTCTCCCACCCCACACCCAAACCTGACAGACCCCAGCCACCCTCTTTCCCCAATCTGCTTCTTGTCTGTCATCCACTGTTCCACTCCTTATCCACTCCTAGTCAGACTGAGATTCAGGATTTTGGCATAAGAACATAAGCATTGCCACTGCTGGGTCAGACCAGTGGTCCATCGTGCCCAGCAGTCCGCTCCCGCGGCGGCTCTTAGGTCAAAGACAAGTACCCTGAATGAGTCTAGCCATACCTGCGTATGTTCCGGTTCAGCAGGAACTTGTCTAACCTTGTTTTGAATCCCTGGAGAGTGCTTTCCCCTATAACAGCTTCCGAAAGAGCGTTCCAGATTTCTACCATTGTCTGGGTGAAGAAGAACATAAGAATTGCCGCTGCTTGGTCAGACCAGTGGTCCATCATGCCCAGCAGTCCACTCCCACGGCGGTGCCCAGGTCAAGGACCAATGCCCTAACTAAGACCAGCCCTACCGGTGTACGTTCTGCTTCAGCAGGAACTTGTCTAACTTTGTCTTGAATCCCTGGAGGGTGTTTTCCCCTATAACAGCCTCCGGAAGAGCGTTCCAGTGTTCCACCACTCTCTGGATGAAGAAGAACTTCCTTACGATTGTACGGAATCTATCCCCTCTTAGTTTTAGAGAGTGTCCTCTCGTTCTCCCTACCTTGGAGAGGGTGAACAACCTGTCTTTATCTACTAAGTCTATTCCCTTAAGTATCTTGAATGTTTCTATCATGTCCCCTCTCAGTCTCCTCTTTTCAATGGAGAAGAGGCCCAGTTTCTCCCTTTATCATTAGCGTTAGGGAGGAAGAACTGAAATAGAGGGGAAGCTCCTGGATCATTGGGGGGAGGGGGAGTGACATCAATGCAAAAGTTGTCTCAGGCTGCTACAGTCTGGCTCTGAGAGGCTGGGTGGTCTCTACAGCTACCGCAAAGCCCTGCACATCTGTGCAGAGTTCCAGCATCTAACACCGGATGTGTCCGCCAGACTTACGCAAACTCTCCCTCATCTGCTCTGTGGCCTGGAGGAGCTGCTGCTGCAGATCGTTCTGCTGTCTCTGGACCTCCACCGTCTGGCAAAGGAACTGCAGATTCTGCTGCCTGTATTCACCCACATTCATGTTAAGGCCCAGGAGCTTCTGGGCCAGGCGGATAAGCTGCTGCTTGTATCACTAGATTCCTCTGCAGCCAAGCTAACCTCCCTCACTGCCCTCATCCAGCTCTCCACCTTGATCTACAAACTGGAGGGATGGGGGGAAGAAGGTGCTCCAGTTTGCCCTCCTGTATGCCACCTAGAAACTTATCCCCTCTTTTACTAAGGTGTGCTAATCGAATTAGTGCGTGCTAAATGCTAACGCGTCCATAGACTAACATGCACATGTTAGCGTTTAGCATGTGCTAAATCGATTAGCATGCACTAATCAGTTAGCGCACTTCAGTAAAAGAGGGCCATAGAAACATGGCAGATAAAGGCCAAATGGACCATCCAGTTTTCCCATCCACAGCATCCACTATCTCTGGTTCATAGTCATAAGCGCGAGAGACAAACGCGCGCAGACAATTGAGAGCGGACAACTGAGCGCAAGACTTCAGCGCACCACTCTAAAAGTTTCTTTTAAAGGGCTCCGATGGGAGTGTGTGTGGGGGAACCCCCCCAGTTTACTTAATAGTGTTGGCGCTGCCATTGAGGGTGGTTATGGGGAGTTGTAACCCCCCACATTATAGAGAAAACAACTTTTTACCTATTTTTTTTGAAAAGTTAAGTTTTCTGTATAATGTGTGGGGTTACACCCCCACACTCCCCAACACGGCAGCGCAAACACTAATAAGTAAAGTGGGGGGGGTTTCCCCCCACACCCCCTATCAGAGCCCTTTAAAAGAAGCTTTTAGAGTGGCGCGCTGAAGTCTTGCACTCAATTTTTCGCTCTCAAATGTTGGCGCGCATTTGTGTCGCACGCTTTTGTCCCGTCACCCTATCTCTTCTCCCTAAGAGATCCCATGTGCCTGTCCCATGCTTTCTTGAATTCAGACATTGTCTTTGTCTCTATCACCTCCACTGGGAGACTATTCACCTCATCTTCCACCCTTTCTGTAAAAAAGTATTTCCTTAGATTACTTTTGAGCCTATCACCTTTTAACCTCATTCTATACCCTCTAACTCTGGAAGTTTCCTTTCAATTGAAAGAGACTCATTTTATGTTTATGAGTATTTAGGCCACTTAGATATTTAAACGTCTCTTATCATATCTCCCCTCTCTTACCTTTCTGCAGAGTATTTATATTGAGATCTTTATGTCTGTCCTCATATGTTTTTATTTTTTAATCATTTTTATTAAGGAACCCAGGCATAGAAAAACACACCACTTACCCCCCAATCAAAGAAGTAAAACGGGAAAAACTATACAACGGACTACTGGCCACTCAGGCAGCGAAGATAGACAACCAAGTCTCCAACCTATTGACAACAACCCCAGACTACAAGATGTTCAGAAAGGAAATAAAAACTATACTCTTCAAGAAATCCCTTAATAAAGCTTAATACCATGATAAAGCTTAACCCCCCTCTTACCATCCCCTCCCTAACCCCAGATCCTACTTTTCCCTCTCTTGGAAACCTTCTCTGATCTAACGTTGTAACCCTTCTTCCATAACTCTTTTTGTAATCCGCTTTGAACCGAAAGGTAATGGCAGAATAGAAATCTTTAATGTAATGTAACCCAAGAGACTATACAGCTCTTTGGCTCTTTACAACTACCACTAGTCTCCTGTTCTGGGTAAAGCAGGTTGGGGGTGTGGGGTGGGCGATGTATGAGTGTTTGCATGTGTGGAAGAAGTGTATGCTGAGGATGGCTGTGTGAGTTCCTCCTTTGCTGGAGGGAGGTTAGACTGAATGAGACGAATATATGATATAAAACAAAACTAGAGTTCAGGAGAGTGAGACAGCTTTCCCTTGCTCCTGTCTCCTGGATGATGCTCTACCTCTTTTGCTGGGGAACGGTATACACACATATGTTTTATGACATAGATCATCAACCATTTCAGTAGCCTTCCTCTAGACCAGTGGTCTCAAACTCAAACCCTTTGCAGGGCCACATTTTGGATTTGTAGATACTTGGAGGGCCGCAGAAAAAATAGTTAATATCATATTAAAGAAATGACAGTTTTGCATGAGGTAAAACTCATTATAGTTTATAAATCTTCCCCCCCGAAGGCTTGCTTGTCCCCCCCCCCCCTTCTTTGTAGCATCCACCAACTTCCCCCCTGGCCTCCCGGTCTTAGTTTCAGCTAATTAGCAAAGAGGATCGCCGGTGCTGTACCGTTCCTTGCAAGCTGCTATCGGCCTCCGCAGCACGTTCCCTCTGCCATGGTCCTGCCTCTCCTCTGACGTCAGGGGCAGGATCGCAACAGAAGGAACATGCTGCTGAGGATGACGGCAGCCTACAAGGATCGTTAGAGTAATGTAATGTAATGTAATTTATTTCTTATATACCGCTACATCCGTTAGGTTCTAAGCGGTTTACAGAAAATATACATTAAGATTAGAAATAGGAAAGGTACTTGAAAAATTCTCTCTGCAGGCTGCAATAATTATCTAAAGGTAAGAGCGGGATGCCAGGGGGGAAGCCAGAGAATGCTGCAAAGAACGTGCAGCACTATTACAGACCGCGAGCCGCAAAATAGTACCTGACGGACTGAATGTGGCCCCCAGGCCGCAAGTTTGAGACCACTGCTCTAAACTGACTCCATCCTGTTTGTATCTTTATGAAGGTGTGGTCTCCAGAATTGTGCTGAGGCTCTACAGAGCTCCTGGCTGTCCTCTGTGTATGGCATACCTCCAGCCACTAGGCAGTTGTCAGCCTCTGTATCCCCTGCCACAACACCCACCTGTAGGACATTGGTTACCGGCTTCGGCTCTGAGTTGTCATCATTTGCATTGGGAAAGTGGAGGAGATATCGTTGTTGGCCATCTCTCTATCCTGCCGTCACTCACCAGCATTGCTGTCTTTGCCCATCCAGTTGCCCTTCCAGTGCTGTAAATTCACTTGTCTTAGTTGCAGGACCGATCGCCAGCATGTGCCATGTTTCGCTAATCACTGCTTCAGGGTGTGGTTCGCTAAAAGCATCATAAGCAAACTTTTAGCCATTACTGAAACAGTACAATAACCCTAACTGTGAATATAGTATAATTTAAATAAGAGTACTCTGGTCATTTTCATAGTCTCAGAAAAAATAATTTGTAAGATTCCAGAAGACATCAAGTAGAGTAGTGTTAAGTAAATCTGGCGCATATTCCCAGGTGGAACCAGACCAGATGAAACTATCCTTGAGATGAGGAACAGTGATCCTGGATCTCATTCAAATCAGTTGAATTATTCTCATTAAAAACGCTCCCTAGATCTCTGTGTTTGCAAGTGTGTTCCTCTTATCATCAAACATTAAAGAAAGTAAAGCAATGCACCCTGTATCAGAGACTCTTTATCAGAAGAGGAAAAATGCTTTCTTGTGCAGCGTTTTAAGTATGTAAAGGAAGAGATTGTGTGCTGGCAGTTCTATTTCCATTATCAGATAATGGTTCATTTACATCAGTGTCTGCAATGGCAGTGACCAATTCCATGCATTTTTAAATTCCAGCCTGCCAAATAATAATATAAGGTACTTTTCTCATTCAAATTTTAAAACCTGTTAAACATGTGTTAATAAAAGATGTTTGCTCCTACCAAGTTGGCTGGCATTATATGGGGTCATCTTGATACTAAATAAATACAAACAATTCATGATTTTTTTCTTTGCATGAAGCTGACAGGTGAAACTGCATACGTGAGAACATCTTAAAATGAATGGCTTTTCATGTAGGAAACTATAAATCTCTTAATTTTAACATGGTCCATAATGCACATTTGGAGGTGGGATGTTTGGGGGGTCATGAGTTCAGGGGGGGTTTGTCAGGAGGGAGTGGGCATCCCTCCTGCCGGGGATGTTGTGGGGGTGGTGCCGGAAGGAGAGAGTGGTGAAAGCAGTTAGCTTAACAGGGTTTAAAAAAGGTTTGGATAATTTTCCTAATAGAGAAGTCCATAAACCATTATTAAGCTGGACTTGGGATAAGCAGCATCAAATATGTTTCACTCTTTGGAATCTTGCCATGTACTTGTGAACTGGGTCAGCCACTGCTGGAAACAGGATACTGGGCCTGATGGGCCTTTGGTCAGTCCCAGTATGGCAACTCCTTGCGTTCTTATGTTTTTAGAACAGTGCTGCAAAAGATATCAGAAATGAAACGAAACATTTTTGGGCTGACCATCCCTAGCTTAGGAGCATAGCTTGGGTGGAGTGTGGGCAGAGTCACAAAGATATAAAATATATGCTCATACACAGTGGCGTAGTATAAGAGGGAGGGAGAGTAGAGTAATGGACTGCCACGGGCGCCATCTTGGTGGGGGTACCGGCACTTCTCTGCCCTCCCCACACCACGCACACACCCTGCCTTCCCCCGTATCTCTTTATATCTTCACCAGTGTGAGCAATTTCACAGACTTGCTGCTTATGACGGCCTGGCTCCCCTCTGAAACCACTTCTGGGTCACGGGGCCAGGAAGTGATGTCAGAGGGAAAGCCAACACCGGCACAAGCAGCAGGCCAGAGAAGCTACTTGCGCTGGCAAAGATTTAAAGAGGTATGGGGAGAAGGGAGGGCACGAATGTGGTGAGGGGGCATGGAAGGAGCAGGGTAGGGCAGGGCAGAGAGAAGCACACAGGGCACCCCCGCCCCCACCCAGGTGCCTCCTACCTTGCTACGCCACTATCCATACACCTACTGCCACTGTTCTCATTTATATTTTGCTCCCAAGCAACATTGCAATTTGGCTGTTTTATTTCTGCAGGATTTGTGCAGCAATTTTAAAGATGACCTTCCTTTTGTTCACCATCCAGGACACAGGGCCTCACATGCAAATGCTGTGCTGGTAGAAGGCACAGCTGTTTAAGTAAATAAATATATTCCATCCTGTGCAAGAGATTGGAAAAGATTAATGGCATTTTTCCCCACTCTTCATTCAAGGTATAAATTGGGTTTTGGAAGCAAGTGAACAAAATCGACTGCCATAAAAGATAATTTCATTTGCTAAAATGAAACCATCTTCTGTTATTAATGCTGTAATGAAATGCTTTGCAATACGACTCGAAGGCCTTAAGAGAAAAGTTGCCTTTATTCTCACGTTCAGAAGATACAGTAGCTTTATAAGCAATTAGACCCAAGTAAAATCCTTTGTGTTCTTGTTGTCACCACTGGCAAACTGAGGTGCGCAGCTGTCATTCGATGCAGTCTTCTTTCCAGTGACAAACACGTTGTCATCATGTTATACTACACATTGATTTTACAGTTACAAAGCTGATCGTGATATATAGAGGTTTTAAGAATTCAGCTGAGACACTGACTTTTGCCTTTTATCATTCCATTAACATTTTATAACCATCCTTTTCATGTCGTTTCACCCTTAATTCTTACTTCACAAAAGTGGTAGCCACTGCCGCAAGCATAACTTTTCTCACGTTCAAAGCATTTTTATTGGATTTGCAAACTACTCCAATTAAGACTATTATTCATGTTTAACCTAATTGGCATGACCCTTCGAGTCATGTGGTATCATGCCACAGGATTTATATTAGAATTAGATGACTCTGGCCTATCGATTAAGAGCACAAAACGGTGAGTGTCAGAGCAAGGATGTGATGTTTCATTGTCCATGGGCTAAATACATCCGTACGTACCTTTTTTGTAAAGCAAAACCCAGGCCTATTAGATTTTAAAAATGGTGTTCAATGCCATTTAAGAAATGTATTGCCCATTAAAAATTAAGAAACTTTCATATTAAATGATAGGTAAATGCCAAATAGCAGAATGGAATTTTGAATCTGAGAGCTCTAGTTGACTGACACATCCAGTCACAGAGATGCACTGCTTTCACAAAAGAGTGGCAAAATCATCCTCATGTACTCGGAACATTGAGGCCCAGATTCTGTAAAAGATGACTGGTCTCAGAAGCCAATAGGCATCCTATATAGAATTGGGCCTAAGGCTGCCTAAAGTGAACCCGATGTTACAGATGCCGGTTAGAGAATCAAGTTGTAAGTAGACGCGGCCATTAAACTTATCGTGGCAAGGGATCTCCCTGTTGTGATAAGTTTAGCGGCCACACTAGTGGCCGCCCGTCCTGCCCGAATGAACGTGGCAGGAGGGATGCTCAATCCCTCCTGCCGGAACCCCCCATCCTTCCTGCCGGTGACCTATGGGGTGAATGGGGGGAGGGGGGTGTTCCAGCAGGAGGAATTGGGCATCAATTCGTTCGGGTGGGACGGGCGGCCGCTGGCCATGGCCAATAAACATCGCAGCAGGGAGAACCCTTGCCACGATAAGCTTAGCGGCCGCGTCTACTTACAATGTAGGCCAGCATTTTTCTGGCCTACATTGTACGCATCTCCCGTTGGCCTAGGGAGACGTGCACAGACACCTAGGTCTGCTTAAGGTTACTTCTGGGGCAAACCACGCCCACGCCTAGCCTTAGATGAGCTTAGGTGGGCTTGCAGGCCTCCCTAGGCTCCCGGAGGTGCCGCCAATGTAGGCGCCCTGCCTCGGGAGCTTTTTTAAAAAATATTTCCTCCTATTGGTTTTTAAAAGTATTTCCCTGGAACTGTCTGGCCTTTATTGGACACCTAAAGGGATGCGTTTTAAAAATGAGTACCAAAGCTACCACTCTGATAAACAAATTGTAAGATTGAAAAAGAGACATCTTTCTATGTGCTAATCTAAGTTTGCATAGAAAATAACTTTTACATTTGTGCTAGTACCTATATGACTCTGTTATCTTTTTGCATGCTGTTCTGTAAGTAACTTTATGTTGAATCTGAATCCTTTCTCTTCTGGTTAAGTTTCATTCTGTTTTCTGCACTACTTCCAATTGATTTGACTCTCCCTTTACTTTTGAGCCGTATGGTTTTGAAAACCTTATTCTTATTCCTGCTCAGGGCATGAAACACAGGGGGCTGCTTTGACCTACCAGCCCTGCACAGTAGCCAGATGAGCACTCCTGTGGGGGTTTAAGGAGGCGCTACATTTATCATGAATGGTCGAAGCTGGAATTGGCATTGCATGGAAAGCATCTGCCTTAACCCATTCAAATATTAATGAACTGAGTCAGTGTAGGCATTGTGACAAGCTAGGAGAATCAACACCTACCAGTTAATAAGCAATGTAACATGGGATGTGGGTTTTAGTCTTGTGCACAATTGTACAGGGCTGTTATTTTTATTTTCCTTTTGAATGTGTTCGTTTTCAGTAAAACGACTATCTCTGCACCTTTGTTTTATTTTAATAGAAATCCTTTAGATTCCTTCTCCTAACTTTTTTTTTCATAAATATATCTTTATTGTAAACCGCTTCGAACTTCACGGTATAGCGGTATATAAGAAATAAATTATTATTATTATTATTAAATACAATCTCATTTTCACAAAAATTACTTTGAGCCCCCTCCTTTTACAAAATCTTAGCATGGTTTTTAGCACTGGCCACGGCAGTAACAGCTTTGACGCTCATATGAAGAGGGCCACAAAAATGATAGGAAGTTTGCGCCAAAAGACATATGAGGAGAGATTGGAAGCCCTGAATATGTATACCTTAGAGGAAAGGAGGGACAGGGGAGATATGAATCAGACGTTCAAATACTTGAAAGGTATTAATGTAGAACAAAATCTTTTCCAGAGAAAAGAAAATGGTAAAACCAGAGGGCATAATTTGAGGTTGAGGGGTGGTAGACTCAAGAGCAATGTGAGGAAATTCTTCTTTAAGGAGAGGGTGGTGGATGCCTGGAATTCGCTCCCGAGAAAGGTGTTGGAGATGAAAACGGTGACAGAGTTCAAAAAAGTGTGGGAAGAGCACAGAGGATCTAGAATCAGAAAATAATAGTAAATACTGAACTAAGGCCAGTACTGGGCAGACTTGCACGGTCTGTGTCTGTATATGGCCATTTGGTAGAGGATGGGCTGGGGAGGGCTTCAGTGGCTGGGAGGGTGTAGATCAGGGGTCTCAAAGTCCCTCCTTGAGGGCCACAATCCAGTCGTTTTTTCAGGATTTCCGCAATGAATATGCATGAGATCTATGTGCATGCACTGCTTTCAATGCATATTCATTGGGGAAATCCTGAAAACCCAACTGGTTTGCGGCCCTCAAGGAGGGACTTTGAGATCTCTGGTGTAGATGGACTGGAGTAATTGGAACCTAAGAACAGTATCGGGCAGAGCTTTGGATTCTTGCCCAGAAATAGCTAAGAAGAAGAAGAAAAAAAACAACAACAACAAATTTGTAGATTGAAGCAGGTTGGGCAGACTAGATAGACCATTCGGCTCTTTAGCTGCCACCATCTACTATGTTACTATGGAGCCGTGGCTGGCACTAAAAACTGCACTACGGTTTTGTAAAATGGGGGATTGTTAGAAGTAAAACATGCCTATTAGAGAATCTTTGCAAGTATCCTTTTTGTCACCATATCTAAAGAGGCACCCACAGTCGTTACTAAGTAAATTTTATTTTTCAGGTCTCTTTCTTCTAGTGTGCCCTTTGAAGCCAACGGCAAGAAAGTGTGGGTTAATATTTAAACCCCACAGTCAGCATATTTGTAAGGGGGTCCTTTTACACAGCTGCGGCAAAAAGTGACCTCAGCGTGCCCTTACACAGGTCTTTCCCACACACGAGACCATTTTTTTGGCACAGATAGAAAATGTCCGATTTTCCATTTCCTGATTTAATGGCCATGCGCTAATGTTGCCATTAGCACACAGCCATGGACAAAAATTGGCAATTTGAGCATTTGCCGCCCCCTGTTTTGTAGGCAGTAAGGGCCAGATTGTATACACAGCGCCAAGCGGCTCCTACATGGTAGGTGCTGCTCAGCGTGGATGTCAATCCCAAATCAGCGCCATTTATAGAATCAAGCCTAGCGGTGCCTAAGTGGACTTAGGCACTGTTAGGTGTCCCATTAGGCCAGATTTTCATTCGCCTAATTTGGCGGCACCTATGTTGGATGCCTAATAATGCCTAAGCCAACCACACCTATTCTCAGCACATAACCATGCCTACTTTTAAACACATTTGTACTGTGACACTAAACTTATTTAAATCTTCAAGAAAGAGGCAATGATATATCAAACACCCTATATATGCTGGCCAATAAACCACATATCTTCACACCTCATTCATATTTTATTTCAACTCGATCCTCAGCAAGGCCATCTTCCCACTCAGTGTTCACTCATAGTGGGTGGCTTTATGCCTCAAATCGTCACTGGATCATTCAATCTTTTTTTAGGATTTTATCTTTATAAATTTTTTCTTTCTGTTTTCATTCTTCTCTTCTCTTAATATTTATAATCTTTAGTATCAATCTTAAGATCTCCTTTTATCAAGGTGCGCTACGGGGGTTAGCACGTTGGACATTTCATCACGCGCTAACCTCTGCGGCAAGCCAAAATACTAACGCTTCGTCAATGGAGGTGTTAGTGGCTAGTGCAGCAGGTGGTTTAATGCGCGGTATTCCATGTGTTAAACCCCTAATGCGCCTTGATAATAGGATCCCTTAGCTTCTGGACATAATTCAAAAAAGGGAGATAAACCGATATGTTTCACCCATCTATTACCAGCAGTTTCCTCAAGGCTATCACTCCCTGCAGTTATGAGGAATATATTAATCTTACATCCTTCCATTTAAAACCAATCAATAACTTATCAATGTTTTATTTAAAACTTTCTTTCTTCCTTACTTCATGATTAACACTCCATTCTGAACAGACCATTATGCTCCACAGAAATGGAGGATATAAGATTAATATATTCCTTCTCATAATTGCAGAAGAACGCATGTTTAAGTGCTTTTAGGGCTTCCTTGATGCAGCCCCGTTGGACGAAACATAATGTCATGTTGGAAGCGACAGGATGTGATAGTCAGTAGAAGCAGCTGGTGCTTGCACTTTGAAGTTGAACACCTCTAGAATTTCAGATACGTTTAAAAAAAAATACCATTGTGTTTAATTGTGAAGAAATGTTGATGTGGAGATTTGATATCATTACATTTTTGGTGAAAGTGCACGGTTGGTTGGTGAAAAAAAAGAAGAAAAAAAAAAGCAACATTATTTATATTATATGGACCAATGATGATTTGACACAAGTCCAACCTGTTGGAGATTTGGATCTGATCTGGCAAGTGCCATCTGAAGGTCCTAAAAAAAAAAAGAAAACTGGAGATCATTTTCAGTACCATTTCTTTGATATTGTCTGTACTGAATGGTCAGAATTGGCAGTGAAAACGAGCACCTAGTTTCTGATCCTGAACTTAGGCACCACTGGGCTGCTACAATTAAAGCGCCATTTATAGAATTCGCCAGTAAGGGTTCACATGCTAATCCTGTGCTAGTCAGTTAGCATGTGGCAATACCGGCTGTGCTTAACTGATACGTGCAGACATGCCCACTCTCCACCCCTAGACAGGGGCACTCAGCCCTCAAAAATGTACAGTATTTTTAGCCTCAGTGTACCAAATGGTATGCTACTTTAAACTGCGATCAACAAATGTTAGTACTATTGCTTACAAAAGTTTTGTAAAAATGTTTCTAAGCCTGGCAATTGCATTTTAATAATCCAGGTATATTCCAATGCTGCTGTCCATAGAATCAGTGGTGCTGAATATACGTTGACATTTCTAACCACCATCCCTTTACACTACAGCTTTTTTGCCATCCTAACATAAACTGCTTAACTATATGAATAGAGGCTAAATGTCGATACTTTCTCACCGTTCCCTCTAAGCTGGGTGGGAGTCCTCCACCAACAGCCCTGCCAGTATGGGGTAGGGGTGCTGTTTTACTATCACATTCTCAATAATGAGGAGCAGACAAACTCTGCAGGACTCCAGGTAAACCTGCCTGTCTGTAACAATTGAAAACACAATATTGAAACACCATTCTCTACGAATACCTCTCTGAGACTAAATGGGTCAGATTACCCAATTAACCCTACAATCAAAATCCTTGGCATCACCTTGGACCGAAGCTTGTCTTTTGAAGACCACACTAACGCCCAGGTTAAAAAGTGTTTTTCCACTCTATGGAAACTTCGTACCATTAAACATTAATTTGATTTCTTCTCTTTTCGGTTGCTGGTCCAATCTCTGATCTTAAGTACCTTAGACTAGTGCAACATTATATACTTGGGATCTTTCAAGAAAACCATCAAACGACTGAAAATCGTTCAAAATATTGCAGTTCATCTCATTTATGGCCTCAAGAAATCGGCCCATGTAAGCCCTTATTACAAAAAAACTACACTGACTGCCTGTGGAAGCAAGGGTCATCTTTAAGTTTGCTTGCCTTTGCTTAAAAACCATAATAGGATCATCCCCAATCTATCTGTCTCATCATTTTGAATTTCCAGGCACAACCTGTACACGCAGTGCCTACTTGTTGGCCTTTCCATCCTTGAAGGACTGTATCTACAAGAGATTCTTTGTCAGAACATTATCATTCCAAGCAGGCAAATGGAACAAATGTTTAACCAATTTATCTCAAACACACTTTCTTATCAAACTTTCAGGAAGTCAATCAAAACTTATCTCTTTGATAAATTTCTCTGACCCCACTCCTGCCTTGATGTACTTTTAGACCATTTCCAGATAAATTTGTCCAATCTTAACATACTAATACATCTTAACATACCAATGTAACCTCGAACAGCTTTCTGTTATATCGCTGTTTGTATACAGTCTCTTCCTCTGTAAACCACTTTGAACTGTTTGTGATATAGCGGTATATAAAAATAAAGTTATTATTACTGGCAGCAATGTAGTTGGTGGACTCCTGCTCAGCATAGAGGGAAGAGTGCTATTCATATGAGGGTTCACTGAAAAGTTCTCAGTTCAACCAACAAAGTTGGGGCAGTCTCCTCTTAGTCCAGTGATTTTCCATTTTATTTTCATTCTGTATTTTTCAGGCAGAATGGAAAAAAAAATGGAAAATCACTGGCCTAAGTAAGTAGACCTCAATGGAGACTGCCCCACCTTTGTTGGTTGGGCTGAGAACTTTTCAGTAGTCCCTTGGATAGTTGGGTAGAATGTTGTCTTTCAGCCTGGCAGCCTACAGATGGAGGACACTTCTGTAATACAGGTGCCTCATATTTATTCAATTTTCTATACCGTTCTCCCAGGAAAGCTCAGAATGGTTTACATGAATTTATTCAGGTACACTATCATTTTTCCCTGTCTGTCCTCACAATCTATCTAATGAATCTGGAGCAATGGGGGGATTAAGTGACTTGTCCAGGGTCACAAGGAGCAGTGTGGATTTGAACTCACAACCTCAAAGGTCACGCTCCTGCGTTGTGCATCGCTCTTCTAAAGACACAGGCAGCCATCCCGGAGAACATGCTGGACCACCACTAAAAAAGATACTCGGGGTGGGGGTGCAGTGTATTCGGTCCATAAGATGCACCCCCTTTTTGGGGATGAAAAAGTACATCTTATGATCCGAAAAATACAGTATATATAGGGATGAGGTATGAGCAGAACACTTACACACATACATCCCTTCTGCGAGTCCCTAAATGTTAGGTATGCTGCTATCTGGTTTTGATAGTATTCTACAGTATAATAGAAACCAAGCATCCAGGTTCCATGGCAGAGTAGGAACATCTTCAGGGCACCTACATGGAAGTGTCCAATTGTAATATTGCTTCCATAGTGCCTGGACAATTAGTGAGAATTTTCAGTGGTTCTGTTCTGGTCATGAAGCTGAAAATTGAATTGTTTGGGATTTATACATTGGCTGCCTGATTCTATAAATGGCGCCTAACTTGTAGGTGCTGGTCAGCACGGTTGTCAATCAACCACTAGGTCCTGCTTATAGAATCGTGCTTAGCTGCCCCTAGGCGTCCTTGTGGTAGATGCCGGTGTAGTAGGGCAGGGTTTTCCTGGCCTAATTTACCAGTACCTAACACAGATGCCAAGTGATACCTAAGCCAATCACAAAAAGGAGGAATGGAGGTAAAGTTATGAGTATCATACCAAATACAAAAAAAAGTTCTCCATTAATTGAAAAAGCTGGCTAAGCGCCAAAATGATGCTTAAAAGCAAAAGAAAAAGCCTCAGCTTGTTGGTGAGGTAAATCAACACTCTACCACCCAAACATCACAGGGATAAAAGATGTTTGTCGGTTACAAATGCAGCGAGGATTTTACCGTTAGTCTCACTAGGTGTTCTGCGTGTAGCTGATGATCGTTTCGTGGCTAGCAGCGCCATTTCTTCAGGGCCTCACAGTCAATATAACTATCTGATCAGTGATTACTGAAAAAGCAGAGGAAACCTTGAGTTTCTGTGCTGCATCTTTAAAAAGGTGTTAATGTCCAGGTGGCAAGGCAAGCTGTGAAGTGGAAGAATCGCCAGTCACAGAATAAAGATAAGTACATTGTGTATATCTAGATATATAAGAGGGTGATATAGATGACTGGGACATTGTTGTGGCTATAAGGGTCCGGTGGTTACTCTTGCCTACCCCGTGGCATTTTGGGTTAGGGGTCTGAGCACATCATATTTTTATATATATATTTTTTCAAAATATTATATTGAATGAAGAGTGGACTTTTTTGGAGCAATGAATATGCATGAGATAAATTTGCATGCATGACCTTCGTTTTATGCAACTATATCTCAAGCATATTCATTGTATATGGGTGTGTCCTGAGGACTGGGTTGAGAAGCCCCGCCCTACTAGGAAGTCCAGCAGTTTAGCAGATAAAAACATGTCTCTCCTATTAATAAGTTCAGAATGAGACACTTTCAGTGCATGCCTTACACTTTCCCCTAACAACTTCTAGCATTTTTTTGTCATATTTTGTTTCAGCTATTTTGCACCCTCGATTGCATCTATCATAGTCTTTCATCCTATACATTCACTGTTGGATTTAATATTCAGATCCCCTGACATTTGAAACCTAAAAAACCGACAAGCTATTTTAAACAATTACCAAAACTAAGTATGCCTATTTTCTTGGAGATATTCCATAAAACCTAATGTTCAGAGGGAAAAAAAATTCTCATAAATGTCAAAAAGTGCTGTGGGCAGAAAAAAATGAGGGGCAGGAATATTTTCTTGATTTGTTGTAGCAATTTATAGATTTCAGGAAGTGGTTTTTAAGAATGCTAAATGTTCTGGAATCACAGCTGTTACTGATCAGTGATTGAGCTAGACTAGTGTTATTGCACCATGTTCCTGCTTGTACCTAGAGAGCACTAAAGCCTCAATATAATAAAAAGCACCTGCATTTTAAATGAAATTTCAATTGAAAAACTTAACAGCCCTTCAAATTGCAGAATTTAACGCAGCCCAGTAAAGCTTAAATAACACTTTGCCTCCAAAGGCTGAGGGGTTTTGCATTCAAGGTGACTTGATTGTGTCGTGTGGCAAAATTATTTACAATTAAGGAATTTCTCTGGAGGGCTGCAGCATATTTGCTGCTCCACAACACCTATGCAGGCATATGGTCGGTGTTTCTCAGTATTCATGGAGGCTCCTGAACCTTTATGGTAATTGAATCAGAGTGCTGAGAGGAGCAAGCATAAAAACCTGTTAACCTAAAGGTCAGCTTTATGCATTGTTTATTTATCAGTAGGTGAAGGAGCTAAATCGGCAGCTTCTGTCATAGTCACAGTAAAAAATCACCTGTAATATTAACAGGGAGTAGATAAATTGCAAAACATGGAACAGAATTATAAACAGAGTGAAGTAAAATGTTGAATATATAATGAGGAAAGCAGCCAGACATTTTTACTGGGTTGTAAAATACGTGGCTTTGTTATGACTGCACTATAGACTGTAATTAGTGGCTTAAGGTCTAGAAAAATGTTGAAACAAAAGCTGGGATTTCTCTGTGTATTTTATGCTGTGAGTCAGAGCTCCTGTGATTTCTATGTTTGTGAAACGGAAAATTCCGTTCGTAAAATTGTTCACAAGCGGTTTTTAATGTTATCCATAACTGGTCCTCAAAAAAAAAATATATATATCTCATTACTGAATCTTACCTATATGTTTGTTGTACATAACCAGTTTATATATTTCAGTTGGCAATGGCTTAGTAATTTTTCAATGCAGTTACTAATTTTACTTGTATAAAAAGTATAAATCATATGACCAGGTCCAGCACATCTATTGTATATGAAGTCATTACCTGGAATCATCTGTCAAAGCCCAACAGTAATATAACTTCTTAAAACATTGATTAATAAAAGGTCAACTGCTGCGGGTAGTGTCAGGAGACGGCTCCAATTATACCATATTTTGCTTACAGCCATAATCAGCTTATCAGTTCCAAGCTGCAGGACAGACATTTATTTTGTTACTTATCGAAAATTCTTTTTATTCTGCTTCAAGCTACCAAGAAGTTATCACAGCAATTCACATTTACTTCATCCAAATGGCTTTAGCAGAAAATTGTAGAATACCAGTTTTCCTGTTAATTACAAGGGACGGGCAGTCGAATTTTTTTGGATTGTTTTTGGATTTTTTTTCTGTGTATTCTTTTGGTTCGTTATGAATGTTGTTGACAAGAGGGTACGCTTTTGCAAAGGAGTACGCACTATCCCCTGGATTTTATAAAGGCCCCCCCCCCAAATATGCACACAGTCTTGAGATGCACACATAACTAAGGGGCTCCTTTTACGAAGGCGCGCTAGCGGTTTTAGCGCACGCACTGGATTAGCACACGCTGGCTGAAAAACGACCACCTGCTCAAGAGGAGGCGGTAGCGGCTAGCGAGCACGGCATTTTAACACGCTCTATTCCGCGCATTGAGGCCCTAACGTGCCTTCATAAAAGGAGCCCTAAATCAGGTAACAAGTCGATTAACATCAATAATTGGCTGCCAACAATCAATTACAATCACAAACAATCACGAACAGCGCTAGCATGGTTTAAATCATTTCTGTCTGATCGCACATGTTAAGTTTCCTTTAATCATATCTCTTCTAAAAAGAAACATCTTTGTGAAGTCCTGCAGGGATCCATTCTATCTCCTCTGGTTTTTAATATATTCATCAGTCCACTTGCATCTATTATACAGAACTGTAATATATCTTTTCACATGTATGATGAAGATATTCTCTTGCTTTATCATACCGATGCTTTCTTCTCTGACATTTCTCCACTGCAAAAATGATTAGACAAAGTTGCTAACTGGTTACATTCAAACTGTTTAGTATTAAGTCACAAAAAAAAAAAAAAAATCCCCACACACCCTGATGGCTCACTGGTCACCTCCCATTTTCTATATTACTTTTTTAAGGACCATTGATATCCCTGTTACTCAATTTCGTTATTTAAGAGTCATAGTAGACTCAAGGTTGACGTTTAATTCATATGTTTCAAATCTCTGCAAGATGAGATTTTGTTTATCCTTAGAAAGCTAGGTACCATTCATCCTTTTTTTGATTAAAAAAAATTATTTCCACAAGTTTCCAAGATTTATTAAAAATTTGATACAACACTTATAGAAACTTTCTAAGCGATTACATAATAAAATTGGAGAAAAGGAGCATTTTTTTTTTTTTTTAAAACCAGACATCGACTTTAACTTACTTGAAGTTCAGGGAAGTAGGGGAAGAACTGCAAATTAATACAGAAAAGAAAAACATAAAAGGTTAAAAACAATAGGGTAAAGGACTAAAAGCTGCCAGACTGAGACTTGATTGAGACCACACTTAGTACTCTTAAGAACATAAGAACATAAGAAGAACATAAGAAGTTGCCTCCACTGGGTCAGACCAGAGGTCCATCTCGCCCAGCGGTCTGCTCCCGCGGCGGCCCATCAGGTCCACGACCTGTGAAGTGGTTTCTGACCACTTCTATAACCTACCTCAAGTTCTATCTGTACCCCTCTATCCCCTTTTCCTCCAGGAACCTATCCAAACCCTCCTTGAACCTCTGTACAGATTTCTGGCCTATCACATCCTCCGGAAGCGCGTTCCATGTGTCCACCACCCTCTGGGTAAAAAAGAACTTCCTAGCATTTGTTCTAAACCTGTCCCCCTTCAATTTCTCCGAGTGCCCCTAGTGTTTGTGGCTCCCCTTAGTTTGAAGAATCTGTCCTTATTCACTTTCTCTATGCCCTTTAGGATTTTGAAGTTTTCTATCATGTCCCCTCTAAGTCTCCTTTTCTCCAGGGAGAACAGCCCCAGCATTTTTAACCTGTCAGCGTATGAAAAATTTTCCATACCTTTTATCAGTTTAGTCGCCCTCCTCTGCACTCCCTCTAGTACCGCCATGTCCTTCTTGAGGTACGGTGACCAGTATTGAACACAGTACTCCAGGTGCGGGCACACCATTGCGCGATACAGCGGCATGATGACTTCTTTCGTCCTGGTTGTGATACCTTTTTTGATGATGCCCAGCATTCTGTTTGCTTTCTTTGAGGCTGTCGCACACTGCGCCGATGATTTCAGTGATGTGTCGACCATCACCCCCAGGTCCCTCTCAAGGTTACTCACCCCTAGCAGTGTTCCCCCCCATTTTGTAGCTGAACATCGGGTTCTTTTTCCCTACATGCATGACCTTGCATTTCTCTACGTTAGAACTCATTTGCCACTGTTTTGCCCAGTCTTCCAGTCTCGTTAGGTCCCTTTGCAGGTCTTCACAGTCTTCCGTGTTTCTAACGCTGCTGCAGAGTTTGGTGTCATCAGCAAATTTGATAACCTCACATTTTGTCCCCGTCTCCAGATCGTTAATAAATATATTGAACAGTAGAGGTCCCAGCACCGACCCCTGTGGAACTCCGCTTGTGACCCATTGCCAGTCTGAGTATTGGCCCTTTACTCCAACCCTCTGTTTCCTGCCTGCCAACCAGTGTTTGATCCATCGGTGGATATCCCCTTGCACCCCGTGGTTCCACAGCTTTTTAAGTAGCCGTTCGTGAGGTACCTTGTCGAAGGCTTTTTGGAAGTCAAGGTAAATGATGTCTATGGATTCCCCCTTATCCATCTGGCTGTTTATTCCCTCAAAGAAGTACAGCAAGTTCGTGAGGCATGACCTTCCCTGGCAGAAGCCATGCTGGCTCGCCTTCAGTTGTCCATTGTTTTCTATGTGTTCGCAGATTGTGTCCTTTACCATTGCTTCCATCATCTTTCCCGGAACCGAGGTCAAGCTCACAGGCCTGTAGTTTCCCGGGTCACCCCTTGATCCCTTTTTAAAGATGGGCGTGACATTTGCTATTTTCCAGTCCTCTGGGATCTCCCCAGTTTTTAGGGAGAGGTTACATATTTGGCGAAGTGTCTCTGCTATTTCGTTTCTCAGTTCTTTTAGTACCTTTGGGTGGATGCCGTCCGGGCCCGGTGATTTGTCGCTCTTCAGTCTGTCTATCTGCCTGAGAACATCCTCTTTGCTTACCTCTAGTTGTACCAGCCTTTCATCGTGTTCTCCGCTTATAATCACCTCGGGTTCTGGGATATTGGATGTGTTCTCTCTGGTGAAGACTGACGAGAAGAATTTGTTTAACCTGTCAGCTATCTCTTTTTCCTCCTTTATCGCTCCTTTCCTGTCTCCGTCGTCCAGTGGTCCCACTTCCTCTCTGGCTGGTTGTTTCCCTTTCACATACCTGAAGAAGGGTTTGAAGTTTCTTGCTTCTCCTGCCAGTCTTTCCTCATATTCTCTCTTTGCTTTCTTGACCTCTCGATGGCATTCTTTCTGGTGTCTTTTGTGCTCTTCCTGGTTTTCCTTTGTTGGTTCCTTTTTCCATTTCTTGAAGGATGATTTCTTGTCACTTATCGCCTTTTTAACTGCAGTAGTTATCCATGCTGGGTTTCTAGTTCGATTTTTTTTGCACCCTTTCCTAAACCTTGGGACGTACAGGTCTTGCGCCTCGAGCACTGTGCTTTTAAGCAGTGTCCAGGCTTCCTTTACGGTCTTCACTTTCCCTGAGCTGTTGCTGAGCTTTTTTCCTACCATTTTCCTCATGTCTTTGTAGTTTCCTTTTCTGAAGTTGAGTGCTGTCGTTCTGGTTCTTTTCACCTTTGATGTTATCAAAATGATAACATGTATCAATTTTTATAATTAGAGAATGACATAGGGACAAATTTGTCCCATCCCCGTGGGATTTATCTCCATCTCCGTCCTGTCACCATGAGTTCTGTCCCTGTCCCGTCCCTGCAAGCTCTGTCCTCATCTGCGTAAGCCTCGAGCACAATTAAAAGGTGCTTCCCCTAATCAGGGCTTGAACAAATAGCAAAGCAGTCTCAACCAAAGCATATTCAATTACATTTTTAATTGTCCCCTTTTGGATTGTTAGCTCCCTGACGCAACCTAATTCTAGGCGAAACGTGGCCATAACAGGCAGGTTTCAATTGACTGTTCTTCAATAAGACAGTCTGGTTTTTGTATAGTTAAATAATTTATTTATAATTTGTAATCACATCATATGTATTATTATATTAAGAATGAAGATGAGGATGGGAGAAAATGATTGTTTAATGTAATAATTTTATAGTGAATAGTGTGTTTTGTGCAGTTTTTCTGATTTACCATTTGTATTGCACTATCAAAGTTTGAAAATCAATAAAGATTTAAAAAAAAAAAAAAGATCTTCGATTAGAGAACTCTCTTGAAAAATTTAAAGCCAAACTTAAAACTTGTCTTTTTAAAGATGCCTTTACTCTTTAGCACCAGCCTCTGCTTCTCAAACCTTTAATTTCTTTGAAGCCTTGAAACATCAAATGCTTCTTCTGAAGCGATCCCCATCCTAATGTTTTACCACTCTCCATTTACCTTCCTTTTTTTAATTAATTTTACTTTGATGTATTTTAAACAACTTCTCCCTCCCCAACTTCCCTTTTGTTCAATGTACCGTTAATGTGAATTTGTCTAGTATTTTTAATATTTGATAAAATATTGCTTTTATTTACCAATTTTGTTTTCTACAATCTTTATATATTGTACACTGTTTAGACGGTTGCTTTGATAGACGGTATATCAAAAATAAAGAAACTTGAAACTAGTGGATGAATATTCTATTTGCCTAATCAATGGAATCACTAAAAGGTTTTGCTGTAAAGAAACGAGTGTACGTATTGATGAGTAATGTATTAAATAGATATAATGTGCCAAATGGAAGTTAAGCACCCAAGCAGGGGTAAACATCTTCCATAATTTAGCGCCTAACTGCATAACTGCAAAGAGGTCGTACATGTGGGTGGGGCATAGGCAGGATACACACTTTGGTACCAAACTTATAGAAAAACTGTAGGTTGTGCACCTAGATGACAACATTTTTGCCTTTTGCAGAGAGTAAGTTTGGTGCCTAAATGTTATCATTAACTGGAAAGATGGTGTAAATAACATGAAGAAAGACTTGGCAAAGCTGGAATTTGGCAGCTAAGATTAAATGCTAAGAAAAGCAAGGTCATGCATTTGGGCTGCAAAAGCCCGAGGGAACACTTTAGGAGGTGAAGAAGGTTTGTGCATGAAAGAGGAATGAGACTTGGGTGTGATAGTATGCAATGATCTTAAGGCGGCCAAACAAGTTGAAAAGGTGACAGAGAAAGCTAGAAGGATGCTAGGGTGCATAGGGAGAGTAAGAAAAAGGAGGTATTGATGCTCTTGTCATAAGACTCTGATGAGACCTCATTTAGAATATTGTGTACAATTCTGGAGACCATACCTTCGAAAAGATATGAACAAGATGGAGTCAGTCTAGAGGAAGGCTACTAAAATGGTCAGTGGTCTTCATTATAAGGTGTATGGGTACAGACTTAAATATTTCCATATATATGCTTTGGAGGAAAATGGGATGGGGAGATTGTGGTAGAGACGTTTAAATACCTACATAGCATAAATGTGCCTGAGGCCAATCTCATTCATTGAAAGGAAATTCTAGAATGTGAGGGCATAAGATAAAATTAAGAGGCGATAGGCTTAGGAGTAACCCAAGGAAATAATTTTTGTACAGAATGGTAGAAGCATGGAATAGTCTCCTGATAGAGGTGGTGGAGACAGAGATTGTGTCTGAATTCAAGAAAGCATGGAACAGGCACGTAGAATCTCTTAAGGAGAGGAGGAGATAGTTAATGTTGTGGATGAGCAGATTAGTTGGGCCATTTGGCCTTTATCTACCATCTATGTTTCTTTGTCCCTAGAGGGCTTAAAATCTATTTTTGTATCAGGCTATCTGAGGCAATGGAGAGTTAAGCAACTTGCCCAAGAGCACAAGGAGCACAGTGGGGTTTGAAGCAGGCACCCCTTGATGTCAGGGCTGATGATCAAACCATTAGGCTACTCTTCCACTCCTAAATATGGCGCCCAAATGCAGAATCTGTACCCCCAGATGCCATTACATTATAGAATACTTTTAGGGCCAGATTCTGTGACCGGCGCTAATAAAAGTGTGTTAAAAGCGGCCGAAAACCACGTGTCAATCGCGCATCAGTGCTGGTTTCAGAATCACGCCTATGGGAAAGATAGGCACCAGAAATCTAAGCCAGGGTTTTCCGGGCCTACATTTCCAGTGCCTATCTTTGCGTGAATTGCGCCTACATAGGTGCTTTAGTTGACCATGCCTAGTTTGGCATTCAATGGCATAAAGCACCTAAGTGGGCCCAATTCTGGTGCTTTTTATTTAGGCACTTCAACCTTGCTGGTGGGAATGGCTACCGGCCAAATACCCCTATGCCAGCTAACTGCCAATATTGCACAACATAGCTGGTCACCACCAATATTTATCGGGTTGCTGGCTAAGTCTAGCAGCCTGATAGACCCACCTAAAAAGCAGGTGTGTCTTTGACTGTTAGGCTTTAGCTGGCAAGCCAATGAATATTGGCTTTGCTGGTTAGTTCAGACACGGCTACACCGAACCGGGGAATTTAATGCTGTTGGTCTAGGACAGGTGAAATATCAGACTAACTTCCATATAATAAATAATACATAGAAATTTGGTGTGGGGCATATGGTTCATGGATGAATTCAGTCCTTGCTTTCCAAACTTATATCCCACTGAATATAAGTGTAATCTTGCTTATGTTGGGGGGGGGGATGAGCCTTTTATGCCGGAAAGCAACGGGACATCAGAACTGGCACAGAATCTCTGAGACAACACGAAGCCATCTGCTAGTTCCAATTTAATCCTCAAAAAATCTGGCTCGTCCTCACTACATATGTTTCTAAATTATTGTCGAAGCAATTCAGTTTTGTTTAAAGAAGAAACTACCCTGGCTTGAGCAACTGAGTTTTGCAAGATGAAAAAATAGTAAAAGCAATATAAAAATGATCATTACTAAAAATAAAAATATTCAGCTATGCTCAAGACAAATGTTAATGGAAATGAAAATAGGAGTTCTAAGAAATTAGAAATAGTTTCAAACTCCTCTTAACCGGGAAAGGATAGCAATGTTACATGCCTACCTAAGAAGTTTTCAATTATTCACACCATTCAGTAGGGAATGAGCTCTGGAGGACAGCATAACTACCATTGTTTTGGCTTGCATACAAACGTCATTCAAGGGAAATTAGTGTATCCAAACAAGAGGGATTTTGTAGCTTCGAAGCCTCTTTTGTGTAAACACACACATGCTTCCATGGATTCAGTCTTGTACTAATGCCAAAAGTGTTGGAAGAGTGGTTCTCTCATCAGAACGCAAAGCAGAGAGCATTTACATAAACATGAGACATTAATCTGTTAATAATATACTATGACTTTAAACATACACAGATTGAACATTCTTCTAAAGCTAATTTTAAAGAAGGAATCAATGCAGATGGCTCAGTGGGATGGACAGGAAATACAGTACTTTCAATCAAAATTAAATAGGAAACTCATATATATATATATATATATATATATATATAAATTAAATAGGAAACTTATATATATATATATATATATATAAAAATCAACACATAAAAGTACAAAATTCACAGAGAAATATCGGTTATCATTACAAACCAGTTGGGGTTTTTTTCCCCCAGATCATTAGTCTAAATAGCTGCCCAATGGTTTTCATTTAATCAAACTTAACTGAGCCCCCCCAAAAAGTCAAATAGAGTCTTGACAAACTGCAGAATGGAAATTCTGGTATGGCCGGAGTTTTGCCTCATGGCTGGATATATTTTGCTGAATTCAAGAATTAATGAACTGTCTCACTGACCAAACATATTCATGGAAAAAATAACACTGGACAAGAAAGCTTTTGATTCTTGAACACTTTCAGGTATATCTTACAGATTTTTGGCTACTGATCATGAAAATCACATTTAAAATTGAAACATAGAAACATGATGGCAGGTAAAGGCCAAATGTCCCATCTAGACTGCCCATCTGCAGTTATCATTATTTCTTTCTCTGAGAGAACCCATGTGCCTATCCCAGGCCCTCCTGAATTCAGACATAGTCTCTATCTCCACCACCTCTTCTGGGAGACTGTTCCATGCATCTACCAGCCTTTCTGTAAAAAGGTATTTCCTTAGATTACTCTGGAGCCTATCACCTCTTAACTTCATCCTATACCCTCTCATACACAATATTCTAAATGAGGTCTCACCAAAGTCTTATACAGGGGCATCAATACCTCCTTTTCCTACTGGCCATACTTCTCCCTATGCAACCTAGCATCCTTCTAGCTTTCGTCATCACCTTTTCAACCTGTTTGGCCACTTTAAGATCATCACTTACAATCACACCCAAGTCCCGCTCTTCTGTTGTGCACATAAGTTCTTCATCCCCAAACTGTACCGTTCCCTCGGGTTTTTGTAGCCCAAATGCATGATCTTGCATTTCTTAGCATTAAATTTTAGCTGCCAAATTTCAGCTTTGCCAAGTCTTTCTTCATGTTATTTACACCATCCAGCATGTCTACTCAATTACAGATTTTGGTATCATCCGCAAAGAGACACATCTTACCCAACAATCCTTCAGCAATATCGTTTATAAAAATGTTAAAAAGAACAGGCCCAAGAACAGAACCTTGAGGCACATCACTGGTAACATCTCTTTCCTCAGAGCGATCTCCATTGATCACTACGCTCTGTAGCCTTCCACTCAACCAGATCCTAACCCAGCCCGTCACTTTGGGACCGTTTTAACAAAAAAGCAGATTTTTACAATTTCTGATTATACTTTCAGGCTAATGCAATTAATAATTAAGTACTGACACCAAGATTAAAGAAGGCATTTTTGTTGGTCCACAGATCAGACACTATCAATGACAAGAGATATGAAGATCTGTTAGTCGGGCCAGAAAAAAATCGCCTGGAAAGCATTCAAGGATGTTGTTGAGAATTTTCTTGGCAGTTACAGAGCACAAAATTATATTCAACTGGTTGATAAACTTCTTAGAGCATACAAAAATCATGAAGTGCAACATGTCACTGAAGATGCACTTTCTACATTCTCACTTGGACTTCTTCCCCGCAAATCTCGGGGCAGTCAGCGACGAACATGGCGGAAGGTTTCACCAGAAGATTGCCACTATGGAAAAAAAGATATCAGGAAAACTGGAATCCACCAATGCTGACTGTTGGACACTGCAACGAGATGCACCGGACACTGAGTCCAAATTAAAAACAGCAGGAAAACACTTTTAGCCACGGTAAACTATCACTGCGTATCAGAAACTTTGTGCATTAAAACATGCTTTAGTCAATTAAAGGTGAGGTCTACCGACCAAAAACTATTACGAATCCCTTCTATCAAAGAATTTTATAATACTCGAAAAATTAATTTTACAGTTGTTGCCCCTACACTATGGAATGCTTTACCTCAACAACTTAGAGAAGAACAACATTTAGATAAATTCAAGATCAATTTGAAGACATTTCTATTTCAGGATGCATTCTCTCTGTCTTAGTTTTTATTTTTTATAGTTAATTTTTTTTTTTTTTTCTTCCTCTTCCCTCTTCTCCCCATCTACTTTATTCATAAACTCTTCTGAATCCAATTCATATATCCAACCGCTTTAAAAAAGCGATCCTACCCAAATTGTTTTTTCCCATCCCTACTTCTCCCTTTCTTCTCTAAAATATGTAACTTTCCCCCTCCCTCTCCCTCTTATCCACACGTTCATGTTAGTCAAATTATGTTTTAATGTTCACTCACTACATTTTATAACTAAACTTTTATAAATCTTATTGTAAACCGGCCAGATACTTTGTGATGGTCGGTATATTAAAAAGTCAATAAACTTGAAACTTAAACTTAAACTTGGAACAGACTGTAGTCGAGGGTGGGAGGAAGGGAAGCCGCATCTATCTCCTGGGATCGTGTATCGAAAGGGCGACCTCCCTTCCGCTCACCACTATCCCCCTAACCCCCCTCCCCCCCCCGCTTCTTCGTTGATTGGCCCTTCCTTCTCCTCCTTTCCCCCTCCCCCCCATCCTTTTCGCTCCGGCTTCGGCCGATTTGGCCGCGCTCCTCCCTATACGGAATCGGAGCTTGTTCTTTCTCAAAATTCCTACGTGGCACAATCAGTAGGAAATTATATTTGTGTTTATTTTGAAGGGGCCTAACATAACCACCAATTTGTTTGAAGTAAGCAAAACTTTTGGAAAAATTTATTGTCCAGTGTAATTCAACTTACAAATTCCGTGGACCAGCATCACACTTGCATTTTTATCACAGCTTCTAGCCTCCAGACAATTTATAAAAACTGCATACAATCAGGCAAATAGCGTTATTTGAATGATGCACTGACATCAGTAGCCAATGAAACATTTTGGGAGAACATCAATCAGCTGGTATCTCTTGGTAATGATAAGCAAACAATCAAGGGACATGTTGAAGTCTACACTGATTGCAGTTTATTTTCTTATCAAATGATAATCCAGTCCTGAAATAAGTATGAGTACTTTATCCGTTCACAGAAAGAACCTCGCACAATGAAGGCTACTTTCTATAAGTCGTGCTAGCAGCTAGATGAACATTTTGGTGTGTGTAAAACTAAGCAAGTACTGTATTTAAAAAAATTGACATTGATGTTCACACTACTAAAACCCTTTACAATATTGTATAGAATGGAAATAAATTATCTAACTAAACAAATATCCTCGCTATCTAATATAATAAAACGCTAGACCGCGCATGCGCACTTCCTATGTGTGTGCCGGTTTTCCGTGAGCTGTAGCGACACATAGGAAGAGCGCATGTGCGGCTTACAGTCTGGAGCGGTGAGCGGTGGCTACTCTCACAATCCCCGCCTGCGTTTATTGCTCTTGACGTTGCCGCGATGTAAGGACCTGCAGGTAGGACTGCGCATGCCCCTACAGTACTCTCTCCGCTCTCTCTCTTCCTCCCCCCCCCCGAGGCGGATGTCGACCGCGGCGGCCCGAGTTGGATGTCGGCCGCGGCGGCCCGAGTCGGATGGCGGCTGCGGCGGCTGCTGGCTGCTGTGGCTGTCGGCGGCTGCAGGCCACGGCAACCAAACCCGGAAAGCATTTTAACATAAGTAGGAAGGAAGGTATGAGGAAGGTATGGGGGGAGGAAAATACTGCACAGGAAAGTGGGGTGGGAGGGAAATGCTGCAACACACGGAAATGGAGGGGCAGAAAAGGGGTTGATGGACAGGGGAAGTGAACAGGGAGGGGGGGGCAGAAAAATGAAGACAGGCATACTGCTGGACAAATGATGGACAGGGGGAGGTAAAACAAAGGGAGAAGGGCTTCTGCTGGATAAGGTGAGCAGTGATGGGGAGGTGGAGGACACAGGGGAGGTAAAAGGAAGGGAGAATGGACAGGGGGAGCAGGCAAGGGGTGGTAGTGGACAGCCAAGGAAAAAAAAAAAAAAGACAGACAGAAATACAGAAAGCGGCTAAAGAGAGAGAGAAAAAAATAAAGACAGACACACACACATATTCTAGCACCCGTTAATGTAACGGGCTATAAGACTAGTATATATATTTATAGATAGATCTGGAAGTGGTCTGTAATAAAAGGTGAATAATGAATAACTAAAATGAATCAATCACAAAATATGTGAAGGAGTGAAGTCAGTATTAGGATCCCCATCAATTAGGGAGAGATTTAGGTAGCTGGCTGAAATCAACAAAAGCCACCGTACCACCCTATTACATTATATTCCACTCCGTGCTGTCCACAAACTGTGCTCAAATCAAATTTGTGATAATGTGACCACTTCCCGAACCTTTTGAAATAGAAATGTTGCCACAAGTTCCAAGGTAATGCTTCAGAATTCCTGTAAGTCCGGTTTCAGTCTTCGCATAGTCAGTAATACAAATATTGGAAAAAAAATGAGAAAACATCTCTATCCCCCTTTTTTACAAAGGTATGCTAAATATTAGCGTGTGCTAAACACACACTAATGTGTGCATGTTATCCTATGGCCGTGTTAGCGGTTAGCGCACGCATTGGTTTAGCGCGCGCTAAATCCACGCTAAAACGCTTAGCACGCCTTTGTAAAAGAGGGCCTAAAGCAATATGGTACAAATGCGATGGAAACATAGACACATGATGGCAGATATAGGCCAAATGGCCCTTCTAGTCTGCCCATATGTATCTAGTTCAATTGTTCTGGATTAGCAGACACTTGGAGCTAGAGAGTTGCACGGGGACAGAAATCCCACCCACCCCTGCCCGTCCTCGCCAGGACCGTCTCCGTCCATGTCAGGATCCTCTCCATCCCCACCCGTCCCCGTCAGGATCCTCTCCGTCCCCACCCGTCCCCGCCAGGATCCTCTCCGTCCCCACCCGTCCCCGCCAGGATCCTCTCCATCCCCACCCGTCCCCACCAGGATCCTCTCCGTCCCCATCCGTCCCCATCAGGATCCTCTCCATCCCCACCCGTCCACGTCAGGATCCTCTCCATCCTCACCCGTCCCCGTCAGGATCCTCTCCGTCCCCACCAGGATCCTCTCCTTCCCCACCCGTCCCCGCCAGGATCCTCTCCGTCCCCACCCGTCCCCGTCAGGATCCTCTCCATCCCCACCCGTCCCCGTCAGCATCCTCTCCATCCCCACCCGTCCCCGCCAGGATCCTCTCCGTCCCCACCCGTCCCCGCCAGGATCCTCTCCATCCCCACCCATCATCACCAGAATCCTCTCCGTCCCCATCCATCCCCATCAGGATCATCTCCATCCCCACCCGTCCAAGTCAGGATTCTCTCCATCCTCACCCGTCCCTGTCAGGATCCTCTCCGTCCCCACCAGGATCCTATCCTTCCCCACCCGTCCCCGCCAGGATCCTCTCTATCCCCACCCGTCCCCATCAGGATCCTCTCCATCCCCACCCGTCCCCTCAAGGAATTACCTCCTTCCCCGCCCATCCCTATAAAAAGCAGCAATTACTTCTGACAGGATCATCAATTCCACAGTTTCTTTTGTGTTTGCGCTGCTGTTTTCCTTGTGGAATCTCTTTGGTGGAACCCTTTTTTGTTTTCTGTTCAGGTAATTAACTTATAAACCTCCTCTTTTACTAAGACTGACGTGTCCATTATATTATATGGACGAACCCTGCTTCCAAAGCCTTCCATCCCTGTGGGATTTCCGTGATCCAGAGGGGGGTCCCCGTGGGAGTTCCATGGGTTAGGAGGGGATTCCCGCGGGACCCCGTGGGACTCGCGGGATTCTCGCGATCCCCGTTCCCGTGCAGACCTCTACTTGGAGCCTGAAGCATGCATAGGAATCTGTCTTGCAAGATATAGGCCCTCTTTTACAAAGGCGTGCTAAGCGTTTTAGCGCAGATTTAGCACGTGCTAAATCAATGTGTGCGCTAACCGCTAACACATGCATAGGATAACATGCATACATTAGCGTTTAGCGCGTATTTAGTGCGCTATTTAGCACATGCTAAAAAGCTTAGCGCACCTTTGTAAAAGAGGAGGGTTAGTCTTCTGTGCCTTGTTTGCTCACTGTTATGTATGTTACCATGTAACCCGTTCTGAGCTCCCTGGGGAGGACGGGATATAAATTGAATTAAATAAATGATTAAAGTAAATATAAGATGCCAGAATACCAGCACGTACGTGTGTGTATGCTGCCTAATTTTAGTAGGCTTCCTTATAGAATGAACTCTAAAGCTGTACAAGTCGCTGGTTAATTGCAGTTTCCATTAAAAGCTTCTCAAACTGGCTGTCCTGTTATGAAATTTATGTTCCATGCGGGATGCAACGCATCACCAAATCTCTAAATTTTTATGACTAAGAAAATAAAGCTTGTTGATCTTTAAATGGCAGCTTCCATGGTAACTATACTAAATCATTTAATCTCTCCCAGTGGCTCCTTTAGTTTATATTATCTTTCCTACAGGCTCCATTCTGATGGCATCAAAAAGTGTCTCATCCTGAATGAGCATGCCGCTTCCAACACAGCCTGCTGTATAATCTTCTTTGAGCGATATCCACCATGACCAGGACTAAAGAGTTAAATCATCCTGGAAACAAGAGTGGACAATGACACAAAGGCCAGCCTGCTCTACTGCCTCCCTTAATGGCCATGCCATTGTTGTGCGGTGTACACTTGATGAGTCAGCCAGCTGAGTCTGACTCAGGTTGTCCTTGTGGTCTGCTGCCTGTAATAGGAACATTGTGTACCATGAATGGCATTTCACTAAAAGAGAGAAGCATCTAGATTGGCTTACTTGTTCTGTTAGTAGTAGATCTCTCATTGAACTCATAAGCCTAGCGAGCTAATGAAAATAGATTGGATTTTGGAAGTCAATTTTGCCATTCCATTGAATTTAAAGAACATCTGTTTGTTCTATACATTTATATTAAAAAAAAAACAAAAACCTTTCAGGATCTTTAGTGTTCATTGTTAACACACCAAGGTGAGGAAATCTGTTGATATCAGAAAAAAAAAAAAAATAATATATCATTATTACCCTCTCCTTTATAAAGCCACACTACCATTTTTAGCACCAGCCACGGATGCTCATAGGAATTCTATGAGCGTCGGAGCTGTTTCCGTGGCGGCCGGCGCTAAGAACGCTAGCGCGGCTTTGTAAAGGAGGAGGGTTAGTTTTACAAAATGTTCAAATTATAAACATAGTCCTGAAAAACAACTAAACCTATCCTAATATTATTCTGAAATTAACTTTAGTAGCTTCTTTTAAAGTATGTGTCATGTCAGCAAAAGGCTTTGCTCAGTGGTTGATGGAAAGTATCCCAAGGGAAATCAGTGAATGACTGTATGTGGTTTGTTTTGCATTAGATGTGCAAAATCTGACATCACCACCTCCATAATAATATATACAGTATATGGCAGATGTTACTTATTTCTTTAGCTGTTGAGCAGCTGTCTTGTTTTCTCATTGCGTCATTTATTAGGCTTTTAAAATCCTCAAATGGGATCATACCCAGAACTAGCGTTCCATCATAGAGAGACAATACATGAAATAACATGCATACCCAAATATGCAAAATAAGTGATCGTCAGTGAGAACATGAAGACTGCCAATCAAATGGAGCAAGCTTCATCCAAGACAAGGCAAATCATAGGTTGCATACGCAGGAGTTTCGTCAGCCGTAAGCCTGAAGTCATTATGCCATTGTATAGATCCATGGTGAGGCCCCACCTGGAATACTGTGTGCAATTCTGGAGGCCGCATTACCGTAAGGATGTGCTGAAACTGGAGTCGGTCCAGAGAATGGCCACCCAGATGGTCTCGGGACTCAAGGATCTCCCGTACGAGGAACGGCTGGATAAGTTGCAGCTGTACTCACTCGAGGAACGCAGAGAGAGGGGTGACATGATCGAGACATTCAAGTATCTCACGGGCCGCATCGAGGTGGAAGAAGATATCTTCTTTTTCAAGGGTCCCGTGGCAACAAGGGGGCATCCGTGGAAAATCAGGGGCAGGAAACTGCATGGGGACACCAGGAAATTCTTTTTCATTGAAAGGGTGGTTGATCGCTGGAATAGTCTTCCACTTCAGGTTATTGAGGCCAGCAGTGTGCCTGATTTTAAGGCCAAATGGGATAGACACGTGGGATCTATTCACAGAGAAAGGTAAGGGAGGGTCATTGGGGTGGGCAGACTAGATGGGCCATGGCCCTTATCTGCCGTCTATTTCTATGTTTCTATGTTTTACTGTTCTTCCCAGCACACACTGGGGCTATTAATATTGTATGTATCCTCAAAGATAATGAAATACAATATACTGCCCCAATAGCAGAAATCTCTCCGTTTTCCAATCACAGCACTTTGAATATCTTCTTCAACAACAAACTTTTGCCACATAAAAAAACAAACAATAAAGAAAGCAGCTTATCTGTGCTGGAATAAAGCGGGTTTTTAATGGCTTTTGACGTGTTTTGCATCTAGTTGCTTCAGAAAACCCGGCACTAACTTTTCAAAATGCTGGTCTGTGAAAATAAGTAAACGCTTTTCAGTTCAATGTCCACATCTCAACATCTTCTCTTCTCAAGCAATCAAAGAAACTCAAGTTACCTCACTCTTTATGTCTTCTTTAACCATTCTTAGGAAGACGCCGTCCACACAAGTATCTAATTGTATCCCAACCATGGGATTTTCTGCATTACCTTTCTGATTCCAAAGATGGCTGCTATAGAATCCTTTGCACCAATATTTAAGGTATTTTTGTCACACTTTTACTTCCCCAGTATATAATCTTTTGACAAAAAATGTTAAAAGCTTTAGAATCCTTATCATGAAGCAAGTAAAAGTTCCAGGATGGCGACTGCTTAAATTTGTGCTGCACACTGCCCTGTCCTATTTTCCTCATTTCACATTCTCCTATTAAGAAACACAACACTAAGACTTGGATTTATTCAATTTGGACATTACAGCATAGTCCAACCAACTTACATGTTGTGCAGTCTTGTGCCATCTTATAGAGGGTCATCTTCTCAAGATGAAAGTCAAGTGGAGAAATAAACATATGCACAGGCTGAGGTACAAGAGGCAAAAGATGGGGCAGATGACGAGTCTTCAACTCGGGACATTTGGCATTTAGCAAGCTTCTGAAGAGGAAGGGTTGCTGAGTATTGTCATGGGAGAGGATAGCTAACACAGTTTCTCTTTATGTAATCTACTGTTGCTGTTATACTATAGGGGTTTCCTACAGTTGTGAGACTGGACCGAACTATCCAAATCAGTGGACTAAAATGCTGTAGTAGAGTGGATGGTGGCCAGCTAGATCCTCAGCAAACACAGCTGTACAGGACTTTAGAGGTATACATAAACTCTTTATTTCTGTAATCAGTATTGTGCCAATGCAATCTCTTTCTAAATCAGAGTTTCATTAGGGCTGGCTTATGTCCAGACCAAACACAATGTAAATTCCAAACCACTTACAAATCAACCCAGAACCCAAGCCTGATTTCAGCTTAGACACTCAGAACCAGGGTCTTCACAAATAAAATCAAGACAGCTTCCTGCCTTGGAAGTGTTTGATCTGTAGACTGTGGAGGCCTAAGCTTGAGCTGTTCTCCTCTTCCTAGTACTACTCTTCCTGGTACAGCTTGGGTGTATCCTTCTTTGCCGCCTCCCTGTTCTGTTGTCACTCTGGGCTTCTAAACTTCCTCTTAGCCAGAACCCCACCTTCCTGGCTAGATAAGCTAGATTTTGCTTCCCTTAAGATGGCCTCCAATGAGGGAGTGCAATTAAGGAAACAAAGGCTTATTCCAGGCACCCCATCACAAAAGTATTGCCAAGTTTGGCTGTTCTTTTGCTTTTTATCATCTTCTCAAAAGGCTGAATGGACATATTGAGTATTGTGTCTAATTCTGCTTGCCCCTTCTCAGAATGTACATGATGCTACTAGGGAATCAATAATAATAAAACCCTAAGCGCACATGCGCACTTCTATCTCCATGATCCCTGCCTCCAAGATCCGTAGCTCCATGACAGTGTTTGATGTGTTCAGTGGTTTGTGTGTGGCGGACCCTTTTCCTTTTGGTTTACTTTCGGCGGGCTGCAGCGGCGATGGATCAAGGAGGGTGAGGGGTGTTTGAAGCGGCAGTAGGCCAGACGGTAGGAAGTAGCAGCGGGGGCCGGTATGGGGGGGGCAGGCTTTGGCACTGGAGGGAGGCAGGCAGGCAAGCAGTCTGGCTTTAGTGCGGCAGATAAGGAGGTAGGTAGGCTGGCTAGCTTTGTGGGAGGGGGGTGGGACAAAGGCTGGAAGGCAGTGAGGGGGGACATAGGAAGGAGCACTGGGGGGCACTAAGGACATAGGAAGGGGCACTAAGGACATAGGAAGGAGGCACTGGGGCACTAAAGACATGGGAAGGAGACACTGGGGGCACTAAGGACATGGGAAGGAGGCACTGGGAGCACTAAGGACATAGGAATGAGGCACTGGGGGCACTAAGGATGTGGTAAGGGGCACTAAGGACATAGGAAGAGGCACTGGGGGCACTAAGGACAAAGGAAGGAGGCACTGGGGCACTAAGGACATGAGCAGGAGACACTGGGGGCACTAAGGACATGGGAAGGAGGCACTGGGAGCACTAAGGACATAGGAATGAGGCACTGGGGTTACTAAGGACGTGGGAAGGGGCACTAAGGACATAGGAAGAGGCACTGGGGCACTAAGGACATAGGAAGGAATGAGGGAGGGAATAGAAAGGGACAATTGTTGGGCCTGAGTGTAGAACGTGGCCAAGGAGACAGAAAAAAAGAAAGAAAGACAGACAGTGGAAAAGGAGAGAAAGAAAGACAGACAGACACATCTACTCTAGCACTCGTTAATGTAATGGGCTTAAACACTTGTGTTTAATGAAGGGTAATGAAAATGATAAAGGGGTGGAACATGCCTCCCTTAGGAAGAGAGGCTAAACAGGATAGGGCTTTTCAGCTTGGATAAAAGATGACTGGGAGGGGATAAAGTAGAAATTTATAAAACTAAACAGAGTGGAAAAAGTTAAATATGGAATAATTGTTTAACCTGTAAAACAACAACAACAAAAACAGACACCTGCATTAACTCAGATAACATAGTTAAATTGTGAATCTGCCAGAGTAACTAATTACTAGTCAATGTACTTTAAACCACTTTGATATCTGTGGAGGAAAAAACCAGTATATCAAATAAAAATAACCATAACCAATACCTAGCAGATTAAAAATAAATCATAGAATATTTTTATTAATATAGCATGCAATTAAACTGTAGAATCTGTTGCTGGAGGCTGTGATCAAGGTACCAACATAATAATAATAATAATATAACAGTTTATATACTGCAGGACCGTGAAGTTCTATGCAGTTTACAATAATTAAAAGATGCTACAAATTGAGTGGATTTAACAAAGTTAAAAGCTAGTGACTAACAGCTCTAGGGATCAGTTAATGTGGAATGAGATTGTGCAGGTTAGTTGCCTAAGTACTTTAGGAACAGATATGTTTTTAGGCATTTCCTAAATTCCCCATAAGTAGTAGACGTAAGCAACATAACAGTATTCACAACAAAACTGGACAAGTTCCTGGTGAAAAAAATCCATAAAAACACTGGCCCTCTTTTACAAAGCCCAGAGAGTGGTAGACAACTGGAACACTCTTCTGGAGGCTGTTATAGGGTAAAACATCCTCCAGGGATTCAAGACAAAGTTGGACAAGTTCCTGCTAAACTGGAACGTACACAGGTGAGGCTGGACTCATTTAGAGTACTGTCTTTGACCTAAGGGCCGCCATATGACTGCTGGGCACGATGGACCACTGGTCTGACCCAGCAGCGGCAATTCTTATGTTCTTATGGGAATTATTGTGCTTCGGTGCCATTGACACACAACAGCCATTTACGCTGTTAACTATTAACCAAGTAGACCCGGATGAGCCCTTATTCACTAATTGGAAACTAGCTATGAAAAAATAGATCTAGTTTTCGGGATCTCCCATGTACTCGAGACCTGTACAGGCCATTGTTAGAGATAGGATGCTGGGCTTGATTGACTTCAATCTGGCCCAGTATAGCTTTCCTTATTTTCTTATGAGACCTACTTATCTTGCTATAGTTAAGGATATCTCCCACTTATTAACTGTACAAGCTTAACTGTCACCAATTCACACCTCCTTTTCCCTGTTAGTTGAGAAGTCCAATAAAATAAACCTATTTGCCGATTCTCTCCAATTATATCTAAGAATGTATCTGCTATGGCTACATGTTGGATGACCCTTCCTAATATTTCTAGAGCTTGACATTGCCATTCTACCACTCAGGGAACTCAACTTTGCCATCTCCTCCTTTTGGGTCCTCTACCAATCTGAATCAATGTGCAAATACAGGTAATCCTCAAGTTACAGACGCCTGACTTGAGTACGACTCGTACTTAAGAACACGGTTGCGGCTTCATGTGATTTCACTGAACAGTATTTCCAGTGCTATAGACTCCTACACTTCTCCTGTAGCAGATTCAGGGGTGAAAATGTTTGTTGTTGAAATATTTGTATAGTTAAAGTGCTTTTGTTTGATTCGTTTATGTTTAAATTCACTGTATTGCACTGTTAATAATGAAAACTAATAAAGATTAAAAAAAAAGAAGAACAGAGCGTGGTTGTGCATGCTGTACCTTAGAGGGAACACTGGGACAGTTGGCCCTTTTGTCAGCTGGGAGCAGAAGTAAGCAGCAAGAATCTTAAAATATACATGTTCTGAGTTACATACAAATCCGACTTAAGAACAGCTTTAAAAACGTAACTCGTTCTTAACCTGGGGACAGCCTGTATGTTTAAATTATTAATCCATCATTTAGTCACCACTGAGGGCAGTGGAATGGTTGGAAGGGGCAAATAAGCCAATCTGTGATCATTCCGAGCAGAATATTAGTTGGAATATGACCCCTGTGCCGCCCCCCCCCCCCCCACACACACACACCTTATTTCACTGCCTGTGATTTTTACCCAAATGCTCATTATTTCTCCCTGTGTCAGTCCCAATCTTGCCTTCTTTCACAATTTGGATTACTACTACCTAACAAAGAATTCAAGTGAAGAAACAAGATTTGAGATCAACACAGATAAAAGAGAAACAATTTAAAGAATGGTCACTTAGAATATTGCCATCTATAATATTAAGTATTTAAGTCAAGCAGCAAATGTTTATCCAGAGAAAAGAATGTTACTTTCTAACAGCACACTGGAAGATTTAGCTGTGGATATCACCAGACCATTATCCTCTGAAGATAATGTCTCAGTTCTTATAGATTACTACAATATGGAGGTATTTGTTTGTTTCACAGACAACAGTAGCAGACAAGATTTCTGAGAGCTTAAATCAAGCTTTCACAACACATGGATTGTGAATGACAATAGGCCGCAACGTTTTTAAAATCTGAATTTAAGAACTGTCTGAATCATTGGGCATCATCTGAAAGCATCTCAGCCAGTGTAGACAGAAAAAATGGAGAAAATTAACTGCAAAAATTAAAAATATATATATTTTAATGGAGGCTGGAATAATCCAGAGTAACAGATATGAACTTCCAGATAGGTTGGCCTTATCTCTGTCGGAATAATGGAGAGTGTAGATAGTCTCATTTGCAAGAAAATGTCAAAATTAGGCACTAAATTCAGCCCTTGGCCCTCTCCTCCATCACAGCAGGAAAGAAGGCATAAAACATAAATGATATAATTGAATCGGGTTTCTGGCTGTCTCAAAATTCCATATCTCCTTTTTCTTGGATAAAGGGATGTTCAAGTAGCCCTACCATAATGTTGTGGTTACTGTACATAATCACGTTAAGGGCCAAACCATAAATTGAGAGTAATAAAGGTATCAGAATTCCTGCTTGTTCTAATACATATGATTTAGAGTCTAAGTGCCAGCTCTGAGGGTGCAGTATATGCTTGATCACCCACATTATTGAACAAACTGCTTCACTGTGGCCAGAACTCTGTGCAGGTTTTGGCACTTTGACCCCCCTCATCTGATGTGAGGCAAAGAAACCTATTCGACCCTGAAACCTAGCAACTTTTGGGAGTGTGTAAGGGGGCGGGGAAGAGATGAAATAATCCAATAAATGGAATGGCACCCAACATAGCTTTCTGCAAGAGCAACGTGCTATTAGCATTACTAAAGAGTGCAAATATAACACACATGTTTGCATTGCAGTATTGTATGTTATTTTTGAAAAATAGTCCTTGATTGAGCCCGATTAGCATCATCTTTCATGCACTGGTAGAGAGAAAAGAGAGAAGCTTTTTATTTAACTAATAATAGGGCCCTTTTACTGAATGGTAAAAGGGCAGCACAACAAAGAAAAATGGGGAGACCCAATGATCCACAGTGAAAACAATTCACCGATGAAAACAAAAACAAAAACTGTGGATACAGATGTTCTGGAGATAATTTATTAAACACCGACATATAAAACCATGAAAATTCAATTAAAAAAGTACAATGATAAAAAATACTGTGATAAAAATCCAACTGGACCCTACACGGCCTGTTTTTCAGCGAACACGCCTTCCTCAGGGGTCCAATGGTTTGCAAACTCACATATAAAGAATTGGACTGAAAACAGTCTATTGTCTTTAAACATGTGAGCAAAGAACACCGCAGACAAGCTGAAGTAGCAAAAAAATGCTCACACGTTTAAAGACAATAGACTGTTTTCAGTCCAATTCTTTATATGTGAGTTTGCAAACCATTGGACCCCTGAGGAAGGCGTTTTTGCCGAAACACGAACCATGTAGAGTCTGGTTGGATTTTTATCACAGTATTTTTTATCATTGTACTTTTTTAATTGAGTTTCCATGGTTTTATATGTCAGTGTTTAATAAATTATCTCCAGAACATCTGCATCCATAGTTTTTGTTTTCATTGGTAAGTTTCAAGTTTTATTAAGATTTGTTATCTACGCAATATCATATATTTCAATGCGTGCTTAATGCTGCCTAAAAATGGCACCAGCGGCATGCGCTCAGGAGCCATATGCTAACTACAGGCTTGGCGTGCGCCACCCATGCTCTAAAAATATATGTTTTATTCTTTAGCATGGGGGCTGGGTGTTTATGGGTGGAGTGTAGGCTAATTGGTTAGCATGTGAGCATTGGTGAACGCTGACATATTTGCATAGGATTAGCATGAGAACCCTTAAAATCTACTAAATAGGTGGTGCTGAGGGAACATGCACAATGACCATGCACTAATTTTGCAATTTGCACATGGCCATTAATAAGAAAACAGCGCTATCTTAGAGCTGCACTAAAAAGAAGCCTCAGGGTATGGGAAACCCACGCGCTAAAAACAGCACCAGCCACTTTTTAGTGCAGATTAGTGAAAGGGCCCCAATATTTGCTTAGAGAGTTTTGTTCTCAGTGTGATCCAGTTGTTTCTCATTTCCCCTTATCTTTTGTCCCTTTTATTAAGCACCGACAAACAGATTGCCCCGGTTACATAAGGAGCTGCTGAAAAGTTCTCAGGCCCACCAACTTCCTAAATTCTGAGCATTGTTCTGCCACTGTAGCTGAAAAGAGTGTTACTTTAATTTGCAAAATGCCAATTTGCAGAATTGTAATGCTATGTTTTGACATTGTTTCAGATCATGGATTGAACCATGTCAATGAAAAGTGTGGATTTTTCAAATGTGGCTTTAGGTTCCTCTTGCAATTTTTGGGTCATCGGCTGAATCCTTTCAATACAAGGACATCACAGTCATAGGACTTTTATACATTTTTTTTATTCATATGTTTCTGTATTTATTTTAAATTTATGAAATTAAAGATTGTTTGTCCCAAAGTTGACATGTTCCCTATCCTGCTCCCCTCGTGTTTTCTTTTCAAATGTGGAACTTTGAGCCGTCATGAAGTTCCTATTCATGCAGAAGAAAACTCCAAAGGAAATCCATAAATGTATGATGCAAACATTGAGTGACAAATGCCTATCGTACTCCACAGTGAAGAAGTGGTGTGCAAACTTTCAGCATGGAGATTTTGAGACCGAAGATGCAGCAGGGTCTGGAAGGCCTCAAACGGTGTCAACTCCTGAAATTGTTGACCATGTCCAAGACCTGGTTTTTGACAGATTGGCAAATATCAGCTAAAATATCAGCTAAAACAATTGCTGAGACACTACAAATATTCAGGGACTGCGCTGGGTGCCAAAATTTGTGAATGCTGATGAGAAATGACGTTGTGTGGACAATTCAGAGTTTATTTTGCAGCATTTTCAATGAGCTGGTGCCAACTTTTTGGAACGACTAGTTACTGATGAAACATGGTTACACCACTATGAAACTGAGATAAAGCAACAGTCCATGCACTGGCAGCACTCAGGTTCTCCAAGGCCAAGGAAATTCAAGACCCAAAAGTCAGCAGCAAAGATCATGGCCATAGTGTTTTAGGAACAAGCAAACACAACACAAGCCCCTCGAAAAACCAAACAATATAATCTCACTACACTTTTGACCTGGTTTACAGCACAGCACAACTACTCATGTGCGGTGTCTTTCTGTTTACTCAATAGAATTTGGCTTTTCAAATCATTTTCAGATCATAGGGGTCCTGATACAAGGCAGAGTATATCCCACTTGCATTGCACAAGGCTTTTCTCTATTGAAATATTATTGAGGAGGTTTTTTTATGCCAGTGACTTTATTACACCCTGTAAAACTCCACCTGTTTTCAACCTGAGTTTCTCGGTTTGGTGGAGGGGGGGATCTGAGGCTTTTTCCTCCTCTTAATAATTTTCACAGAAGAAGCGTTGCTGATGTGCGAATTGTGGGTTTTTCTGCCTTGTTCTGGAACTCTATGCCTATGGAATGTTTAGTACTTCTCTTTGTGGACTCTGCTGATCTTTCATGAGTAAACCAGGTCGAAAGTGTAGTGAGATCATAGTGTTTTAGGACCAGGAAGGTATGGTAATGATTGACTATCTTCCAAGGGGCCAAACAGCTACTACAGCAGGGGTGTCGAAGTCAGTCCTCGAGGGCCGCAATCCAGTCGGGTTTTCAAGATTTCCCCAATGAATATGCATGAGATCTAGGTGCATGCACTGCTTTCAATGCATATTCATTGGGGAAATTCTGAAAACCCGACTGGATTGCGGCCCTCAAGGACCGACTTCGACACCTGTGTACTACAGAATACTACTGTAACTTGCTGTGCTGATTAAAGAGACATGTAACTGTTCAGAAGGCTGTCAAAACAATGGATGTTTTGACGCAGTTGGGGTTTCAATGCATAGACCATTCACCTACTCATCACATCTTGCTCCATCTGAATATTTTCTGTTCCCAAACCTTAAAAAGAGTTTGAAAAGGTGACAGTTTTCGAGCGGAGCAGTATTTCAGTGACCACACATTAGAGTATTTTTTGGAAGGGTTACAGAAACTTCAGACATGATATGCCAAGTGTGTTGAATCTAGGGGTGAATATGTGGAATAGCTTATAAGTTTCATGGCCCTATGTCATGGATCTCAAAGTCCCTCCTTGAGGGCCGCAATCCAGTCGGGTTTTCAGGATTTCCCCAATGAATATGCATTGAAGCAATGCATGTACATAGATCTCATGCATATTCATTGGGGAAATCCTAAAATCCCGACTGGATTGCGGCCCTCAAGAATGGACTTTGAGACCCCTGCCCTATGTCATTCTCTCTTGGTTGAGCTGAGAACTTTTCAGCACCCCCACCCCCTCATAAATAGCACACTTTTGCTGGCTTTTACAAAGCTGTGGTAGAGGTTTCTACCGCATGCCAATGAGGTAAATGCTTAGACACTCATAGAATTCTTATTAGCTCCAGAGCATTTACCTCACCAGCCCATGGTAGAAACTACTACTACATATAACTTATATAACAAAACGTTTGGAAAAATGTGCTGTCCAATGTTCTCAGGCCATCCTCTCATCCCACCTCCCCTTGCTGCAATTGGGTCAGCCTGCTCCTTAACCCCCACCTATCCTTTTTTTTCCCCCTTTTCTTTCTTCCCTTTCTCATTTTTGAATCCTTTTCTGGCTTGTCCTTTTCTTCTACCCTCCCTCCTTCTCTTCCTCTTTTGCCCTTATTCTTGTGAGCACTCGTCTCTGTGCCCATTTGCACTGACCCTCCTTCATAATTCTGTAATCCTTACTCACTAAGAATTATGTGCCAATTATGTGCATACTTTGTTAGAATAATAGCATATATGTGCATTTGTGTCCACATAAGCATATAAATGCCAAGGGGGGTATTCTATAAATTTAGGCGTCGGTAAGCGCCCTGCCAACGGTCAGAAAGGATAGGATTGAAGCGTCTACTGACGCCTAAATAAAAGGTGGCTAAAATGGCCACTGGAATCATGGCTAGGAAGCAGCTTTTGGCTGTGGAATGCCAAAGTAGGCGTGGCCAACCCCAAAAGTGGCGTTAAGCGATCTAAAGCGGCTACCCATCCGTGAAACACATCAAAGCTGAAATGAAAAGCTGGGAAACACTGACCTACATTTCAGCCAACCTATCTTTGCCTAGACCGCAACAGCCAATCGCGGCAGGGAAAGACCCCCTTCTCCCATCAGCTGAGTGTCAGGGATTCCCCAAAGCCATGATTCTGCATCTGGCACCCAAGTTCTGGGCACCAGTTAAAGAATCGTGGCTTTTGGAGAGTCCTTGCCGCTCAGCTGATGGGGGGAATCCCCCTGTCGCTCTCAGCTACCAAGATATGCGGCCAAGATATGCGGCTGAAATGTAGGCCTAGGTTTTCGAGGCCTACATTTCAGCCGCTTCTCTTGGTGAGATTCCGTAACTGGCGCCCGGGAATGACTGATAGGCAATTAGCAGCTGCTTTTAAGGCGGCCATTGACTTGGGCACCGGTTACAGAATCCAGTCCTTACTGTATAGTATTCTATAAATTATATGTTGTTACATGCTATAGTCCTTAGGCACTACCTTATAGAATAGTGACTAGTGCATATTCACGTATATCTACCAAATATTAGTACCTTACATGCACCTAGGTGGTGCATACATCTAGGGACCAGTTTTACATCTAGAGACCAGAATTACTTCTGTGCATAGCTCCAGTACTTATATGTGAACCCTATAGCATGCATGTACTGTATATGAAATTGTTGAGCAGCACTAAAAATTATGGAAAATTTTTGTGTGGGAGAATAGTTCAATCTATATCAAATTGAAAGATGAATCAGTGTAAATCACCCATTATAGTCTCTCACTTCCAAAGAAATTTTATAGTGAAAGACCCTCAGAAGTACCACCTAAATACTCAATAATTTCATTGTATCAGGCTTTACATACTACTTCCTCACCGGGTCTTATTTATTAAATCCTAAAGTGTTAAACTTTCACCGCTTAAATGTATGAAAGATGTTAAAGTACTTAACTTATATTGTGGTCTAGCTTTCAGGGACTATTAAGCCAACATGTTTCACCCAAAGGGTTTTCTCTAGGCTGATATCCCTAGAAACAGAAGTAATATTGTGATCATTCTCTCTCAAATAGTGTTAAAAGCTTAATAAATTATAAAATCACATCAAATAAATAGCGACTACATTAGATACATAGAGTTGTTCATACCTTCAATTAGCTTTTCGCCGTGCTAACTGACCACTAAATGCTCTTACAAGATGGCCACGGGGTCCTTCTCACTGTTTGAAATAGCCCTCCCAGATCAGCTGGTAGTGACGAAATGTGGGCGAAACCACCACTATATCCTGGGAGGTAGAATTCTAATAGTGCTTTAATTTTTCAATATTTAAAACTATGTTGTCAATAAACACCCCTTGTATACATTAAAGTTTAGTTGGAAAAACTTATTTGAGACCCCCCCCCCCCTTAGTCGACCTCATGTCAGAGTGGCCCATTCTAACTCCAGGTTTAAAATAAACGGTGTTACCATGTTGAGCCGGTAAATTCATCTCTGCTCCAAAAAGTTAAGTTTTTTCTCATAGTTCCCACCCTCCCTCATTTCTATCAGGCAATCAATTACTCTCCATTAAATTTGTTCTACAGTGTGTTTATATTGGGTCCAAACTCCAATGCTGGACCAATGGAGCTTGAAGAGCTCCCGTAGTGATACAGGATTTAAGCAGTGAAAGTTTAACACTTTAAAATTTAATAAATAATACCTGGTGAGCAGGGCAGGATTAATTTGTCGAGGGCCCTTAGGCACATAAGTACACTGGGCCCCCTGCCCCGCCCCACCCCACCATGCGCCCAGGCGGAAACAGGACGCTGCGTCAGAGGAAAGCTTTGGGCAAGCAGCACCGCTTTCACAATTACAGTTCCCGTTGCCTTTCTTACTCGCGTTGCTTGTTTGTCTTACTTTCCATCGATGGGGGTGGGGGGGGCTGTGTTGCTGATTGGGGTGGGGCCCGAGTTGCCAATCAGGAGGGCCCGCGTTGCCGATCAATGCTGGAGGGGCCCATCGCCATTTGGAAAAAAACAATGTTGAGGCCCTCCTTCATCGGGCCCCCCATTACCATTTCGGGCCTAAAAGATTTTCAAAACTTACCCTCTGCCCGCCCTTTAAAAAATCATACTGCGTTTTTTAGCACCAGCCGTGGCAGTACCAGCTCCGATGTTCACTATGAGCGTCAGAGCAGTTACTGCCTGGCCGGCGCTAAAAACTACACTACGGTTTTGTAAAAGAGAGGAGAGGGACCTAATTTATTATGACATTGTGAGAGAAACAGTGCTGCTACTTCCTATCTCCCTTTCTCAGACTTCATTCTGTGTTTTTATGGTACTTTCTCTCTTTAGTCTTAATTATATGTGAACTGAGTCGAGCTCCACTGGGAGATGACCCGGTACATAAACCAAAAATTAGATTTGATTAGATTTTTTTTTATTGGTACCAACAAAATAATTTTTCAAGCCACTGCCTTTTTCACTGATCATGTATGATTGAATGCAGAATAGTGATGTTCTGTCTGACTTTCCTATTGAGGTTGTGATATCATCATCATGGGATCTGGGAGAAAGCAGGCAAGGGATAGGCTTGTTTGGTTGCTTGTCAAAAAGCTTCAACATAAAGTGCCTCATGCTTTTCCTCCTCCCAAAGTGTCTGTACTTTGTCTTTCTGCCTCACCATCCTCATCCTACCCCCTTCCCCTCTTGGATGCAATTTATTGATGAAAATGAATGAAGTAAATGAGAAGTGGATTCAGTTCATTTTGCCTCTTTGGTCATTCAGACATTTTCAAGCTTTATGTTCCTCAAATGGCCTCATTCATCATTTTACTATTCATCTAAAAACAAATAGCACATCCCTAATAATTAGTTTACAGTACTTTTGGGCTTTTCTTCAAACCCATTGAATCAATGTGATTCTTATGAATAATTGTACCGCAAAACTTCTATTTCCATTTCAAAATAAGTAACTTGAAAAGTCAAACGTTTATTTGAGAGACTCTGCAGCTGTGGAAACAACAAACTGTTTAAAATACACACATACACTCTCTCTTTTTTTTTTTTTAATAACATTAGTTGAGCTAATCCCAAGGGTTCTGATGGGACTTTTTTTTGTGTGCTAGATATGAGCTTCTGAGATGTAAAATCCAACAACCACTCGCATCAAATCCCCCTGAAGATTTAAATCTGTGGCATAGTATTTACTCAGGAACTCAGTGGTTTTATGAAGATAAGAGTCTTAGTAGGTAAGATTACAAATCCAGTGTAAAAACAAACACTGGTATTCAGCAGAAGGCAAGTTCTATAGAAGCTTCCTGTCTATGTATTCTGAATGTATTTGCTATTGTTTCTTGACATTCTGAAATCAAATACTTTCAATTATATTCCTTGTTGTTAATCAGTACAATACTGATCAGATTTGTTTATCACTACTTTTGTTAAGAATCAAAAGACTAGAAGAGTCGTACTATAAAAGTTTAATTGCATATGTGCATTAAAAGTTAGAATCTTATAAAAAAAACAAACTAATATATTATAGCTACATATAAGATGATATTCTAAAGGACTTATCCAATTAGCAGGACCGGCCAACTAGATAAGTGCTGGTAACCACAGTAATTAGTAGCAATATTTTCTGGATAGTGCAAGAATAGTTAATAAACAGAACTGAAGAGGACCCACTGCTTATCTGGATACTGGAGATTTTCAGCACTCATATACAAATAAGTATCCACTTAGCCTAGGAGAGAGAAAAAAAAAAAGACTGTCCTAAGGCCTAAATTCACTAACCTTCCGATCTGTGTCTGATCCGTGTGCGATTGGAGGCAGGGCGACCGATTCACCAACCATCTTCATGCAAATGGGGGTGATCGGAGGCACAGATCGGATTGAGTCGGGCAGACCTGTCAAAAAACGCCCCTTCCCCCAACAAACGCAGGAGATTTCAGGGCGGCAATGGAGCAGGAGAGTCGGCAGAAACTTGTGCGACTGGACCCCAACAGTCACTTATTCTGTTGATCGGCCAGCCCAATCGGTGTCCCAGATTTATTTAGTGAATCATGTTCCTGACTACATTGCATGACGTGTCCCCTCATTTGCGTGCACGGATCGAAGGAGAGGTTAGTGAATCGAGTCGGAGGGAAATCGGGTCGCAAAGGGGTCGCAAACCGATCGGTACACGATTGCCATACAGCAAATTATGAAAAACTGGAAAAATTGGGATCGGCTGAATTATCATTTTTGGTGGAATTCATTATGCCAAATTTTTAAAATGGAACGGTTAATAGCCATACAGCAGGGGCATTTTAAGAAATTTAGGGATGTTTGGGAGCCATTAACAAAATATTGTACAAAATGAATATTATTTTTTCCCTATGTTCATACACGTCCAGGGTGGAGAAGGGGGTGGGGATACTTTATGTTTTCATATGCTTAGAACAATTGTTGGATATAAGGGGGGGGGGAGAGAGATTTGTTGTGTACTAAATTTTGATGGTATATTAAGTGAAGTTGAAGTGTAAAATGATTGTATTTTATGTTGCACTTATTGAAAGTTTTAAAAATGAATAAAGAATTTAACACAGAAAAGTACCCTAGGGAAAGTGTGCCTATACTTTTAGACTTGCTTCATATCATGTTCCATTTATCAGGATTAGATTACAATCATACAGTGAATAACAGGATATAAGAACAAAAGTTGTATTTTTTTATTTATTTATGGGCTTGTTCTATCAACTACTGATTATCAAATATAAGGGTCTTAATCACCAGAAATTTCAGAGGCCCATTTCCATACTGAGGAATCTTCTCCATGAATTGTCGCTAAGGTGGAGGAGGGAATCTGAACTGTGCTTGGAATGGCCTGCCTAATCTTCTGACTTTATAAAGACTCATTATCAGCATTATAATATCATTACCTGCCCAGCAAGTGTTCCAGGTCATTAGAAAAACACTTTAAATAAAGATTTCATTTCCTCTCTGATGCCAAAGGTACCTTTTGTTTATAAAATAATAATGGATCACAGTGACCATCCAATTTTTTATGAAACAAGATTGTATAAATAGGTTTTTGTAGTAATTTTTGGCATACTTGAATAACTGCGCAATTTAATGCTAACCAAGGCTTTTTAATATAAGGTTTCATTATGACCTATGGTAATCAACATTCAGGATAATTTACATAATGATATCATCACATTATTGCTTTATGTTGCTTGACTTATGTACCTAGCAACACAAAATGATTTTTTCCACATTCCACCAACTCCAGTGTAAATCTAGTGACTCTGCAACGTAAATGAGCAACATCTTGATATTCTGATGCAACTGTTATAGATTATGCATGCACTGATTTATATTTGGTGGTGGTGCAGATGGATGCAAAATTTATTATCGCTTCTCACTGGTTAAGCGGCACTGTAGATTGGCATGATGTTGCTGGTGTGAAAAATTATGTGCATAGTTTCTAGTTGAGGGTATAATAATCCAATTTAACAAGGACTATAGACTGTGATAACTTCATCAGAGAAGAGCAGTGAACCCTTTGCTAAACCTAAATACTAATCTGCATTTGGTTGAACAAGCGCTTTCACAGAGACAGCTGGAGTTTATTCACCCTGTCCCTTTATTTCTGGAGCCCAAGGGCATGCCCCTTCCCAAGGTTGCCATCATCAACAGTTCAGCAGTATATGTCATCTGGACACTGCCTTCAACCCCAAATAGGTCTGTCAAGCAATGTTATATCTATGTAAATAACAAGCACTGCAAGCCTTGAAATGATTTTTCTAGATGTTTAGCAATATTTGTATCTATAATATACAGGTAACCAAACAAAGGTTTTGTTGGATATTTTATTTTTAAAAGAAAACCTCTTAAGACATGAACATTAATTTGGTATGTATATATTTTTTTTTTACAGCATTATTAGAATTAAAAATAAGATACAATAGGAACTTCCGGCGGAAGCATGGGGCTGTGAGCAGGACAAGCTCGTGGCTCCGGCGCGCCCGCTGCAGACAACTTCATAAACGGCATTGAAAATCTCAGCCCCGGGGTCGGCGTGCAGGAGAGTGCGATCGGGCGTCTCGGGTGCGATCTGGAGGCGGTCCGTGGGATGGCCGCGCGTTCGGGCAAGGCGGACCGTGAGCGCCGAAAGCCGCCGGAGCTAAAGATGGCGGCGCACGTGGCACCTACATCGCCGGAGGCGCCTGAGACCCCCAGCTCTCTATGGGTCGCGGAGGTGACTGCCGAGGTGCAGGCCGCGCTGGAGGGCACGCTGGGAGCTAAGCTCCAGCGCATTTTAGACAAGCTGGATACGCTGGATCAGAAATTTGCAGCCCTGACTTCAGAGGTTCGGGAGACCCAGCAGAGAGTCAGTGCTGCTGAGGACGCGGTGCAGAGGATCTCCCAGGAACAGGAGGGTCAGTCTACTTCTCTGGCAGCGCTCCGGGCCAAGGTGGAGGATCTTGAGAACCGGTCCCGCCGCAATAATTTGAGGTTCGTGGGCTTGCCGGAGTCGCTGGGGGACGCGGATCTGGGGGACTTCCTGGAGAAGTGGCTGATGGAGTCCTTGGCCCTTCCGCAGCAATTGGGTCCCCTCTATATTGAGCGGGCGCATCGTTTGGGATCCCGGCGAGATGGAATGGAGCGCCCGCGGGTGGTTATCTGTCGCCTGCTCAACTATCGACTTAAACTTGCGGTTCTCCGGGCCCTGCGACAGGGGAAGAAGCTGCTCTATAACAACAAGCCGGTCCTCTGCTTCCAGGACTACTCGGCGGAGGTTTCACAGGCTCGACGCAAGTTTTCTCCTTTGTGTTCCAGTCTAGTCCGGCGCAGTATTCCTTTCTCTCTTCAATATCCTGCTCGGTTGCGGGTGCTGCATTCCGGTAGACCGCACCATTTTGATACTCCAGAGGCGGCTCGGCAGTTTGTGGAGGAGAAGTTCCCGGAGGTGGCGTCGTGATCTGCGGCTGGGCGTCTGTGGTGGAGCTGTCCCCGTTGGGAGCTGGATGCTGCGGATCTCGATTTGGAGAGAGCTGCGGAGATTTCATCGAGGGCCTTCCCCCAGGGATGTGGAGGGCTTCTGCTGATTTTGCTCCTCGGCCTGAACATTGTTATTGTTTTTACTTTATTTCATGTGTTGGGTTTCCTGCACTTGGAGTGTGTTCCTCTTTGCTATGAGTGTGAGTGTGTGTGTGTGGGGAGGTCTGCGTGCTTTGTGACCAGAGGCAGCGGCGGGGGGTTGGAGTGGCTGTGGTTTGGATTATGGGGGGTCTGTCTAAGGGGCGTCTTTGGGAGGTTCCTTTGTATGACTGAGGGTCTGGGTTGGTCCTGGCGGTGTGGATGATGTGAGTATGGATGCTTGTCTGGAGGGGGGGTTGTCGGGGGTTCTGTTTACTTGTTGGATGGTTGGGGTGCTGGCTGCGGTGTTCCTTGTCAGGGGGGTTTATCTACTCTGGCTCTTCTTCGGTGGCAGCCCTTGGTTTGTTAGTTTCAGGGTGGGTATGGGGGCTGAAGGGATTAGTGTGGGACCTGCAGTGGGCGTGCCTGCTTCCTGGAAGTAGCACCAATTGGGGTGCGGTACTTGGTTTGGTGTGGGTTTTGGGGGGGGAAGGGGGATGTTGGGGAGGGAATAGGGGGGGTGGGGGGTTTGGGTGGAGCTGGGGATCTCTTTTGGGTTGGACAGGTGGGTGATAGGTGGTGCATTTTGAGTGAGTGGTTAGAGGGGTGGTGGCTGGGACGCTCCTCTGGCCTTTTTCGATGGGATATTCTGTATCTGCTTTTGGCTCTTTTTCTAGTCTTTCCTGGAACATAATTTGATATCTTGGAATGTGGGGGGGATACATTCACCGATTAAACGGTATAAAATATTGCAAGCCTTGAATCGCAGGAGGGCATCCATTGCTTTTCTCCAGGAGACCCGGTTGACATCTGTGGAGCATGCTAAGCTCTGCTCTTGGTGGGTGGGCACGCATTTGGAGGCTCCGGCTCTGGGGGGTAAGGGTGGGGTGGTGATACTTTTTCGCAAGGGTCTGCGCCTACAAACTCACAAGGTACTTCGGGATCCTGAGGGGCGGTATCTTATTGCCTCGGTCTCTCTTAACAATAAACCCTTATTGCTTTGTAATCTATATGCTCCTAACAATCCCTCTGCCAGGTTTTTTCGGAAGTTGCGTAACCTTTTGTTACGGTTTGGTGATATTCCGGTGCTCCTTGGGGGCGACTTCAATGAGGTCCCGGATCCGCGGTTGGATCGGTCTTCTTCCGTGGGACGAGAGTCTCTGCGGGCTTGCACGGGGGCTGGCATGCTGATTTCCTCTTTGAATTTGTTGGATGTTTGGAGGGTTCTTCATCCGGTGGAGCGGGACTATTCCCATCTGTCTCGTGCCCATGGGACGCTTTCTCGCATTGATTATATTCTTTTGTCCAGGGACCTTCTCCCGGCGGTTCAAGAAGCCATGTTGGGCCCCATTGAGATCTCGGACCACGCTTGGGTGGGCCTGCGTTGGCTTTGGGGTTCACCGAGGGTGGGGGGTGCCTCTTGGCGGTTTCCCTGTCATTTATATCGTAATGTTCGCTTTCATGACTTTTTGTTGGCTAAATGGGGGGATTTCCAGACTGCCAACAAGCAACATAGGGAGGATCCGATTCTTTATTGGGAGGCTGCGAAGGCCGTGCTGAGGGGAGAAATCATGTCGTTTGTCTCTTTTGAGGCTAAGGCGCGTCAGAGAGAGATTCTTACTTGGGAAGCGAGGGTTCAGGCTTTGCGGCGGCGCTTTGCCAGTGCCGCTACGTTGACGCTTAAAAAGCGGCTTTTGGAAGCACAACAGGTTTTGAATGAGCTCCTGCACAGGGGGGCTCAACGGCATAGGGAGCATTATCAATTTCAACTTTTTCGGTTCGCCAACAAGAGTAGCAGGATGTTGGCGCGTTTAGCTCGCTCGTATCGGGGATCCGAGGGTGTAACCGCTCTGCGAGATGCGAGGGGAGTGCTTCACCATAAGACTGAGGACATTGGTCGAATTCTGAAGGACTTTTTCGCTGACTTGTATGCTTCGCCTGGCCCGGATTTTCTAGCAGGGGGGGTCTATTTGGATAGCTTGGATTTACCTCAACTCAGTGCTGCTGACTCCGACCTGTTGGAGTGCCCTGTGCGAGCGGAGGAGGTGGAGTGGGCGATCCGTGCCAGTCCGTTGGGCAAATCTCCGGGGCCGGATGGCTACCGGGGCGAATTTTATAAGTTGTTGGTGGCTGAGATAGCTCCGTTGTTGTCGGAAATCTTTAATTTGAATGTGGCTAAGGGGTTTTTGCCCCGATATTTGAACTCGGCGCAGATCGTTGTTCTTCCTAAGCCGGGTCGGGACCCGACCTTGCCGGACTCCTATAGACCCATATCCCTGCTCAATTTTGAGACTAAACTAATGGCTAAGGTGCTGGCGAATCGGTTGGCCCGTGTGCTACCTTCCCTAATTTCGGAACAGCAGGTGGGGTTTGTACGGGATCGGCCTGTTTCTAAGAACCTTCGCCGTATCTTGCTGGCTCTGGAGAAATCTGGAGTGGATGGAACCCCCGCGGTGCTGGTGAGCTTTGATGCCGAAAAGGCCTTTGACCGGGTACGGTGGGGGTTCCTCTTTGATACGCTGAGGGCGTACGGGTTTGGCCCCTTTTTTCTTGGTGCTCTTTGGGCCCTCTATAGTGACCCGGTGGCACGGATTTCGGTGAATGGTGGCTCATCTGACTCCTTTTCTATCAGTAGGGGGACCCGTCAGGGCTGTCCCTTGTCGCCTCTGCTGTTTGTGCTTTCCTTGGATCCCCTGATTCGGGAGATTCAGGCCAACGCGGACATCAGTGGCCTTCAGTTGGGAGCTTCTCATTTTAAAATTGCGGCCTTTGCTGATGATCTTTTGGTTTTTTTGACTAACCCGCAACGCTCTCTGTCCACCCTTTTGGAGAGTATTAGGGAGTATGGGGATTTTTCCGGGTTCACCCTAAATTTGAGGAAATCGGAGGCCCTGGCTTCATCGGGGGATCTTCGGCAATCTTGGAGGGGGACTTTTCCACTGCATTGGGCGGATTCCTCCTTCCGCTATTTGGGAATTCGATTGTCCATGGATGTTCGGGAGCTTTATAGGTTGAATATCGCTCGTTTGCTTTCCACTACAGGCTCTGTGTTGGCCGCCTGGCGTAATTTGCCTCTTTCTTTGATGGGGAGGGTGCAACTTTTTCGGATGGTTTTATTCCCTAAGTGGCTTTATGTACTTCAAACGTTGCCTTTGTATCTCTTGCGTAAGGATATCCGGGCCCTGTCTTCTTTATTATCCAAGTTCTTTTGGGGTGATCGGCGACCTAAGTTGCGGTGGCAGTTTTTGGTGGGATCCTGGAGGCGGGGAGGCTTTGGGGTGCCTGATATGGCTCTTTATAACCAGGCGTGTTTGTTGCGCCACGTCCGAGACTGGGTTATGGGTACGGATCTGTACACGGATCTCGGTCTGGAGCGCGATTATTACTATCCTTTTCACCTTCTCTCATTATTGCATGCTAGGCTGGCGCTGCTGCCCGTGTTCTGTCGGCGGAGTATTTTGTTTCGCCCCCTTTGGGAGGTCTGGCGACGGCTGCTACCGTTTTGGCGGCAGGATCCACATGTTAGTGTGTTACTGCCTTTGACCGGCAATATCTCCTTCCCTCCGGGTCTCTTCCCCTCTCTCTTTGGGCGTTGGCGAGCTAAAGGGTTTGAGTATCTTTTTCAGTTAATGCGGGAGGACGGCACGCTTTTTTCGTGCGATGAATTGTTGGGTAGGGGTCTGCCTCCCTTGGGTCTTTCATTTGCTCATTGTCAATTGAGCCATTACGTGCGGTCTCTCCCTAGGAGCTCTCTTTCTTTGGAGTTTGGGATTCGGTTTCGAGATTTTTTGGAGGGGGGAGAGGGTTCCGCATCTGGGATCTCGGTTTCCTTGTATCATAGACAACTTGGGGCGCTTGGTCCCCCGCGGGAGTTTTCCTTGGTGCTGTTGGCTTGGCAGAGGGATTTGGGGCGGGAACTCGGAGCGGGCTTCTTGCTCCGGGCTCTTCGCGGGGTCCCTGCTTTGGTGCACAGTGCGGAACTTCGTGAATGCCATTTTCGGACCTTGCTGAGAGCCTATGCTTCCCAGAGCCGGGCCTACCATATGGGTTGTGTCCATACTCCTTATTGTCTCACCTGCCATTCGGAGGTGAATTCTTATTTTCATGGTCTTTGGGGATGTGAGAGTGTTCAGAGCTTTTGGGGGGCCCTGGCTTCCTTTCTTCAGGGTCTCTTGCGAGTTTCTGTTCCTGTTTCTGTTAATCATATGTTATTTGCTCATTTTTCCTTGTTTTCTGTGTACACATCTGCGGAGAAATTGTTTTTGAGCAAATGTTATATTTTGGGGAAAAAATGTATCTTGAATTTTTGGCTGGCGGAGGTTCCTCCCTCCTTTTGGTATTGGCGGAATAAATTACATGCCCTTTTTGGATGGGAGGCCCTCCTGGCTTCTTCCTCTCGCCGCCGGAGCAGAGACTTTGTGCACATTTGGACTCCTTATTTGGACAGTTTGTCTCCCCGGATGCGCAGTCGTATCTTGAATAGCCTACATGCATATTCTATTCCGCCTGTCTGATGTGGGGGGGTGGGGTTGGGGGGGGGGGTGATGGGCGGGGGTTTTTGGGGGGGTAAGGGGGGGGTTGGGCTACTTTGTAACCTAAGAGGACATCAGAGTCCAGTCCTCTTGGGGGTAGGGAGCTCTGTTTTCTATGTTTGAAATGTTTTTGCCCTGCTGTGTCGTTGTGATTTGGTTGTTGCTTAATAAAAACAGATTTCACATAAAAATAAGATACAATAAAGCCCTGCGTCTAAGAGCTTATAATATATTAGTGGAACATGAAGTACAACAGATTTTATGCTGCTTATCCTAGAAATAAGCAGTGGATTTTCCCAAGTCCATCTTAATAATGGCTTATAGACTTTTCTTTAGGCAATTATCTTTTTTTAAACCCTGCTAAGCTAATTGCTTTTATTACATTTTTCTGGCAACAAATTCCAGAGATTAATTACATGTTGAGTAAAGAAGTAGAGGGGCATAATAAAAAAAAAACGTCTAAGTCCCTTTTTGGCCTAAGGCCTTAAACGTTGAAAGTAGAAGCAGGGAAAATGTCCATAATAAAAAAAACGTCCAGAAGGAGGTTTTTTTTTTTATAATGGCCTGCCTCTACATTCAGCTGTTTAAACGCCCAGACCACTACTACTACACTTATACCCCCACGACGTCTACACTTATACCCCATAATGAACCAAAAAAACGCCTAAGCCCCAAACGTCCAACACAAGGGCTTTTAGGCGAAGGAGGAGCCAGTCCTTCACCTAAAAGCTGGATTCTGTAACCGGTGTCTGTCAAAAACAATACCGGTTACAAAATCCACCCTCCCCCCCCCACGACATCGGGGCAAGAGGGAGTCCAAGCCCTCTTGCCCTGTGGCACCCCCGAACCCCCAAATAAGATCGGGGCAAGAGGGAGCCCAAGCCCTCTTGCCCCACAATCCCCAACCCCCCGATTACGTTCATGGCAGGAGGGAACTCAAGCCCTCCTGCCCCGCGATCCCCAACCCCCCCGAGTCTGATCCGGCCAGAAGGAAGCCCAAGCCCTCCTGGCCTCTCACCCCCCACCACCTACAAGATTGGGCAGGAGGGTGCCCAACCCCTCCTGCCCAGGCGGACCCCCTACCCCCCACCCACTACTACAATACGGGCAGGAAGGATCCCAGGCCCTACTGCCCTCGACACAACCCCCCCAACGACCGCCCCTCGAACCCCTGATTGGCCCCCCCTTGCCGACCCACGACACCCCCCCACCGCTGACCCAACGACCCCCCAAGCCCCAATCCCACCCCCATACCTGTTAAATGTTGGCCGGACGGACGGGTGCCAAGCCCGCCCGTCTGGCAGGCCAGCTGGCTCCAGAATGGGGCCAGATTGTCCCAGGCGGCTGAAACCCCACCCACAGGTGGGGCCTAAGGCACCTGGGCCAACCAGAATGGGCCCCTTTTTTGGCACTTAGACCTATTTTGACTTCGTCTAAGTCAAAACGTCTAAGTTCCGACTAGGCAACCTGCCTAAGGTTTTGGTTATACCTGCTGCACGCCTAGGTGTAGGTCGGCCCACCTTCCACCCACCGCCCACCCTTTCCCCTCCTCTAAACACACCTCTTTTCTCTCTGTGCTTTTAGTGGCAGGGGAAAGGCTAAGCTGGTTTTAGATAGGTCTAAAACCTGCTTTGATTATGGGTACTTGGACGATCAGGCTTTTTGATCATCCAAGTAGTCATTTAGGCCATTTTTTAGACTTTTTTTTTTTTTTTAATTATGAACCCCATATTGTCTGGCAACAAATTCCAGAATTTATGTAATTACACGTTGAGAGAAGAAATATTGTTTCCAGTTTGTTTTAGATTTACTACTTAATAGCTTCAATGCGTGCTCCCTAAGCCTAGTATTTTTGGAAAGAGTAAACAAGCTATTCACAGGTACTCCACTCAGTATTTTATAGACCTCTATCTTATCTCCCTTCAACCATCTCTTCTTCAAGCTGAAGAGCCCTAGTCGCTTTAGCCTTTTCTCATAGGGAAGTCGTTCTCAAATAAATCCTGGTTTTCCAGATTATTAAACTAGTGTGCTAACTACTATGTCACATCTTTTCTTAGCTAGCTGCTGGGTAAGATGCTGGAACTTTATTTTTGTAGAAAATAGAAGAGGGAGGAGGCAGGGTATACTGTATAATCATGTGCAGTTCAATTTTGTAGAGTTTGTAGATCAGAAAAGGAACATTCATATTGCCCTGTTCAAAGTTTATAAAAGACTTTCTGAACATGGAGCTTTTTTGTAACATAACTCTATGATATGTTCAATCCAGAGGAACAAATGACCCAAATATGGTTTTCCTATGATAAAGCAGGATCTTAAGAGTGAAGAAGGGGCTTCATCACAAGTTTTAAGGATGATTTACTCTGGTAAATACCATGTTTAACCCTAGTTTGGGTACTGGATAAACAATGTTTAGGAATAATTCAAATCATTTGGATTTAGAGTTGAGCATACTTGAAGAACACTTTTCATGGCAAATTAAGAAATCTTAAAGGTGAATGGTTGATCAGTGAATGACATTGAAAGCCATAATAAGAAACTATCCCTAGAGGAGAAAGCAAGAGGTCAGGCACAGCTCACATGACTTATATTGGATAAAAGTGGCACAGACTTGTTTGTTGTAGTTCTTGGGCTAGTCGAGCTAATATATAATGGATACTTTAATAAACGCTAGAAAATGCATTTTAAAAATCTTGAAATATGTTCTTTGGAGAAAGGGACAGGGAAGTAGTAGAACTAGAGACATAAATTGAGGTTGCAGGATGATAGAAATAACATCAGGAAATACAGTGGTACCTTGTTTTTTGAGCATAATTCATTCCAGAAGCATGCTTGTAATCCAAAGCACTCGTATAATCAAAGCGAATTTCTCCAAAGGCAATAATGGAAACTCGGATGATTCGTTCCACATCCCCCAAACTTTAATAGAAAATACAGTACTGTGCGTACTTGTATTGCAAGATCTTGCTCGTTTCGAATAGTCACTATACTGCGGGTGAATTGGGCATGATGCTTTTATTACGTTCAGCCACGCTCAGCATGAGATGTGCGTATGTCGTGCGCGCTTGAACTGCGGGTGCATGTATTACATTCAGCCGCGATCAGTGATGCGACCCGCATATATTGTGCGTATTTGACAAGACGCACGTATCTGTGTGCGTGCTGCAAGACAACGTTCGAGTTAAAATTTAAGAAAATGTTTTTCTCGTCTTGCAAAACACTCATAAGCCATGTTACTCGCTCTGCAAGGTTTGACTATACTTGTACTTTATCACAGAGAGATGATGAATGCCTAAAATATCCTCCTGGTGCAGATGGGGAATAAAACAGTAACAGAATTCAAGAATACATTACATTACATTACATTAGGGATTTCTATTCCGCCATTACCTTGCAGTTCAAGGTGGATTACAAAAGAATTATCCAAGATGTATTACAACAAGAACTTACAAAAAAAAAAAATAATAATTGGTCATTTTCAAAAAGAGTAAGAAATGGGTAAGGTTATTTGTTTGGGGTAGTTGGCTTTAGTGAGAGGTGGGGTTTGAGACTTGCGGTATTATTTCTTTTTTCAGAGTTTTCTTGAAGGGTATGGTCTTTATTTCTTTTCTAAAAGTCTTGTAGTCAAGGGATGCTGTCAGTAGATTGGCGATTTGGTTGTCTAGTTTGGCTGCTTGAGTGGCCAGGAGGCCATCATATAGTTTTTTTTCCGTTTGACCTCCTTAATTGGGGGGTATGAGAATGGGGTGTGAGTTTTCCTATGTCTGGTTGCGGTGTTGTGGATGAGGCGGTTATTCAGGTAGTTTGGACTGTCTCCATATAAAGTCTTAAATAGTAGGCAGTAGAATTTAAATTGTATTCTTGCTGGGATCGAAAGCCAGTGTGATTGGAGATATGCTTCTGTAATGCAATCATGTTTCTTTAATGAGTAGATGAGTCTTAGTGCTGTGTTTTGGATAGTTTGTAGTTGTTTTGTTATGGTTGTAGGGCATGGGAGGTAGAGGATATTACAGTAGTCAAGTAGGCCTAGTATTAAGGACTGACATGGGATAAATACAATTGATCCTCATATAAACTAAACTAAAATAAAACTTAGAGCTCCTTTTACTAAGGTGTGCTAGCGTTTTTAGCGCACGCAGCAGATTAGCGCACGCTAACACCGCGCTATGCGGCTAGAACTAACTCAATGCTGGTGTTAGCGTCTAGCATGTGCGTCATTGTAGCACACGCTATTCCGTGCATTAAAGCCCTAACGCAGCTTAGTAAAAGGAGCCCTTAGTTTTATAGACCGAGTCATCAACCAAGAGGAGCTCGACTCGGTTAACAATAATGTAATACATAATACATACACTTGACAAGGAGAAGTAGACTGAAATAGTTAATTTCCAAAATGTTTAGCAAACTAAAATGTTTTCAGAACTTTCCGGAATAAAGCAAAAGAACCTAAACTTCTTAATGTAAGCAAAACGTATACTCTGCATAGAGGGGTGTTACCTACATGAAGTGACGGGTGCAACTCTGGCTGCTTTGTTGAGCATACTGTATGGACCATACAGGTCTTTATTTACCATCATTTACTATGTTATTACATTCATACCATCACTGTTGCTCCTTTCAAGTTACTTCCTTTTCTCCTGCCTCTAACCTGAGTACCTTTCTTTTTTTCCCCCCTCTCAGGCACTTTGCAAACCCTAGTAATAAGAGCAAGAAACAGTTGAAAAAGTGAATCTGGCTACCATGCTTAGTATTTCTTCCCTTCTATTACAAACGAGGATATTTATTAGCAGTTTTCAGAAAACTGCCAGTGCAATGGATCATTTCCCTGCTCCCCAACCCCGTCTTTATTCCGAGTTTTGATTGTCTATTTATCATTTTTATAACTTGGAAAGGATTCCACACCAGTCTCTGTAGAATGCAGTTGTTAGTTGGAATTAAAACCGCTATTTTTCTGTCACATGTATTGATGCCACCAACGCTTCCTTGATGATAAAAACCCAATTCAGAATCCCATTTTGCCCTTGGCTCTAAGTTATGTATGCCTTTGTCTGAAATGTCTGTATTGCAAATGCCTAAGCATCTTACCACTATTATGCACAGACAAAAAAACTGTCATAATACATGAATGCAAAAGATGAGGAATACAGCACCTTCCAGTTTTATCATCCATTCAGACAGAAACACTCTGTTTCCACGCTGCCTTTTCCTGCATGTCATATCATCATCAACTGTTATGTCCCAAATGAATACTAACTACTGATCGATTGCTCTGACATGTCTGGCCATGGCCTACATGTGCCCCAGGTAGTTCATTTATTTGCCACGGTGGATTTGCTAGAGTGGAATTTAATCAATAGCTAATTCATTAATTCTGGTCCTCGAGTATGAAGGGATTGTACAATATAAAAATGGCTGTCTGGCTTTGGAGTTGATTGAAATATGACAAACACTGCCACTGATATCTTGAGTAGGCACTGGGCTGAATAAGAATTTGAATCATTTTTCCACTGTAGAATATAACTTTATATAAGGGGGAAAAAAAAAGAATATTTGCCTGCATCTGCTTTCAGTAAACCAATATAACTTCTCCTGCACAAACAAAGCAAGACTAAAGAGATGGCATAATAGAAATTTCTGTATACAGTACTTTCCTTAAATGAAAATAATCCCAAACCAAACAAGGGTGCACCGTCTATGAAAACAAAACTAATCCCAATGGATTAAGGTTCCCTAGGTGAACCTTCAGCCTTGCCCCTTCTCATCCCAAATTACATTTCAGGCTCCTTGGCCTTCCCATCTCCAAGATGGTTTTTTAAAAAAAACTTTTTGGGCCTGAATTTCAGACCGTGGAAGTTAGCTGGACTGATTCCCCCAGCTGGCACTGAACCTGGATATTCAATACTCAACTATTTCCAGTGACCGGCATTGAATATCTGGTCTGATTTTGGCTGTTAAAACTTAGCCTGCCATGTCAATATTCAATGCTGGCTGACTAAGGGCCTCTTATTAAGCTGCAGTAGCGAGTGCCACATGGCAAATGCACCAAAGTCCATTCAATCCTTTGGTGAATTTAATGCGCTGGTCAGTGAGATTTGGCTTGATCAAAGAGGCCCTAAGTTTATAGCAGCCAAAGACAGACCAGTTATTTAAGTGGCCTGATTTGTCTGCTCAACTTAGTAAGGCTGAATTTCGCAGATATACCTGTAGGGTTACCATATGGCTCCAGAAAAAGGAGGACATATTGAGACATCTGGGTTTTACTCTTATTAAATGGAAGTAAAACCCAGATGTCTCAATCTATTCTCCTTTTTCTAGAACAATATGATAATCCTATGCATATAGCCAGCTTTTCACTAGCCACAAACCGCTAATATTCAGTGGCCATCTCATGTTGATTATTAGCACTTAGGTGGCTGTTTTTGGCAGACTACATAGCACTGAATATTGGGTGGTTTATTAACAGTCATTTATTGATAAATTCCAAGAAAAGAAAACTCTTATAACAGTAATGAATGAAACAAGAAACATGAAAAACTGAGATAAGTGAGTAAATTCCTCAGTCCTTTAATTCCCTCAATTTTAACATGTTCCATTTCTCCAGTCCTCAATGTTAGGAGCAAACCACAAATCTAGAAATCTATGGGTCTCATTTTCAAAAATGAAAAGTGGCATAAAGCGGCAGATGGACGTTTTTCTTGCCAAACCCTTCCAATTCACTATTTTCAAAACCTATTTTCTAGACAGATATCTGTGCTGTTGATCAGAAATTTGTCTAAATCTCAAGGGGGCATGTTAAAGGCATGGTGTGGGTAAGACTAGGGTGGGCTTAAGTCTTGGCTTTTTTTTTCTATAATCAAACATTTTAAGAATATGTCCAGGGCACAATTTGAATGTTTGGAACTAGACCAGTATATATTTGCCTATATGATAGCTTCAAATATTATATTTGAAGCTATCATATAGGCAAATATATACTGTTTCACTCACATCTTTGGGGAGTGGAAGGGGGCCAGTGACTACTGGGGGAGTGTGTGTGTCTGGGTCATGTTTAGATCCCTCCAGGAGTCATCTGGATCAGTTAGGGCACCTTTTGGGCATTTATTCATTATTAAAACAGGTCTAGTTCCAAACATCCAAATTGTGCCATGGACATATTCTTAAAATGTTTGAGTGCTATTTTGTAAGAATGAATCTAAATAAGAAGCCATGGTGAAAGTTGAGTAAGTTTTGTAAGATGATTATATTAACAAAAGTTAAGAAGCTTTGTGATATGTGTATGTGTGTATATTGAGTTTGTTGTTTGCTTTATTCTAGTTGAAACCTAACCCTGATGCAGAGTGCGAAACATGTATGTCGGTATGGGGTTTGGTAATATGCCGATTATCAGCATTTAAGATAAGTTTAAAAAAAATTCTAAGTTTTTGCAAAAAAAAAAAAAAAATCTATAAGTTTTTGGTATATTGGAGAGCCAGTGAGGAAGGTTGCGTCCTTTTGAAAAGTTTGTTGGGTAAATATTCCCATTAAGTAAGCCACTTCTGAGGTCTCCTTGGGTTTAGATAGTAGTACACATGAAAGTCTTAACAACTTGATATGCAGAAGTATCAACATCAACAACTGGATATAGATCACTATGATTTAGATGTCTGAGATGATTGACCGGCGATCTTGAATTAATATGATTTATAGTCACTTCAATGAGGACATCATTAATCTTTCAAGTGATTTGGAAAGAGAATCCATAGGTTTAAAAAAAAAAAAAATAGCGTGGGATACACATCTTCTCCAGGACACATGAAATCTACTTTAGCATTATCAACCCCTGGTACACGTGTAGCAAAGTTGAATGTAACATTAAGCAATGAAGAAGTAAAATAGCCCAGCAAACAGCAAAGTAGAAGATGCAGATTGCCTATTAATGGCTGCAAGAATTGAAGCTGGAAGTTCCTCCAGTTCTCTTGTTGCAGTGCTTAATTATGAGTGGCTCAGTTGCTTCAATTGCGTTCTTTCTCTCACATCCGCACATACCAGAGCTGATTATGGACCACTGGGAGTCACCAGAAGGGTCCCTTTGGAAGGCTAAGACTATGGCCAAGCTCTACCTGATGGCTCCAGATTTCCAGCAACTGTTTGTTCAGCCGAAGGTAGATTCACTGGTGGCGCAAACAAACCTCCTTGTCTAGTGAAGGAGGTGTGATGTTAAAGGATACTTAGGACTGTAAAGTGGACATGGTCATCAAGTGGCAATTTGAAGTATGCATTCAAGTTCCTCCGCATCATCGCCCTTGAAAACCATTTCCAGTTCTGGTAGATCTCTTACATCTTATTCCATAAAGACCGAAGCAAAGCATTCAGTCTCTCCGCTTCAGTCTTTCCTCCCTGAGTGCCCCAAGCAAAGCATTCAGTCTCTCCGCTTCAGTCTTTCCTCCCTGAGTGCCCCTTTTGCTTCTTGAACATCCAGCAGTCCCATGGATTTCCTCACAGGTTTTCTGCTTCTGATGTACTTTAAAAAAATTGTCTACTATGAGTTTTTGCCTCTTTAGCAAGTTTCTTTTCATATTCCTTTTTAGTTTTCCTTATCAATGCTTTGTATCTAACTTGCCAGTGCTTATGTCTTTGATCCTTTTTCCATTCTTTAAAGGATTTTTTTTTTTTGGCTCTAATAGACTTTTTCACTTCATCTTTTAGCTCTGCTGGCTCTCGTTTCCTCTTCTTTCCACCTTTGTTAATACATGGAATACATCTTATCTGGGCTTCCACAATGGCATTTTTAAATAACGTTCATGCCTGGTTTGTAGTGCTAACCTTTGCCACCAATCCGTTTAGCTTCTTTTTAATGATTTCCACAAAACTTCTAAACTCGGATTTAAACATCATATCGAATGTGTCCCTCAAAATCTATTAATGAATGTTTATTTTAAGACGAATGCGCCTATTTGGAGCCTCTTGTATAGGGAAAAACAGGCATCTACTTTTTCTTATTGAAAACTAGTGTAATAAATCAACAAGCACCCATATTTTAGGTGGGGGAAAATGTTTGAGCCTAGAGCCTAGATTTTATAGTATTTTATAATGTATGAATGTAAATGTGTACTTCACCTATTCTCTGCCTAAACTTTGCATAGATGAAGGCCAACCTGCAATGTAGGTGCAATCAAATATTGGCACATACTTACAGAAAAATGCATAGCAAGAAAAGGATCATTTGCATACATACATGTCAACAACATAAATATTCATTTACACAGATAAATAGCCTTCCTCACCACAATGTTGGTGAAAGTGCTCATAACTTGACTGAGCCCATCTACCAACCTACCAACATGTGAGTGGTTCGAGACAGTGGGGCAGTTGGGAGGGGTGAATGGATGGAGTTACAAAGTCTGCATGACTGCGGGGAAGGAATGGGGATGAATCTTTGCCCCCTTGTGAAGAGCTTAGCACCTATTAGTTAAAGGGCCCCACAGTTATGAAATAGTCCTATAGTGGTGCTATAAAGTTCAAATAAGGGGAGAGTGTGGTGAACTGGTTAAAAATACAGCCTAAGCATCCTGAGGTTGTGGGTTTAAACCCACACTGCTTCTTGTGACCCTGGGCAAGTCACTTAATCTTCCCATTGCCCCAGGTACATTAGACAGATTGTGAGCTCAAGCTCACCAAGACAGATAGGAAAAAATGCTTGAGTACCTGAATAAATTAATGTAAACCATTCTGAGCTCCCTTCATGATAAGGCGTATGGGGACAGACAAAGATCTCAATCTGTAAGGCGGGAGAGGGTTGATATGATAGAGACGTTTAAATACCTACATGACGTAAATGTGCATGAGTCGAGTCTCTTTCATTTGAAAGGGAGCTCTGGAATGAGAGGGCATAGGATGAAGTTAAGAGGAGTAATCGAAGGAAATACTTTTGTACAGAAAGGGTGGGAGATGCGTGGAACAGTCTTCCGGAAGAGGTGGTGGAGACAGAGACTGTGTCTGAATTCAAAAGGGCCTGGGATAGGCACGTGGGATCTCTCAGAGAGAGAAAGAGATAATAGTTACTATGGATGGGCAGACTATAAATGGGCCATTTGGCCTTATCTGCCATCATGTTTCTATGTTTCTAATAGTATAGAAAACTGAATGAATAAGAATGCAATTTGCAAACTCTCCAAACTGCATTTGTTGAATCAGTTTTCAGAATGAAAGCATTAAGCAGAAAATAACTGCAGAAGATTGTACTTGTTCTGTGAGCATTTCTGGCTAATGCAATATTCAGAACAGCAAGCACGTGTCTCCAGTTAGAAAACTGGAGTTAGAAAACTGAGTTTAATTGTTGTTTCTTTTTAGTTATACCTGTATTGTTGCACAAGTACATGAACACTGATGCTTGCCATCATCAATTGCCATGCAAGATGCAGAGCATTGCTGGTTACACAAAATGCAGCGGCACGTCTCATAATGGGTTTGTCCAAATATGACCATATCTCACCATACCTTAAAAAATTGCATTGGCTTCCAGTCGCCTTCAGAGTCCATTATAAAGTTGTAATGATCCGCCATCAACTTATGGATGGTAATATTCCAGAATTGTTTAAAAGCAATATACTCAGTTATATACCAAAAAGATCTTTGCGTTCTGAGAACTTAGCACTACTGAAGACATCTTTGAATCCAAGACTTGTTGAGACTAGCAAAATGACTTTCTGCTGCGCAGGAGTTAAGTTATGGAACTCCTTGGTAGGGCAGATACGAAATTGCTGTGAGAAGGGGAGCTTTAGAAAATGACTAAAAACGCAGCCTTTTGTTGATGTCTTTTTTTTTTTTTTAGGTATTTCTGACATAGTTGATGAACTAACCCTGACTTCTTTACCTACTTTTTGGTATCTCTTGAAGACTTTTTTATCTCACGTTTTTTGACTATCCGTTTGTTTTTACTATGGGCTCCTTTTACTCTGCTGCAATAGCATTTTTAGCGTGCGCAGAATTGCCACACGCGCTAAACCCACGCTACACAGCTAGAACTAACGCCAGCTTAATGCTGGCATTAGAGTCTAGCGCGTGCGCTAAAACCACTATCGCAGCTTAGTAAAAGGAGCCCTATATGTTTATTTTAAATACTGTGTATGTAAACCTTGTAAATCATTTAGTTTTAAACGGTATATAAATAAATAAAAAAATATTTGTAATATGATGAGATTACACTGGAAAATTATTACTTATAATGACTGGGGTTGCCATTCAACAAATTACGTATAATTGGAAAAACTGGAGTAGATTAAATTATAATTTCTGGTGGAATTCCTTATGTCATATTTATAAAATGGAAATATTGCAATACAGCGAGGATGTTTTAGGAAATTTCAAGATGTATGGAAGCCATTAGCAAAATATTGTACTGATTAGATGACATTTTTCCCTTAAATTTTACAGGTTCAATTATGAGGGGGGAGGGGGTAATTTTATTATTACATATTGTACAAGATATTTGATTATATAATAGGAAGGGGTGGGAAGGGTGGGAGATAAGAGAATATCATTTGTACTATTGATGATTATTAAGTGATATATTTATTGTTAATTTGTTTTAACATATTGACACACTTATTGTAAGTTTGAAAATGAATAAAGTTGTGTTTAAAAAAAAAAAGAGATTACACTGGCAATACTAATAGCATAAGTCTGTAACTATGTGCTATAAATCTTCTTAACCATACATATTGATGAATAATCAATATGCTAGTTGTAAACATGACAGCTCAGTATACTCATTAACAAATGCCTATTTTATGTAGATTTCTCCAGATTGCCTAGAAATCACTTGTGTAGCCTGATAGAATTATGCGAGGATATGATGTTTAAAATAAAATACAGCATTCATGTTGCCTCAGTCCAGCAACAAGCAAGGGGCAACGTAGTTAGGCAGTTAAGAGTTTGTGAAGACATGTTTTCTACCAGCCAGAATCCAAAGAATTCACATTTTATAAATGTTTTTTCAGCACAATCATCTCAAAGCTTTATTTATTTAATTTATTTTAAAACTTATACCCCACTTATACCTAAGCGGTTCACACGATACTTACACAGTTTTTAAAAACAATGCGACAAATATTTTTTAAAAATCTCCATCAGTATTATTAAAGTGAGCAGCTTTCAAGAAAAGGCCTCTATAAATAAAGTCGTTTTTAACACCTTTTTAAATCTCTGATTGTCAGAGAGCATCCTAAGTGACCCAGTCAGATTATTCCATAGTAGTACCCCTGTCACAGAGATTATTGAAGCCCTCGTTTTTGCTTACAGTACGCTTGTCAGTCCTTCACTAACTACTTGTAGTGTCCCCTCTGACCTTAGGACTCGACCTGGTTGATATACTTCCAGTACCTGGGTCAGATATCAGGGGATATGAAAGTGTATCACTTTAAAAGTCAGAGCATAGAACATATATACGAAGAAGTGGCCAATAGCAATTTACATAAGACATGTAAATTGACTATTGGCCACTTCTTTGTAAATATGTTATATGCGTGGTCTTCTTGAATTTGGCAGTCTAATTTTGTTTTTCCCCTATTGTGTGGGTCACTTTAAAAGTCGACAAAATAACTTTATAAACAATCTAATATTTCACTGGTAACCAATGAAGTCGTTTCAGTAAAGGTGAGATATGATCGAATCTGCTCTTTCCAAAGATCGACTGAGCTGCTGCATTTTGAACAACTTGCAAAGCTTTATATTTGGCAGCTATAATCCCTAGATACAACGCATTTCAGTAATCAGTACAGTTTACATCATAAACCTTCTTGTATCATAAGGTATCCTTATGAATGTTATCTGTTCCTGAAGTCTAGACTGAAAAACTGAACTTACTACTCAAAGGATCTTTTTTTTTTTTTTTTAAGTATTTGGTATTAGCAGAGCACAATCTATGTTAGTTTACTAAGTTAATTAGGGAAAACTGCAAATCTTGCTTTCAACAAATGACTCAATTTCTCCTTACAGCAAATCCATTTATTCCCAGTCATAGGCGGGTTGTTTATGTGAAAGTGATGAGCACCTGTGAAAGGACTTGTTTTGATCTGGCCAAATATATTTTTAAATTATGGTCATTTGCAGATTAATGTTCATATTAGCTGCATTTTATGATTTGGATCAATAATGCAGCCAGACAGTAGGAGTCTATGAATGCTTTTTTTTATTATTATTATTGACAAAGACCATAAAACTCTTAGCTGACCGTACAGTTTCATGTAATTAAATAATGCCTCTCTTTGTCAACAACAATCTAATCATGCACACTGCCTTTAGCTATCAGAAGAGGAGGAGACAGTAATTAAGAGTATGAATTATCTTGGTGATCCAGACAGATAAATAAATTTATATAGTATCAGCTAATGAAGGCAAGAGGCCAATAGTCTCACTAGAGTATTATAAATGTAGCCCTGGCTTTAAGAAAAGGAAGGATAGGTTTTGTTTGTTGCACCCCAGGCTGTGGGCAAATAACAGATATAATGAAAATCTGTACATTTAGGGGCAGATTCTATAAACGGTGCCTTAAAAATAGGCATCAGCTGCATGTCAATCACACTTTGGCACCATTTACAGAATTGTGGCTAGTAGATATCCCGGTCTTACAATCCTCCAATGACTCGAGGACAATTCAACGCAGGAAGCTACCACTCCCCTCCCCACGCCAGGTCCGGAGAAAAGCTCTCTTCGAGACCACCTTTGAATTCCAAAGACCCAAAGTCTGGAACGAACTCCCAAGCAGCTTATGACGACTTACCACATACAGCGTTACCTTGGTTTGTGAGCATAATTCGTTCCAGAAGCATGCTCATAATCCAAAGTGCTCGTATATCAAAGCAAAATTCCCCATAGGCCATAATGGCAACTCGGATGATTCGTTCCACTGGCTTAATAGGTACATCTCTCCAACCTGAGCTGACACACAACCTTACCTGACCCAACCTGACCCATATCCCTTCTTCTGTCTTCTCCCACTGCTGTCCTCCACTTTGACATCCCACCCCGGGAACCGGCTTTGCTGCTCCCCCGAGGCCACCGGCGCTGCTCTCTCCCTTTGCGACCGAGATCGCCTCCTTCCCCCATTGACCGGCCCTGTGCTTACTCGTGCACCAGTGCTGAAAGTGCCTGCTGCTGGTTCTCTGCTGGGCTGTTGCGGGGCCTTGAGCATCTGCACATGCTCAAGGCCTTCTGGCTCTTACCCTCTCCGAGGTATGGCTTGTAAAACTAAGGCTTGTGGTACTACTTACTGAAGCTGCATAGTCAAAAGAGAATTATACAAAGCCGGACCTCCCCCTGGTACACAGAATCTCTAGGAGCAGAAAAACAACTTTGCATACATCTAGAAAGGAGATGGTGAAAGAACAAAACGCCGAACCACAGAGTGTTATGGAGAGCGGCAATCAATAAATATAAGTTCAACATATCAGAAGCCAGGAATCACTACTACGTCAATGTAATAGGAATAGATACCATCAACAACAAAAAACTATTCCTTCTGGTAAAACAGTTAACCACCCCTCCCAAACAAAACACTACAGATCACCTCAACACAACCACAGCCCAAGAGCTAGCAGATTACTTCCTAAATAAGATCAAAGCTGTGCATAAAGAAGTAGCCAGCAAGCCACCTGCACAAACACATCCCAGACTGGCTCACGAACTATCTTCAGAAACCAGCAAGGCCGATCTCACCTGGTGCACCTACACTACCCTGTCCATCTCCGACACACAAAAACTATTAGGCAAACTGGCCACCCGATGCAGACCCTTAGACAACTGCCTCCCCCCTCCTACTTTCTCACATCAGCGCCTAAGGAAATTATCATATGGATCAACTCCCTCCTGAGCAAATCCCTAAACCAAGGATGCCTTCCAGAAGAAATGGGAAAAATAGCTTTAACCCCAATTCCTAAATCATCTAACACAGATCTCACCACCCCCTCAAATTACAGGCCCATCGCCGGCATACCCATTCTCATCAAACTTCTTGAAACTCACATAAGCAAACAACTAACAGCATAAATAGAGCAACATTCATGCCTTCATCAGACATATCCGCAGCATTTGACTCAGTTGATCATGAATTACTCCTCACAAAACTCTCTGAGATAGGTGCAATAGATACGGTACTGCGCTAGTTCAAAGACTTCCTCATGAACAGAGAATGCACTATCAAAAAAGACGATATTTACTCCAACACCTGGAGGGCCTTCTGTGGAGTTCCACAGGGATCACCGCTCTCACCTATTCTTTTCAACCTGTTCATGAGCTCACTCTGAGACATCCAACTTGAAGATAAGAGCATAATGTCATACACGGATGACATCTTACTTCTCATACCAGTGGCAGAAAATCAAGCTAACACTCCCAAGAAAATCTCTGATAATATAGAAAAAATCCAAACATGGGCAACCACTTAAAAACTAAAACTAAACGCTGCCAAAACCAAGGTCATCTATTTCCACAATGCCCAACAAACAGCGTTAACAAACATCACGTTCCAATCAGGCAGCATACTCACTGTAGAAAAAAACCTCTAAAATTCTTGGCTGTATACTAGACTCCACATTATCCATAGAACCTCAAGTATCCCATCTTCTAAAGAAAGCCCTCTTCACTATGAAACAACTAAGACTCATCAGGTCATACTTCCACCAGCATCACTTTGCCATCATTGTCCAGATGATGATTCTATCCCAACTGGACTACTGCAACTCCACCTACCTGGAAATCAATACCACCCTCAACCACAAAATGCAACTTATTCAAAACACTGCAGTAAGACTCATCTTCAGTCTGAAAAAATAAAACTCCATCTCAACCCACCGCAAACAAATCCACTGTCTACCCATTACAGCCCATATAAAATTCAAAACAGCCAGTATCATGCATCACATCATCTACGGCAACTCAGCAGTCCCACTCATCAAACTTTTAACTGATGCATGGCCCAGCTCACACAGAATTCTCAACAAGATCCAGCTGAACCTCCCCTTGACAAAAAATCTCAAGTACAGAAGAATCTTCCAGTCCATGTTCACCTTCTTCGGAGTCAAACGATTGGAACGATTACACAGAGACTATAAGAACAGAAACCAAGCATACCCAATTCCGAAAGAAACTGAAAACTTCACTCTTTGACAGTTAATTCTTCTAAGATCTTCTTAAGCACCTGACCTTATTTAATCTGCCTAAGTTTATGTTTCCTATCCCCTCCACTCCTTCCACCCTAACACTTTTCCCCTTCCTTTCCTCAGGTTGCCTAGAGCCTGTTTAGGTATACACGACTCACAAATACTAGACTAGATTAGAAAGTTTGTTGGGCCGACCTAATTGAGAACAGGGAAGTCTGTTGGTCATGAATTTGAATTTTGGCGGGAAAATTTCCAACAAACTTTCCCGCCCAAAATTCAAATTTTTTTGAACAACACCACTACCAAGGACAATATAATGAGAAAATAATGGGAGACTACATCTGGGGTCTGATTCATGAAAATGACAAATTATAATCACAAATCTCAAAACACTACTCCCTTCTAAATCTTCTGCGGTCATCTTTGTATAACTTCAGTATAAATACATGTTACACATAATTGTGATTCATATATTGCTTTTTATGACTTTATAACAATGAAAAGATGAAAATTCAGCATTTTTACATTTTAAACAGATAAATTGCAAAAATTTGACTATCCTGTTCACAAAAGCAAAGTTTTATGGAAATAGCAGACATTTTCCATACTTTTTAGACATGAGCAATTGGGAAATTATACTGCCCAGGAACAAAAATTGTGTTACATAGTGAAATCATCTTTTGTACCCAGAGGGGTTTGCCATAGTGTCACACCATTAAAATCTTGCATAATTTGCTTCCATAATATCAAATCATTTTTTCACATTCAAAGGGATTCCAACAAAATGATGACATTTCCTTAATGCTTTAATTAAGCTGGATAACCTTTGAATGAAAAACTTCCCCATAGATATTAGTCTGTAAGCAAAGTTAAAGAACTGAATCTCCTTCAAAGTTAATTTCTTATACAATAAAGTTTCATCAATAATTGCACCAAATTTATTAACTTTCTTTAACAACAATGTGGATTGCATTCTATTAGAGTCCAATTTGACCCTAAAAATGTAAGACTGTAGAAGGACCCTCTGTTTCTCTTCGACCAAAAGAATACCCAGTTCCTCTTCCACTCTTCCAAACAATTCAATCAAATGCCCCAAAACTTCACTATTTTCAGGCCCCACCCAAAAGAAATCATCCAAGTAAAGAACAATTTGAGAATCCCTAGAAACTCGCTCCACAACTCAATGAATATGTGAAGAAAAGTCCTTGAAATGAGAACCCACCACTGTGAACGTACCATTGGTATACATTTATTAAAGAAAAAGTCTGAAATTTAAAACCCAACAAACAAAAAGGAATCAGGATGCATTTAACCAAGATGGATGGCGGTCCAGAGGAAGGCTACTAAAATGGTATGTGGTCTTCATCATAAGGCGCATGGGGACAGACTTAAAAATCTCAATCTGTATACTTGGGAGGAAAGGCGGGCGAGGGAGACATGATAGAGACATTTAAATACCTATGCAATATAAATGTGCATGAGTCCAGTCTCTTTCATTTGAAAAGAAACTCTGCAATCCGAGGGCAGAGGATGAAGTTAAGAGGTGTTAGGCTCCAGAGTAATCTGAGGAAATACTTTTTTACAGAAAGGGTGGTAGATGCATGGAACAGTCTCCCAGAAGAGGTGATGGAGACTGTGTCTGAATTCAAAAGGGCCTGGAATAGGCAAGTAGGATCTCTCGTAGAAGGAGATAATGATTACTGTGGATGGGCAGACTAGATGGACCATTTGGCCTTTATCTGCCATCATGTTTCTGTGTTTCATGTGAGCATTCTTACTATGAAGGGGTGCTGAAAAGTTCTCAGCCCAACCAAGAAGAGAATGACGTGGATATGGTTCAATCAATGATCTGAAACAATGTCAAAACATAGAATTTTGTTTCGACAAATTGACACTTAAAGAATAAGATAGCACTCTTTTGAACCACAGTGGCAAAATAATGCTCAGAATTTAGGAAATTGGTTGGTTGGTTGGGCTGAGAACTTTCTACACCTCCTCGTTCATGGACACAACAATAAAACTGCTTCATTAAATGAACATTCCATAGGGTTATAATGTGCTGAGCCTTCCTTAGCTGCAATAAAATTGTTTACACTAACACTAAGACATATAAGATCTTCCCCCAGCATTCCATTGGATAGATCAATCTACCTGCTTTTAAATATCAGCAGCAGTGGGAGAACAACTGCTTTTACACCTAAGCAGCATTGGGACCAACCGCAACTACCAAGAGCCCATAGACCAGATCATGACAGGAGTGTGAGCTCCACACCTCCTGCAGTCCGCTAGGAAGATCAACTGCTTTAACACCTAAGTAGCAGCAAGACCAGCTGCCTATAATAGGAGCCCTTGCCCCGATCCAACCAGGCATGTGAGCTCCTCCCCCTATATCCTGTTTAAGAGATCAATCTACCTGCTTTAAATATCAGCAGCAGTAGAAAAACAACTGCTTTTACATACAAGCAGCAGCGAGACCTACCGCAACCACCAAGAGCCCACAGACCCGATCCTGCCAGGAGTGTGAACTCCTCCCCCTGCAGTCCATTGGAGAGATCAATCTGCCTGCTTTTAAATATCAGCAGCAGTGGAGATCAACTGCTTTTACACCTAAGCAGCAACGAGACCAGCCACAACCACCGAGAGCACACAGACCCGATCCTACCAAGAGTGTGAACTCTTCCCCCCATGCAATCCGCTAAGAAGATCGACTGTCGGCTCCAGGCGGCTTTCCCGCAGAGGAGAGAATCCTGCATTCACCGTGGGCCTCATCTGGGGCAGCCTCCTTGGAGCGGCTGGGGCACGGGCAGTGTGTCTGGGAGGGAATGCATGGATGGGAGAACATCGCAGGGGAGGAGACATAGGCATCCTGGGACTGTCTGCCAAGTCTCTTCCCTGAAGAAGCCCTTTCTGGAAACGTCAATCGCTCCTCCTAAACTTACTTGCTCCACTTCATCACTGACGCTGAAACCGTGGATTGAAGACAAAGTTTTATTTTATTTTTCTTTCCAGCTTATGATTTATCTTTAATCTTATCTATTGTTTTGCCTTTTGTCTTTGTTTTGTTCTATTTCTATCATTTAAATTTCTCCAGAATTCTACTGTTCAACGGCTCCCCCTTCTGCTTCTATTCCTTTCTCTCCTCTCTTCTACCTTCCAAAGTATTTAGATCTTGTTAAAATGTTTATTTTATTTTTATTTTTCCTCTAACTCTACTTTTCACTTCTCTATTACCCTCCAGGTACTTTAGTTAGATTGTGAGCCTTCGGGACAGTAAGGGAATTTTTCAAGTACCTTTCTTATTTCTAATCTTAATGTATATTTTCTGTAAACCGCTTAGAACCTAACGGATGTAGCGGTATATAAGAAATAAATTACATTACATTACATTACTTTTGGGGAATGATAAATTATATACAAGACAAAATTTCTCAGGTTCTTTTTAAGGTATGATAGCTAAAAGTGATAACATTGAAATTTAAAAAGGTGACCTAGTACTGTAAATGGGCCCACAGTCCTATTTTTCATCTTCTCCATCAGAATATCTTTATACATTACTACTAATAAAGCATTGTGAGATCTACTGTATGAGAAGCCGCTAAAAAGTTCTCAGCCCAGTCAAGAAGAGCCATGTGGAGCCATGAAACTTACAAGTTATTCCACACTTTGAGACTTTTCGTTTCAGTGATGTGAAATGAGACGAAAAGTGTCATGAAATGTGTGGATTAACTTGTAAGTTTCAAGGCTCCACATCATTCTCTTCTTGGGTAGGCTGAGAATTTTTCAACGACCCCTCATGTGCTAACAGAGGACCATTAAAAAGGACAACAAAACTATTCCTAAATCCCCACAACAGTACCTATATATATTAGACTTTATATGTTACCTCTTTAACCATTTAGATATGGTTTTAGTGTCAGTTGGGGAGGCAACCCTTCCTATAGGTAAAGATCTGCATCCAGGGCTTTTGGCAAAATGACCCGAATTGATTTGAAAACAGGTAATCCCTCCTCTACCTGATCATCCCCAAAAAGGCCCTGTAATTTCAGGTCATGCATTAACCAAACCAGTTTGCCCAATGTGCCCCCTATTCCAGTGTTCTTCAACCTTTTTACACCCGTGGACCGGCAGAAAAAAAAGAATTATTTTGTGGACCGGCAAACTACTAGAACTAAAATTTAAAAACCCCGTTTCCGCCCCATCTCCGCGAGTCGGTCCCCACAAATCATCTGATCCCATCCACACAAGCCTCAGTTATGATTTTATATTGAATGTATTTTATTAAAGTATAAAAAGAAACAATATTCTGTACAATTGTCATTTTATAAATACAAATAATTCAGAGCAGGATCAACAAAACCCCTGTCTCCCCTCCCCTTCACATATATCCCCTCTACTATCAAGAAAACTGAACAAGCCAAATTATTACAGAATGCTAACAGAAATATCATTCTAACAGAATACTGCAGTCACACATGACAGGAATAGTTTTAGGGGAGTGCAACTAGGGCAACTGCCCCCTGGTCAGAGAGCGCCCTAAGCCAGCTGGAAGCTAAAGAAGCACTGCCTAGGCTTTGCAGTCCCCAGTTATGTCTAACACCAGCTCTAGCAGGATATATATTTCAAATCTGATATATTCTAATCACAAAATAGAAATACAATTATTTTTTTCTACCTTTTGTCATCTCTGGTTTCTGCTTTCAATCTTCTTTTCACTCTCTTCCTTCCAGCGTCTGCCCTCTCTGTTTCTTCAATCCAGCATCTGCCCCTTCCATCCACTGTCTGTCCTCTCCCCCTTCCATATGGTATCTGTCTTCTTTCTATGCCCCTCTCCCCTTTCCATCCAGCTTGTACCCCCTCTCTCCTTTTTACATGATTCATTCCAGCTTCACTGCTCTCTTCATTTATATCTCTCCTACACCAGATCTATCATCGTTGTCCCTCTCTGCTTATTTTTCTGCTGACCCCTTCCTATCATCAATCTCTCTACTTTCTCATGCCTGTGTCTCCCCTTCCCCTCCTCTAATCTCTCTGCCAGCTGTTTCCTTCCTTTTTTCATTCTCCCTTCCTTCCTCCTCCTGTCCAGCAGTAATTCTCTTCCCTCCCCTCCCAGCAGCATCTCTCCTTCTCCCTCTCCAGTAGCAACTGTCCCTTTTTTTTCCCTTGCCCAGCAGCTTCCCAGATTCCTTTCCCTCCTCCCCTCCCAGCAGCATCTTTCCTTCTCCCTCTCCAGTAGCATCTGTCCCTGTTTCCCCTTGCCCAGCAGCTTCCCAGACTCTGATAGTGGTTTTCTCCCCTCCCAGCAGCTCTTCTTACTTCCCAGCGCAGCGATTAACGAAGGCAGCCTCGGGTCCTTTGTTGGGTCGCACCGCCTCTGAGGAAAGAGGAAGTTGCATCATCAGAGGCAGCCGCGACTCAGCAAAAGCCCCGAGGCTGCCTTCATGAATCGCTGCGCTGGGAAGTAAAGGAGAGCTGCAGAGAGGGGAGAAAGCCACTGTCGGAGGCTCCCCAAGATCTCTCCAGCCCAGCGCACGCTTCACATGTTGATCTTGCCGGCCCTGCGCGGACCGGCAGGAAGTTGAAGTGAGTCAATCTTGCCGGCCCTACGCGGACCGGCAAAAATTTCCTGCAGACCGGCACCGGTCTGCGGACCGGCGGTTGAAGAACTGTGCCCTATTCCTTCTTGGTGAAAAACTATGCCAACTGGTACTTCCTGTTGCGTCAGAACTTTGAACAACAGACTGCTGCTCAATGCTTTTAAAAAAGCCAACATCAACATAATCACAAGCATCAGATTTTCTTTTGCCAGTTCTTTCCGAAAATGAAAGTCATAATTGAGTCAGGTCAATTGCTGTATGTCCTATAAGCTCTTAAAATCATATCAGAATATTTCAAGAAGCAGAGATAAAGGGCTGGCTTTGCCCCAAATAACAGCAAAAATATTTAAGCCTACCAACCAATTATGAATTGATTTACAAACACAAATTATTCTCTACCTAGACTCATCTTTTAATACATCACATATCTTAAATTCAAACTCTTGATGTTTCTTCAAAAGTGAGAAAATATCAACATATTTTCCCCGCAAAATCTTTCTTTTTATCTTCAATGGCACATACTTCCCCTAAGAGGCCAAAGCACTGAGGCCTTGATTCTATATATGTCACCTAAAAAATCAGTACCAAGTAGTGCGATGCTAAGCATGATTTTATAAAAATTAGGAACACTGTATAGAAAAGCTCTTAGTGCCACCTAAGCTTTAGGCATTGCTAGGCATTCTAGGTGCACCATATTTATGTCAGGGTTTTCTTGGCCTAAATGTCTGTGCCTAAGTTAAACGCACAATGATCAAAAACAGGTGCCTTACATAAAAAACACCCAAAATCTGCCCCCAAGCCACACCCACTTTTAACTACGTCCTTTGGACTAGACGCCTACTTTTTATAAAATCTTGTTTTTCGAGTTAAACTAAACTAAATTAAACTAAACCTTAAGTTTGTATACCGCATCATCTCCACAAAAGTAGAGCTCGACACGGTTAGGCACCTAACTTTTAATTAAGTTCAATTAACGGCATTTGTAAGGTGTTAAGTGCCAATTATCAGTGCCGATTAAGCCTATCAATCAATTAAGTTGTAGAAGCTGGGGTAGGGTAAGGCAGCAATTCTTGGGTTTGAGGCCTTGAGTGTTGTAATTTGTAACGTAAATGTGTGAATAATTTGAAATCTGTTAAATATGTTTTTATTGACCCAGGTCATCTGGCAACTTACGTGAATTCTAGGCCAGCAGCTTTACTTCCAGTTTTGGAACCTCTAATAACATCTACTCAGTAAAGTTGCAAAACTGCCTCTTCCACATATGAATGCCGATGCCTCCATATGGAAGCTGCCACGTCTGTGCCTTTCATTTTTTCAACATGTATTAGTATTGTTCTCACTGCATAGGCTGCAATATATGTGCACTCCTGCAGGTGTTTCAGGAAACACTTTGTCTTGGCAAATCCTTAATGTTTTAGAATTGGATGTTCCCTTAACATATGAAGCCATAATTTGTGGCACTATGTTACATATTAAACCTCCCTTTGATAAATATAAAAGCCGTCTTTGACTGGAATAGCTGTTCAATTGATCACAAAAAACTGGAAAAGCCATGATAGATTAAACTACACTTTTTGGTGGACAAATGTATGTAATACATACAAATATGAGAGAATGAATGCAGAATGTTTAGGATCCAGTGTTTCATTTAACAAAGTATGGAGTCCATTGGCTTTTTTGCTGCTTCACATTAATCGTTTATGTATTTTTCCCTAAGTTTTTCCTTACACATCCGGGGGTGGGGTGGGGTGGGGGTAGGAGAGGGAGAGGTAATTGAATAATTTATATTAATTTTTCGATCAATGTAATAAAGTTGTCTTGTATTATTAATAATTGATTGAAGGGTGGGTAGGTAAAGTTATGTTCTATATATTAATTGTATAAAAAGGTGTAATCTCTGTAATATTTTTCTGTATTCAATCAAATGTACTACATTGTTGTAGTTTTTTTAAAATAATAAAATTTTTAAATAAAATGCCATCGGAACTCAGCATGTCCTGCACTGGACCTTTCAGTTCCGATCACTGTTCCCTTTAAGACAGTGGATAGCAAACTGCGTGCCATGGCACACTAATATGCCGTGGTGAGATTCCGAGGACATCCGAGCATGCGCAGATGTCGATGTGACATTGTGTGCATATGTGCAACATCATCGCAACAACACCCACACACGTTTGGAGTACAGGGAAAATGAGACAAGGTTTGTGCGGGGTGGGGCTGGGGGGGTGAAACGGGACGGCGCTGGGTAGAGTTAACAGATGTCTGGATTTCACCGAACATATCCTCCTTTTGAGGAGATGCCCGGGGGTCCGGAAGGCTTTTCAAACCCCGGCACTTTGCCGGGTTTTGAAAAGCCTCCTCAAATCACGTTGGGCGGGGAGGAAATCCACAAATGCGCAGATTTCCTCCCTGCCCGACAATAGCATGCATCGGGGGCGGGGCTAGGGCGGGACTGGGAGGCAGAATTAGGGTGTTACAGAGCGTGGATGGGTGGAACAGGATGGGCCTGGGGGGCGGGTCTAGGGGGGTTTGGATTTTCTAATTGTAAAATCTGGCAACCCTAGCGCTGGGGGCAGAGCAGGATGAGGTTGTGAGTATGCCACAGAAAAACATTTGCTCCATTAGTGTGCCAGAGCAACAAAAAAAAACTTATGAGACACTGCTCTAAGCTGAGCGGGAGTCCTCCAGTTGAACTGCTGTCAGCGAGGAGTGGTGTTTCAATATTGTGTTTTCAATTGCTAGGGACAGGCAGGTTTCCTGGAGTGCTGCAGGGCTTGCCTGTCTCACAATTAAAAATATGCTACTGAAACATCACCCCCTAGAGGCAGGACTGAAGGTGGAGGACGCCCACTTAGCTTATAAAGAACTGTGATTCTGATCTGTATGTTCTGTGTAACATGAAGCTATGAATGTATAAAAAAAAGATCCACTCCACAAGATCCTATTGAATGGTATGATTATAATGTTCTTTTATGTCTTTGATGGGTTGGCCAGCCCAAATTCCATTGCAGATAATCCAAGTCCTGGGCCAAAATAGTAGTCTGCATGTGCAAATTAATTGAATAACATGCCAATTAGTGCTGATAATTGGGCTTTAACAATCAATTATTGATTCTAATGGGAATCGATCGAAAGTTATGAGTGCATATTTACATGCCCCAGATCCTACACATAAATTTTACACAGGGCCTCAAAATGGTAGGTGTGGCCTTGGGTAGATTAGGGGTATTCCTATAATTTATGCACGCTGTTATAGAATTAGGGGGGATCTGTGGCCTAAATTACACCAGGAATAAGTTGTTGGAAATAGTCATGTCTAAAGTTAGGTGCAGTCCTGGTGCCAAGTGCTATTCTATAAACAGTATCCACTTTTGAGTGCCATTTATAGAATTCAGTCCTAAATGTAGAGCTGGTTGCTCTACCCTTGCTTCGTCCTAATACTGCCCTGTCACTATCCATATAGTGCTGTAGAAGTTAGTGCCACTGAAAATCTATAGATAGGGGACTTACATGTTTAGCAGTGGTCACTAGACATGTACCGTAATTACTTTTGAATACTGGCCCATAAGCATTGATCCAAATTAGGAAGGCTGATGCTAGAACATTCACAATCAACCTGTCATTACTAACTGGGTTGGTTTCTGTAATATCACCAAGCCATGCTTTTTTTTTTTTTTGTCTAGCCTTATCATTTCTCTGCTTTTGAGGAAGTGAAAGGTGACTTGTTTCCAATATTGCAAACTCTCATCACAATTCCTACCATTGTAGTAGAATACGACAAATGCCAATATGTTCATCCTATCTTCCCAACTTCAACACCATTTCAGACCCAGTTGATTTCTGACATTCCCTTCAAATTCTTTGCAAATAGAGATCCTCTGTTATTTCATGCTTTGCTAAAGTTTATTACTTTTTCTTTATCTCACTGGGAGTCCATTTCATGCACCTATTTTTCCATGTTGCTCCTGAGTCCACCTCAGTAAAGTCTCATACTCCGGCCTGTTCTTCTAGAGCAATGGTTCCCAACCCTGTTCTGGGGGACCCCCCAGCCATTCGAGTTTTCAAGATATCCCTAATGAATATGCATAAGAGAGATTTGCATACCTGTTACTTCCATTATATGCAAATCTCTCTCATGCATATTCATTAGGGATATCTTGAAAACTCGACTGGCTGGGGGTCTCTCAGGACAGGGTTGGGAACTACTGTTCTAGAGCATTCCTTCATCTGAAAAATGTTTGCCTCGTGCACATTGGAAGTACTCTCCCCTCTCCCTCCCCCTCACCTCTGGCTTAAGCACATCATCTCATCTTATATAGCTCCTGGTTCATACCCTGTGTTATTTTTGTAGTCTTTATGTTGATTTTATTGAGACTATCTCTTTCCTTTCAGAGGTATATCATCTAGAATTGGATGTATCTTATTCCTTAACGCAGAGCAAGATTGCATTTAAAAGTAATGAGGAATTCAGTGGGGCATAACCAGGGAATCCAAAAAAATACTTACTCAGCTAAGTTGGACTGATGAAAATTGCTAACTTATTAAGTAGATCACAAACCAAGCAACAGAGTTGGCCACAAACAAAAGACTCCTCTGATGTCCTAAGAAGTAGTAGTTTATTGAAGAAAACATGATACGGACTGAGTGTCAGTACCTTGCTTGTGTCAGGGGCCTATTAACATACCTTTTGTGCTAGTTATATTTCTTAGGTGCGATGCCATTATGATTTGCTTGAGCAATATTAGTTCTTGTCTTGTTCTAATCTAGTATACAAGCCTCAGGAGTCTCTGCTAGAGACTGTGACGGAATCGACCATCCAAAGCAAAGATATTGAAAGATGGCTCGGGGGGGAAGTTATCAACAGGCGCTACCATTAAGACAGGTATTTTACCAGCTATTTTAGCGCAGGTTCCATTTTTATGCGATGAGACCTAGTTAATGATGACCCAGCTTAACAGTAAAATAGCCTGTCTTAACGGTAGCCCACGTGCCCCTAGGTCCAACTAAATCAAAAAGTTCATAGAAGAACTCAGCTAAATTTGAGTCTAACCTGAAAGGACATGAAAAAAACAAACCCCAAACCTGAAAATAAAAGGTTTCTTTCTATTATCACTGAAGTTTTCCATTTTTTTCTCAGTGATAATACGTAGTTATTATATACAAGCCAATCTTGAAGCTGTGACCTTTGAGTTAGAGACAGCCACTTTTCAGGAGTAGCTACTCTGCCTCTTGATTGTAGTCTGCCATGGCCAGCCCATTATTAACTGTGATTTGTATTTCTGGTTATATCGTTTCTTATTTTCTGAGTATCCCAGCAGGAACAAGCTCAGAGTAGACTTGAGAATTTCTCCCCTAAATCTGGACTTGTACCCTGCTGTTTCAGTATTGTTCTTATCCAGTTGTGGCTCTTTAACATATTTATAAGTGACCTGGATATTGGTACGACGAGTGAGGTGATTAAAGTTATTCAGAGTAGTGAAGACGTAGGAGGATTGCGAAGACCTGCAATGTGATATAAACACTCTCGAGAAATGGGCCGCGACATGGCAAATGAGGTTTAACGTGGATAAGTGTAAGGTGATGCATGTCGGTAACAAAAATCTTATACATGAATACAGGATGTCCGGTGCAGTACTCCAGGAAAGAGACTTGGGAGTATTGGTCGACAAGTTAAATGAAACCGTCCGCACAATGTGCGGTGGCAGTGGCTAAAAAGCAAACAGAATGCTAGGAATGATAAAGAAGGGGATCATGAACAGATCAGAGAAGGTTATCATGCCGCTGTACTGGGGCCATGGTACACCCTCACCTGGAGACTGAGATGGGACATGATCGAAACATTCAAGATAATGAAGGGAATAGACTTAGTAGATAAAGACAGGTTGTTCACCCTCTCCAAGGTAGAGAGAACGAGAGGACACTCTCTAAAGTTGAAAGGGGATAGATTCCATACAAACAGAGAGTGGTAGAGTGGTAGAAAACTGGAACACTCTTCCGGAGGCTGTTATAGGGGAAAACACCCTTCAGGGATTTAAAGACAAAGTTAGACAAGTTCCTGCTGAACTAGAACGTATGCAGGTAAGGCTAGTCTCAGGGCACTGGTCTTTGACCTAAGGGCCGCCGTGTGAGTGGGCACGATGGACCACTGGTCTGACCCAGCAGCGGCAATTCTTATGTTCTTAAACTAATATATAATATGCCTGCACACCTCTAGTGAATGACAGCTGGCTGAAGTATTAACCTGATCCGTTGTAATTTGCATTGTTTCAGCCTCTCTCTTTCTTCGCCCTGCACTTTATCTCCACCAGGTGATAAATCTCTTTTGGACCTCAAATTAAGCTATTGTGTCCATCTATCTGACACAATTTTATCCCAATTTGGGACTATAATTTTAAATCAATAACTTTTTTGTAGTGAGATGACAGCGCACATTGATTGATGGCTTACAATTCTTTAAGTGTTCCTTTCAAAACCTTGTCATTAATCAGTCCAAAGTGTCAGGTTAGAAACTGTCAAGAAAATAAAAAATAGTAAATAGCTAATAGATGAAAGGTGACTGTTTATGAAAGCTATCTAGTGGTTTCTGCATTCATAGGGCTTCTATTTCAAAGTCATGCTAGCGATTCCTGTGTGGCTAATGCGACAAAGCCCACTCAGTTCAATATATTTGCTAGCTTTCTAAAAGGAGTCCATAGTGCTCTGTGTATAACACTGGCATAGCCAGGGGGCTTCGGGGGCCTAGGTCCCCTTGCCTTCAGCCCTGTTTAATGGCTGGTGAGGATGTTAAACCCTGCCAGCTGAAGAAATCTCTTTCGTGGGTCCCGCCTTTGCAAGCACACTTCAGCCTCCAATGCTGGCTCTCTCATGTATGCTCAGTTCAACAACTGAAATGAGCATGTGTGGAAGTGCTGACATCAGCAGTGGAAGTGCGCTGCCAACTAGAGTGCTGCTCTGACGACACAGGACTTGCGGAGGAGATGTCTTTGACCGGCAGGTTTGATAACCCTGTCAGCAAATGTGTGCTATGCTGTTGCAGTGGCAGCATTAGCCCTAGCAGTGATGGTGGCTGCGAGGGGGTGGGGGAAGAGGAAGATAATACCTAGCCCCCCCCTCCAAAATGCACTTCTGGCTATGAACCAGCAGGGGCTATTTTTAAAGCTGATAGTCAGCGTTTTTTTAAATGCTGGCTGAAAAATGTGATAGATAGATAGATAGATAGATAGATAGATAGATAGATAGATAGATAGATAGATAGATAGATAGATAGATAGATTCAGGACTAGTACACTGATAGTCATACTGAATGTATGTATTTGTGGTCGACCACAACCAGTATCAATATAGTAGTGATATTCAACCACTGGAAGGATAATTCTGTAGACTGAGGATAGCAATTTTTTATACCAAGAACACATGTAAATAACCAGACTAGCAGGATATATGGGTTCAGAGACAACACCGCGAAAGACAAAGGCACGCGCCGAAGAAAATTACTGTTTTTAGGGGCTCCAATGGGGGGTTTTGTTGGAGAACCCCCCCAGTTTACTTAATAGAGATCGCGCCGTCGTTGTGGGGGGTTTGGGGGGTTGTAACCCCCCACATTTTACTGTAAACTTAACATTTTCCCTAAAAACAGGGAAAAAGTTAAGTTTTCAGTAAAATGTGGGGGGTTACAACCCCCAAACCCCCCACAACGCCCCCACAACGCGGCGCAATCTCTATTAAGTAAAGTGGGGGGGGTTCCCCCCACACACCCCCGTCGGAGCCCTAAAAACAGTAATTTTCTGTGGCACGCGCCTCCGCGCTGCGCTCAATTGTCTGCACGTGCCTTTGTCCTGACACTGGATATATATGAGCATATATGCACATACACGTATAAATGTCAGCTGCACATTCTGCTATGTCACCTAAATGCAATGGTGCAGAGTTTGAAGGTGGGCATACACATTGGCAGGGTGAAGCAGGGCAGGGAGCATGTAATGAATGTTATAATTTATGCATGTTTTCTAGCAATCTAGGTGTGAGCATCTATACCAGCTGATGGAAGGAACTGTGCACAAAGAAGCCCTATAGACACCTAGACAGGGACAGACTGACAACTGGGACAATAGACCAGTGTCTAAGAGCCCACAGAAGTAGGAGGTCCATTCTCTCCTACCTTTCATCAAGTTTAATCAGTTTGATACACAGTGAGGGGTAGGGTTACCAGATTTTCCTTCGGGAAAATGTGGACCCATGGCCATGCTCTCAGGACCACCCAGTTCCGCCCCTGTCCTGCCCCCCCAGCCCTGCCCCCAGACAGCATCCACGCATGCATGCGTATGACATCACCGTGCTTCGTCCTCGCATGCGCGGATGCTCCTTCCCGACGCGATTATGTCGGGAAGCTTTTCAAAACTCGGACAAAGTGTTGGGTTTTGAAAAGCCATCTGGACCCCCCGTTTATGTTCCCAAAAGGACTCAAAAGGAGGACATGTCTGGGGAAATCCGGACGTCTAGTAACCCTAAGGAGGGTCCCATGACCCTTAGTGCCTAGGTACCTAGATTACTGCCAGTCCGCTCCTGAATCTAAATATAGGTGTCACTTTATCAAATTGCCCATCTATCTGTATAAAGACTATACTAGGCTGGCTCCACCTATACAAGCACAAAGATGCACATGCCTAGTTTTAAAAACAGGGATGGGCAGCCAAAACATTTTCATGTCATTTTTTTCTTTTTTCAACCATTGTCATCAAGAGTGCACACTATTTATTTATTCAGTTTTCTATACTGTTCTCCTAGGGGGCTCAGAATGGTTTACATTAATTTATTCAGGTATTTTTCCCTGTCTGTCCTGGTGTGCTCACAATCTATCTAATCTACCTGGGGCAATGAGGGGATTAAGTGACTTGCCCAGGGTCACAAGGAACAGCATGGGTTTAAACCCACAACCTCAGGGATCTGAGGCTGTAGCTTCACTATACCACATTCTAGATGCCAAAAGAGCACCCCCTTCTTAAAGAATACCCACTATGTAAAAGAAGGTACAGAACTCTAAGCACACCCCCCCCCCACTCCCCAGCTTTAATATTCTTCTTCAGGCCACTTGACAACCCCTGTACACCTGACTCCCTTAATCCCATCCTTAGATCTTCCAGAGATCCTGATATCTAAGCAGGAGAAGGAAAGGTGTCTACTCACCCCTGCTTATGCTTATATATCTCGCATACACATATGTTTGTCTGACCTGGACCTGATCAGTTCGTCAGCTCAGCATGACTCGATCAGCAGTCTTTTCAGTTACAGCTCCTACTCTGTGGAACATAAAGCCTGCCGATTTACGTGAAGAAACATCTTTAGAACGCTTTAAAACAAAATTAAAAACATTCTTATTCAAAGACGCTTTCGACATTTAATCTAACCTTAATAACGAATACTACTCTTTTACTTTGACTTTTTCATACAGAAGGGCCCCATCCAATTGTGCTACGCTTTCCTGTCTCTCTATCCTATTTGACATGTAGTTCTCCTCCTTTTCCCTTATGCACCAGTATGTCAGTTTGTCATATTGTCTACGTCCCTTGGTTTTACTTTTTTATATATATTTACCTGTATACCACTTAGAAATTGGAAAAGCAGAATATATAAAAAAAAAATTTTTTGAACTTTATTTAGTTTTTATGCCAACAAAAAGTGCAATACAATTTATATACAAATAATGATAATCGACCAAGCACTTATAATCAATCAGTATCTATACAAAAGATAAAAATCCCCTCCCCCATCCATCATTACCATCAGGACTAATACTAAAAAACCTCAAATTTTTAGTAAAATATCAAATGAATATCAATTTTTTAATAAAACTCGGAAACTTGGTATGGCCGAGGGTAGACTCTAGCTGAAGTTTGTACTTATGGAAACATTTAAAAAAGAGTGGGTGTAAGCGTGTACCCATCTTTTCCATGGGGTAATTTTAATGTGCTCATTGTTTAACTTGGAAAGAGGGTGTAACTTAGGCTATTCCCTGTGGCATAAATTAAGTGACCTATTACATTACTTTCTACACTTAAAACAAAATTCTCCAATTAACACACACAAATATCTTTTTGACTACTTATATGTGGTCTCTGTCATTGGGAGAAATCATTCCTTTCCAGGTGCCCAACAAACTGCTTTAACAGATCAGTGCAGATTTATGTTTTTCCTTTCCAGGGTTTAATGGGTCTGTGTATGAACACTAAAACTGCTGCTTTTCATATGCTCACCCTTTTTCATTTCTCCCTCCCTTTGGAACTCCCCAAAGCGTGCCTTCGCGATATTAGCCTGAGAGCAAGGGTTCCATCACGCTCCTAAAGCTGCCCCTTATGCAAGCTGCTGCAGCACCAGCCTGGCTCGTAAAACACCTCTTTATCTACTTTATTACTTAAACACTGTTATTTGCCTGCAGGAGCCCTTTAACAAAATCACATTGAATTGACTTTCTCACACCAAATCAAATCTTCCTGGTCCCAGTTCAGTTGCCTTTGTCAATATGTATTTTATAAATGGAGTGAATTAACAGATGCTGTTGAAACAGAACTGCTGGGGAAGCATTTATGTTTTAACGGCTCTCTCTGGGCAGAAGAGCTGGGTAGGAGTGGAATACAGGTGTCTTGGGATAAAAATCATGTTTTGCATTTTAGTGTCTGTGCATGCATGTATGTGTCCATGTACTTTAGTGTGCACGTGCATGCTTTTAATATTTATAAAATTATATGTATACAGATAGATGGATATGTAGAGTAGATAGAAGGATATCTAGATATAATTATGCGACTTGATATTCAAATATGTTCACTGGTGGATGGTGAACATATAACTTGTCAGTCCATCAATTTTCAGCTACTATGCAGATAATTTTATAATAGGGTGCTGAGGTTAGTAGGGCAGGAAGGTACTTAAGTATATTTTATAACGACAAATAAGCTCCCATGACCCTCATGTTAGAAGCATCCCCTTGTGTATATAGAAGTTTTTAAAGGTGTAGATTACCTACAGGTGCAAATAGTGATTTTTAGAAATCCACAACACATGGAGATCAACACCATGTGTACAGACACAGTAATAGATGCATGGAACAGTCTCCCAGAAGAGGTGGTTGAGATAGAGACAGTGTCTGAATTCAAAAGGGCCTGGGATAGGCACGTGGGATCACTCGGAGAGAGAAAGAGATAATGGTTACAGTGGATGGACAGACTAGATGGGCCATTTGGCCTTTATCTGCCATCATGTTTCTATGTGTACATAGGAAAGAATTGTTAGGACATGCAGAGGAGCATGGTTTGTGCAAGTCAAAAATACCAATGTGTGTTTCCATTTTACAAGGGAAATACACATGGGCATGAAAAAATCTAGACAAATGGTATTTGTATCTGCCTCAGAGTATAACTAAGTGGCTGCTGAATGGGGCAGGTTTAAAGGCTGAAACTACTTCTTCCCAAAGACACCCCATCTTCCAATCCCCCATCCCCCTCCCAAAACTGAAGTACTTCACCCAACCCCTCCACTTTGATGCACCAACTAAACCCTTCCCTAGCATGAGAACTTGCTGTACATGATGTAATGTAATGTAATGTAATTTATTTCTTATATACCGCTACATCCGTTAGGTTCTAAGCGGTTTGCAGAAAATATACATTAAGATTAGAAATAAGAAAGGTACTTGAAAAATTCCCTTACTGTCCCGAAGGCTCACAATCTAACTAAAGTACCTGGAGGGTAATAGAGAAGTGAAAAGTAGAGTTAGAGGAAAAATAAAAATAAAATAAACATTTTAACAAGACAGCATTGATCTAAATACTTTGGAAGGTAGAAGAGAGGAGAGAAAGGAATAGAAGCAGAAGGGGGAGCCGTTGAACAGTAGAATTCTGGAGAAATTTAAATGATAGAAATAGAACAAAACAAAGACAAAAGGCAAAACAATAGATAAGATTAAAGATAAATCATAAGCTGGAAAGAAAAATAAAATAAAATAAAATGATCATCGCCCAAATGACAATCCCTAACCATTCTGGCATTCTGTAGTCCAATTAGCTTCCTGGCATTAAGAATTTCACTCCAACTCCCCCCTCTCTGGGTCTTTCTTTGAAAAGCCGTCCAGACCCCCGGACATGTCCTCAAAAAGGAGGGCATGTCCATGGAAATCTAGACATCTGGTAACCCTAGGATTAAGTGACTTTGCTCAGGGTCTCAGGGAGCAGCATAGGGTTTGAACCCACAACCTTAGAGTGCTGAAACCGTAGCTCTAACCACTATGGCGCACTCTCCTTGCATGGTACTTTGTACACACCAATTCATTAGTTCATTTCTGGCTAGTTTAATAGTTTTGAATATCAAGGGGGCATATGTTTTCATGCACAGTCCAAGTCATCTTATACACAATTTATTTAAGATATTGGGAGGGAGGGGGGGGCAAGTTATGATAAATTTAACCCAGTTTACAAAGGTGCTTGGATGGAATACATAGCCTAATCAGGAGCCAGTGCAAGGCCAGCGCAGTGGTTAAAGTTACAGCCTCAGCACCCCTGGGGTTGTGGGTTCAAACCCACGCTGTTCCTTGTGACCCTGGGCAAGTCACTTAATCCCAACTCCTATAACTTTCACACTGGTGTTCAAGAAATAATTTACTTATGCCACAATTTCACTGAAAGTTTCATGCACATCAATTCTTATAATACTGAATAAGGGGAGAGCCTCAGAACCTCGTGCGTAATGATGTCAATTACTGCACTAGAAAGGGAAAATATCTTCACTGGCTCTTGATCCCCCTCCTACCTACAGCAGACCCAGTGAATGTTTCAAAATAGTGTCAGAAAAATCAAAACTACTTAGCAGGTAGGTAGAATGTTCAATGATGTTGAAAATGTATTTTAGTCTCTGCCAGTCCTAGCCAACGGAAGTTAAGCTAGCTACCGTTTCGCTAGACAAGCTGCGTCAGGGCTCCGGACAGCATAGCAGCGTACTGATTCACACACTTGCTCAAACAGAGAATGATTCCTAAATATTGTAATACTTGTTTTAAATTTGTATCTCCATAATTACTCATGTAAACAGCTGTGAACTTCAAGGAGGTATTGGCGGTATACAAATAAAGATTGTATTGCATTGTATAAACATAATTATATTACATTACATTAGTTTCTTTTATTCCGCCAATACCTTGTGGTTCTAGGCAGATTAAAAAAGGAAGAGATTCTGGTCATTTCCAGAAGATTACAGGTTGGAACATTTGGAATCTGATGATGGAGTGAAGATATTGGTTGTATCGGGAGTTTAGCTTGACATATTTCTTGAACAACCTGGTTTTTATTTCCCCCCTGAAGGTTCTGTAGTTTGGTGCTGAAATCAGTAACTTGGAGATGTGGCTGTCTAGTTCGCTACTTGCGTGGCGAGTAGTCTGTCGTGTATTTTTTTTACGCTGGATGCCTTTGATTGGGGGGTGGGTGAAGGGTGTCTGAGTTCTCCTTGGCCTGGAAAAGGTGTTCCAAGTTAGGCGAGTGTTTAGGTAGGAATGTGCATTAAATTGATTTAGACAACCAATAGGGAGTATAGGTTTTATAAACCCTGTGTGATAACACCCTTATTCAGTTTGTATGATCCTCAGCAACACCACTCAGAGTCCAAGTAGTTTCTTTACTCTAAGCTTTATGTGTTAAATCTTCAACGGATCAACAAAAATATTTATATAGATAATTTAGATTTTAAATAAGTCAATTGTTAAATAAATAAGTTTTTAAGTTTTTAAATAATTATATAATTTGATGCTTACCATCTTAGTAAATTTCCAAACTACTTCTTATGTATCTCCAAAAGACCTAATACCTCATATGCAATATGTAATACTGTAAACTGTAATAATCTAATCCGCCTTGAACCACAAGGTAATGGCGGAATAGAAATTACTAATGTAATATATATTATACTTTAAATTAGCTTGTACTTCTTAGCTTAGTTCTTGTGGTCTAAATTGGGGACATGAATTTACCGACATATTTCACTGGTAATCTTTTTCAAGGTGAAGTCTCTGCCAAATAAATAGAAATTCAAAAATGAATTACCTGTTCTATATAAACATGGGAAAAAGAACAATAAATATCCAAATCGCCAAATACATAGACCACTTCCTCTATGAAGATGGCGGCAGCGTTCTTAGAGCTCATTCATATCAACCTCGGCCACAGTCAGCCAATAACCCGGAAATTTGGGAAATCGACTGACTAAGGATGACGATTTAGTGCATGTTAACCTACCAATTAGCATGCGTTACATTGACTAACATGCTTTAAAAAGTTCTGCTGCACATTAATAATATTTTATTAAAATAGATATGTGAAACAAACTAAAGAAAATCCCCCAAACATGGGAAAAGAACATGTAAACCAAAGAAAGTTAGGTCCCTACTACACATCGGCATCATTGGAGCACTGGCTATAAATATGTTGGTCTTTTAGCATTTTAACAATTGGCAACTGCACCAAAGTGAACCACTGAGTAAAACTTCGTAACCTGACTCATCCTCACGGAAACCTTCAGTATTTATAGCAATGACATTAATTATGAGGTGAGCCAGTGGCTATTAATGTGGATGTAGTGCCAAAATGAATGATGTGCAGAAGATATTTTATAATCTTGTTTTATAAAAATAGTTATGAACCATGTATATCTCTTTCTGTTGTCAAATGAGGCTCTCAGAATGGCTTTCTTTCAATTATCTTCTTCATTGTTTCGGCTGAAAGCTTGTCAGAACAAGCATATTTCATCAGTGAATGCCCAATCCTCCTGCAGCACTCCTGGGCTTGTGGAAACAGTTCAGACTGTCAGCATTTCTTCGGCACTGGGTCACCCGGTTTAATGTGTGCTTTGGACTTACCTCCAAAAACATCAGAGCATACGGTATCAGATATGTTCTAGTGCAGTGTCCTTCAACCACCGGTCCATGGACCAGTGCCGGTCCACAGAAATTTCCTGCCAGTCCACAGGGCCAGCACGTGCATCAGGCCCAAAACAATGTTCTTCAACTGCCAGTCCACGATGCGATCGATGCGGCGTTATCTTCGAGCCATCTCACTCTTCCTAACTGATTCAGTGCACAAAGCCACGGGCAGTGGCTCCTATGGGCATCCTGCGCCTGAACCAGAAGCCTTCTCTCTGACGTTACAACGTCAGAGGGAAGGCTTCCAGATGAGGCACAGGACGTGCAAGGTGCAATTAGTACTATTATGGGGGTGGGGTCTGGGGTGGAGATTGGGTAGAGATGGGCGGGGTCTGGCCCACGACTTAGCCCAGTGTTCTTCAACCGCCGATCCACGGACAAATGCCGGTCCACAGAATAATTGTTTTATTTCTGCCGGTCCATAGTTGTAAAAAGGTTGAAAAACACTGTTCTAGTGCTCTATACAGGAAAGCATTCCTGAGGCAGCCTCATAAATAAACACAGGTGCACTAATAAACAAACCGATAACTAAACATTCACAATATAAATTGCAAAGCAATAATCTAATCTAATCTAGGATTTGTGAGTCACACTTACAGTAGAATTTAAAGAGATGCAATTTCAAAAGGATGCAACAGGAGATATATTGCAAAACAGTTTGAGAGATAATACACTATAAGCACTGGCGTAATAAAGGGGGGCGGGGGTAGGGTTATCAGATTTTCCATTTGCAAAAATCCAGACCCCCTAAACCTGCCTGTTCAGTTCCACCCATCCCTGCCATGCCCCAGTCCCGCCCCCCAATCGTGCTTCATGCTGCTGCCCCCTGCCCCTGCTGCCTGCTCTTGTCAGGCAGGAGGATATCCGCGCATGGCATCCACGCTTGCACGGATGTCCTTCTGCCCGTGATGTGGAGGAAAGCTTTTCAAAACCCATAGTGCCAAGTTTTGAAAAGCCTGCCGTGGAAATCCAGACGTCCGCTAACCCTAGGCGGGGGGCAAGAGGGGGAGTGAACTGCCCCAGTCATCATGCCAGTGAGTGTGCCAGAACATCTCCAGCTTACCCCGCCAGAAACGTGCTCGCTCCATCCCTCCCCTCACCCCGTACCTCTTTAGATCTTCACTAGTCCGAGCAACTTTTCCTGCCTGTTACTTATGCCAGCCTGGCTCCCCTTTGAATCACTTCTGGGTCAAGGGGCCAGGAAGTGACATCAGAGGTAAATCCAAAGCAAGGCGCATACTAGAGAATAGATACTCAGACTGGTGAAAATTTAGAGGTATGGGGAGGGGGGAAGGGAAAGCGTGGGTGTGGAGTGGGGTTTCCATCACCCCAGGCACCTCCTACCTTTACTACACCACAGAATACAAGAAGATATAAACTAGTATTCTTTAAAGAGTGGTGCTGCATGGTAGATGGTGGAGGTAACATATAATTGGGCATGAAAGGTACAATTTGGTTGGTGAAGAAAGATACTTTATGGTATCATAAATGTGCTGCATTATCCAAGTAGGTACTAACGTGATTCCCTGAAAATAAGACACTGTCTTATATTAATTTTGGGCCCAAAGAGGTACTGGTCATATTTTCAGGGATGTCTTATTTTTTTCATATACAATGATCATCTCTCCCTTCCTCTCCTCCACCCCAGTTCTTTCTATTTCCTTTCTCTCCCCACATGTGCATCTTTCCTGCCCTCTCACCCATCCCCTTGTGTAGTATCTTTCTATCCCTCCCTCCCATCCCTTGTGCAGCAGAACCCTTGCAGCTTCTATTCCTCCCTCCCATCCCCCCATGTAGCATCTTTATAACCCCCTCCCTGCGCACCCCCCCCTGCTACCAACCCATCTCTCCCTCTCATCCAAACCGCGAGACCAAAATAAATACCTTATAACAAACCGACAGCGTTGGCAGCAATCTAGACAGGCTGCTTCGCAGCCTTCTATCGCATGCGTGTTTCATTGCCGTGTTGCTGATGACATCATCAGCAACACGGCAGAGGAATGCTTGGGCAATAGAAGGCTGCAAAGCAGCCTGTCTAGATTGCTGCCAACGCTGCCGGTTTGTTATAAGGTATTTATTTCGGTCTCACAATTCGGATGGGAGGGAAAGATGGGTCGGGGGGGGAGAAGCGCTGCTGCTGCTGGTAACTAGGGCTTATTTTCGGGGGTAGGGCTTATATTAAGACCTACCCCGAAAATCATGCTAGGGCTTATTTTGGGAGTAGTTCTTATTTTCGGGGAAACACGATAGTGAAGCTTCTCGTTTCTGTTCATAAAATCAACAAAAACAATATCCTGTCCAAAGTATCCCCATCAATATGGCACAAGCCCAGACTTTGCTTGAACAATACTTGGGTCACTTGTCCTTTGGCTTCATGTAATGAGCTATGCCTGAGGTGTACTGCAATGGGAACCGAAAGCACAATGACTCTTGCCTATATTAAATCTTATCTCACAACAACAAAGCATTATTTGATGGAGAATGTGATACAAAAAGCAAAGATTCTACTGTCTGTCATTGCATGTGCAGGCATTGCCAGTTTCAGCAGCAAGAATACAATATAAGTAAATAATAAAAATCCTATCCTTAAATCCAAAGCTAATTTTAAACACATTTCCCTTGTTCTTGCACTTTTCTAATCAAAGGCTTTACAGACCGTTGGCTCCCTTTGACGTCTGCTTGTTATAGTACCTTTGCTATAGCATATAATATTGCACACACTGTAGATCAAGCTTTGAAGAGCAAGCAAAGCATGAAGACCAGTCTGTCAGCGTGTAATACGTTAAAAAATAATAATAAATCGCATTCCATTTTGATCATATTTTTAACGGTATATCAAATGCATATGATAACCTAATTCAAAACTGAACCAGAAGCATTCAGATAGCTCTGTGGGACTTCTGACAGGTAAACTCAAATTTTGATAATGAAGTGCTTCAAATAAGCAGTAAAAATAACTAAAAACATGACACAGCCTTTCACATCAAATGCTATCTTTCTTTGATTGAATTAAATGTTTCAGCTAAGGCTTCACTCTCATAACAAAAAGTGACTCCCTTTCTAGTTTCTTTGGTAAACCATTACTTCTTTAATTATTATCAACCTTGTTCCAGTGTGATAAATTGCTAATTGCTTAATACCCTAATCAACGTTCATTCTTTGCACAGATAAGCTGTGACAGCACCATTAATTTAAATAGTAATTTCATTTAATGGCCAGAACGGCACACCAGATTTTTATGCAGCATTTTCTGAAGACTGCATCTATCACGGCAATATTCTGACATAAAGATGTCTGACATGTACTAACTCACTTAGGGAGAGCAGATGTTGCAGAGAAGAGTTTGGTTGTAATTCCCATAGTGCATCACTTCAGTTTGAATGAGTTGCAAATGCAAAAGTAGCCAATCTTCTCAAGCTGCATTGCATAACCTTTGACCCTTGTCTAATTTATCACATGTACTGGGGCACTCGACTTTTGAACTCTGGCACCATAAAGGTGCAATTTTAAATATAGCTCAAGAACCCCCCTCCCCTCAACTGGGCTGTGAATTATTGATGTGCTTTTCAAAATTCTCTTCATTAAACAGATAAAAAAAAACCCTGAAGCATAGCTTTCAACAAGGTACTGATCCATATCAAGCAACAGACAGGCCTTACTAGACTGTGCAGTAGATTTACAATTGACTAGAATTGCGTCTCCAAATGTCTTCTGCTGCCTGAAGAAAATAATTTTTGTTCCTAGTTTTTTTGCCAACGGTTATTTGATTGTCACTAAGTCACTGAAAGACTGCATAAGCAGAAATGACTGATGAATTGCTAATTCGTATAAACAAAAAACTTTGTGGAGAATGTAATGCTCTAGATGCAGACTTTATTAAAAAAACAGTTTAATAATCCACATAAAATATATCTAAGACCCAAAACGTTGGGAGCTATGGACCTAACACATTCTGTGTTTCGACGATGCTGTCTTCATCAGGGGTCCCTAAAGATCCTGATACAGAAGCTTGTGGATTAAAAACTAAAAACAATCTTAGACGTAACTCTGCACGGATGAGAAGTTTTTAGTTTTTAATCCACAAACTGCTGTATCAGGACCTTTAGGGACCCCTGATGAAGACAGCATTGTCGAAACATGGACCGTGTTGGGTCCATAGCGTTCAACGTTTGGGGTCCTAGATATATTTTTATGTGGATTATTAAACTGTATTTTTTTATAAAGCCTGCACCTAGAACATCACCTGCTCCACAAAGTTTTTTGTCAGATTTCCATTTTTGTGGAGTATTAAGGGTCAACTTCATGTTTGCGTTACTAATTTTTAAATCCATAAAAACAGTACTTTAAAAGATGTTTTATGGGATAGAAAATGCAAGACATTACAGCAGCACAGGAGCTTCAAAAAAACATAAGCCTGTTTCTAAAGCTATAACCTAGGAAGACCTTGACTTGCATGTATGTCCATTTGGGGAAGGAGGGTTTCACAGTTGAAGAGGATAGTGATTTCTTGACTTGGTTGGCATGGAAATAGCAGAAGAGAATGCAGAGACTGTGGTTCCTAAACTAAACTAAAACTTAGCTTTATATACCGGGTCATCAACCAGAGGAAGCTCGACTCGGTTAACAATAATTCAGAACAATATGCTAAAATTGCAAGGAGATTAATTTTCAAAATGTTTAGCACATAGAAAAGTTTTTAATGATTTGCGGAAGAATTGGAAAGGACTAGGGCATCTCAAAGTTAAAGGAAGTTCATTCCATAATTGAGAAAATTTAAAAGCCAAAGAAAGGCTAAAGTTCTTGACTCCTTTAATTCCTTTCCTAGAAGGGAGGGAAAGTTTAAATTGTTGAATGGCTCTAGCATAGGAAAATCTGTAAACGTTCCATAGCAGAGGAACAAGAGGAATAAAAATATCATATAAAATTTTGAAAGTAATGAATACACATTTAAATTGAATCCTGAGATGGGGGGGTCACGTGATGGCGGGTTCCTGAGCGGACGTCCGTGCACAGAGCTCCGCTCCGACTTCCCGGTTTCTCCCCCCTAATCGCCATCCATGTCGGGTGAAACTTTAAATTTTTGATCGCCAGTGCAGGTGCTAGTGCAGGGGCACATTGTTGCGGCTCGGAGAGGCGCTGAAATCAATTTTGGCCGCGGGGCATGCCGTCGAAAGTTTCTCGGCCGGCGAAGCAGTGTGGGAGCCCAGCGTGCAAGATGGCCGGCATGCAAACCGACGTCCCGACGGATCGATCTGAAGATGTGCTGCAGGTGTCCATGAGGCATTTGTCACAGTTGCTAGATGACAAACTAGCTAAACTGCATGCCTCTATGGATGAACTGAAGGACACCTTGGCGGGACAAGCTGTTCAACTGCAGCACGTGGAGCAGAGGGTGTCGGCTCAGGAGGATCGTGCTGGGGTAGCAGACGGGAGGCTAGACCTGCTGGAAACTCGAGTTGGTCAGCTCATGGAGAAAGTTGAAGATCAGGAAAATAGAGCCTGACGGAAGAATCTCCGGATCATCGGAATTCCAGAGTCTGTTAAGGACCCTGAGCTCCTCCATATTGTGGAGAAGTGGCTGCCGAAGGAGTTGGGCCTCCCGGAGCATGCAGGCCCAGTGGTGGTGGAACGTGTCCACCGGGTGGGACAGCAACGAGAGCACGAGAGCGCTGGTAGACCGAGAGCTGTGCTGGCCCGCTTTCACAATTATGCTATCAAAGCCCGTCTGCTTGAGCTATTTAAGAAGTCCCGGCGTCTGGAATATGAGGGTGGCAAGATTTTAATCTTCCAGGATTTCTCTATTAAGGTGGCTGAACAGCGCAGAACCTTCACACCTTATTGTTCGCAGCTGGTCGCAAGGGGAATAAAATTTGCTTTCTTATACCCAGCTAAGGTGCGCCTGACCCATGAAAATCGCACCTTCACTGTGTCCCAGGCGGAGGAACTCAAGCGCTTCATCGAGAGCCTTCCCGCCCAGTAGGCCTCTTCTGAAGACCCGACCGATCTTTACCTTCTGGATGATCTGGACCTGACGGAGCTGTGTTGTTCCCCTTTTCATCTTTATGTTTCTATCTCGAGGGGAGAGGCCCCTTGGGGTCCCTGCTGATGTCTCCGGTCTCATCGTGTGGGACTGTTTGTGAGAGACTGTGTCTTTTGATCCTGTTTTTTGGCTGGAGGGGACCTCTCGGGGAGCATCTGCAACGGGGATCTTTACGGCAGGGCTGCCTCCCCCTCCCGGGAACTTATTTTGGTTCTGAGGGGGACTATGTTGTTGTCCTTCCAGGTCTCCAGTTATATGTTTCTAGTTATATGTCCCTGCACATATCTTTGTTTTCATACAGGTTCTGGACAGTTCTGGTATTTGTTTTATGGTTACGGGGGTAGATGGGGGGAGGGGGAGCTTTGGGAAGGGGAGTGAGGGTATCTGTGTTTGCTTACTGCTGGGGTTGGTGTTATGAGAGTGTGGACGAGAGTGTGGTTATGGGTTGGGGAGGTGTTACGGAAGGGGGGATTGGATAAGGGAGATATCTGTGGGGGGTGGGGGGTGTATCTGAAGGAACAGGAAGTTTTGTTGGGGGAGGGGTGGGAGGGTGGGCTGCATCCTAAGAGCACCCAGGGGTCTCTGACCAGCAATGTTCTGATACTTCAGTGGGTGGCGTGCTGGTTTGGCTGGGAGGCCAGCGCTGCTGCCCCACAGGCTTGTTGTCTCTGGGGGAACTTACTTCTTACCAACTGCTACTGTGAGTTCTGTTAAGATTGCCAACTTTAACATTGATGGCTTGTATTCCCCGGTGAAACGCAGCAAATTATTTCAATACTGTAAGAAATTAAAAGTAGATGTTTTAATGCTTCAGGAGACTCACCTCAGCGTGACAGAACATGTTAAACTGAAGAGGGAGTGGGTAGGGGAAGTAGCTTTTGCTTCCTATAACTCCAGACAGCGAGGTGTTGCTTTCCTCTTTCATAAAAAACATCCTTGTACTATGCACAAGGTAATACAGGACCTTGAGGGGCGATATGTGATCTGGGCAGGAGTTTTTCTGGGGAAGAAATATGTGTTTTGTTCTCTTTATGCACCTAATGTATACTCTCATAGATTTTTTTCTGTATTAGTAGCGGCTCTAACGCCTTTTTCTGAATACCAATTGGTACTAGGTGGGGACTTTAACATCACTGCAGACCCACTTGTTGATTGCAAGCCGCCTAAGCCTCGATTGAAAGGAGGCGATCACAAGGGGGTGAACTTTGTGATGCACCAACTGGGTCTGATTGATGTCTGGCGCTCACTGCATCTTACTGAATCTGACTTCACTTTTCACTCTCAAGTGCATGATGTTCATAGTCGTTTGGACTACCTGTTGGTGGCTCCTTCTCTGCTGGCGGGTATTCCACGAGTGGTGATTGAAGACTGTGTTTTGTCAGATCACCACTTGGTTTGGCTGGAGCTCATTGATAGGCCGGGGCCCCAGGGGTCGACTACCAGTTGGCGTATGAATCCCACGTTATATGAAGATGATGAGTTTAAGGATTTCCTGGAACAACAATGGGATTTCTTTGTGAACGACAACCCTGCTTCTGATGTATCAGAGGTGGTGTTTTGGGAGGCAAGCAAGGCGGTCTTGCGTGGTAAAATTATAGAGTATACTACCCGCAAGCGCAGAGCCCAAGATAAGACACTGTTGGACTTAACACAATGTTTGGCCGCGCTGCGTGGGAGTTTACATGCTCCGGGTGCCACGGCAGCTCGATCTCAATATTTTGACCTACGTAGGCAAATTAATGACTTATTGGCAGACAGAGCCCTTAGAGATATCAGATTGTATAAATATCGCCTCCATCGCTGGGGTAACAAAGCGGGGAAACTGCTTGCATCTTTGGTTACCTCCAGGGCTCCGAAGCACATAATTTCAAGGATTCGGGCGCCTGATGGTAAAGAGATAACTGCCCAAGCTGGGATACAGCAGAGTTTTGTTAACTACTATAGGGCTCTATATGATAAGGGGACCTGTGACACAGAACAGAGGATGACTTTCTTTCAAGACCTTCAGCTTCCGTCCCTGGGACATGAGCAGCGGGAGGCGTTAAATGCCCTGGTGCGAGGGTTGGAGATTCAACAAGCTATTCGAGCCTTAAAATTGGCTAAAGCCCCTGGGCCTGACGGACTGGGTTCTGAATATTATAAGTTGTTGGGGGTACGAGTGGTGGGCCCATTTCAAGCCCTGTGTGGGGCTCTTAGTAGAGGTGAACTCCCTCTGCATAGACTCACTCACGCTAATATTGTGGTTCTACCGAAACTGGGTCGAGTGGAAGATCAGCTGGGATCCTATAGACCTATTTCTCTGCTCAATCAAGATATCAAGTTGTTTGCTGCTATTATGGCGGCTCGCCTGGGTCGGGTTTTGCCCAATTTAATTCATTCGGACCAGGCAGGTTTTGTGCTGGGCCGCTATTCATCTGCTAATGTGTTGAGGGCGCTTTCGATGCTCCAGAATCCTGGACTTGTTGGGCAACACCCAGGACAGAAGAATGCCCTTATAGTCAGTCTAGTCGCGGAAAAAGCGTTCGATAAAGTGTTATGGGATTATCTTTTTTGAGTTCTTCCTCAGTTCGGCATTATGGGGAGCTTTCTGACTGGGATTCGATCATTATACGCTCATCCTACGGCCCAAATCCTGATTAACGGGGAGCTTACCTCTTCTTTTGAACTCGAGAGGGGGACGCGCCAGGGCTGTCCCCTCTCTCCGATGCTTTTTGTCTTGGCCCTAGAGCCTCTTGCGGCTAAGCTCCGTCAAAGCCCTGACTTGCGTGGTATTTGGTTGGGTTCCCAAGAATTTAAAATTAATTTGTTTGCGGATGACATGCTCATCTTTCTGGGAGATGCTGAAGAGGGGGTTCCTCGTTTAATTGATCTTATACGGAGGTTTGGAGCCTTTTCTGGGTTGCGAATTAACTTTGATAAGTCAGAGGCTCTGGCGGTCCACCCCCCCGTGTGCTTTGTGGCAGGATCCTTCCTTTCCGTTGCAATGGTCTAAGGGTACGCTCAAATATCTGGGAATATATCTGCATGCGGATTCGGGGGTGGTATATTGGAAGAATGTACTTGATAAATTAGATGCAGTCCGAGCTTTATGTAAGAGATGGATGGAGTTTCCCCTCTCGCCCCTGGGACGCGTTGCCCTTATTAAAATGGTCCTCTTGCCGAAACTCCTGTATCCACTACAAATGGTGCCCCTATGGATCAAACAGAAAGATGTGCAGGCTTATAGGGGGGTCATTTCGTCCTTTATATGGTGCTCCCGCCGGGTGAAAATTGGCTATAACAAACTGATTAGGGGGCGTGAGCACGGTGGTGTGAACTTGCCCGATTTGCGTCTTTACAATGTGGCTGCTTTGTTGAGATGGGTGCATGAATTATATATGGGAGTTGCCAGGTTTGCCCCAGTTGGATTCTGGTACATTTTGTCAGCACCGGTGTCAGTTTTTAACCTCCTGTGGCATGGGGCGGGACCCTGCCCTTCTATGCTTCGACCCTTACGAATGGCCTGGTGCTGGTGGCGGTCTTCCTTGGGGGGAGCGGTGGGTCCTTCGCCTTTTACGGAATTGGTGGGTAACCCTAAGTTTCCTGCTGGTTCGTTGCACGCATTTTTTGCCTCAGTTTGGACGTCTGGGTGTCGTTTTGTGGGGCAGGTGGTTGAAGTGGGGTCAGGATCGGTTCCCTCTTTTCTGGCATGTCGGGACCGCTGGGGTTGGACCGCAGGGTCTATGTTTGCATACCTGCAGATGCGTAGTTATTGTTTGGCACTCCGTTCGCCGGAGGTCAGCTTGCCCACTTTCACTTCCTTGGATCACCAGTTTTTGTCCGCCCCATCTGACCTTAACACGCTCTCGGAATAGTATAAAGTGGGGAGGGAAAGACGGTCTGATAGGTTTCTTGATGCTATGGCATCGGATTGGACTTCAGCATTGGGAGAGCAGGTCACTGCTGACGAATTAGTTCGGTGTTTTCAGGAATGTGCCTCTGCCTCCCCTAATGTGAGTTTGAGGGAAGTGCATCTGCAGATTCTGCACCAATCTTATTTAACGAGATGTAAGGGACGAACGATGGGGTTATGGCCTGATGACTGCTGCCCCAAATGTCTGGCTCGTCGAGACACCTTGGTACATCACTTTTTGGAATGTTCACATGTAGGGCCCCTGTGGATTTCTGTGCTTCGGGAGCTGGAAAACGTTATAGGATTATCTATAGACTGGTCTTACAAGACGTTGCTGTTGGGTGTCACAGGTCCCCTGGTGGAAGCGGGTGTTAGCGATCCTGGAAGGCGCTTTCTTTTAGTGGCCTTAGGAATCACAAAGAAACTAATTCTTCGCCACTGGATTGGTACAACGCGGCCAACATTGCAACAGTGGCGGGCTCATATGTCTCTGATGGCTGGGTGGGAGCGGCAGCATCGCCGGGGGGCAGCGAGCTGGAAATCTAGAACCTATTTGGATTATTGGAGTTCCTTTTAGGGCTGGTTGGAGATCACGGGTGCACAGGGTGGGGGGGAGGGGTTGGAGGGGAGGGTTTCATTTCAAAATTGGATCTGCATGGGAGTTGATATGTTGTGGATGTATCCATGTTTGTTTATCCTTTGCCTGCACCTTTGATTATTGTACATGATGTCCTTATTGTATGGTTATACTCTGTATATTCTCGTATGCATTGATCCTTTAATAAACATATTTTCAAAAAAAAATTAATTGAATCCTGAGATGAACCGGTAGCCAATGAAGGCTCAAAAGCAAAGGAGTCACATGGTCGAATTTGCTTTTTCCATAAATCAACTTCGCAGCGGTATTCTGAAACAATTGTAACCTTTGCAGACAGATCTTTGTGATGCTAAGATAAATAGCATTACAGTAATCTAGATGAGATAGTATAATTGATTGGACCAAAACAGAAAAATGACGTTGATGGAAAAGAGATCTAGCCTTCCTCAGTATTCGTAAACTGAAAAAACATTTCTTTTAACCAGATAATTTATTTGGTCCTTAAAGATAAGAGAGGAGTCGTAAAGGATTCCCAAAATCTTGGAGGAGAATTCGATTTGCAGGGAAGCTCCAGAATCCAGAAGTACAGTGGAAGGAAGGCAGTCCAGTTTTGGCTGCATTTAACTTCATCCGGACAGACATAGCCCAAGCTTGAAGTTTTAAAATACAGTGGTTTATTTTAAAAGCTAAATTAGTAATATTTGAATCAATCTCGATCAGTATAAAGATATCTGCATAGGTAAAAAGAGTTTCCCAAGCTGACAAGTGTTCAAAGTAGTCATTATAAAGATTGAACAAGATTGGGGAAATTGAAGAGCCCTGGGGAACCCCACAAGGAGGCTGCCAAGAATTGGAAATATCATCAATATTGACTGAATAAGAATGAGACAGTAGAAATTTAGAAGACCAGTCAAGAACAACGTGATTAAGTCCAATATCTGAAAGTAATTGAAGCAGAATATCTTGATGCACTACATCAAACACCGCAGACAAATCAAATTGAAGCAAAATTGAACATTTATTTTGTAATCGTAATTGTTGGATTTTAGAAAGAAGAGAAATCAATAAGGTTTCAGTACTAAAATTAGAATGAAATCCATGTTGAAAAGGTTGAAGTAGTGAAAATTTCTCCAGATAATTGGTAAGTTGACCAGCTACAATTGGTTCTAGCATCTTTGTCAGCAAAGGTATATTGGCAATTGGTCAATAATGAGAGGGGGATAGTAGGATCTAAATTTGATTTTTTTCAGAAGAGGAAAGAGTGTTATTTGCCCCATAGATTTTGAAAAGTATCCATTTTCCAGTAAAATAGTCAGCCACGTTATAGCCTGAGAAGGAATATTAAGAAAAAGATATGATGGAAAAGGGTCCAGTGAGCATTTACACTTTCAACTTTTCACACAATTTGGAGATGTGGTGTTCGGATACTGAATTAAAAGAACATCAATAGCGATCAACTGGTATCTCCACTGTGAGATTTTGGAATATGAGAAGAAATGTCCAATATCTCCTACGGGAAAAGATTGCCTAATGAGAGAGATTTTATCTTGAAAAAAGCAGGCTAAAACGTCAGCAGAGGAAGATGATGGTTGATCAGAATTTGAGTTGGAATTGGTCAGAGAACACGAGAGTTTACAAATTAAGCAAGCATGGGATGGTTGTTTCAGGATTCCTCAAATAAAGCAAAATATCGTCTGCATAAGCAGAGACTTTATATTCCCAGTCTGAATAAGGAATACCCTGTATCTCCTTCGCTTGCTGAATAGCTAATAACAAGGGTTCTAATACAATATCAAAAAACAGAGGAGATAAGGGACAGCCTTGTCTAACCCCCCTCTGCAGACTAAAACACTTTGAGAAATTATTATTGATATACAATCTAGCAACAGAGGAGCTATACAATATTTGAATCATTTGTATAAATCCTGATCCTATATCAAACCATTCCAATGCTTGATACATGAAGGTCCATTCCACTCAATCAAAAGCCTTCTCTGCATCTAAGGATATCGAAAATGCTGGATCATTTGTGTTTTTTGATAAATTTAACATATGTAAAGCCAACCTGGTGTTATTAGAAGAATGTCTCTGAGCACCAAATCCTCTCTGGTGCATACCAATAATAAAGGAGAGAGCCTTAGCCAAGCATATAGCTAATGTTTTAGCTAAAGGTTTTCCATCTACATTAATTAAGAAAATAGGCCTGTAGTTTGAAACCAATGTGGGATCTTTATTTGACTTTGGCAAAACTATAGTTAATGATTCTGCCAGAGTACCTGTGATGCAACCTTTAGTTAGCTGAACCTGATATAAATTTAACAAATATGGTAATAGGGTAATTTGAAATGATTTATAAAACTCTTCCGTGAAACCATCTACACCTGGAGTGGATCCAACTCTAAGGGACTTCAATTCTGTTTGCAATTCTTTTAGTGATATTGGCTTTTCTAAACTTTCTTTTATATGTTCAGGAATTTTTGGTCCCTTAATTAAATTTAAAAATTCTAGTTAATCCTTTTTTTTATCTAAATAAGGCTCAGAAGAATATAGAACTTTATAAAAATTTAAAAATTGTTTTAGAATAGGACCAATTTGAGAATGAGTATTCCCCTTTCCATCTTTTCCCGCCACTATTTTTGTTTTTGTTTTGCTTTTTGATAATTTGCCAATAATCTTCCTGCCGTATTTGATTAGCCATTAGGATGGCTGGAGTGAGCTTTGACGGAGACTTCAGTATTTGGAACCTACGCCAGAGCTTTGGATTCTTGCCCAGAAATAGCTAAGAAAAATTTTTTTTTTTTAGATTGAATCAGGTTGGGCAGACTGGATGGACCATTCAGGTCTATGTTTTCAAAGGCACTTGTTCTAGGCATAGTCTGGGCAGGCCATGCATTTCCTATGAACAGAAAACAGATGCAGAATTCAATAGCCACAAAAGTATGAAAAGAAGTTGGCTAATTCACACAGTCCAGAGCAGTATGGTAAACGTCACTTTTATTTAGAGAAGCCTTTTGCAGTCGCATTTTGACTTACTCCTTCATCAAGAGCATAAACAATTTTCCTGTAGACTTATTCATTTTTCTCTGTATGCTATAAAGATTGCCAAAAGTTACACGTCAAAAATTAGGTAGTATCCTGAGTTGCATGAGCAACACAATTGGTTAACAAGCAATAAATAGTCAATAATTGGATGTTGACAATTACTGTTGTTAATTAGCATCAGTTGGGATTTCTAGACACAACTAGCTCTACGTTATCCTGTAAACATAAGAACAGCCATACTGGGACAGTTTGAAGGTCCATCAAGCCCAGTATCCTGTTTCCAACAGTGGCCAACCCAGTCTCGGCAGGGGGGTCAGGGTCTTGCTCAGGGTCAGGGGAGAAGGGGGCACGTTTGTTTGGGGTTTTTTTGCTGCTCTCCCTGCCCGCCAATCAGTGCTGGCAGGACTCGCCAAAGCCTCTGCGGCTTCGGGGCTTCCCCTGCCGCTCAGCTGTTTGGGGCTTCCCCCGTCGGCATCAGCGTGGTGGCTTTGCAGAATTCTTCCGGCGCTGATCAGTGAGCAGAGAGAGCAGCAAAAAAAATTTAACAAGAGGGATAGGAAGGAGCTATGCCTAGCGAGTTCCCTTCTGAGCAAGCACTAAGCACAGTTCCTCTTCCTTTTACCGGCGCTGCTCTGCATTAATAGCATGCATATCATTTGCATGCTACTCAGCCGTTAGGGAAATTCACTCCCGCCATGGTAATTTTTACTGTGGCATTGGAGCATTTGCACATCCGGGCCCAAGTCTAAATAGCATGCTAAAAGTTTTTCCTTCTAATCCTGGTAATAAGCTTTAGACTTAAATAAGGTGTTTGCTTTCACTTTAAACATATTTTGTCTGGCCCATAGAGACCTCTTTCTGCTTTTGCCTTTTTTTTTTAATCATGGGGTCAGATAGAAGAGAAGGCTATATTTAGAAATGTCTTAGTTTATGCAGCTACACTGTATATCTTGGGTTAGCTCCATATTTTTTGGTGCTTAAAATGTATGAAATCAGGCTGTTAAAATGCAAAGACTCTGGTGAACCATATGGAAGAGAATTATCAAGAGTTCTCTAGCAAGACAATCCAGAGTTTGCTGTAGCACTGAAACCTAGTATTAACTCTGTGAGCTCAACAACGTAATAAATCTGAAGTCGAAAAAACAATATGGCCAAGGTCACATTTCAAATGTTAAAAGAAATGCTTCTTTAACAGTGTCCCAAATCCAATGGGCGTAACAACAAAAAATTCTGTTTATCTTTGACCAGCCTATCCATTATATATATATATATTTTTTTTTTTTTAATCTTTATTGATTTTTTTTAAACTTTAAAAGTGCAATACAAATGTTATATCAGAGAATCTGCACAAAAAACACTGTCAAATTACAATTATTACATTGAAAAAATATTTTCTCCCCTTCTTGTCTAAAATACTAATCCAAATTACAATAAACTATGAATTTAATAAATATATATAATGGAATAAATTAACTCCTCCAAATAAATTTTCCCACCCCCACCCAGATACCCTCCCGGATGTGCAAGGAATCAAATGAAAAAAGAAAGAAATAAACATAACCCCAATTATAATGCCATAAAATTGGTCAATGGACTCCAAACATCATTAAAGGACTTATTATTCCCTATACGTTCTGCCATCATCCTTTCGTATTTGCACGTGGTACACACTGTTACCCACCAAAAAGTAAAACTAATCCTATCGTGGTTCTTCCAATTGTGAGTAATTAGTTGAACCCCTATTCCTGTGAGAACTTAAAAAAAGACGACTTTTATGCTTATCCAATGTAGGTTTAAAATGAAGTATCGTACCCATACTGTGCAATAGATTCTTTCATGCATGCCTCTAGGTGTTTGCTATACAGAATGTTGACCCCTAGGGCAATGGTTTTCAACCTTTTTACACCTATGGACCAGCAGACATAAAATAATTATTCTGTGGACCGGCATCGGTCCGTGGACCGGCGGTTGAAGAACACTGGGCTAAATCGTGGGCCAGATCCCACCCATCTCTACCCAATCTCCCCCCAGACCCTACCCCCATAATAGTACTAATTGCACCTTGCACGTCCCGTGCCTCATCTGGAAGCCTTCCCTCTGACGTTCCAACGTCAGAGAGAAGGCTTCCGGTTCAGGATCAGGATGCCCGTAGGAGCCACTGCCTGTGGCTTTGTGCACCGAATCAGTTAGGAAGAGGGAGCTGGCTCGAAGATAACACCGTATCGATCGCACCGTGGACCGGTGGTTGAAGAACACTGCTTTGGGCCTGATACACGTGCTGGCCCTGTGGACCGCCAGGAAATTTCTGTGGACCGGCACTGGTCCATGGACCGGTGGTTGAAGAACACTGCCCTAGGGAGTCACAGCTTCACAATTCTACATCTCTACAGTTGAGGGCTAGTGGAGGGGGGGGGGGGGAACTAATGGTACCATCAGATCAATGAAACAGGAAAAGGGCTTGCCTACACTGCCGTTTAACCCTCCCTCCTATTTGAGCACCTAGCTTCCGTTTGAGCATCTAAGGCTTGGGGGACAGTATGGCAGCATGGTTAAAGCTAAAACCTAAGCACCCTGATGTTGTGGGTTCAAAACCACACTGTTCCTTAATCCCTCCCCCCAATTGCTCCAGGTACATTAGCTAGATTGTGAGCCCACCATGAATGATAGGGAAAAACACCTGAGTACCTGAATAAAGTCATGAAAACCATTCTGAGCTCCCCTTTAGGGGGTGAGGCAAAGGCCCTGACCACACATCACTGCAAGTCAGGAGCATACTTGCAATCTCTAGCACCAGGGTCTTTGTAATTAGTCTCTAGATCATAGAAGATCTTTTATGGCTCTATTTTAATTAGATATCATAGAAACATGAAGGCAGATAAAGGCCAAATGGCCCATCCAGTCTGCCTATTCACATCATGTATTGTAAACCACCATGATGGTGGTATATCAAATAATTAGTAAACCTGGAAGATGGATCCAGAAATACAAGATTCTTTAGGGCTTAAGTAGGAAGTGCTAAGTGCTTCAGCACAAACTCCAAGCACAATACTGCTTGCTTTCTGCAAATTTAATAGGACATGCTAAGAATACCCCCCCTCCAAAAAAAAAAAAAAAAATTGCAGCTAATGAATAGTAAAATCCCACATTAAACCAAAGTAACTGAAAATTTTACCATGTCTTAGTAAAAAGGCCCTAATGTTAGGCTAGTAAAAAGGTGGTCCTAAATTAAACCACACAGCTGTCCTGGAAGCCACTGAATATTGCCATGATTCACAAGAGCTAATGGTGGCCGCTGGTGACTATGCACTTTCAGTATCGCTCATAGCTGGATATATTAACTAGATTTAAACGCTGCGACCAGGGTTTAAAAAAAACAAACTGACCACTATGTTTGAACATTGACCTGATGACTTCATCCAACTCTCTCCTTTTCAGCATTAGTGAATCTATTTATAAAGTTGTAGCATCATTTCTCTACCGTTCTCCCAGGGGAACTCAGAATGGTTTACATAAATGTATTCAGGTGCTCAAGCATTTTTCCCTGTCTGTCCTCGTGGGCTCACAATCTGTCTAATATACCTGGGGCTAGGGTAACCAGATTTTCCAGAACTAAAATCCGGGCCCTTGGCCCCACCCCCGTTCCCACCCAGTTGCTTTTGGCCCTGCCTATTTATGTCCGAGTCATGCCCCATTCTGCCCCCAGCCCCGCTCAACCTGTTCACGTGTCAGGAGGGCATCTGCACACGCGCTGGAGTGACACAATGACATCACACGCACACATGCATGCGTGTGATGTCATCACGTTGCACCCGTGTATGCCTAGATGCCGTCCCGGCGTTGCTCCTGGCTGGAAGCTTTTCAAAACCTGGGCAAAGGGCCAGGGTTTGAAAAGCAGTCTGGACATGTCCTAAACCAAACTAAAGCTTAGCTTTGTATACCGTGTCTTCGACTAAACTGGAGCTCGGCTCGGTTAACAGAAACTAAAAGAAATACAAAAAAAAGACAATAACAGACAAAAAAACATTAATGTGACTGATTTCCTAAATGTTTAGCATGGAGCCATGTCTGGGGGAATCCGGACGTCTGGTAACCCTACCTGGGACAATGGGGGACCAAGTGACTTGCCCAGGGTCTCAGGTTTCAACTCACAACCTCAGGATGTTGAGGCTGTTGCTCTAACCCTTGTGCCACAATTTCAGACATATCTTTTCTCATACAGAGGGTTAAGAAATCCCTAATTAAATATATTAAATGAACCCATTCGTCAAAGGATCAATGGTTTGTGTGTTTTTTTATATTTTAATTTTTTATTGAAATTTTCTTATAATAAGTCTTTCTTGTTATATTAATTACTTAGCTTAAATATTGGGAGCGCCTCTTTTTAAGCTAAGTAATTAATATAACAAGAAAGACTTATTATAAGAAAATTTCAATAAAAAAACACACAAACCATTGATCCTTTGACGAATGGGTTCATTTAATATATTTAAATGAACTAAAGGGATTTCTTAACCCTCTGAGGATCGTGATAAGTGTATGAGAAAAGCTCTTATTAATGAAAAATGATAGACTGATGTTATATTTTTAGTGATTACAGTTGAAATCCAGTCTAAGAATAGCCTTGAATATTGATAACAATTTCAGACATAGCATAATAGAAGATAGCATGGCAAACATTGTCTGACAGAGATGACAAAACAGTTAAAGCATGGTCAAACATAATATGGCAAAACAGGTAGGGTGAGGCATAGCATGGAGAACATAGTATGGCAAAACATACCATGGCAAACATAGTATTACAAAGCATGGGGCACGGGCAGTGTGTCTGGGAGGGAATGCATGGATGGGAGAACATCTCAGGGGAGGAGACATAGGCATCCTGGGACTGTCGACCAAGTCTCTTCCCTGAAGAAGCCCTTTCTGGAAACGTCAATCGCTCCTCCTAAACTTATTTGCTCCACTTCATCACTTCATCATGCTTCTATTCCTTTCTCTCCTCTCTTCTACCTTCCAAAGTATTTAGATCAATGCTGTCTTGTTAAAATGTTTATTTTATTTTTATTTTTCCTCTAACTCTACTTTTCACTTCTCTATTACCCTCCAGGTACTTTAGTTAGATTGTGAGCCTTCGGGACAGTAAGGGAATTTTTCAAGTACCTTTCTTATTTCTAATCTTAATGTATATTTTCTGTAAACCGCTTAGAACCTAACGGATGTAGCGGTATATAAGAAATAAATTACATTACAATTACATTACATTACATGGCAAACATAGTATGACACAATTTGGCAATAACAGTAAAGCAAGCGTGCATGATGAAACATAGCATGGAAGACATGGAACTAACAAGCATTGTATGGCAAACATGGCATGACAGATCGTATAGGTAGCATGGCAGACAAAGAGCTAGATTCACTAACCTTCTATCCATGTCTGATCCATGTCCATTTGCATGCAGGCTGACAAATTCACTAAAGGCCTGCATGCAAATGGGAGTGATCATTGGCACGCCCCCCCATCGACCGCACGGATCGCTAGAGAGCGATCCTTGACATGCGCAGACCATCATCCTTGCCTGTAGATACTCTCAGCGGAAAACTTTTTTTTTTTTTTTTGCAAGCCCATGGTTTTAATTTGCTTTAAGCCTATGGGTTAAAACTTCGGGCTTGCACTGCGGGGAAGGGCAAGAGAGTCGGGGTGGCAGGAGAGAGTCGGGGCAAGAGCAGGAGATCGGGGATTAGAGTAGGAGATCGGGGCAGGCAGCAGATTGGGGCTGAGAGCAGAAAAAACAGGGCAGAGAGCAGGGCTTCAGAAGGCAGGGCAGTTGGAAACGACCTGAACGACTGATCCTCAGCAGTCTCTTATTTTGGATCGGACAGCCCAGTCGGTGTACCTCTTTTTTTTTTTTTTTAGTGAATCACGTCCCTGCCTACTTTGCATGCCGCTTCCCCTCATTTGCATGAACGGATTGGAATCGGATCGGAGGAGAGGCTAGTGAATCAGGTCGGATGGAAATTGGGTCGCAAACGGGTCACAAACCGATTTGTACACGATCGATTTGCTTAGTGAATCTAGCCCATAGTATGGTAAATCATAATATGAAACTATTGTATGTTGTTCAACTTGTTCTGAGCAATAGAAAGAATGTGTTCACCAATAAATTATATAAATACTGTAGTTATTTTATTGATAAGCTGCCATATGCTGTTTGCATTAGAGAACATGAGAAGATGAAGGCCCCTGTGGTATTCTGCTCAGTGAGATAGAAAATGCTCCAGTTTATTTAATGCATTGATAACACCTCTAAATAATTAACTAAGAACTTCCTGTCTTCAATTACTTGATGCTTTTTTTAACATCTTGAAAGGATTATAAGCAATTTATGGATTTCTCATGACGAGCGCACTCACCACTATTCCCATACAGCCTTCGTGGGATCATGTTTCACTTTCTAAGGCTTTCATGTAATTAAAAATAGGCAGTCAAGACAATAGTGCAGTACCAAGGTGCTGCTCCTCTTGCTATTTGTCAAAGTTCTAGATTCAATCTCTCAGGGAAGAATAATGTGATAAATTAATTAGTGAAACACCAGGGGATCCACAAAAGACTAATAGATCCCATTCATATCCCTTTTCAAAAAAAAAAAGTACAGTTATGCAGTTTGAAATACAGTATACCTCCGCAAATTTGTGGTTCGTGAATCGCGGACTCAGTCTTTTGCGGTATTTTCCAATCGCCTCTTCCTAGTACTAAAGTCAGGCTACACCAATCAGGAGCTGCTTTGACATGCCAGATAGCGTGTCAAAGCAGCCCCTGACTGGTGTAGCCTGACTTTGGTTCCCAGAAGAGGCAGTCGTAAAATACTAAGAATGATCCCGCACCCGATTTTCAGCACCCGCCGGCGCCCCAGCTGCCCGCTCCTGCCTTCGATCCGCTCCTAAACCGCATTCGCGGTTTTTTCAAAATTTGCGGATGTTCCTGGAACAGAACCCCCGCAAATCTAGGGGGAGGACTGTACAACTATCCCCCTCTTTTACTAAGCCCGATAGCACGGGCCGGCGTGTTAAATGCTCCAATGCCAATAGGGATTGAAGGGGCATTAGAGCATTTGCCGGCGTGGCACTCACTTCCCGCAGCTTAGTAGAAGAGGACCTATCGGCATGTTAACAATTTGTGATCATCCTTGAAATAAATGTACTTCTGCAGATTTTGCAGGCTAGGTGTGTGGAGACAAAAAAAAAAATAATTGGGGGGGGGGACCCTTTTACTAAACCGCATTAAGCACTAATGCACACATGCTCCCTTTTATGAAGCCGCATTAGACTTTTTTAGTGCTGGCTGCAGCAGTATTAACTCCGATGCTCGTAGGAATTCCATGAGCGTTGGAACTTTGATCACCACGGCCTTAGTTACTGAGAAAAGAGTACTAATACCACTGGAAATTGAAATCCAACTGAGGATGCATTATTTTTTTATATTATTATGTATTCCTTTTAACAATAGTAACAATCAGGAATTCTTGACAATGAAAAAATAATACTGTGTAGGAAATATCCAACTAGGAAAAACAGACTTTACTAATCTGAAAGTGCAAATTTTATAAACTAAGGGCTCCTTTTACAAAGCCGCGCTAGGGCCTTAATGCGCGGAATAGCGCACGCTACATTGCCATGTGCTAGCTGCTACCGCCTCCTTTTGAGCAGGCGGTAGATTTTCGGCTAGTGCGTGCTACAGCGCGCACAAATCCGGTGCATGTGCTAAAACCGCTAGCGCGGCTTCATAAAAGGAGAACGCAGAGAAAGGGGGGTGACATGATAGAGACATTCAAATATCTTACGGGCCTTATTGAGGTAGAGGAAGATATCTTCTTCCTTACGGGTCCCACGGCAACCAGAGGGCATCTGCTCAAACTCAAGGGTGGGAGATTTCATGGTGACATCAGGAAATATTTCTTCACCGAAAGAGTGGTTGATCGATGGAATGGTTTTGGTATCCACAGAGGTGAATTTAACTGCCTTTTGGGTGAATTCCCCTGATATAATAACAACTAGGTCTACTCTTTTGGTAACTTGCCTCAAAAAAGTTGATAAATCTTTGATCATGAAATTATATTTTAACAAGAAAGATGAGGTGTTCTTTGGAGCTAAGATAATGTTATTTCCTGATGTGGCTAGAGTTAGGTTACCAGATTTCCCAAACAGAAAATCCTAGACCCTCCCCCGGCCCACCTAGTTCCACCCACCCCTACCTCGTTATGCCCTCATTCCGCCCCCAATCCCGCCCTAGTGATTTGTTGGAAGCTTTTCAAAACCCGGACAAAGTGCCAGGTTCTGAAAAGCTGGCCAGGGAAATCCGGATGTCTGGTAACCCTAGGCTCGAGCAACACAAATGAGACGTAAGGCCTTTTTGGCTTTAAAGTCTAGAACATTGGCTCTAAAAGCCACTTATTTTCTTAAATTTCCATGTAAATGTTTAGTAATTTTTCAAGTGGGACCCACTTCATTTAGAACAGTTTTTGAAAGATGCAAAGAAGCAGGCTTTATAGGAATATAGAGCAATTGTCTCACGCTATTTAAATAGGATTAATATCCTTGAATTGCCTTTAGTTATTTGACTATACTTAGGTTAACAACTTCTTCCTTGATGATAATTATAAGAATTTGCTTTTTGTAGTTTCTATTGTGGTGCTATCCACTTTCTTTGATTGTGTTTTTTTGATTGTTTGTATCAATTTATTAATCATTAAAAAAAAAAAAAAAAGCTTTTCTAGGTCAGCGACAGCAGCATTTTCCTACTGCCAGCTCTGCTGGTCACATCCTCTTTGATGTAAACTTCCTGTGTCATAGGGGCATGATCAGCAAAGCTAGCAGTGGTGCATGCAAGAAAATGGTCCTGCATGCCTTTACTGCTGATTCTACTGCCAGCTGCCACTAATCTAAAAAGGTTTTAAGAGAGTGATCAGTAGGGACAGGAAAAAGAGAGAAAAGGGTGGATACTGGATGGGGACAGGAAGAGAGATAGAGATGATGATGTTAGATGGGGAGAAAAGAGAGAGAGAGAGAGAGGTTTATGCTGAATTAGGGAGGAGATAGTGATGGGTGATGCTGGACAGGGGTAGGAGAGACAGAGACATGGGGTGATGCTGAATGGGGGAAGAAAGTCAGATTAGCAGGGAGTATAGCAGAAGGAAAGAGACAGAGTAGATGTTACATGGTGGGATGGTGGAAAGGAGAAGAAAGAAAGAAAGAAAGAGCAGAGGTTGAGTAGCAAGATAGAAGGGAAAAAATTAATGAAAGACAGGAATAAAAAGGAGAATGGGTGGGCATGGGTGAGGGAAAGATATGGAAATCTTGATTGAATGAAAATGAGATTAGATCGTAAGAATGAATAAATTCTGAATGGAGAGACAGAAAAACTGAAGAAACCTTAAAGAAGAAGATCAGTATCAAAGATGGATGTAGTGGAGGAAGTAGACAGGAGACTCTTGAAAGAAAGCCTTTTATGAGAGGACTCCATCTTATCTAGCAATCTTGTCTGTTTACTCTTCATGAAGGATTTTGTGTTTTTCTAAAACAAGTTCTTAGTTCCAGCTTCCACCAGGGTTTGCCTGATGAGTATCTGGCAGAGAGCTTTATTGGTGTGCTCCATTTTTTCCTGGAATCAATTGTCTGTGGAGATACAGGCAGAGGAGTCTTATGAGAGTTTCAAAGTGCAGCTGAAAAACTTTTCTATTTCAAAAAGCTTTTGGGACTGAGATCCTGGCAGGTTTTCATTGGTTTAAAATAGAATAGCGCTAAGTCCGTTTTTTTTCAGTGCAGATTTTTTTGGCATCATATATAGACAAGTCCAGTATGTTTTGTTTTGTACAATAATGAGCACTTATTGAGTCTTAAGCCCTCTTTTACTAAGTTGTGGTAGAGGTTTCGACTGCGGCCCGTGGCGCTAAATGTTCTGGCGCTGCTTCGATGCTCATAGGAATTCTATGAGCATTGGAGCAATGTCAGAGCATTTAGTGCTCCTGTAGAAACCTCTACCGTGGCTTAGTAAATGGGGGGATTAATGTCTTGTCAGTTAAGCACTGGAAGGGCCAAAGGACACCATTCTAGAGCTGTGCTTAGGGCATCAGTTAGCCTTAATCAGTCCTTGAAGTGACCAGTCATATAATTACCTTCATAGTGGTCATGTGTGCTTCTGTATACATATATTCAATGCCTCTCTTTCTGCAAATAACAACACTAAAATATACAGAAAATGTTTAAATACCACAGCCACAATTTTGTTTAAAAAAAAAAAAGAAAAGCTGATCATAGCATTTGAATGATATTTGAAAACCTATGCATAAACCAGCTATACATCCACCATTGCAGATTATACCTCTGTGTAAGGTAATGTTTAGAACTCGCATGCATTAACACCTATAGTTAGTGTTACAGAGCATGAAGAGAATTCAATTTATTGATATTGAAAGGTGTGTGGTCAAGACCTTGTCATGTCATAATCAACTCAACATCAGCAGAATTGTATTGGAGTGAACCCAAGAGAACTAATGGGATAATTTCTCAATACCAATTGATTTGTAATGGAGCAGTGATTTTCACTGGTGGCACTGGCTATCCAGTTTTCACAGAGGCTGGCCTACAGCCCAACAGCAAGTAATATCTTAATAATGGCCTAGGTTAAGAGCAGTGACTAATGATTAATTTTATATCTGTGACCATTGCAAACAGTACTCTCACTTCCTTTTCAAACAGAAGAGAAAATCATTATTGCTTAATTTGTAAAAGTACCGATGATGAAACATCTTTAAGGGGCTTTGTAGATACAGATATATCAAGCCTTTGTATTGAATTAACTACTTTAACCTTCTTTTGGAGGAAGAGACATATTGGCACAGATCACTAGTTGAAGAGAAATCAAGTTCAATATTTTATTGACAGAACTAAATCTACTAACCTATATAGAATTACTGAACATTGTTTTTTTTATCTGCTGTATCTTTCAATTAATAATGAAGTAGACAGAGTGACTGATTTTTGTCATATCCTGTTTCTCACTGCTATAACACCTACAGTATAACATTTATTTTTAGCATTTCAATGAGTGGTTTCTTGTTTCCTATATCAAAGCAAAATCTACTTTAATAGGACTGAAGTTGTCATGATTATATACCTGGAGGTCATTTTAAATAGATTAGATGTCATTTACATGTGTAAAAAAACAGATTTCACATGTAAATACCCTTGCGCTATAAGTACTGCTATTTACATGAGTATATTTATAGTATGCACAGTTTTCAATGGAGCATGAGCTGGGTATAGTTTGGGCAGACATTAATAGGACAGTTCTATAAATGGTGCCCAAATTTACATGTGCATAATTGTGTGTGATCCTGAGATGCAGGCTCAACTAAATTGGCTAATTGACATCAAGTTGAATTTGTGCACTCATCTTGCCATGCACCGTTCTGTAAAGATCAGTATGCTAATCTTATAACCTGAATTCTGTAACCAGCGCCATTGTCAGCAGCCGACTTAAAAGCGGCCACCGATCGCGTGTCAATCACGCGATGGTGCCAGGAACAGAATCGTGCCTCCATCAAAGTAGGTGCCAGAAATGTAGGCCAGGGTTTTCCAGGCCTACATGTCCAGCGCCTACCTTTGACGTGAATCATTTCTCTGTAGGCGCTTTAGGCTGCCTAATGCCACTTCTGGTATTAGACACGCCCAGAGTGGCGTTACATGGCCTAAAGTTCCTATGAAGGCATGATTCTGGCACTGATTGTTTTTTAGAGGCTGGTTATGAAACTCAGTATAAACTTCATTTAAATGGTGTTTTTTACTGAGCTTGGCACTAGTTAGAGAATCTTGGCCTTAGAGCGCAACTCAAAGAGGGGAATGGCCAAGAGGGTATGGCCAGGTCAGGGACATTCACTAAAGATGTGCAAAGCATTACAAAATACCGGGGATCAGCGCCTAACTTACATGCCAGGATTTATACCAGGTTTCAGTTGGTATAAATCCTCACATTCAAAGTTTGGCATGGAAATCAGCTCTAAGCGCTATTTTATAAATGGCATAGATTTTTTTTGTTGTTGTTCCCAAATTTGGGCATCATTTACCTAATCTAGTCCAAAAAGTACACTAGCATTTCCTTAGTCTTCTAATCTACTACTAAAATCTGGAAATGCTGACACTTGCCTATATCTATTTATTTATTCAGTTTTCTATACCATTCTCCCAAGAGAGTTCAGAACGGTTTACATGAGTTTATTCAGGTACTCAAGCATTTTTCGCTGTCTGTCCTGGTGGGCTCACAATCTATCTAATGTACCTGGAGCAATGGGGGGATTAAGTGACTTGCCCAGGGTCACAAGGAGTAGCGTGGGTTTGAACGCACAACCTCAGGGTGACACACTCTCCCATATATCTATGGCAGCAGAATTGATTTCAGTGGTCAAGGTCCCTACACACAAAACAAAGCATATCATTGATTTGATTTTTTATAACATTATTTTGCTAACAAAGGAGAGTTTAAAATGGTTGATATTGTCCGTGCCTTGGACTGACCATTTTATGGTTTTATATACTTTTGCTTTCTTGTGGTTGGGGAGGGTAAAGAGAGGAGTTGGACTAGGAAGGTAAAGTGGTAAGATTAACATATCATTATTAGAAAAGAAAATGGTTTATGGTCTATTTAGTTATATCCTCCTTTAACAAGGTGGGCTACAATACCATATTCACAATAAGCATTACAAAACAGCCATAAGACACACATGTATAAGTTTCATCAATATATCAAACAATTTACCCAGTGAAAATGCTCAGCACCCATGCTTCATTTCATAAAAAAAAGATACTACATATGAGGATGAGATAGTTTGAAGTCTGGAGTAGGGACAGAGCTCTAAATATAGGCTTGGGTGGTTAGAATGGGCCTGGATGAAGTCTAAATTGGAATCAGATAAGAAAGCTCTGTGATGAGGTTATTTACATAATATTCATACCCAGGGGCGGCAGCGGCCTCAGGCAGCATTATTTGCTGATCATCTCTCTCTGCACAGCAGGTATTCTCGTCCATCTTCCATGTTGTGGGTAAAGGCCCGGCAGAGAGGCTCGCATCCTAAAGGTGAATGCATGGCTGCGTGGATGGTGTCATCAAGAGCGTTGGGATGATTTTCCAAGGGCTGCTGAGCAGGAATGGCGTGTATCTGTTAAAGAAGAGAAGCAGGGACTGATTCTGGAAACAGAATCTGCCACGGCAAGTGCCTACAAAACGGGGACCTGGTGCATGTCAATCACAGACAGGTGCTGCTTCCAGACTCTAATCTAATCTAAAACTTAGGTTTGTATACTGCATCATCTCCCAATAGGAGCTCGATTTGGTTAACATAAGAGAGCAGACAGATTCATAATCTTTGGATAAAATATGAACTTAAACCAAAATTTAATTCTACCTAATTGGCAAAATTGCTATCGATGATATACAAAGATTATTTGCCTATCATATGGCAATTTTCTAAATATTGTTGAAATAAGAAAGTTTTCAAGGTCTTTCGAAAGATTTGAAGGGAGGTGAGAGTCCTAATAGGACATGGAATTTTGTTCCAAATCTCAGTTAATCTATATATGTAAGATCGACAGAGTTTACCAGTTGATCTAATCCCTTGAAAAGAGGGGAAGGAGAGTTTATACTTTGTATATTCCTGGTATGAGAGGGAGATAAATATACCAGGCACATTTATACTGTATTCTCAGATAAACAGGAATCATGGTAAGCAGGGGCACTAGGCGCCAAAAATGTAGGCCAGGATTTAACAGGCCTACATTTCTGTCTCCAAGGGTCCTGTCAGAATCAAAGTCAGTGGCACATAGTGACGCTGAAGTCCAACTCCACCCCTAAATATGCCCACTTCTGGGTTTCGGCACCACTATGTGCCACTAGCCACCGGGGATCTAGGTGTGGTGGCAGCTATTTTTTAAATTGGGTTTTAATGGTTTGACCAATTACCACACCACTTCTACCCAATTAAACCACATATGTTAGGCACCACTATGTGCGATCTAGGCGCCTAACATAAGGCAACTGGTTTGTGAATCCAGGCTAAAATGTTTCCATGCAGCAGACTAGATAATGAAGAGGGCTTTAAACTAGAATTGTTGAGGCAGGCTGATCAAAACCCCCAATGAGTATAAGCCCTCCGGTAAATGAATAATTAAATACCGGTACACAAATGGAAAAAGGGGCAATGTCTGGAAAGCAGTATATATTAATGCTCGAAATATGGGAAACAAGGTTTTGGACCTAGAGGCTGTGGTGGAAGAAGATGGGTTGGATTTAATGGCGATCATAGAAATGTGGTTCATGGAGAGCCATGACTTGGATATAGTAATACCAGGCTATAATCTGTTCAGGAACTAACAGGGCAAGAAGAAAAGGAGAGGGAATGGTGTTATATGTTAAAGATCATATTAAAGCCACACAATTGCAAGATCTGCAGGACAATGAAGAGGCACTATGGGTCAATATGGAAAGACGGAATGGAAGATGTATTTACTGTACATTGGTGTAATATGCAGGCCTCCTTCACAGACAGAAAAAGTGGACAGAGATTTAATAGAGCTCAAAAGAGGTACGGGATTAGGGTATGATAGTATGTGATGATGTAAAGGTGGCCAAACAGGTTGAAAAGGCAATGTCAAAAGCTAGAAGAATGCTAGGGTGCATAGGGAAGGGTATGGCCAGTAGGTAAAAGGAGGTATTGAAGCCCCTGTATAAGATGCTGGTGAGACCTCATTTAGAATATTGTATACAATTTTGGAGACCGCACCTTAAAAAAGATATAAACAGGATGGAGTCAGTCTAAAGTAGGGATCTCAAAGTCCCTCTTTGAGGGCCGCAATCCAGTCAGGTTTACAGGATTTCCCCAATGAATATGCATTGAAAGCAGTGCATGCACATAGAGCTCATGCATATTCATTGGGGAAATCCTGAAAACCTGACTGGATTGCGGCCCTCAAGGAGGGACTTTGAGACCCCTGGTCTAGAGGAAGGCTACTAAAATGGTTGGTGGTCTTCGTCATAAGGCTTATAGGAACAGACTTAAAGGATACTTTTGATAAAGGTAGGAGAGGGGAGATATGATAGAGATGTTTAAATACCTATATTGCATAAATTCACATAAGGCAAATCTCTTTCATTTGAAAGGAAGCTCTGGAATGAGAGGGTATAGGATGAAGTTAAGAGATGAAAAATTCAGGAGTAATCTAAGGAAATACTTTTTTTCAAGTTTCAAGTTTATTCAAATTTGATAAATCACTTATCCATAATTTGCTAAGCGAGTTACAGTAAAGTATAAAATAAACATACAATTTAACATACAATTTAAAATTTAGTTATAATGGGTTAGACGAACAAACACACAGACAAAATTGAATACGTGAGGAATAAAAGGATAAAGTTACAAAATTAATACTTTAAAGAAGAAAAAAAAAGAAACATAAATGGAAAGAACGTGAGGAGGGGTAAAATAGCTTTTTTTTTTTAAAGATGTCTGCTGCCCTGTATAAGTTGCATTTAAAGATTAAAAGCATCTCTAAAAAGAAAGGTTTTGAGATTATTTTTTAAATGGTTAAGGTCCTTTTCATCTCTTATATGATGTGGTAAGGTGTTCCAAATTTGGGGGGCCATAACCGAAAACATGTCATGACGTCTGGTACCAATGACTTTTAAAGAAGGAACCGTTAAAAGATTTTGAGCTGTGGATCGGAGAGAACGTGATGTGTTATACGGAATGAGCATTCTATTTATAAATTGCGGTTCGCTAGTGGATAAAGTTTTAAATACTAAAAGTAATTCGATGATTAATGGGAAGCCAATGCGAGTCAATTAAAAAAGGAGTTACGTGATCATATTTTTTTCCATTGTGGATAAGTTTAACAGCAATGTTTTGAATTATTTGTAAGCGCTTCTTTTCTTTTTGAGTAGTATTAATTAATAAAGAGTTACAATAATCGAGCTTAGTAATAATAAGTGAATGTATTAAAATAGTTAATGCTTTTGGTTCAAGAAACTTGGAGATAGAACGAATCATACGTAATCGATAAAAGCAGAATTTAACAATATTACTTATGTATTCCTGATAAGAAAATTTGTGGTGGTAGATGCATAGAATAATCTGGCAGAGGTGGTGGAGACAAAGACTGTGTCTGAGTTCAAGAAAGGGTGGGACAGGCACATTGGATCTCTTAGAGAGAGGAGGATATAGTAGATGCATTGTATTGGCAGACTGGATGGGCCATTTGGCCTTTATCTGCCTTCGTGTTCTAATGTTTCTATGAATGAGAAGTAAAGAGGTCTTAATCATTTTTGTATATTTTACTGTATTGTCATTTTATTGTGGTTATATATAATTATATTGTAAACCACTTTAATGGGGTCTTTTTCTAAATTGCAAAACCCCTAGGACTCTAATGGATTCTTTAAGTAGGAGATGTGCACCTTTAATGGTAGGAACAAGAGGAGAGGAGAAAGAGGAATACCATAAAAAGCCAATGCATTTGGATTTCTTAGTATCAAACTTTATTCATTTAAGAGTAATCAATTAGAAATATGATCAAATTTAGCAGATATGACTGACATGATGTCAGAAGAATAATTGTCAGAGGAATAGAGTAGGTGAATATCATTGGCATAAATGAAAATTGTAACACCCCAAAAAAACTGAAGTATCAGGGCAAGTGGAGCCAGGAAAATACTGAACTACATAGGGCCTAGAATAGAACCCTGAGGACATCAGAAGGGAGAAGCACAAGTGAAGATAACATTGAGGCCCAGAATACTTTGTTCTGTTTTTTTTTAGATAAGACAAGAGCCAGGAGATAGCAGTACCAGATCTACTGAGATTTGAGAAACGCTGTGATAGAATAAAGTGATTGACAAGATCAAATGCTGAAGATAGATCAAGTAATACTAGGAGCACACGATTGCTGCTGTTTCTGGGACTCGCCGAGTCTGGGTAGGTAGAACCGACATTTCAGCCATCACGCTGTGGCTTTCTACCTACCCAGACTCGGCGAGACCCAGAAAACAGCAACAATCATGATGCCAGTCATGGAAGCCTTAGAGAATATTAGTAGCACATTTTTGTTAAAACAAGATTAATCTGAATGTAGTCTAACATAGTAGGGTAGGTTCAATAGAGAGGTGCACCTAAAACACTGTTTATTGTAGATGACAGGCATTTGTCTTTTCTAAGAAATCAGATATCTGGGTAGCTATCAATTATTCTGCTAGCTTTGCTTCCAAGGGCAGGTTGGAAATTGCTGGTAGTGTGCAACAGAAGATACATCTGAATTGGGATCCTTAAGGCGAGGGTGAATAATTGCCTGAGGAGGTTTATTTCATGGAATTATTAGTTTTTGAAAGCATGTAAACATTATGGAAACACTGACAGTTTGCTGCAGTGTTGCTGATGCTTTCTATGAAATTATACACCAGGGTTAACTGGCACAAGCTGTTCCATCTCAATTAAAATGGTGGTGGCTAGAGAATTGAATTGGCCCAGACAAATAAATTAAAATAGACCCCTAAAACATCATGTTGACCAAGGTAGTAGGTGCCAAGGGGGTCCTCTCAGAGCTGCAGACAGAAAGTAGGAGAAGTGATGTGGGGGTATGCAGGGCTGGTTTTAGACAAGCTGGGGCCCAGGGCAGAAATTAAGGAAGGGGCCCCTCTCCCAATTTCCATACCCACCATTACTACCATTACATTACATTACATTACATTAGGGGTTTCTATTCCGCCATTACCTTGCGGTTCAAGGCGGATTACAAAAGGTTAATTTAAAAAGGACAGAATTACAATGATTAGCTAGAGAGGTAAGTTGTAGATCTTAAGAGCATTTAGAGGTCGTGTTGTTATTGCTGTTTCAGGAATTTTTTGAAAAGTGTGGTTTTTATTTCTTTTCTGAATGTCCTATAGTCTGGGGTGGTCATCAGAAGGTTGGAGATCTGGTTGTCCAGTCTTGCGGCTTGAGTGGCTAGGAGGCCGTCGTGTAGTTTTGTTCTTTTTACTTCTTTGATTGGGGGGGGTATGAATGGGGAGTGCGTTTTTCTGTGTTTGGTACTGGGTGCTTGGATGAGGCGATTGTTCAGGTATGATGGGCTGTTTCCGTGTAGGGTTTTAAATAATATGCAGTAGAATTTGAAATGGATTCTTTCTTGGATTGGGAGCCAGTGTGAGTTGATGAAGGCTTCAGTGATGTGGTCATATTTTTTCAATGAGAAGATGAGTCTCAACGCTGTATTTTGGATTGTTTGGAGTTGTTTTATCGTAGTTGCAGGACATGGAAGGAAGAGTATGTTACAGTAGTCCAATATACCTAGTATTAGTGATTGTACTATAAGTTGGAATTGTGTTCTTTCAAAGAATTTTCGGACTTGTCTCAGGTTTCTCATGATTGCGAATGATTTTTGAATTGTTTTATTTATTTGCGGTTGCATTGTGCAGCATCTGTCTATGGTCATGCCTAGTAGTTTTATGGTGGTTTGGATGGGATATTTGGTTGCGTTTATGTCTAGGTTGGTTGTGGTTTGGATCTTGTCATTTTCTAGGAGGATGAATTTGGTTTTGTCTTGGTTGAGTTTAAGTTTGTGGTTTTTCATCCAGGTTGTGACTGCTTCAAGTGTTTGGTGAAGTTTGTCTGTCATGGTAGGTTTAGAATGATCATATGGGACGAGGATGGTGATGTCATCCGCATAACTATAGGAGGTTATGCCTAGATTATCCAGATGCGTTCCTAGAGAAGCAGTGTAGAGATTGAAGAGGGTGGGGGATAGTGGAGATCCTTGTGGTACGCCGCAGGGGTTTGACCAGGATTCTGACCTTTCTTTGTTTGATTTTACACTGTAGGTTCTGAGTTTTAGGAATCCTTCAAACCAGGAGTATACTTTGTCTGAGATGCCTATTGCATCTAAGATCTGTAGGAGGATGTTGTGGTCTACTAGGTCGAATGCCGCCGATAGGTCCAGTTGTATGAGTAGCATTTTTTTCCCTGTACTAAGTTGTTGTCTGACGGTATCCATAAGGGAGCCTAGTAGTGTCTCTGTGCTGAAGTTTGTTCTGAAGCCTGATTGCATGGGGTGGAGTAGGTTATGGTCCTCTATGTAATTGGTGAGGAGTTTGGCTACTAGGCCTTCTATAATTTTGACATATAGCGGAATTGAGGCTATAGGTCTAAAGTTAGATGGGAGGTTTTGTGGTGCTTTTGGGTCTTTTTGGATTGGGGTGATGACAATTTCGCTGAGGTCAGCAGGGAATGTGCCTTCTGTGAGTGTGAATTGGATCCATTGTAGAGTTTTGGTGCGGAATTTTACACTAGAGGTGGTAAGGAGATATGAGGGGCAATGGTTGAGGTCACAGGAGGCATGGCTGTATTTTTTGTAGCATTTGTTGAATTCTGACCATTGTATGTTAGGGAATTGAGTCCAAATTCTGTCTGCTGCGATTGCCTCTTTTCCTGTAGGGTGGATTGTGATTGGATTTTGATGGGATGGGTTAAGGATGAGTGTGGCTCTGGTGTTGGTGATTTTGTTCTTGAAGTATTCTGCTAAGAGGGTGGGTGATGGTGGAGGTGTGTTTGAGGAGGTAGTGTATGGTTTGGTGTCTGTTAATTCTTTTAGGATTTGGAATATTTTTTTGGAATCTTGGGTTTCCGTGCCTATGAGATTAGTATAGTAGCTTTTCCTCTTATCTTTTAGTAGATTTTTGTATTGTTTGTTGATTTTTTTCCAGTCGGTTTTTGTTTGATCTTGGTTCTTTTTTCTCCATTTTCTTTCTAGTCTTCTACACTGTCTTTTGAGTTGGAGTAATTCATTATCAAACCATTGGTCTGATTTCCTTCTGGTTCTGGTTTTGGTTTGTAGGGGTGCCAGATCATCAAGGATGTTGGTGGATACATTTTTCCAGTGGGAGATGAAGTTTTTTGGGTCGCAGTCTTGGATAGTTTCGTCTACCTTTGACCAGAAAATGGTTGGGTCGATATGTTTGCGTGAGGTATATGTGGTTTTTTTTGATTGAGGTGTGTGTTTGGTCTTGGTCCAATTGATGTTGAAGTTATAAGTGTAGTGGTCTGACCATAGGGATGGGGACCATGTTCCGTTAGGAGTTTGGATTGCTGGATTGGGTGGTTGGTGAGACATGAATGCAGCAATGTCCAGTTGATGACCTTTTTCATGAGTGGTTTGAGGGTTTAGGATCTGGAAGGATAAGGCATTGAGGAAGGATAGACAGTTATTTGCTGGTGTGGAGGTTGTGTCTTCTAGGTGTAGGTTTAAGTCTCCTAGGATGAGGTTATATTCAGCTGATAGTGAGTTTTGGTAGATGAAGTTTTCAAATTCAGGTCTCACTGTGGTCCAGTTTCCTGGTGTTATGTAGCAGAGCAAGCAGGTTAGAGAGTTTTTTAGTGTTGGGTTTGTGAGTTGACACGCTAGGAAATCCATTTGTGGAGTGGATGTTTTCTCAAGTATGTTTGGAGTTAGGGTGTTCTTGTGTATTATTGCTAGTCCTCCTCCTCTTTTTTTCTCTCTGCAGGTTACTGTTATTTTGTATCCTGGCGGGCATACTTCTTTTATTCTAGGGTCTGTGTCTGAGGTTAACCAGGTTTCAGTGAGGAATAGGCAGTCAAGTTTTTCTTTTTTTATCCAATTTTTTATGTTTTCTGTTTTGGGTCCTAGTGCTCTGATGTTAACATAGGCACATGTAAGGGAGGTCGTGTCAGTCTGGGGAGTGTGAGTTGTTTCCGGGTATATGAGTGTTGTGGGGGATGGATGAGATTTTGTTTTCGGGAGTGTTGATCTTCTTCTCCAGGTAACAGTGATGGAGTGTTGAGTGCTGGCGTGGTGGTTCGAGTTTCTTGATGTGAGTATTCTTCTGTTGGGAAGTTGGAAGTTGGTTGTACTGGAGGATGTGGTTGTGGTGGGTAAGTTGTTTGCTGCTGCTTTCCAACTAGAAATGAGTAGGATTATCAAAAGGGTGGCTAGTGTGTGTGTATGCAGGGAGAGCTTCATTTTTGATGTCTGGTTCGGGGGGGCGAAGCAGGGCTCCCACGCTGGCCCGGTCTGGCTGGCTTCTGTGAAGTGGTGTGTTGGGTCGTTTTTAAATGTAATATGTCCTCCGGCTGGATTGGGGGGGCGGAGCAGGGCTCCCACGCCGGCCCGATCTGGCTGGCTCGTGTTGGTGTTGTGTGCTGGCTTTTTTAAGGTAGAATGTCCTCCTGCTGGATCGGGGGGGGCGGAGCAGGGCTCCCACGCCGGCTCGATCTGGCTGGCTCGTGTTGGTGCTGTGCGCTGGCTTTTTTATGGTAAAATGTCCTCCTGCTGGGTCGGGGGGGGGGGGGGCGGAGAAACAGTTGAAGAAAACAGGTAATCCTTGGCGGATTTAAACAGTGTACAGAGTCAGGCTTGAGTAGTGATTGTGGACTAGGGTAGGATGAAACTTGACAGGTGTGGTGAGACTTGATAGGAGTAAGATCAAGAAGTTTGAGCTGCAGGAGGCCTCGGGTGACGGAGTTGGACTCCCACGCGTCCCGAAGCTTCGTCTCTGCAGCCGGAGGGTCGGACAGTGATGGGGTAGCTCCGGTTTCAATGGAGCTGCCCGAGAGTGTAGTTAAAGTAAAAAACCAAACAAAGTAATTAAAGTAACAACCAAACAAAGGTTAAGCCGCAGGAGGCCTCGGGTGACGGAGCTGGACTCCCACGCGGCCCGAGGTTCTCTCTCTGCAGCTGAGGGACGAGTCTCGCGTTGGGGCAGCTCCCGGTATCGATGGAGCTGCCCTGTAGAGTAGCGCTGGAGAGAGCTTGGTTGCAGGGGGTTTCGGGAGGCGGAGCTGGACTCCCACGCGTCCCGAAGCTTCGTCCCTGCAGCCGGAGGGTCGGACAGTGATGGGGTAGCTCCGGTTTCAATGGAGCTGCCCGAGAGTGTAGTTAAAGTAAAAAACCAAACAAAGTAATTAGAGTAACAACCAAACAAAGGTTAAGCCGCAGGAGGCCTCGGGTGACGGAGCTGGACTCCCACGCGGCCCGAGGTTCTCTCTCTGCAGCTGAGGGACGAGTCTCGCGTTGGGGCAGCTCCCGGTATCGATGGAGCTGCCCTGTAGAGTAGCGCTGGAGAGAGCTTGGTTGCAGGGGGTTTCGGGAGGCGGAGCTGGACTCCCACGCGTCCCGAAGCTTCGTCCCTGCAGCCGGAGGGTCGGACAGTGATGGGGTAGCTCCGGTTTCAATGGAGCTGCCCGAGAGTGTAGTTAAAGTAAAAAACCAAACAAAGTAATTAGAGTAACAACCAAACAAAGGTTAAGCCGCAGGAGGCCTCGGGTGACGGAGCTGGACTCCCACGCGGCCCGAGGTTCTCTCTCTGCAGCTGAGGGACGAGTCTCGCGTTGGGGCAGCTCCCGGTATCGATGGAGCTGCCCTGTAGAGTAGCGCTGGAGAGAGCTTGGTTGCAGGGGGTTTCGGGAGGCGGAGCTGGACTCCCACGCGTCCCGAAGCTTCGTCCCTGCAGCCGGAGGGTCGGACAGTGATGGGGTAGCTCCGGTTTCAATGGAGCTGCCCGAGAGTGTAGTTAAAGTAAAAAACCAAACAAAGTAATTAGAGTAACAACCAAACAAAGGTTAAGCCGCAGGAGGCCTCGGGTGACGGAGATGGACTCCCACGCGGCCCGAGGTTCTCTCTCTGCAGCTGAGGGACGAGTCTCGCGTTGGGGCAGCTCCCGGTATCGATGGAGCTGCCCTGTAGAGTATACATATAAAACAATTTTAAATGACTTCTTCACACATATGAGACACCCGGGGCCCATCATTTTTTGACAATCCCCCCCCCCCATCTGTATGAAAAACATGATTTTTAGTAACAATCTACAAGTCACACAAGAGTGTACCTAGGAAAAGGCAGCATCTTACATACTGCAGTGAGCAGTACAACATCAATACACCCATTGTAAAACAAGTCAGACTAGTACAGATCAATCCTGCAGTCAATCCTAACAAAAAACCATGTCTTTCGAACACACAAAATACTTTCGCCTAGTATGGAATATGTAATCACAAACTAACCCCTCCCCCTTTTACAAAACTGTAGTGCAGTCTTTAGCCTCGGTGGTAACAGCTCAGACGCTCAAGGAATTCTGAGCATCAGAGCTGTTACCACCACGGCCGGCACCAAAAAATGCTCTACAGTTTTGTAAAAGGGGAGATAAAATAGAAATACGTAGACAAAGGTTAAATTGAACCACCAAGAAGCTGTACTCTGCATACAATGCAATACTACAGAAACAGCGATGTTTCTACCTTTGCCTTCTCTTTGTCTAACTTTGTTTCTACCTTTGTCTTTCCTCATCTTCATGTTACTCTCTTCCTTTCATTCACTGTCTACCCTCTCTCTGCCCCTTCTATATGCCATATTCTCTCCTTCTATGTCCTTTCCAAAAACTGTATGCTTCTCTCTTCCATCTCTGCCTTCACCCCATTGGTCTGGCATCCATCTTCTTCCCATCCCTCCTCCAATGGTCTGGCATCTCTCTCCTCTCCTTCCCTTCCCCACACCCCTATTGTCTGACATTTCACTCTCTCTTTTCCCTTCCCCCCACTTCCATCAGCATATGCCCCCTTTCTTTCCCTCCAACCCAACGTTTCCATAAGTTTACACACTATTGAAGTCTCACATCAATAGTGTGTAAACTTATGGAAACGTTGATTAAACACAAATTAGATACGATTCTGAATGACGAGAGGCTGAGGGATCCCCACCAGCATGGATTTACAAAGGGAAGGTCCTGCCAATCCAATCTAATCAGCTTCTTTGACTGGGTAACTAAAAAGCTAGATAAGGGAAAATCCCTGGATATCGTGTATTTGGACTTCAGTAAGGCTTTTGATAGTGTCCCACACCTTAGGTTATTGAACAAGATGAGTTAGGAGAAACATTGACTGCATGGGTTAAAGACTGGCTCAGTGGCAGACTACAAAGGGTGGTGGTAAATGGTACTTCCTCCGAAACATTGGAAGTGATCAGTGGAGTGCCGCAGGGCTCGGTCTTAGGTCCAATCCTATTTAATATCTTTGTACGGGACCTGACTCAGGGACTTCAAGGTAAAACTGCATTATTTGCTGATGATGCTAAACTGTGCAATGTAGTGGGCAAAGGCACCATGTCTGACGCTAAGACGCAGGACCTACTTTTACTGGAACAATGGTCCACAATTTGGCAACTGAGTTTTAATGCCAAAAAGTGTAAGATTATGTGCCTTGGCAGTGGAAACCCATGCAAAACTTGCACCCTAAATGGTGAGACCTTAACAAGAATTGTGGCAGAACGGGACCTAGGAGTAATCATTAGTGAAGATATGAAGACTGCCAATCAGGTGGAGAAAGCTTTATCCAAGGCTAGACAAATGCTGGGTTGCATCCGAAGAAGTTTTGTCAGCTGAAAGCCTGAAGTTGTGATGCCGTTGTACAGGTCCATGGTGAGACCTCATCTGGAATATTGTGTTCAATTTTGGAGGCCACATTATCAAAAGGATAAGCTGAGAATAGTCAGTTCAGCAAATGGCCACTAGGATGGTCTCAGGGCTCAAGGATCTCTCATATGAAGAACGTCTAGGTAAGTTGCAGCTATACTCTCTCGAAGAATGCAGAGAGAGGGGAGACATGATAGGGACGTTCAAATATGTTACTGGCCGTATTGAGGTGGAAGAAGACATCTTTTTCCTTACAGGACCTACGGTAACAAGAGGGCATCCGTTAAAAATCAAGGGTGGGAGATTTTATGGTGATATTAGGAAGTATTTCTTCACTGAAAAGGTGGTTGATCATTGGAATGATCAACCATTTCAGGTAGTTGAGGCCAGCAACGTGCTTGATTTTAAGAAAAGATGGGATAAACATGTGGGTTCACTTCAAAGAAGTGCTTAAGGGGGAGGGTTCTTGAGTGGGCAGACTTGTTGGGCCGATGGCCCTTTTCTGCCGTCATATTCTATGTTTCTAATTCCATCCAGTATCCTTCCCTCTTATATTTCTCTCCCCTTTCCCTGCACACCAATTCCATCAGCATCTGCCCCCTTTCTCTTCCTCCACCAACCTTCCATACCACCCTGCCCCCTTTCTCTCCCTCCACAACCCTTCTAAGCTCCTTTCTCGCTCCCTCCAAACCAGCAAGGTCCCGCGATCACTGCAGCTGCTGGCTCTGCTCAGGAAGAAGTAAGTGATGTGAAGTAAGAAGTAAGAGGGAGTGGCCCGGCAGATGCATGGAGTTGCAGCAAGGTCCCTCGATGACTGCGGCTACCGGTTCACCCCCTCCAACACCACTTACTTCTTCCAGAGCAAAGCCAGCAGACGCAGTCATCGCAGGACCTTGCTGCACTTCAGCGCGGCTGCCGATTCTGCTCCAGAATAAGTACGTCGGAGGGGGTGGACCGGCAGCTGCACTGAGGTGAAGGTCCTTCAAGGAGGAGGAAATGCCAGCTCATAGGAGCCCACTAGAGCCATGGGGCCCGGGGCAGCTGCCTTCTTTGCTCCCCCCTAACATCGGCCCTGGGTGTATGTAGAAAAAGCCCTGCCTCTTGTTTCATGAAATCTAGAAGTCAGCACTTACTCCTACTCCAACTCCAAGGCAATCATATGTATCAGCTAGAGGATCCTAAAAGAGAGAGTCAGATATACGATAAAAATTATAAAGCAAAAGGGCCCCTTTACTAAACCACAGGAAAATTTTCAATTACTGCAGGTTAACCTGGGACTTTAGCCCATATTAACTCCAGATTTTAACACAGCAACCATTGGGGTCATCCCCACTGTTTTGTATTGCAGGTTGTGCATTAACATTCATAGTAACATACTGGTACCTGCTCCAGGCAGGAAGCAGTAAATAGTTCCACATTAACTCTGCAATAGTCAATTAGCATGCAGTTAGTGCAGCCTGTTAACTGCCAAATGCCTTCCAGGCTCACTTTCCACCCCATACCATACCTACGGGCAGAAAAAGCACTTAGGCATGGATTCTCTAAACGCCGCCAATATCAGCAGCTGCCTAAAAAGTGACTGCCAGTCGCGTGCCAATCACGTCGCCGTTTAGAGAATTGCACCTATGGGAAAGATAGGTGGCCGGAAATGTAGGCCAGGGTTTTGAAGGCCTACATTTCTAGCGCCAATCTTTGCCATGAATTGCACCTATGTAGGCACTTTACTGTGCCTAATGCCACTTCTGCCTATGCAGCGCATTGCCAGAGGATGTGGTAAGAGCGGATAGCGTAGCTGGTTTTAAGAAAGGTTTGGACAAGTACCAGGAGGAAAAGTCAAAGTCTGTTATTGAGAAAGACACGGGGGGAAGCCACTGCTTGCCCTATATCGGTAACATGGAATATTGCAACACCTTGGGTTTTGGCCAGGTACTAGTGAACTGGATTGGCCACTGTGAGAACGGGCTACTGGGCTTGATGGACCATTGGTCTGACCCAGTAAGGCTATTCTTATGTTCTTAAGTGATAAATAGTAGTAGTAGTAGTAGTAGTAGGATATGAACTGCAAAATCCTGCTTCAGATATAACTAATTACATCTTTTAAAAATGATAAATTATCAATAAAAAAAGTAATTAACCCCAGAAATCATATACTCCACTTTAGGTACACATATATGTTGTGAAGAATAAGGCTAGGTATTCACTTCCCCATTTTCAAGCAGAAAAACATCCATGTTGAAAACGTCCTAATCCTGACCTTATGGACATGGGTGGGGCCAGCATAGTAATGGACTGGCCACATAGACACCCCAACAGAGCAATGGGACACCTTATTAATAGATGACCTAGGAAAGATTGGATTTTGAACTGAGCTATTCTGGTCATTTACAATGTTCCTGTTTTGAGTCTGGGCTAACAGGCATAATACAGAACTTTGTGCAAAACTCCTCTCATTGAGCAAATGGTTAATAGATCTATAATACCCAAAGCTGTCAATCTTTTAGTATCCAGAAGCACAAATCCATTATAGAAATGCCATGATATATGAGAAAGATTAAAATCTTAAATTAAAAGGTATTTTCCTATTACCTAGAAGGATTTAGAAGGCAGGTGAATTTGATTTGTATATAATCCACAGCTGATTTTATTGGAAAGTGTCTTGCCATAGTATATTCTTTTCAGAATATTTCACTGTAATACAGAATATTATAAACTAATAAAAATACTTCACATTTAGAAAAATGTCTCAGAAGGTAGTATTACGTGGATGCTACAGGATATTTTAGGTAAAATCCAACCATTCAGACCACGGGAGATAGACAGTAATCTCATGTGGTCTACAGTGAAACCAGAAATTCAATGCTGGCAACCAGCTTTGAAATTCCAGTTTAGATTTGGCCTGCCAAGGCATAGCCAGCTAAGCTATGTTTCAGCTGGATGGCTAAGTCTTAGCAGCTAAAGGTAGATCTGCTTTTAGGCAGGTCTATCTGGCCACTGAACTTAGCCGGCCAGCTGCTGAATATTGATCGTGACCAGCTATGTCACATGACATAGCCAGTTAGTCAGTCACCAGCCAATCTGCCAACCCAGATAGTTAGCAAAAGATGGTCAGGTATCATCTGCTTAATAATGGTGAACAGTTGGCTATGTGCTATTTAGCAAGCTGTTCCTGGCCAGCTAATATATTAGCCCGAATGGCCCAGATTCTATAAATGGCGCTGCAATCAGCAGCCGCCCACAAGATCGATGCTAATCGCATATCAATCTTGCAATGGTGCCATTTATAGAACTGCAGCTATGTCACAGATAGGTGCAGGAAATGTAGGCCAGGGTTTTCAAGGCCTACATTTCTAGCATGTATCTGTGACAAGAATCGTGACTACAGAGGCACCTACCGATGCCTAGGGGTACTTCCAGCATTAGCCATGCCTATTTTATCTTTAGGTACCTCCGTAATTGCAATTCTGGTGCTGTTTGTGGAGGCGCTGTCTTTTTTTAAAATGAGATTTTAATTATTTTTAAACACAATCAATTATCACGTTGATTAAAGGCAATTGAAGCAATTAAAATGGCACCTTTAGGGCACCTAATGGTGCCTATCTAGCAGCGCCATTTGGGCCAATATGCCCAAACAATATCACCTATTAGGGAAGAGCCACCCATCTATGGGTGGGTTTAAAAAGGTGGTGCGGCAGCAGCAGGCAAGTTTTACAATGGTACAAGGTACAATGTTTTACAATGGTACAAGGTACAAGTTTTACAATGGTACAAAATTTGTACCTTCGCTTCATAAGATGCACTGAAATTTCCACTCACTTATATGCCAGTACAAAAGGGTTTTGGGGGTGTATAGGGCAGTGCACATGTTTCAGTATCAATGCAGTGATTACAAGGGCTTATGGGCATGGGTCCTCCTCTGTATGGGTCCCTAACCCACCCCCAAGATGACTTAAGCTGCCTCTGGGCTGGACGACTAGGCTTTCCTATGCCAGGCGGACAGGTGATGATGGTCTGGAGGCTGAAATTTAAAGTTGTGAATAACATTTTTATGGGGGTGGGGGGTTGGTGATCACTGGGGTAGTGTGTGGGAGTCTGTGTTATGTGTTTTCAGTGCTTATCTGGTGAGTTTAGGTGGGTTTTAGTGACTTAGTCACAACGTCCAAGTTCCGTCTAGGCTCTGTTGTTAAACTTTCGGTTATACATGCTGTACGACTAAGTCTAAGCCGGCCCACATCCCACCCAGCTTTGGATGTTGAGCGGCACTATGAAGCAGTGGCATACCAAGGGGGGGTAGGTCCGCCCCGGGTGCATGCCCCAAGGGAGTGCATAGCTAGCCACCCACCGGGGAATAGGCTGCCGCCAGGGAAAGGCTGCCACTGCCGCCATCGGGAACAGGCTAGCGCCGAGTTCTCCCTCCCTGCTTCTCTTCCCCGCGGGCTGACCAACTCTCGCCGCCCAACGTAAATTCTGACGTCAGAGAAGACGTTCTGGGCCAGCCAATCGCTGCCTGGCTGGCTCGGAACGTCCTCTCCGATTTTAGAATTGACGTCGGGCGGCGAGAGTTGGTCGGCCCCACAGGGAAGAGAAGTAGGGCATACTCAGTGCTGGCCTGTTCCCGATGGCCATTGGCGGCCTTTCCCCGGTGGCGGTAGCAACAGCATGTTTCCCAATGACGTTGGCATGGGGGAGGGCAGGGAAAAAGAAAGAAAGAAGGGGGGGGAGACAGGGAGCAAGAAAGAAAGGGAGCAGGGTGAAACAAAGAAAGAAAGAAAAAAATGGGGCATGGAGAGAGAGAGAGAGAAAGACAGACATAGAGAAAGAAAGGGGGCATGGGGAGAGAGAAAGAAAGAAGGGGGTAGGGTGAAAGAAAGAAAGAAATGGTGCATGGAGAGAGAGAGAGAGAAAGATAAACAGAGAAAGAAAGGGGGCATGGGGAGAGAGAAAGAAAGAAGGGGGCAGGGTAAAGAAAGAAAGAAATGGTGCATGGAGAGAGAGAGAGAAAGACAAACAGAGAAAGAAAGGGGGCATGGGGAGAGAGAAAGAAAGAAGGGGCAGGGTGAAAGAAAGAAAGAAATGGTGCACCGAGAGAGAGAAAGACAGACAGAGAAAGAAAGGGGGCATGGAGAAAGAAAGAAGGGGGCAGGGTGAAAGAAAGAAAGAAATGGGGCATGGAGAGAGAGAGATAAAGACAAACAGAGAAAGAAAGGGGGCATGGGGAAAGAGAAAGAAAGAAGGGGCAGGGTGAAAGAAAAAAAGAAATGGGGCACGGAGAGACAGAGACAGACATAGAGAAAGAAAGAGGGCATGGAGAGAGAAAGAAAGAAGGGGCAGGGTGAAAGAAAGAAAGAAATGGGGCACGGAGAAAGAGAGAGAAAGAGAGAGAAAGACAGACATACAGAAAGAAAGGGGGCATGGAGAGAGAAAGAAAGAAAGAAGGGGGCAGGATGAAACAAAGAAAAAGTTGGGGGAGGGAATAAGATCTGGAGGAGAGGAAGCATACAGGAGGCTGAAAGAAGGAAAGAAATATTGGATGCACAGTCAGAAGAATAAAGTGCAACCAGAGACTGATGAAATTACCAAACAAAGGTAGGAAAAATGATTTTATTTTCAATTTAGTGATCAAAATGTGTCCGTTTTGAGACTTTATATATGCTGTCTATATTTTGCACTATGGCCCCCTTTTACTAAACCGCAATAGCGATTTTTAGCGCAGGGAACTGTGCTGAATGCCCCACGCTGCTCTCGACACTCATAGGGAGTGTCGAGAGCAGCGTGGGGCATTCAGCACAGTTCCCTGCGCTAAAAAACGCTATTGCAGTTTAGTAAAAAGGGAGGGGGTATATTTGTCTATTTTTGTATAGTTGTTACTGAAGTGACATTGCATAAAGTCATCTGCTTTGACCTCTTTGAAAACCCGCGGAATATAAATGATAATTAACATTTTATCTGCGTACAGTGTGCTTTGTGTTTTTATAATTTTATTGTTGGTAGATCATTTTGACTTGGCCATAAAGGTAAGAGGGAGGGAGGGGAACTGCTGAAAAACATCTAGTAATCCTTGCAGGCTTGACTGTGCAGGGAATTAATTTTGTAAAATCATGTTTTGTTATGTGACTGGCATTATTTAGAATGAAAATGATATAAAATTACTTGCTTGTTTTTATGTGCATGCGCTGAAGAAAAGTGGAGAGAGAGTGGGCTGAGGACGCTAAAGAGAAATGGGGAAGAGAGAGTGGGGAGAAGACGATGATTTATAAATTGACAATTGTACAGAATATTGTTTCTTTTTATACTTTAATATAATAAGTTCAATATAAAACAATTCAAGGCTTATGTGGATGGAATCAGGTGGTTTGTGGGGATGGGGACCGAGCTTATGGGGATTAGTCCAATAAAATGGTATTTTCTTATTTCTCAATATTTGTTTTATTTTTATTTGTTAATTTGTAAAGTGGTGATTGTTATGTATCAGTTTTTTAAATTTACATCTACTGCCTTTATATTTTGCACAGTATTAGAGGACATGTATTACTGTTTTTGTGGTGTTGTGGTGTTGCATTGTATGCAGAGTCTGGTTTCTTGGCAGTTCAGTTTAACTTTTGTCTACATATTTCTATTTTTAGTTTGTGATTATTCCATATTGGGCGAGGGAGTATCTGTCTGTGTGTATGAAAGGGACATGGCTTTCTGATAGCATCGACTGTACAGGATCAATTGACTGTGCAGGATCTGGCTTGTTTAGTTTTACAATGTATATGTTGGTGTTCTAGTGCTCACTGCAGTGTTTAAGATGCTGCCTTTCCCTAGGTACACTCTTGTTGTGTGATATGTGGATTGTTACTAAAAATCATATTTTTCATATAGATGGGGGGAGTGTCAAAAAATGATGTGCCCCGGGTGTCACATATGTTAGGTACGCCACTGCTATGAAGGCCTAGGTTGTTTAGAAATACATCCAAAACCCGGTTTTATTATCGGCGCTTGGACATTTTTGAGAAATGTTCGTCCAAGTGCTGACTTAGGCCGGTTTTTGGATGTTTTTCTCTTTCGATTATGAGCTCCTTATTATTTTACAATGGCATTTGAGACAACCTCTTTTCATAATTCTATTTTTTTTTTGGTTGAGAAGGCTATTTTTTTCCCCTTACCTTTTGTTGTTTTCCTTCCTTTTTTAAAAAAATTATTTATTTATATTCTTTTACAAGTTGAATAAACAACACTTGAAAGGAAATATAACAATTTAAAGAAGAAACAGATAATATAATTATACCAAACTAGTGACTATAACTAAAGTCCACATTAAGGAGAGAGAAAATCAATCACTTCCAAGCTAAGTTGGATTTCAGGAAATAATTCTAAATTTAACCAAAATACAGAGCACAGTTGGAATCAGTTAATGGCCTGATTAGCAATTTCCATGGAAGTCTCTGGAATTCTTATAGTTGCTTTACCTTCAAGGAAAAATTGCAACTGATCAGGTTCTGATCAGGTTCATAAAAAATATATCTATTAGCTTGATATGTAATGCAACATTTACAAGGAAAGTGTAGCTGAAAGGTTGCTCCTAGGTTCAAAACAGATTTCTTACGTCTGGCTTGCGTCCACTTCGATATATCAGGAAAAATTGAAATTTTGAATCCATGAAATTCAACATTATCAGTCCTATAGAATAGATGAAGAATTTCCTTCCTTTTTTTTTTTACCTATAATATATTGTGAATCTTTCCTTTTCCCAGTTTTATTATGTTTGTATTCATTGATTTTTAGAAGCGTTTCGCTTGCTTTTAATATTGTAAACCGCTTCGATTTAACTTTTTGTGATAATAATTATGGCATATCAAATAAATCCCCCTTATACATAACTGTGATAACGGCTTTTAGTGCAGGCCGGTCCGCTGAATGCTCTTTGCTGCTCCCAACACTCAGAGCTCAAAGCATTCAGTGAACTGGACTGTGCTAAAAACCATTGTCGCGGTTTTATATACGGTGGGGAAGTAAACTGTAAACTGATGAATATCGGTTTAGCCGGCTATGTCTCGACAGGGAATTAAAAAAAATAAATTCAATACCAGTCATCAGATATGGCGCCGGCATTGAATTTCTTGTTTTGCTGCTGACCGCGGGAGATAGCCACCTGTCTCCCATGGTCTGAACATTGAATGGAAACATTGGAGCTTTTAAGCTTTTAGGGTTTCTATTTACCAGTTGCCTGTAGTGGTTGTCTGACATGGGAAAGAAAAAGCTAAAGCCTGGGTTTAACTCTCTGATCCTAGACTAGCCTCATCTGCGAGTCAGCTGACACCTGAAACCTTCAGAGTCTAAGTGAGATAAGAGACAGCCATTGTTTCAGCAGAGTTCACGAGAAGTTTAATGCTTCATTTGTTTTTCAAAAATAGAGCTGTTCTGTACATGGGTCAACATTATGGTGTTTTCCTGATGTAGATAGAATGACAGAGCAAAGGCAAAAGGCTGTTCTGGCTCTTTGTCCTTGAGTTCAACAAAATGGTGAAGAACTTTTCTTGTGATTGCCAGTTAACGTCTGGCAAAATTTCAGAATGTGAGATACAGTACATGGAGGGCAATTTTCAATATGATGTCTCAATCTGAGTTTAGAAGTTTTCGGAAGTGCGTCCAAAAATCAGGTAGAGAAAATGACCATTTTAAAAAAATGCAAAACGCCTATCTTTTTTTTTTTTTTTTCAAAAATGACCATTTCTAGATGTATTCACCCTTAGTGTGTCTATCTTTTTTGACCATTTTTTTTTTAAGTACAAAGGAAAAACACACAAAACAAGCCATTGGCATGTAGGAGAAGCCAGCATTTTTAGTAGACTGGCCAGGCGGACATTTCAGCAGAACACTGCAGTAAACTTTATATAAAAAGAACCAGATACACATCTCACCATAACTCCCTGATAGTGAATGGTGAGCCCTCCAAAACCTACTAGACCCAACTGTACACCACACCAATTGCCCTTATACTTGCAAGTGTCACCTATATATAGGCAGAGTAGGGTTTGGGTGGGTTTTGGTGGACTCACACTTTCCACCACAAATGTAGTACTTAAGAGTGAGATATGGGCCTGGGTCCTTTGCTGTCCACTGCATTGACCACCAGGCTACTATAGACACCTGCTTGCTACTCTAATTGGGATTGGCCATACCATTTGAAGCTATTATACAATCAGATATGTACTGTTTCATTTACATCTTTGGGTGTTGGGAGGGAGTTAGTGACCACTGGGGGATTGTATGTGGGTCATACTTTCATCCCTCCAGTGGTCATTATTGAAACAGGTCTAGTACCAAACATCCAAATTGTGCCCTGGACATTTTCTGAAAAATTTGATCATCATTCAAAAATGTCCAGATCATAAGCCCGCCCTAGTCCTGCCCAAAACATTCCTGCAACATGCACCGCCCCTCCCCCTTGAAATTTAGATGAGCTACTAGCAAACTGCATAGAAAACTATAGACAATAAGTTTCAAAAATACCAAATTGGAAAGGTTTGAAGAGAAAAAATTTCTTCTGCCACTGTACGCTACTTTTTGGACATTTGTCTCTTTTGAAAATTAGATTCATAGTCAATAGCCCAGTGCAGCAATTCTGGCTAAGTTTCCCTTAAAACTGGTTAGTGAATCTTCTGTTTAGATGTAAAATATTTTGGGTAATGAAACAGCTGTCATGTTTTGGCCTTTTTCTCTTTTTCTGATAGTTATTTTTTCCTGTATAAAAATCTATTATTTTCTGTTGGACCCCAGAAATTGGGGACTATGAGAGGATATATTTGAATATTTGTAATTGTTTCTTTAATTGCTTCTATATTCTGAACAGGTTTATCTTGCTTGAAAGATTATTAAATTCTAATAAAAAGAAAATTAAGGCCCCATTTTATCAAGCTGTGTTAGGGTTTTTAAAAAAAATCATGGGTCGCAGCAGTAAAAGCTCCGACACCCATAGGAATTCCCTAGAGCGTCAGAGCTTTGACCACAGCAGCTTGCGATAAAAACCCTAACGCAGCCAGATAAAAGGGGGGCCTAAGAGTCCAAAAAGAGTGCTAAAGACTAGAGCAGTGTTTCTCAACTCGGTCCTGGAGTACCTCCTTGCCAGTCACGTTTTCAGGATATTCACTTTGAATTTGCATACACTTGATTTGCATACACTGCCTCCGTTATATGCAAATTTCTTTCATGCATATTCATTGTGGATATCTTGAGAACCTGACTGGCAAGGGTTTACTCCAGGACCGAGTTGAGAAACACTGGACTAGAGCATTGAGGAGGTGTCACTTAACCCTATTCAGAAACACTTGGGTCCAGCAGAGCACGGTGGACACTCACCAAATGCTGTTGTTGCTCCTTCTCCTTTGGGAATGCAACATTGTTCATGGGAGTAACCATGAAGTAATATTTGGTGTGAATGAAGGTGATTCCATTGTAGAAACTGGTGGAGTGAAAAAGAAAAAAAAAAAAAACACACCAAAAACAGCTGTTATATTGGTCATGAATTTTTTATATTTTTAGAGGGTTTCTCTGATTCTGTATTTGCTTTAGTTTATTTGAGGGATATTAAAGCCTTAGATCTGTGCAAAATCCTTGATTCTAGACTAGAGTATGAAATGGTTTCTGGTATTTTGCCACATTTTCAATTTCAGATAAACATATTACCGTAGTCATTTCTTTCTTTCTTTCTTTCTTTCTTTCTTTCTTTCTTTCTTTCTTTCTTTCTTTCTTTCTTTCTTTCTTTCTTTCTTTCTTTCTTTCTTTCTCTTGTTTCAATAAATTTTTATTGCTTTTAAAGCTCACAGGAACAGGAACAATTCATACATTCTATGAGTCCCATTTCAGAATCTTAGGGCTCCTTTTATCAAGCTGCGGTAGGCGGTTAACGTGTGGAATAGCGTGCGTTCAACTGCCTGCTGCGCTAGTCGCTAACGCCTCCATTGACGGGGCGTTAGTTTTTTGGTGTGCCGCGGAGGTTAGCGCGTGATGAAATGTTCGACGCGCTAACCCCCGTAGCGCACCTTGATAAAAGGAGCCCTTAGTGACAATGAACTCTCTTTAATGCTGTAATTTTGTGTGCTGTTGAGCATATTACTTGCAATAGATTTTCACAGAAAGATTTTAGTTTGACCTGCATCCTTTGCTTAAAGCGAGCATCTGTTGAAGGAAGAAGCGGTAAAAAAAAAAAAAAGTTGAATAATTTAACTTTTTATTTATACAGATAATCAGGATTTTCTGATTACATCTTAAGTTCATAAATGTTAAATAACCTATCTACATCTAGTTCTAAATTATGAAAAGGCATTGTGCTGGGAATATTAAGTAAATTCTTGTTCTTTAGAGAGCGTGAAAATGTCTCATGGCAGGCTGTCATTTTCTGTATGGTAACTTTGACACCAGGCAGCATAACTGACATTTGTATTTAGTGTAAATTGTTTTCTTTGTACTTTTACTGATGTAGTTTGGAGGGTTTTTTTTAACACAGATCTCAGGAGATCAGGAGATTTTTCAATAGTCAAACCACTATACCTCAGCAAATTCATGGACTTGTGGAAGATCATTTTTAAATAGTACAGGAAAGACATGTGGAGAGGCAATTTTGAAAAAATATCCAAGCCAGAATTGGGGCATCCTGCTCATATCATTAAAAATAAAGTCCATCTCACATTTATAGTATTTTCAAACAGGAAAAATGTTGGGATTTCCTGTTTGAAAATACATGAGAAGAATATTCTTATGCTGAGAATATCCAAAATGAACAGCCATTTTCCAAAATAAAACATCCAAAATATGAACACCCCAAAAAAGCATACACAAAAAATGTGTTTGGTATCATTTGTACAAAAATGGCCGCACAGATGTCCCTGCACCGAAGAGCAGCCTAGTGGTCAGTGCAGTGAACTTTAAACAAAGGAACTCGGGTTCCAAATCCCACCTTAATTCTGGTATATGTTATTGTGAGTCCTCCAGGAACAGATCAAAGCGGAGATGGCAAAGAATAGTTAATAAAGGTCATGCATTTTTTACTTCTCGGGGTCACAGGATGCAATTCTCTCAAAAACTATGCCTCCCTCGTAGTAATTGTCTTGTACTTCAAAGCTTGGTCTATTAGAGTTTTGATTGCTTAATATCTACTAGTGAGTCCGTTTCTAAACACCTGTAAAAGCGAGTATCATTTAATTAGTGGCATGCCTCTTTTAAATATGATGTCCTAGATTGTATATGGCTATGGCTTCCTCTTATCAGCCTGAGTGATAACCAGAGAAGAATCTTGTCATAGATCATTCATTGCTCTCCATTCCCTATAGGATATATTTGAACATTTTGCAATTTATTTCATACTTTATTTCAACCTTATGGTGATCATGGAGAACTAAGGCTCTCTTCTATCAAATTGCGACAGCAGTATTTAGCGTGGGGATCCACGCTGAATGGCACACACTGCTTCCGATGCTCATAGGAACTCAATGACCTTCGGGCGCAATGCAGGCTATTCAGCGCAGGTCCCCATGCTAAAAACTGCTATCGCATGTTGATAGAAGAGGGCCCAAATCGCTAAAAGTTATTAAGTTCATATGTAGTGGGTCAAAGGAGAATCAACTCAATTTGGCATCACTACGATACTGATGCTCCGATAAATAAATTTTTAGTTGTAATTTCTGTAAAAAATTATATAGTACTAACCTGACATCAAATGCATCATAGAAAGCTGTGGGGACAAATAAGAATTTAAGAATAGCCTTAAAGGGTCAGAGCAATGGTCCATCCAGTCCAGTAGTCCATCCAGGCCACTAGTATCTGGCCAAAACCCAAAGAGTAGCAACATTCTATGCTACCGATCCAGGGTAAGCCGTGGCTTCCCCCATGTCTGTCTCAATAACAGACTAGGAACTTTTCCTCCAGGAAATGGTCCAAACCACTCAGGATTTGTAGACTTCAATTATATCTCCCCTCAGGCATCTCTTTTCCAAGCTGAAGAGCCCTAATGAGAGGAGTTCCATCCCCTTTATCATCTTGGTCCTTTTTTAGTTCCGTTATATCTTTCTTGAGATAAGGAGACCAGAATTGAACGCAATACTCCAGATGAGGTTGCGCCATGGCATTATAACATTCTTAGTCTTGTTAACCATCCCTTTTTTAATAATTCCTAACATCTTGATTGCTTTTTTTGGCTGCCGCCACACATTGGGTGAAAGGTTTCATCATACTGTCTACAATGACACCTGGATCTTTTTTCTTGGGCACTAACCCCCAAAGTGGACCCTAGCATCTGGTAACTCTGATTTGGGTTATTCTTCCTCAATTTAGGCCCTCTTTTACTAAGGTGTGCTAAGCTTTTTAGCACGCATTTAGTGCCCGCTAAATCAACGCGTGCGCTAACCGCTAACGTGTCCATAGGATAACATGCATGCATTAGCATTTAGCGCGTTTACCATGCGCTAATATTCACCGCATGCTAAAAAGCATAGTGCACCTTAATAAAAGAAGGAGTTAGTACTAAAATTTGTTCCTAAGTCCCAGACCCATATCCCACTTGTGAAGGAGTGTGAGTCCTCCAAAACCTACTCTACTGACATATATGCGACACCTGAAGGCATAAGAACTATTGGGGTGGTATATAGTTGGGTATAGTAGGTTTGGGGGAATGCATGCCTAGATTACATAAAGGTGGTTGTTGTGCAGCACTGTACTGAAGGGACAAGGGACCGTCACCATCTTAGAACCCCTTCCCCCCTGTTTTTGTTTCCTCCCCCCCCATTCCACAAGTGATACTGGCAAAGAATATCTATCTCTGTGACAAGTGTAGTACCATAGACGTGTAGGTGTGCAAACTGGCAGACATACACACATATGTTGCCATGTTTCTATCGCTGTCTTAGATGTTAGCAACTGTAAAATGGGCACTATGGCTACTTATAGCTAACACATCTGCATCCAGTCCTGTATATATATATATATATATATATATATATTTATTTAATTTTATTTTTTTTTGTAAAAATTTTATTATTTTAAAAACTACAACAGTGTAGTACATTTGATTGAATACAGAAAAATATTATAGAGATTACATCATTTTATACAAGTTAGTATATAGAACCATAACTTTACCCATCCACCCATCTATCAATTATTAATAATACAAGACAACTTTATTTATTACATTGATATGAAGAATTAATATCAATTTCTTAATTACCTCTCCCTCCCCCACCCCACCCCCACCCCGGATGTGTAAGGAAAAACTTAAAGAAAAATACATAAATCATTAATGTGAAGCAGCAAATAAAGCCAATGGATTCCATACTTTGTTAAATGAAACACTTGACCCCAAACATTCTGCATTCATTCTCTCATATTTGTATGTATTACATACATTTGTCCATCAAAATGTGTAATTTAATCCATCATGGCTTTTCCTATTTTTCATGATCAATTGAACAGCTATTCCAGTCAAAACCAGGAAAATACGGCTTTTATATTTATCATGGGGAGGTGTAACATAGTACCACAAATTATAGCTTCATATGTTAAGGGAGTATCCGATTCTAAAACAATATTTATTTGTCCCCAAATTGACTTCCAGAAACTAAATATCAGTGGACAAAAAAATAACAGATGATTTAAAGTCCCTATATCAGCATAGTTTCTTCTAAAGTTTTCTGGATCCAAATACCTAAATATTTAATACCTTCTTCCTTCCACAAGAAAGAGAATTTATCAAATAATCCCTTGGAACAGTGAACGTTTAAAGGAGGGACCTCTGATTTACTCCAATTTATCTTATATCCTGAAAATTTCCCAAATCTTTCAATTAGCTCAAGTAAATGTGGAATGGTTGTTTCCGGATTCCTCAAATGAAACAAAATATCATCTGCATAAGCAGAGACTTTATATTCCCGACCTGCATAAGGAATACCCTGAATCTCCTTTGCCTGTTGAATAGCCAATAACAAGGGTTCCAAAACAATATCAAACAGCAGAGGAGATAACGGACATCCTTGCCTATATTTTTTTTAAAAGGCTGGGACCTTTTGGTCCTTTTCGATCCTGCTCTACTTGCTCCTCTCCCTTCTCTTTTTTTTTTTTTTTTTTTTTGGGGGGGGGTTGTAGGGGACTTGGTTCATTCGGGACGGGCTGGGCTGGGATGGGGGGCTTCATTATAACCAAAATTGATTATTGTTGGCTCTGCTTATATGGCTTTTCTTTTGTTTCGCTTTTCTCATTGTTCCACAATAAAAATAGATTTGAACATAAAAAAGGCTCTCCGAGATCCCTTCTGCTAAAATACTAATGGAAATTGACATGTCCTAACCTGAACCTCTCAATTCTGATTTGTACATTCTTTCTAAAGTCTGCTTTTATAAGTATGTTTTATATTGGTTTTATATTATGTTTTATGTAAACTGCTTTGAACGATTAGGAGAAGAAGGCCTTATGGAAACTATTATAAATAAATAAAAAATGAATATATAATGCAATATAATAATCACTTATAACATTACCTCTATAGTGAAAATCTTAGTTATTTCCAGAGTTTTCAGGTATACAAAATCGCATACACTTCTGAATTTTCATTTTTGTTTAGAGCTGCATCAAGGAGTAAAAGGTGTAATCTCTGTTAAAACAAACCTATTTATATAACCTCAATGTTCTTTAGGTTTAGTAATGACATTAATTGTTACAAACACTCTTCAAAAAAAGGAAAGGAAAAAGCCGCAAAGAGCTCAGGCAATAATGCCTTTAAAGCTTAATCTCTTCATCATGTACTCTGGTCTACTACTATTTCTTACCATTTCTATAGCACTGCTAGACGTACGTAGTAGAGAATGACACGGGGACAAATTTTTCACCGTCCCCACGGGAATTCATTTTCCCGTTCCGGCAAGTTCTTTTCCTGTCCCTGCCCCATTCCTGCAAGCTCTGTCCTCATCTGCACAAGCCTCAAACACTTTAAAATTGTAAGTGTTCAAGGCTTGTGCGGTTAATGGGATGGGACGGGGACAAATTTGTCCCCATGTCATTTCTCTAGTACTTAGTGCTGTACATTAGAACATTCAAGACACAGTAGCTGGGTCTGTGGTTCAGGTATAACATAACATAGCATAAATACCGCATCACATAGCATATATACCGCATCAGCCTTTCAGTTCAAGGCAGTGTACAGGATAGTAAAAAAAACAGTAATTTTTAACATATTAGAATAATACAATTTTACAAATGCATAAAAAACAATAAATGAAAAAAATGGAGTTTAGTGAGGGGGTAAAATGATGAGTGAAAGTTGTCTAGTCTTGGGTCGACAAAGGTCAATTTGAAACTGGGTCTTCAGATATGGGGAAGAGGTGAGTTTTAAGGAGCTTCCTAAAATGCATGTATGATGTAGAAGAATGGACCAGATGACTCCATTCTGGATCTTTAGAAGCTGCTTGGTAGGATAAGAATTTATTGACGAATCGCTTATGTGAGAAATCTTTAACAGATGGGAAGGAAAAGAGTGACTGGGGTCCAGAGTTCCGCTAAGGTCTGGCACTGGAGGTCCTGGATCAAACAGCAGCTCCTTCTTGCTACTCGTAGGGGCTGGTCTGTATGATTCTAACTTCCTCAGTTTGAAGTGCAAGGTCTGCTTTGCGCAGTTCAAAGATCATCTGCTTCATCCTAATGATTATGCTTTTCATAACTGGTGCTTGGAGCATATTAGAGATGGTGCATGAGGTGGTTTTCTTTTTCTGTTTTTAATGCATAGGAAAGGACATTTGATAACCAGTGTCAATGTGCCTATCTAATCTATCATTTCAAATGATATGGATAAAGCATTAACCTTTTGAAACATAAGAAATTTTAAAAATTAGATAGAGTTCTGTATGAACCATTGACATGAATGCTTGTGCCAGGCAGCAAATGGTTAATGCAGCTGCCTGACATGGTGATTGCATGGGAAAAAGAAGTTAATGTGAACTAATGAATAATTAAGTCTGGGTGGAAAAAAAAAAATTTTCTTTTCATAAGCACCTTCCTCATCAGTCAGTTATTTATCAAATTCATGAGCCACAATCATTTACTCAGTAGTTAAACAAAAGTCTTGATAAAAAAGGACTGCAGTTTATGAATTTGAAAGCTGACTATTGTATATGTACAGTATTCGAGTCACTATAAATATATATACAAAATAGGGCTGAGAAGTACACACAAGGAAGTAGTTCTTTTTGACAAGTTTCAAATAATCTATGGTTGAATTTATTGTGTTCTCGGTATGAGTACTCACAAGGCAAGGCTGGAATATAAATGCTTAATATATAGGATTCTGTTGCCCAAATTAGAATAGTTGTTGTGTATTGTAAAGTGCATGGCTATACATGGTGGGTCAAAAGTAGATATGCAGTATTTATTCATTATTTCTTTTTATTTTACAGGTATTGAATAGGTATAATACAGTACTGAATGAGAAAGTAAAATCCCCAAGTGGTGATGTGATGTAATTACATTACAATTTAATTATTACAATTAAAGGTTTGAGATATTATAATCATGTTCAGATGTTTCAATAGGTTTCCCCTTTAATTCACACCAACACAGAGGTTACACATTTAAATATTTGTATAATTTTAATAGGAGGCTAAATCTACGGATACTAAATTTTCCAAAATCACCGGCTTTAAGTCCTCTTGATAACTTAAAAAAAAAAATACTTAATGGAAATCCTCAAAATCCCTCAACAAGCTATTCCTCCTATAAATAAAATATACTATATTCCTAGTGCTACGACTAAGCCTGTTGAAGGAGGGAATTCGGTGGTGGAAGGAAACTTGACTGCAATGTTGGAGGAATCCTTTGCTGATATTAAAGAAAGGGGGACGCTATTAGTCTCCTTTGTATTTGAACAAGATTTAAATCTTGTAATGAAACTTTACTTTCAGAACTTACACCAAGATTTTTCAGGACAGAGAATTTGGATTTATCCCAATGTATCTAAGATAACACAGGACCGCAGAAAAGAATTTCTGGCTATGCGTGATGAGACAAAAAGTTTGGGGGCTTCTTTTTTGTTGGCATATCCTTGTAAATTTTTGATTCATTACCTGGGGATTAAGTACACTTTCTTCTCACCATCACAATTCAGAGCCTTTCTGGACCTTAAAAAGATCTCTAGAGATAAGTAATGTATTTGATCTGCTGGATTTAAAAGATAATTGGGGTTGTATAGCGTAGTCAGCTTTCCTAATAATAGACTTCCTGTTATTTTTCTGCATGAAATTATGAATCTCCCCCTTTTCTTAATTAGTGGCCTAAGAAGGATAATAATTGAAATGCCACAGTTATAATTTTGTTTCCTTTTTGATGATTTTCACTTTCTGTATTTCTGCAATAAGTGACATTTTTCAAATTAATAATAAAAAATTTTTTTTTTTACAATTGAGGTTGAAAGAAAAAACTAACCCCCTGTTTTACCAAGGTGCGCTAAGCGTTTTAGCACGCATTTAGCTTGCGCTAAATCTATGCACATGCTAACTGCTAACGCATCCATAGACTAACCTGCACGTGTTAGTGTTTAGTGCGTGGTTAGTGCGCACTAAAAAGCATAGCACACCTTAGTAAAAGGAGCCCTAGGTAGTCCTTTTACTACGGTGCAGTAGCCAATTTAGCACACGCTAAAAATTAGTGTGTGCTAAATGCTAACATGTGCTAACATGTCCATAGGATATAATGGATGCGTTCACATGTGTTAGCGTTTAGTGTGCATTCATTTTTAGCACGCACTATAACGGCTAGTGCGTCTTAGTAAAAGGACCCCTAAATATGTCCAAAAATTGTTATCAACAAGGTAAATTAAATATAAATGACTGGAAAGGCTAATTTACTATTCACGTGTGATCAAATTGACATTGATTACACTATTACAGTTAGTGATAATATTCAAACCTCAAACAAATGTCAGGCCTTTCTTTAATACCAACTTTGTTCTAGGATATCCAAAGCCACAGATAAGTATTTGACCAGCCTCCCCTCTCCTCCAAGTTAAAGGAGACCCCCCTGGGCCTACCTTACTCCCTGGTGTACCAGTGGGTGGGTAGGGGCAGACGCAAACACTACTCACTCTTACTCCTAATGGTACATGAAAAGTGAATGCCAATGTTCAGTGGCACTGTTCAGTTAAGTGCCACTGAATATTGGTATTATAAATAATGATGTAAAATTTTTAAACTGTGTTTAATTCAGAATATTATCAACACTTTTCAATGTTCAACACCAAATCCCGAATATTGAAGAGGTAGTAAACACTTTACTATTCATAAAGGCCTCAGCCCCACCACTCCACCGCTATATATAACTTGATAACGGGAAGAATTACGTGGTCTTCATCACTGGCCTATGCATATAGTTTTTGTGCTTTCGGTTTTTTAGTATTTTTAATAAACTTTTATAATTAAAACTATAATAGCGTAATCTAATGATTAAAGCCACTTATCTTTAAAGCTGACATGACTCAGGAGAGACGACCCGACATGTTTCGCACTCCCGTGCTTTATCAAGGGTCTCTCTAAAAATAGAAGGAACATGTTAAAAACTTATACAACTATGTCCCTCTATCATACTTAACTCTTACCTAAACTCAAAAAAACCACCCTTACCGCAGCCTTCCCTGTCATCCGACTCAATGTTAGTTATGTGAGTAAGATGGCGGTGGCATGCCATTTCAATATTTAAATATATGATTTCTACTAGCAAGTGCCTCCCCCGTATTCTATTGGGCCTTAGTCAACCAATAAGAGATGCCCATTCAAGTTCCCCATTCAACCCGCCATCTTACATCCTACATTTAAAGCGCCGGTCTCATGCTTACAGAAATGAATAGGGGTGCCTAAGGATGCCTAAGGCCACATCTGGTACAAACCATACCCCGCCAAATGTAGGTGTCCCTATGCGCCTTCCTTGGCACGAGACCAGTGCCGTAGAACGGCGCCTTCAATTTTTTTTAGAAATGTGACCCCTGATTGGTCGCCGCTTAACTGCAGCACATTCTGAACAGAATTTCAGCCTCAGGACATTGCTGGTTAGTGGTTATAATTAGGGGCACTAACCAGGTAAGTAGTGCTGGATATTCTGTGCAAGGTTGGTGAACAAACTTTAACCAGGCTGGAACCTCTCCTGCCCGGTTAAACTCTTGAATATTGGGTGGAGAATGATGGATGAGTGCAGATTCTCTAAAACTGTGTTTTTCCCTTGAAATAAGGACCTTATGGAGGTCATTTTAGAAGCATCTACATGTATAAATAGTAGCATTCTCACATGTAGATTGGCTACATATGTAAATAGTGAATTTAGAAATGTGCTGTTTATATGAGTAGGTACCAGGGTCACAAAAAAAATGAAGGGGTGTGGCACAGCAATACATGTATATTTACATTTTCCCTTTCTGCTTTTGCACCTGTTCCAAGGCAAGCAAAACATGCTTGTTTCAGCCAGGGCTTTAATAATAATAATAATAACAACAGTTTATATACCACAGGACTGTGAAGTTCTATGTGGTTTACAATTGTTAGAAGTGTTACAGATTAGTAATGTTACAGAATAAATGGAATAAACAAAGTACAGACTTAATTATTGATAGTTCTAGCGATCATTTGTTGAGGATTGAGATTGTATAGGTTGGTTTCCTAAGTACTTCATGAACAGATGTGTTTTTAGGCGTTTCCTAAATTCCACATAGGTAGTGGGCACAAGCAATTGTTCGAGGTCTTTACCCCATAGTGCTGCTTGATGAGCGAGAAGATGTTGGTAATGACTTTTAAATTTACAACCTCTGACCGGTGGAGAGACGAAGTTCAGATGTGAGCTTCGTTTATGTTTGTTGGTTGTGAAAGAGAAAAGGTCTGTTATGTATTTAGGGGCTAGGCCGTAAAGGACCTTGATGCAGAAACAACCAAACTTGAATTTCACACGTGCCTCCATTGGCACGTGTGAAAAACAGGGTGCTAAACAGGGAATTGTTCTCAGTCCTCTATTTCTTTTTATTTTTATCTCTAATACTAAAAATAACCCTTTCACAGTCATGGTTACTAATTGCCACCAGTTCCATGCATAGGGTTGTGACCCTCATGCATACAGTATAAGCGTTAGCACATATGTGCGGAAATTGCAAAATGGCGGCTTCTACGTACTGTATGATAGCCAACTCTTATACATGGAAAATGCCAGATGATGCCTTCCTTTTTCCTCGTAAAATTGCTGCACCCACTCGTATGTGCCAGCAAATACACCTGTATTTTACAAAAGGTTCCTCGTCTGACAGAGCCTTTTGTGAACTACCTGGGGAACAGTGAATGCCACGACCTGGACATTATAATTCTTCTCTCAATGTCCTTTGTAAAATGGGGCTTGATATCTACTCACTACAAATTGTATGAGAAAGACAAAATTCCCGCTCTACATAAAGGGAAGTAAAGTATCTGGCGAGTCAGAAGACATGGTTTCACTCTGTTGGTTTTGTAAATAAAGCTGAAGATTACGGCTGCTATTCCGTGACAGAAATGAAGGAGAGCGAGAGAAAGCCTCGGGAAATATAATGCAGAAAGCCTGCTCTGTGAAAAAATACTGTAAATTGAATTTGACAGCATTTGATGGCATTTGATTATTCCAGTCACAGGCAAACAATGATATAAAGAGTAATATGAAATAGAATGTGTTACTGCCTAGCCGACACAAAAGCAATAAACCTTCCTCCAATGTGACACAATCACTTCAAAATCATAATTGTAGCCTGTTTGATACCTCTGAGTACAGCAGAAGGGCACTGACTGACACAGATACATTTTGTTTTTTATTTAAAGTGAAATGAAAATGGCGCACTGGGACACCAGATACAATCGTTCTATTCACCTACATAGGCATGAATCACTTGGCAGTTATTTCAGCTGAAGTTTAAATGTGCTTAGACAACAACAATATTAAATCTTTCTCAGATAGCTGTAAAAAAAAGAAAAAAAAAATCTGAAACTTGTAAGGACAGAAATGGGATGTAAGCACATAGTTCTGTTTTTTCATTCTGTCGCCCACACATTATCAATATTTTCATAGCAACAAGTCTGCAACGTTTCTACTGAGGTTGTAGCTTGCTGTTTCTTCAGTTAGTGCTATGTTTTCACCAAACGAAGAGCTAGATTAACTAAAAAGGTGCTACCATGTTAACCGCGCTCTAACACTCATAATGCACATTGTTTACCAGAGGTCCCATCTTATGCAATGGGACTTATTTACTACTAAGGACCTCTTTCACTAAAGGTGCTCTAAGCATTTTAGCACATGCTAAATCAACCCGTGCGCTAATCACTAATGTGTCCATAGGATAACATGCACGTGTTAGCACTTAGCGCGTGATTAGTGTGCGCTAATATTTAACAGGTGCTAAAAAGCATAGCGCACCTTAGTAAGAGGGGGTAACTCTCATTAGCAGTATTAGCACATGCTAACATAGTACTGCACTTGATGAAATCTAGGCCTAAATTCATTTAACTTGAAACAGTTTTTTGATAAGAGAGAAGTCTGTTTTTTCATTAACATAGTAACCTAGGATATCGCAAAGGTCAAAGTTCAGAACAATGAACAGCAACACTGAGACATTAAACAACTGGAGGGTCGTTTTATAGTATGGTGCCTGGTTTAAAAGGGTAAATAGGCACCTACATAGGTACTATATAAATACATGTGGAAGGGCATTTTCAAAAGAACTGGGACATCCTGCTCATATGTCCAAAAAAATACTTGTCTCACAGCCATTTTCAAACAGGATAAATGGGATTTCACATTTGAAAATACGCGAGAAGAACATCCAAAAAGAACAACTATATCCTAAAATGAAAAGTTCAAAATATGAACACCCCCCGCCCAAAAAAAGGCACAAAAGCATCTATATGGCATCATTTATACAAAAATGGCCAAACAGACATCCCTGTAGAGCAGAGGGGCAGCGTAATGGTCAATGCAGTGGACTTTAAAGAACAGGTAAAAATTCCACTTTAATTCTATTATGATGTTATTGTGAGCCTTATTGATAACTTCCCCCTAAATTGCCTTCTTAATGCACAGTAGCTACCAGCATGTTATATATAAGACAAATTCTCCGATAGACAAGCAGGGTAATGCAGCCACACTTGTTGGTGAAGTCCCTGGACTGAGCATGCCTGACGGAACTAGCTACAGTAGTTTTTTGTTGTTGTTTTTTTTAACTACTATGCATATGCGTCCACCTTGCCGCTGGAGCTCCACCCCCGAGCTTGTCAGTATGTCTCTAGCTCATTCAAAAACCTGTTTAGAGGGGATGGAGGACAGGCAGGTGTGGCTGCATTCCCCTGCTGTCTACGGAGAACACCTGTTACAGGTAAGCAACTTCGCTTTCCCTTGCCCTTCTCCTCAAAAGCTGATGTAAAAGTACAGATCTCATGTTAATTGTGACTGTGCCATGCTGGGTCTACAGTACACCCCAAACATGCCAGTTCCAAGAGCTGCATACAAGTACACAAATTTTTGTCACCCAAGATTCCAAAAAAATATTCCAAATCCTGAAAGAACTAACAGACACCAAACCATACACAACCACCACGAACACCCCTCCACCATCACCCACCCTCTTAGCAGAACACTTCAAGAACAAAATTACAAACGCCAGAGCCACTCTCATCACTAACCCATCCCATCAAAACACAATCACAATCCACCCTTCAGGAAAAGAGGCAACTGCTGCAGACAGAATTTGGACTCAATTCCCCAACATACAATGGTCAGAATTCAACAAATTATACAAAAAATACAGTCATGCCTCCTGTGACCTCAACCACTGCCCCTCATATCTCCTTACCACCTCTAGTGTAAAATTCCGCACCATAATTCTACAATGGATTCAATTCACGCTCACAGAAGGCACATTCCCTTCTGACCTCAGGGAAATCATCATCACCCCAATCCAAAAAGACCCAAAAGCACCACAAAACCACCCATCTAACTTTAGACCTATAGCCTCAATTCCGCTATATGTCAAAATTATAGAAGGCCTAGTAGCCAAACTCCTCACCAATTACATAGATGACCACAACCTACTCCACCCCATGCAATCAGGATTCAGAACAAACTTCAGTACAGAGACACTACTAGGCTCCCTTATGGATACCGTCAGACAACACCTTAGTACAGGGAAAAAAATGCTGCTCATACAACTGGACCTAACTGCGGCATTCGACTTAGTGGATCACAACATCCTTCTACAGATCTTAGACGCAATAGGCATCTCAGATAAAGTATACTCTTGGTTTGAAGGATTCCTAAAACTCAGAACCTACAGTGTAAAATCTAACAAAGAAAAGTCAGAATCCTGGTCAAACCCTTGCGGCGTACCACAAGGATCTCCACTATCCCCTACCCTCTTCAATCTCTACACTGCTTCTCTAGGAACGCATCTGGACAATCTAGGCATAACCACCTATAGTTATGCCGATGACATCACCATCCTCATCCCATACGATCATTCTAAACCTACCATGACAGACAAACTTCACCAAACACTTGAAACAGTCACAACCTGGATGAAAAAACACAAACTCAAACTCAACCAAGACAAAACCAAATTCATCCTTCTCGAAAATGACAAGGTCCAAACCACAATCAACCTAGATATAAACGCAATCAAATACCCCATCCAAACCACCATAAAACTACTTGGCATGACCATAGACAGACGCGGCACTATGCAACCGCAAATAAATAAAACAATCCAGAAATCATTCGCAATCATGAGAAATCTGAGACAAGTCCGAAAATTCTTTGAAAGAACACAATTCCAACTTATAGTGCAATCCCTAATACTAGGTATATTGGACTACTGCAACATCCTCTTCCTTCCTTGCCCTGCAACGACGATTAGACAACTCCAAACAATCCAAAATACAGCTTTGAGACTCATCTATTCATTGAGAAAACATGATCACATCACTGAAGCCTTCATCAACTCACATTGGCTTCCAATCCAAGAAAGAATCCAATTCAAATTCTACTGCATATTATTTAAAACCCTACACGGAGACAGCCCATCATACTTGAACAATCGCCTCATCCAAGCACCCACTACCAGACACAGAAAAACGCACTCCCCATTCATACCCCCCCCAATCAAGGAAGTCAAAAGAACAAAACTACACGACGGCCTCCTAGCCACTCGAGCCGCAAGACAGGACAACCAGATCTCCAACCTTCTGATGACCACCCCAGACTATAGGACGTTCAGAAAAGAAATAAAAACCATACTTTTCAAGAAATTCCTGAAGCAGCAATAACATCACGACCTCTTAGTAACTCTAAAACTGACATTAGATCTACCCATTACCGCACTAATAATAACAAAAGAACCTCCACTGTGACCACCTATTAATTCTTTTACAAACCACCTTACCCACAACAACACGTTAAATGTTTATAAGATCTACAACTTACCTCTCTAGCTAATCATTGTAACTCTGCTTTTTTAAATTAACCTTTTGTAATCCGCCTTGAACCGCAAGGTAATGGCGGAATAGAAATCCCTAATGTAATGTTCTTGTATGCAGTGGCGTGGTAAGGGAGGTGCGGGGGGCGGGTGGGGGGCGGTCCTCCCCGGGCGTGGTCTTCTTAAGGGCATAACTCGCTCCTCCTCTCCGCGCCCCCTGCTCCTCTCCTTGCTGTGTGCCCCATGCCTTCCCCATACCATTTTTACTTCCCCAGCGTGAGGATGCTGCCTGTGTCGGCATCAGCGCTATCTCCGACATCACTTCCGGGACCCGCGGCTAGGAAGTGATGTCAGAGAGCGAGCCAACACTGATGTGGGCATGCTGTTCACACCGGAGAAGTTAAAAAGGTTCAGGGAAAGGGAAGGGGCAGGGGGGGCAGGGAAGAGGGTGGGGGAGGGTTGCCACTGCCCCAGGCACCCCTCACCCTTACTTCATCACTGCTTGTATGTTGAGATTAATTTTATAAAGTAGCATTTAACATGTGTACTGGTATAAGCATCGGAAAAATCCATCATAAAATTATCTCCATAGGGAACTACATGCAAAGGTTTACTATGACTGATGAAATTCTCTGAATTTCCTTATAACAGAGGTTTCACGTGAAAATCACACAAAAGCTAAAATTTCAGCCTTTTGCATGTTCTGGGCTACCTTAAAAGTTTTTTTATCAAACAAAAATATTATTTTTCTTAAAAAACAAAACAAAAAACTAAGGCTCTCTTTTACAAAGGCGCGCTATAAGCGTTTTAGCGCAGATTTAGCACATGCTAAATCAACACATGTGCTAACCGCTAATGTGTCCATAGGATAACATGCACACGTTAGCGTTTAGCACGTGTTTAGTGCGCGCAAATATTTAGCGCACGCTAAAAAGCTTAGCGCACCTTTGTAAAAGAGGGGGTAAGGCTCAGATTCTCTAAACGGCGCCGTTTATGACGTCCACCTTTAAAGCGGTCGTCAATCGCGTGCCAGTCACGTGATGGCACCCTTTAGAGAATCACGCCACCTACAGAGGCACTTTATGGCACCTAGTTCCACTTAAGGCATTAGCAATGCCTACAGTGGCGCTAGGCGTGATTCCGGTGCCGTTTTTTTATGCGCCAGTAGAAGCTCCCGATCTGGTCCTCAGGACACACCCAGCCAGTCAGGTTTCAGGAGATCCACAATAAATACGTGTACTACTGTACCTTCATGGTATGCCAACCTATCTCATAATAATAATAATAACTTTACTTTTATATACCGCAATAACACAAATAGTTCAGAGCGGTTTACAGAGGAAGAGATTGTATACAGACAGCGATAATACAAAAAAAACTTTCAAAATTACATTAGCATGTTAAGATTAATCGAGTTTATCTGGGAGTGTTTTAGGAATGCATCAAGGCAGAAGTAGAGTGAGAGAAATTTGTCAAAGAGATAAGTTTTGATTGACTTCCTGAAAGTTTGGCTAAGAAAGTGCGTTTGAAATAAAAGTTGGTTAAATGTTTGTTCCATTTGCCTGCTTGGAATGATGTAAATTAATTTGTGGAAATCCTAAAAACCTGACTAGTTAGGTGTGTCCCTGCTACTCAGTTCAGAATCCCGGCTCTGCTCCATGCTTGCTATCTCTAATTGGAACATTTTCTCGGCTTGTCGACGGCAAAGTTAATTGGACTAAAGTTTAGACCAGTGGTTCTCAACCCTGTCCTGGGGGACCCCCAGCCAGTTGGGTTTTCAAGATATCCCTAATAAATATGCATAAGACATATTTGCATGCCTGTCTCCTCCATTATATGTAAATCTCTCTCATGCATATTCATTAGGGATATCTTGAAAACACGACTGGCTGGGGGGTCCCCCAGGACAGGGTTGAGAACCACTGGCTTAGACACAGTCATTAAATAAATTTGGAACTATAGTTAACTTTTTCCTTTGCCCTTTCAGTGGACATCAAGGGCCTGGCATGGCATTATAACAGTGTAGAAAATACAAAAAAAAAAAAAAATTCAAAATACTCCTATTGAACTGAAAATCAATGCATCAATGGTCAAAGTTGTAAATATCATAGTTGGGGAGAACAGAAGCAATACCAGCGCCTATGTTAAGGCACTGTTTGTAGAATTTCCCCCCAAATACCACTGTACATGGAAAAATGGCTTTTAAAAGTAACCCCCTAAAATCATTGGACAATAAGCTCAGTGGCGTGGTAAAGGTGAGTGGTGCCCGGGGTGGTGGTGGCGCCCCTCCCCCACCCTCTTCCCCGCCTTCCCAGCTGCACGCGCCCCTCCCCCCCCTTCCATTTCCCTGTACCTTTTTAACTTCTCCGGCATGAGCAGCATGCCCCCGTCGCGTTGGTGTCAGTGCCCCTTTCATGTCACTCCGAGGTGTGGGTCCCGGATGAGACATCAGAGAGAGTGCCGATGCCAACACGGGCAGCAACCTCGCGCCGAGGAAGTAAAAAAGGCATAGGGCGTGAGCGCGTGGCAAGGAGAGAAATGGGGGGGGGGAGAGGAGGAAGGGTGTCGCGCCCTTAGGATGATCACACCCGCGGTGGACTGCACCCTCCTTTACTATGCCACTGAATAAGCTATACTGGAAATAGAATGCAATCCCAGAGGTTGTGCTGAAATCTTTCCCCTTATTCCATTCGCAATGCCAGCATTTCAGATTATGGTCCATGATCTATTTTTTCTTCTATTTGTATGCATGTCTTTTGGGGTCTAGGTACCATGGTGTAAGGGGATATGAAAACCCTTGAAGCCTATTTTTAGATTTCTTGGAGGCTGATCACTAGATTAAAATGACAGCAGATTTGTTATTTTAATGCATTGGTTTTTATATGTAGATTTAGTAGAAGGGTTGTGAACAACAACTTGGCATTCATGTTTTCTCTCAGCCTAATAGAGGTGAACAACCTGTGATGAGCCAATGTGTGCCAGAGGTGTACACACCATGCATCGTAACAGCGAGTGGTAACAGCAGGATGCAGTGACAAGATTGAAGACAGTCCATTCGCATGCATATCTTCAACTTTGTGTCTGTACTTCTGGAATATGAATCTCCAGCTCAATCATACTTTGGCACCAGATATTATGCATGCCACCAACTGCTTGAAAGGGAAGAATTGTGAAATTGCTTAAAATATTCTCATACTGGGAAAACTTAAAAAGGGCTTATTTTGACGGAAAGTTTTATTTGTACTTGCACCTCGATAAGACTTCTGCAATAGTAATTTTCAAGCTAGTCTTGGAGTAATCCCTATCTAGTCTGGTTTTCAGGATATCCCCGACAAATATGTAAGAGCACCTCTGCATGCATGAGAGGCAGAATGGGCATTATTTATCTAAATCAAAAAGGAAAAAAATAAAAGAATTTAAAAAAAAATCAGGAAAATTATATGCAAATTATTCTAGATCCAGAAACAAAATATGTACACAAAAAAAATGAATCTCTCAAATATAACGTAAAACTCAAAAGATAATAATAATAATGTAAAAAAAGGTGTTCAGTAAATAATATAAACCATCTTTCCAGGTAATGGTTATAGCTATCACATCATAGCACCACCCCCAACCAGCCAATACTATATAGATGGAAAAAAATGAAACTTATCTTTAGCTGATGTTTCAAGACGCTCTATAGTCAAGATATGGCTGGGGGTGGAAACTATGCCACTACTGAGTTCTTCAATCCCCACACAGTATTCAATGTTGTAATCCCAAAATAAGTGTCCAAAAAACACACTCGTACAAAATCCACTCTCCAAACTAAGGCCATCTTTTACAAAGGTGTGGTACGTGTTTTAGCACGGATTTAGCGTGCACTAAATCAATGCATGCGCTAACCACTAATGCGTCCATAGGATAACATGCACATATTAGCATTTATCCCACGCTAAAAAGCATAGCGTACCTTAGTAAAAGAGGGGGGTAAGTCAATTGGGCATTATGGCTAACTTGAAAATCACAATGAAAGAGGGCGATAAAGTACATACAGTACAGAATAACAAAGATAGCAACAAGGGCCTTACAGAATGGAATAGTGATATTCTGTTTATTTCATGACCCAACACGGACCGTGTTTTGGCATTAATGCCTGTATCAGGGGTTCATAAATAATCAGTTGGTCAATATTAAATATATTAAGAGCTATAAATCCTCTCTTTAATGCCAAACCAATACACTCCTATAAGCAAAAACAGCAGTCACTTCCACAGGCTAGGGGATACTTTGACTGGCTTGGCAAATAATGCTCTACAATGTCTAGCTCTTATTATAAGGACACTTTTTAAAAATCCATCGAAATCTGTGGGTATTTTGTACCTGTAGGCTTTGTATCAGATTTTCAAAAGAAAAATATGCATGTTTCTTCACTTTGAAACCCCAAGGAGTTCACTTTGCACCTGCATTTTTGGGTAGACAGATTTTCGCTGAGAAACCATGAATGTAGTTTAGGCCCACTATTTAAAGGATTTATGCTCTTACTAGTGAGGGTTTTGCTCCTAACTTGGCCACTTTGATTATAGGTCAGCTATTTGTCTTCTTACTACCTAAAACTAGGTGATTCTATTCTGTCTCCCAGCCCTTCCTTATATAATTACCCCATTAGACATGTAGTAATTCTGTGTGCTCATACTGTCTGGAGACATGAATAGATTAATAATTTTCTAATAGATTTTCTATTAAGGTAAACAGGAAGAGCCCTTGGAACATGACTAAATGAAAGAATGTGCCTCACTGGACTGGTTATTAAAGATAAGGGAGGAAAAAGTAGAATGCTGACGAACCAGTTTGAACATCCTGAATCCCATTTGCTGTGTGTATCCATTTTGAGGGTCATCACAAATCTAAGAACATAAGAATAGCCATATTGGGTCTTCTAGTCCAATATCCTGTTTCCACAGTGGCCAATCCAGGTCACAAGTATCGGACAAAAACCCCAAATAATAGCAGAGGAATGCAAAATCCCCAAATAATAGAAGAGGAATGCAAAAAAAAGTTGACAAATGCGGCCACAACTTCTCACGCATCTCAGAATCAAGAGCTGGAGGATCTTATGGCGAAACTAAGGAAGCCACCGGAACAACATGGAGCCACAGTAAGACAGCAGCTGCAAGGTATGAAGGTGGAGCCAGCTAGGGCCACAAGGCTTGCAACACATTCACAGGCTACACTATGTGATGTGTCTAATACAATGGTCTGTTTGACTGGGGGTAAGTCAATTGATATCACCACAGCTAGCACTATCACATTGCAATCTACTCAAAATGATGATAATGTGGCTCCGGCCCACATAATTAGAAATGCATTCCATACATTTGAGAAGAGCAAAGGAATAACAAATCCTAACATAAAAAGCCCAAGTGGAAGTAACTACCTCTAGTTAGACTAGAATGGGGCAGTTTCTACTATACTTCAATTAAAGAACTAATGACAAACCCCATTGATGATATCCTCTGTGGTGTTGGAAGAGAGTGTATTTTGACACATTTTCATTGCTGCTGAGAAACCATGAGGATAAGAGTGGTGCTGAAAGAGACAGACTGTTAAACCCTTACCAGAGAGAGAGAGGAAACCCAAAATATTCAAGTCTATCAATAAGCGGATAATTTTAATTTTATCAATAAGCAGATATCAGCATTCAACATTTACATGAGCATTGTGATAGAGAAGGAACTCGACATGTGTCCTTACCTAGATACCTAGACATAATAATTAGGACCCATAGGTGATACGGAGGATGACTTTGACTAAATTATGACATTAAATTCAGAAAGAGCATGGCAGACAATAGGTCAATTACATGGAAGTACAGCGTGGTTGATCTATGGTTGGATGAGATGTCAGCTCATAGACCTTTTCAGCCTGACAGATTTCATAACCAATTTTAAACGGGTTCCTTTCAGGCAGGCAGACCTCTTAATCAATGGCAGAGGAACCCCTTTGGTGAGGCTGAGCTACAGTGGGGGGGAAGGAGGCCATTCAGGCTTATGGACCTCAGGGACTCCAGATTAATCATGTCATGGAAAGATTTGGTACCAACACCCATCAAATCTGAGGTGATGCGTCCATGGTTAACTTGATATCTAAACACAACCAAGCAGAGGACATATGGGTGGGATTCACAAAAATTCTATGAGCATCAAAGAATTTTCTGCGCCTACCATCACTAAAAACCTCTAGTGCAGCTTTATAAAAAGGGTTGTACTACTGGTACTATTAATTATTTCAATAGCGCTTCCAGACACACAAAGCATAAATTAATAAAAATCAGTGCGTTAAATATATAAGTGGCATGTGGCATTGCAGCAAATTAAAATGATGTAGTTTGCACTGCACTTACAAGTGAAATACACACTGAATACGTGGTTTTTACGTATACTCCAACAAATGATGGAAAACATGAATATAGTCAAGGGTAAGACTAATCTAATGAATAAAACAAAAATAATAATAAAATGAAAAATTTAGAAAAATAAATTAAAAATAAACATAAATGAACAGCAGCCACATAAAATATACAGTATAAGTGTAACAATGGGTAACCAAAATGTGTGTTTGTCTCTGCTGCAGAAAAATACGTCAGTGTGGCAATATGAGAAGCAGGTGAGGATAAAAATACCGTATAAACCAAACTGTGTTTATGAAAAAGGAAATTAAAAACAAGGGCTCCTTTTACTAAGGTGCGCTAGCCGATTTAGCGCACGCTAAATGCTAACACATCTAATATATTCTATGGACACGTGAGTGTTTAGTGCGCGCTAAATCAGCTTGCGCGCCTTAGTAAAAAAGGGGGCAAATGCACTAGGTCAGTGGTTCCCAACCCTGTCCTGGAGGACCACCAGGTCAATTGCATTTTCAGGCTTGCTCTAATGAATATGCAAGGAGCAGATTTGCATGCCCAAGTCCATTATTACATTACATTAGAGATTTCTATTCCGCCATTATCTTGCGGTTCAAGGCGGATTAAAAAAGAGTTATAAATGGTGGGTTACAAAGGTGAATTCAAGGGAAGTTGAGGAGAAGAACAGGTAGTATCTGTGGGGCAGGACGAAGATGGGAGGAGGGAAGGTAATGTAATGTAATGTAATTTATTTCTTATATACCGCTACATCCGTTAGGTTCTAAGCGGTTTACAGAAAATATACATTAAGATTAGAAATAAGAAAGGTACTTGAAAAATTCCCTTACTGTCCCGAAGGCTCACAATCTAACTAAAGTACCTGGAGGGTATTTGAGATGTTAAGAGTGTTACAGTGATTTCTTGAAGAGTATTGTTTTTATTTCTTTTCTGAATATCTTGTAGTCAGGGGTGGTTATCAGTAGGTCGGAGATTTGGTTATCTAGTTTCGCTGCTTGCGTTGCTAGGAGATTATATGCAAATCTCTCTCATGCATATTCATTAGGGCTAGCCTGAAAACCCGATTGGCCCGGCGGTCCTCCAGGACAGGGTTGGGAACCACCGCACTAGATAATGCAAAAACAACATAAAGGCAAAAATGAATAATGATGACGGATATGAATATAGCGACGGAAAGTGATTTCATAATCTCTTCCCCACCCCCTCCTTTAATCAAGCTGTGCTGCCGAGCAGCACAAGCTAAATGCCGAGCGACCTTAGAATTAGAATGGGCAGCTTGGTATTTAGCTCACTCTGCTCAGCAGCACAGTTTGATAAAAGAAGGGGAGGGAATTTCTTACTTGCAGCTTTAAGGACCCTATTACTGAGCTGTGGTAAGCACTAGCGTGTGCCTACTGCAGTATAAAGAGCATACTGTAGGGGCGTGCTCAGGCATCCCGCTGTAATTTATGCATGTACGCATGCTACCCATGCACTAAAAAAAAAAAAAAATTTTAGTGCTGGGGTTGGGTTTGGGGATGGAGAATAGATGTGTTCTGTGCTAATTGGTTAGTGCAACTCATTGCCACATGCTCATAGATTAGCATTTGAATAGTACATCAGCCCTTACCGCCTACAAAATAGGTGTTGATAAGTGCTCACACGTTAATGGCCACACACTAATAGGAAGCTCAGTGAATGACCATTAATGCTGGAAACAGAAAAACTGGGCATTTCACCCACATGTTAAAAATTATCTCAATGCATGGGAATGACACCCAGAAGCACAGCTTAGTAAAAGGGTCCCTTACCCCCCTCTTTTACAAAGGTACGCTATGCTTTTTAGCGTGCAGTAAATATTAGCGCACACATTGATTTAGCGCATGCTAAATGCGCACTAAAATGCTTAGCGCACCTTTGTAAAAGAGGGCTTTCATTTGGAATACTCTGTTAATAATTATCAGATAGTTTGTGGGGACGGGGATAGGGACTTAGCTCACGGGGATGGGACAGGGATTGAGCTCGCGGGGATGGGACGGAGATGGGGACTGAGCTCACAGGGACGGGGCGGAGACTGGGACAAATTTTTCCCCTGTGTCATTCTCTAGTACTAAGTATATGTACTGAAATATTATGCAGTGCTGATTTATAGTGCAGGTTAATAGTGCCATTCCCCAAATTAACATCTATTTATATTTAGTATTTATATACCACTTATAGCCTAACCCCCTCTTTTACTAAGGTGCGCTATGCTTTTTAGCATTCGATAAATATTACCGCGCCCTAATCACACGCTAAACGCTAATGCATGCATGTTATCCTATGGACGCATTAGCAGTTAGCGCATGCGTTGATCTAGCGTGCTAAAATGCTTAGCACACCTTAGTAAAAGAGGGCCAAAGTGGCTCACATTAAGGTACTTTTTCCTATCTGTCCCAGTGGGCTCACACTCTATCTAATGTGCCTGGGACAATGGGGGATTAAGTGACTTGGCCATGGTCTCAAGGAGCAGCATGGGATTATATTATATGTTGAGTTATAAAATGACAGTCACAGTGTTTTCAGTTTGTTTTATAAAAAAATAAATGAATTTAAAATCCTCTACTCAGCCTAATAAATCCACCACAGTAGGATTTCCAGAAGCAAAATTATATCAGACAAGACCTATCATCTCCATTAAGTCAAAACTCTTTTTTCTATTACTCTCTACGAAGGCTTCTTTTTCATTTCCAGCCAGGCTATAATTTGGATGTTTGCATGTCCTGTGTAATTCTGTGAGTGTACATAATTCTTGATCTTAAGTCGAGACACAGAGTATAGTACTATCATATTGTACCAAACTGTCTAGTAATTTGTGATGTAGGCAATAGCCTACGAGGTGAGTAGGCTATGACCTATGTCACATTCCGCAATGAAAAAATGGCACATTTTCAGCTTTTCTGTAATAAGCTTCCAGATGCAGCTATTTTGGAATATTTAAGGCTGCTTAGGTCAAGAGGGTGTTCCACAGAGAACTTATCAGCTTGAATAGATTATAGTAAGTGGGTTAAAGGGTATTGTTTTACATTTTGGATTCCTACTGGAGATGCAAAATGATTTCAGGGTAAAAGAAGTTGCAATTTGTGGAGGCATTAGAAGCTCTAGAGGTTAAAGTGTAAAAGAGAAAACCTTAATACAGACAGAATAGGAAGCAGAGAAACATATAGGAATCTTAAATCATAACCTTAAAAGGCTGTATTGTGCAAGAACAGAATTCTAGGTGAGCAGCTGAACAGTTGTTGTTTTTTTTTTGTACAGCTTACTGTATAACTTCAGTGCACAGTTCAGTATTTTAAAAGCTCATAATGGAGGTAATTGTACTGCAGACTTATCCTTTGATATAATTATAATGCGTTCTTTACATCCATGTTTTAATCTCTGTACATGTGAACTAAAATTGATCGATATAATAATATCTATTGCTATTCAACAAATCCTGGAAATCTGCATCTTTATTGAATTACACCTTTTGGTGGAACTCTATGTCTCTTTAAGCGGTTTGAACAGCATGCGGCAGACAGATTACAATACGGACAGACGACTCCTATCCGTAATATTTGGAAACCCATTGACATTTATTTATTATATAATAATAATAAATAATAATAACAGTTTATATACCGCATATACTGACATATACCACAACTGCCCTGATATGTGTATATTTCTTGATGTTAACTTTTGTGAACTGTATAAAGATTGAACTGATAATGGAGGTAATTCTACACCTGTGTGCCTATAATTATAAAGGAGTGGAGGAGTGGCCTAGTGGTTAGGTTCAAGCCCAGCACTGTTCCTTGTGACCCTAAGCAAGTCACTTAACACTCCATTGCTTCAGGTACATTAGTCAAATTGTGACCCACCAGGACAGAAATACTTGAGTATCTGAATGTAAACTGCATGGGCTATAAGTAGTATAGATTATTCAGGGGCCACTGAAAAGATCTCAGCCCAACCGACAAAGTTGGGGCAGTCTCCATCAAGGGCTATACACTTAGGCCTGGATTCTTTATAGGGCACCAATATTGGCAGCCGCTTACAAGAGCGGCCACCGATCATGTGTCAATTACCTAATGGCACCCTATATAGAACTGTATTTCCTCAATAGGCACAAGAAATGTAGGCCGGGGTTTTCAGGGCCTACATTTCCGGCTAGGGTTACCAGACGTCTGGATTTACCCAGACATGTCCTCTTTTTAGAGGACATGCCCAGGCATTTGGACGGCTTTTCAAAACTTGGTAATTTGTCCAGGTTTTGAAAAGCTTTCAGCTTGGGATCGCGTCAGGAGGGCATCTGCACTTGCATGAATGCAATGCGGTGATTTCACATGCAGCAAGTTAAGGCTGCTTACAATGAGAGAACTGACATAACTCCATGTCTGCGTCTTTAAACTGGGGCCTTCTCTCTGCTGATCACTGATGACACGGCAGAGAGAAGCCCTGGTGGAGCAGACCACAAACAGCCTGTTTTTAAACTGTTTAAAAACAGCGCTGACTTTAACAGCCGACCACCACCATTACTGATTCTGCTATGGGAGGCCTGAAGCCAGTATGTCAGATCTCATTGTGGGGAGGTGTTGGTCGGGAAGTACTGCACAGGGAAATGGGAGGGAAGGATGGAAAGCTGCTGCACATGGGAGAGAGGAGAGAGGAAGAATTGTTGAGCATGTGGTAGAGGAGAGGAAGTGAGAAGCAACAATGGGATAGAAAGGGGTGAGTCGTTTCTCTGTACAAAGCTGTGGACAGCAGCTCCTATGCATGTCCCGCATCTGAGCTGGAAGCTTTCTCTCTGACATGGAAGGCACTTTCTCCGATGTCAGAGGGAAGACTTCTGGCTCTGCTGTTGGACACACATTGGAGCCATTGTCTGCGGCTTTGTATTAGACTGCGGCTGGAAGGAGGAAGGAGCCAGCCAGAAGAAGATAAACACCCACCAAAGGGAGGCAAGTACTTGGGGCACAGAATGGAGGGAGGGAGAAAGAGGGGCTCGTTGGGGCACAGGAAGGAGGGAGCACAAACTTTGGACAAAGGATGTAAGAAAGGAGGGAGGGAGCAGGAACATGGGACAGAATGTAGGGAGGGAGGGGAGCATGAACCATAAGATGGAAGATTGGAGGGAGTGAGGGAAAGAGATGCTGAGGTGGGGAAGGGAATAGAAAGGGAGAATTGGGAGTCTGAGTGAGAGGGAAAGAGAGAGGGTGCATATGGGAAGATGAAGAAAGAGAAGAATTGTTGGGCATAGGGAGGGAGATAATTATTAGACATGGTGATGGGAGAGGAGTGAGGTAGAGATGCATGGGGAAGAGAGAGATAAGAGGGAGTAATGCTGGATGTGGTGGTGGAGAGGAAACAGTGGGATAGATGGAAACGGATGTGAGGGGCCTCAGGAAGGTGGAGAAGGTGGAAAGAATACTAGGATCCAAGTTACATACAAATCCAACTTAAAAACGGTTTAAAAAACAGAACCCGTTCTTAACATGGGGACTGCCTATACCTCAAATGGCATTCAGAAGTTTCGCTCTCCACATTTTGCCCCCACATTTCAGCCCCAGGTACATTTTGCCCCCTGGAAGTTTTGCCCCCACACATTTCACTGCCAACATTCACTGCTGTACTAAATTGCAATATCGTAATCATTACTGACCCAGCATTGACCTCTCATTTGTGAATGTTTGTTCATCTGAACTAGCTATTTGTTCACTTGACTCAGAATTTTTGACCATTCATAATAAGACGTGGTGGGGAGGGGCATTGCACCCCCGTACACACACGACCAGGAGAGGTACACCGGTGATGCTGCAATGGGGAGGGCATGGAGGAAAATCGGATTTATCGTGGGCAGTTCATCGCGATGAAACAGCCGCAATGAAACTATCCTAGACCATAGATTTGAAATGCGCACAATGAAAAAAAAGCCATTAAAATTTACTTGAGTGGTATATTCAATGGCATAGTCAAATGAGCAAGGCCAACAAAAATGCTAATGATGATAATGCTTAATGCTTAATTATTATGATATTGCAATTTAGTACTGCAGTGAATGTTGGGGGGTAAAAGTTCCTGGGGGCAAAATATTCTGGGAGTAAAATGTGTGGGGGTGAAAATTCTTGGGGTAAAATGTACCTGGGGGTGAAATGGGGGCAAGACTTCCTACAATCACATCAAGCACTAAAGGTGATACTTTTGAACATGAACATGTTGGGCGTGAAGGATCATATATGATGGATACCCAAGATATTACCCAAATAATCTTTAAACATTTCCTTCATAGAAATCTCCCTAATAAATTAAATTACCAATTAGTGTTTTCAAGATTTTCAAGCTTATTTTGAAACACAAGATTGCCTTTAACCAAGGCCAGATTAGTTATTTCTATGGACAGAAATTTCTGTCTTTGATCTTCATGCTCAATTTTCATTATTTTAATGTGGCATCCTGAGCTATACATTTGGTCACTGCCCCACCTAAAAACGTACAAGTGAGTCCTTTTACCAGGCTGTTGTAAAAGGTGGCCTTAGTGTGCGCTTATTTGAGTCTTTCCCACTTGCTAATGCCATTTTTACCACTTCTGGAACATGGCCAATTTTCCATTTTCTGAATAAATGGTTGCATGCTGCTGCCATTTGGCACTTCACAATTGTCCAAAATTAGTACATGAGTTCTTACCATCACCTATTTTGTAGGTGGTAAAGTCTAATCTCGTGCTAATCATTAGTTGCCCTAACTGATTTGTGCTGCCATGCCCACTCTCCACACCCAGACATGCCCCCTCCAAGAAAAATTCTAAAAAATTATTTGCCTGGGTACAATTATTTGCCTGGGTACAATTAGAAATTACAATGGGATGTCTCAGCTTGTCCTTCAGTAAACCCTTTTAAACTATGATAAGCATGTGTTAGTGCTTATTACAACTTAGTAAAAGGAACTGAAAAATGGGTGAGACAATTAGCTAGGGTTACTTCTATCCTCAAAATTAACTTCCACAATTCCAAATTAGATACATCCCTGGGGGATGTTGCAAGCAAATATGACTCATCAATAATTTTCCAGGAAAGAAAACAGGTCATTTATTTTCAATCAAATACCCCCCTCTCTGAGCAGAAAATCTGTCACCCCCATCTGTTATACCCCTTACCTCTCCAACCACTACCATGGAAGAACCTTCCATCAATAGATGGAATTGAGCAAGAAATATCATGAAGCTTTCTGTAATGTTAATTTTATGCTATGTATGTTTTATATGGAAGCTATCTAGATATAGACAGTGTATAAATTTTAGAAATAAATGAATAAATCTTTGATTTGGCTTTTGCAGCACCCATAGTCAAAATACTTTAACTGAACCATTCCCTAGGCTATCATAAGAACATAAGAATTGCTGCTGCTGGGTCAGACCAGTGGTCCATCGTGCCAGGCAGTCAGCTCATGCGGCGGTCCTTAGGTCAAAGACCAGTGCCCTGAGTCTAGCCTTACCTGCGTACGTTCTGGTTCAGCAGGAACTTGTCTAACTTTGTTTTGAATCCCTGGAAGGTGTTTTCCTCTATAACAGCCTCCAGAAGGGCGTTCCAGTTTTCTATCACTCTCTGGGTGAAGAAGAACTTCCTTACATTTCTACAGAATCTAACCCCTTTTAACTTTAGAGAGTGCCCTCTCGTTCTCTCTACCTTGGAGAGGGTGAACAACCTGTCTTTATCTACTAAGTCTATTCCCTTCATTATCTTGAATGTTTTGATGATGTCCCCTCTCAGTCTCCTTTTTTCAAGGGAGAAGAGGCACAGTTTCTCTAATCTCTCACTGTGCGGCAACTCCTCCAGTCCCTTAACCATTTAGTCGCTCTTCACTGGACCCTCTTGAGTAGTACCGTGTCCTTCTTCATGTATAGTGACCAGTACTGGACCAGTGCTGGACGCAGTATTCCAGGAGGGGGCGTACCATGGCCTGGTACAGCGGCATGATAACCTCTGATCTGTTCGCGATTCCCTTCTTAAACATTCCTAGCATTCTGTTCGCCCTTTTCGCCGCCGCGGTGAATTGTGCAGATGACTTCATTGACTTATCGACCAGTATTCCCAAGTCTCTTTCCTGGGGGGGTCTCTCCAAGTACTGCACCGGACAGCCTGTATTCATGTATAAGATTTTTCAAACCCACATGCATCACCTTACACTTATCCACATTAAACCTCATTTGCCATATCGCGGCCCATTTCTCAAGCGTGTTTATATCACATTGCAGGTCTTCTCAATCCTTCTGCATCCTCACTACTCTGAATAACTTTGGATCATCTGCAAATTTAATCACCTCGCTCGTCATACCAATTTCCAGGTCATTTATAAATATGTTGAAGAGCATTGGTCCAAGCACTGAACCCGGCAGAACTCCACTCGTGACGCTTTTCCAGTCCGAGTATTGTCCATTTACCCTCACTCTGTTTCCTATCCGGCAACCAGTTTTTAATCCACATGAGTATTTCACCCTCTATTCCATGGCTGTCAATTTTTCAAAGTAGTCGTTCATGCGGGATCTTGTCGAACGCCTTCTGAAAATCCAGATATACAATGTCGATCAGGTCACCCTTGTCTATCTGTCTGTTTACTCCTTCGAAGAAGTGCAGCAAGTTCGTCAAGCAAGATCTTCTTTTGCTGAAGCCGTGCTGGCTGGTCCTCATTAGATTGTGTCCGTTTAGATGATCAATAATGTGGTTCTTTATCAGCGCCTCTACCATCTTTCCCAGTACTGAGGTCAGACTCACCAGTCTGTAGTTTCCCGGTTCTCCCCTTGAACCTTTCTTGAAGATCGGCGTAACATTTGCCACTTTTCAGTCTTCTGGAATCCTTCCCGATTTCATCGACAGATTGGCTATTAGTTGGAGCAGTTCAGCTACAGCCCCTTTTAGTTCCTTGATTACCCTCGGATGGATGCTATCCGGTCCTGGGGATTTATTGATTTTAAGCCTATCAATCTGCCTGCATACCTCTACTAGACTGACCGTCAACCCTGTCATTTTCCCGTCTTCATTTCCTGCATATAGCCTGTCGGCTTCTGGTATGTTGCGTATATCCTCTTCGGTAAATACAGACGTAAAAAATGTATTTAGTTTGTCGCCGATGGCTTTATCCTCCTTTAGCACTCCCTTTATTTCATGGTCATCTAACGGCCCTACCACTTCCTTTGCAGGTGGTTTCCCCTTAATATATTGAAAAAACAGCTTGAAGTTTTTTATTTCCTTGGCTATTTTTCCCTTGTAGTCTGTTTTGGCCCCTCTTACCGCCTTATGGCACCTGCTTTGATGTTGTTTGTGCTTTTCTAGTTTCTGTCCATTTTTGACCTTTTCCATTCCTCAAACGAAGTCTTCTTGTGTCTGATCGCTTCCTTCACCGCTACAGTGAGACATGCCAGTTCCTTGTTCTTTTTCCTCTTGGATCCCTTGTTGATACACAGTATATATAGGATTTTGCACTTTAGTGACTGTGTCCTTAAAAAGGGACCATGCTTGCTCTAGCGATTTTACAGTGCTTATCCTCTTCTTAATCTTCTTAAGAACATAAGAACATAAGAAGTTGCCTCCACTGGGTCAGACCAGAGGTCCATCGCGCCCAGCGGTCCACTCTCGCGGCGGCCCATCATGCCTATGACCTGTGAAGTGGTCCCTGATTATTCTTATAAACTACCTCTACTTCTATCTGTACCCCTCAATCCCCTTATCCTTTAGGAACCTATCTAAACCTTCCTTGAACCCCTGTAGTGGGCTCTGGCCTATCACAACCTCTGGAAGCGCGTTCCATGTGTCCACCACTCTCTGGGTAAAAAAGAACTTCCTAGCATTTGTTCTAAACCTGTCCCCTTTCAATTTCTCCGAGTGCCCCCTTGTACTTGTGGTTCCCCACAGTCTGAAGAATCTATCCCTGTCTACCTTCTCTATACTCTTCAGGATTTTGAAGGTTTCTATCATGTCTCCTCTAAGTCTCCGCTTTTCCAGGGAGAATAGCCCCAATATTTCCAACCTGTCAGCGTATGAAAAGTTTTCCATACCTTTTATCAGTTTAGTCGCTCTTCTCTGAACTCCCTCAAGTACTGCCATGTCCTTCTTGAGGTACGGCGACCAGTACTGGACACAGTACTCCAGATGTGGGCGCACCATTGCACGATACAGCGGCATGATGACTTCCTTCGTCCTGGTCGTGATACCCTTTTTAATGATACCCAACATTCTGTTCGCTTTCTTTGAGGCCTTCGCACACTGTGCTGATGCTTTCAATGTTGTGTCCACCATCACCCCCAGGTCTCTTTCAAGGTTGCTTACCCCTAGCAATGATCCCCCCATTTTGTAGCTGAACATCGGGTTCTTTTTCCCTACATGCATGACCTTGCATTTCTCTATGTTAAAGCTCATTTGCCACTTTTTTGCCCACCCTTCCAGCCTCGTTAGGTCCCTTTGCAGGTTTTCGCTGTCTTCCGCGGTTCTAACCCTGCTGCAGAGTTTGGTGTCATCCGCAAATTTAATAACCTCACATTTTGTTCCTGCCTCCAGGTAGTTAATAAATATATTGAACAGGAGCGATCCCAGCACCGACCCCTGTGGAACTCCGCTCGTGACCCATTGCCAGTCTGAGTAATGGCCCTTTACTCCAACCCTCTGTTTCCTGCCTGCCAGCCAGTGTTTGATCCATCGGTCAACATCCCCTTGCACCCCTTGGTTCCACAGCTTCTTAAGCAGCCGTTCGTGGGGTACCTTGTCGAAGGCTTTTTGGAAGTCAAGGTAAATGATGTCTATGGATTCCCCTTTATCCATTTGGCTGTTTATTCCCTCAAAGAAGTACAGTAAGTTCATGAGGCACGACCTTCCCTTGCAGAAGCCGTGCTGGCTCTCCTTCAGCTGTCCATTGTTTTCTATGTGTTCGCAGATGCTGTCCTTAACCAGTGCTTCCATAATCTTTCCCGGAACCGAGGTCAAGCTCACTGGCCTGTAGTTTCCCGGGTCACCCCTTGATCCCTTCTTAAAGATGGGCGTGACATTTGCTATTTCCAGTCCTCCGGGATCTCCCCAGTTTTTAAGGATAGGTTACATATTTGGCGAAGTGTATCCGCTATTTCATTTCTCAGTTCTTTTAGTACCCTTTTAGTACCCTTCCCCACCATGAGTCTCATCACTTCATAATTTCCTTTTCGGAAGTTCAGTGCCGTGGCCGTTGTTCTGGATCGATGTTTTGCCCCTGTGTCCAGGTTGAAGCGGATTATATTGTGATCACTGCTTCCCAGCGTCCCTTCTACTTCTACGCCTTGCATCGGTCCTCGTAGTCCATTTAGAATTAAGTCCAGAATTGCATTTCCTCTCATATTTTCCTTAACGAGTTGTTCCAGGAAACAATCACCTACAGCATCCAGTAACTTGGCCTCCCTAATGCAGCAGGAGGTGCCTAGGTTCCAGTCTATCCCCAGATAATTGAAGTCACGCATGATAACTGCGTTGCCTCCCTTGCAGTTGCGTTTAATCTCGTCCATCATTTCTCCATCAGTTTCTTTGGACTGCCCTGGGGGTCGGTAGTAGATGCCAATCTTTGTTTCTGTTCCATTTGTTCCCGGAATTTTGACCCATAGAGACTTTATCTTTTTTTTTGTTTCCTGCGTGTTCTCTCCAGTAGACTCAATTCCCTCTTTAAGGTATAGGGCAATACCCCCACCTTTTTGACCCACTCTGTCTCTGCGGTATAGTTTGTATCCCGATAGCACAGTGTCCCAGATGTTTTCCTCGTTCCACCATGTTTCCGTGATGCCGATGATGTGAAGGTTATCTTTTTGTGCCATAACTTCCAATTCCCCCATCTTATTACTTAGGCTCCCTGCGTCCATATATGTACACTTGAGTTTGCGGCCTGTTACTTTCTTGCATTTCCTTCCCTCTTGTGTCCCTTTTGATCCATCAGGATTTCTGTCTTGCCTATGATCCGTTGAGTTTTCCCCTCTATCTTCCTGCACAATATCCTCTGGGTATACCGTTTCCCGAATCATTACTGTCTCTTGAGTGAGGCCCATTAGAAGGAGAAGGTATAGGACTCAAGAAGAATTCAGACTCCATGTTAAGATCTAAATGTCCTCTCAGAAGATCATAAATCCTCTACAATTACAATGAAGCTAACACTTCCTCTCAATAGCATTCTTCACCTTTGTCTTCCATTTACCAATCATGTAAATCTCACCAGCAAGATCTCAAACGTGCAAAAATCTACATAGTTACTTTCTGGTGAGCCAGTTAGCTGTGGTCTTGCAGCTGCATGCCTGTGGCTACACACCGCAACCTTCTGTTCCTCCTATTCATGCCTCCTAGAGTATTTGATGATGTCATCCCAGAACTGTGGTTCACTCAACAGTGTCTCTCTTATCCCCTGGAGCAAAGAAGAAAGTACTGATGCAATTAGTCTCCCTTCAACAAGAGCAGCAGAGTCCTCTGCTTTTATTCACAGTTCTTTGCCCTGGGCTTCAGTTGTTGGCTCCCTCCCTGTGGAATTTGTTTTTAAGTGACTGGGATTTGAGTAACCAAGATTGAAAAGAAATGCCTATCCCACTCATTTATAGACCACTTAAATAAAGACCATGCACTTAATTCTTCCAAGTTTTATACAGTTGATCAGAGATATAAATATTAAATATTCTTCTCCATTCAGTCTTTAGTCCTTTCATGTGTTCTTAATCTCGAATGTATTTCTAGAAGACTTATTTAAGAGCTTAGAAATATCCCAGGCTGGTGAAGTTTCTAATAAGTGCAGCACTAATACAATTTCTAATGTCTCTAAGAGAAAAAAAAAATGTACTAATGTGTATTGAAATGTTATTTTATTGAAGAAATGTCATTCTAGTTATTAAATCTCTGTCTCTTTAAAATATGGTCTTCTGGAGTACTAGGCTGAATCATTTAATCTCTCAAAGCTACTTTATTTTAGAACCCCTGTGGGATGCTCCATTAGTCATCCTTTTACAGAGGTAACCATGCCATCACAGGACTGAAGCAGCATTGCCCTATTCTGTCTTATATGTGAATCTGCTAGGATCTGTTTTGATTGTAATAGAATATATTTCTTTAAAGGAAATGAATTCATATTTTCAGTGCTTCTGGTCACACATTCTGATCTTAAAGATGTAGACTTATTTAATATGGTCAGGACACTTAGGGCTCCTTTTATCAAGCTGCGCTAGCGGTTTAAAATGCGTAATAGCAGGCGTTAAACCGCCGGCTGCGCTAGCCGCTAATGCCTGCCTTGAGTAGGCGGTAGTTTTTTGGCCAGCGCGGGGGTTAGCGTGTGACTAAAAGGCGCGCGCGCTAACCCCACCAGCGCAGCTTGATAAAAGGAGCCCTTAATCCTGATTTGAATATACTGAATATCAAGTTGCATAAGATTAACTTCATTATACTGCTGCAGGTTAAGGAGAGAGAACTAGAAATCAACCTAGGTCCTGATATTCAGAAGGATTTAACCACGGAGACAGGAGAAGCTCCTACCTAGTTAAATGCCACCGAGTCCCAATAGTGGGGATATTCAGTGGCACTTAGGGAGGAAATTCATCAGTGGGTGCTAATGATTAACATGCACTAATCATGCTAGTACACGCTAAAGATTAGTGTGCACTAGGTGCCCGATTCTAAAAACAGCCTCCCTATTGTAGGCAGCTGTAGGCGTCCTAGTGCCGTCTAACAGACCAATCAGGACACATGTTTTAAAAGAAAATGGATGGGGCAAAGGCGTCTACAATGTAGGCATCGTTCATGTGCATACGAGACATCTAGGCATGCCTACATACGTCTAAGGCAGGCCTTAGGCACTTCATGTTGGCAAGAGTCAGACTCCTTAAATGTAGGCCTGTACAATGCTGGCCTACATTTAAGGTGTCTGTAGAAGAAAATAGATACAACTCTGGACACGGCGTCTACCGGTCCATTTTAGATAGAACATGAAAATGATGCATGATGGTCCATTTTAGATAGAACATTGAAATGAGACTTGAGACATCCAGGACCAGGTGGATTATGTAGCCTATCCCTCTGATTACTCTCAACTTTCAGGAAGAACTATTGGTTACGTTCTAGTTGGAGTGTTTTTTCTTAGGTTGTATCTGAAATTGAAATCTGTTAAATGTGGAACATTTTGTAAAATATGTATGAGTCAATTAAGCATCCAAGCGAAAACAAAAATATTTTGTTTGTTTTTTTCATTTTTTGAAGTGGTTTTAAACACTGCAGTAGTAGGCCACAATTGCTTTCTCAGTTACTCAGGCAAAACTCATTTCCAGTCCAGCAGATAGCAGACACATATGCGTACTGTGAAGCAGGTGTAATGCCAACAGCTATGTGTGTTTTGAGTTGATTGTGTTTTTTTAAGTATTTGTATACTGACATTATAAAATCGTAAATACATGCATAATTTTCCAGTCTATCCAAACCATGCTCATAATATGAGGAAGTGCGCTAGATGTGTTGTATTTAGATTTTAGCAAAGCCTTTGACAGTGTTCTACACAAGTGTTTAATAAATAAACTGGGTGCCCTCAGGATGGGCCCCAAAGTGACAAACTGGGTCAGGGTCCGGATGAGTGGAAGGTGACAGAGGGTAGTGGTCAATGGAGATCTCTCTGAGGAAAGGGATGTTACCAGTGGTGTGCCTCAAGGTTCATTTCTTCAGCCTGTTATTTTTAACATTTTTATAATGTTAATGCTGATGGGCTGTCAGGCAAGATTTGCCTCTTTGTGGGTGATACCAAAATCTGCAATAGAGTAGACACCCCTGCTGATGTGGAAGGACCTAATGAAGCCTGAAGAATGGTCTGAAATTTAGCAGCTAATATTTAATGCTAAGAAATGTAAAGTCAAGTATTTGGGCTGCAAAAACCCAAGGGAACATTACAGTTTAGGGGGTGAAGAATTTTGTGCACAAAAGAGGCGCGGGACTTGGGAGTGATTGTATGTCATGATCTTAAGGTGGCCAAATAGGTCAAAAAGGTGATGGCGAGCACTAGAAGAATACTAGGGTGCATAGGGAGAGGTATGGCTAGTAGAAAAACAGGAGGTATCGATGCCCCGAATAAGACTCTGGTGAGACCTCATTTGGAGTATTGTGTACAATTCTGGAGACCGCACCTTCAAAGAGATATAAACAGGATGGAATCAGTCCAGAGGAAGGCTATTAAAATGGTGCCTGGTCTTTGTCATAAGGCGTATGAGGACAGACTTAAAGATCTCAATATGTATACTTTGGAGGAAAGGCGGGAAAGGGGAGATATGATAGAAACGCTCTGGAATGAGGGCATAGGATGAAGTTAAAAGGGTGATAGGCTCAGGAGTAATCTAAGAAAATACTTTATAGAAAGGGTGGTAGATGTGTGGAATAGACTCCCAGTACTGGTGGTGGAGACAAAGACTGTGGCTGAATTCAAGAAAACGTGGGACAGGCATGTGGGATCTCTTAGGGAGAGGAGGAGGATGCTTCATATGGGCAGACTGAATGGGCCATTTGGCCTTTATCTGCCATCATATTTCTATGTTTGTATGAGAACACTGGCAGAAAATGTAAAAACATTAATTGACAGAGGGCAGATAGGAAGGAGGGCATTGTGTGAAAAAGCAGCACCGCACCAGAAGAGAGAAAATGTGCATGTGTGGAAGTTTTGATCCTGAGGAATTTACCAAGCTAACTGTTGGTATTTAGACAAATTCTTTTGAAACCTATCCTAGTACTAAATTTATTCTGCCAATTATTTTATCTAAAGCAAAAAAAAGAAGAGAGATAAATATAATCTTTGTCTTCTTCTATTTGTGTTTTCTCACATTAGCTATTCCTGCCAAACAAATGAAACATCTGCAGATTATGCAGCTAATTCCCTCCCCCCCCCCTTTTAGCCCTTTCAGAAATTTATTGTCAAATAATTTTTATTAAGCTCAGCACAGCAAAAATACAGACAACACAAACTTATAACTGGAAGCTTAAATTTCAAAAGGAATACACAAGCAATCCCCAACAGTCAACTGCCCCCCCATCTAGCCACTCCTCCCCAATCCTCTATCCAATATACAGCAGTGTAAACCAATAAAAAAAAAGGGATCCGATACAAAAAAGCGAAAGTATCCAAATAGCATCAGCAATTCAGAAGACGACTCCTGGCCAATGGGGTTATAGTAGTCCAGAAGGGCTCCCACACCAGCTGGAAGAACCACCCTCTGACTGAAGAGAAGTCAACAATATCTTCCAGAAATTTATTTACATATCAGTTAAGTGGTTTACATTCAGGTACTCAGTCATTTGTCCCTGACTGTCCTGGTAAGCTCACAATCTATTTAATGTATCTGGGGCAATGGAAGATTGAGTGTCTTGCCCAGGGTCACAAGGAGCAATGCTGGATTTGAACCCACAACTCCAGGGTGCTGAAGCTGTAGCTCTAACCACTAAGCCACTCCTTCCTCTATGAGTGTCAGGAGCAACGCAGAGCATTCAGCATGCCGGCCTGCACTAAAATCTGCTATTGTGGTTTTGTAAAAAGGGCGGTGGGTAGATATGATCATACTGCTCTGCTAAACTGACTGCTAATTGCAGCAAGATTAGATTTTTAAAAGTTTGATTTTTATTTTTAAGATTTTGTATGAGTTATAGCCTAGTTATTTGACAGATTTGATCATTGTATGCAAATGAACAAGAGATTTATGTTCCTCAGGTGAACTGCGGTTAGCGATACCATCCATTAAATATTGTAGATTATTCTCCTCTAAAAAGAAAATGCTTCTGGGTAGAGTTGCAGAATAATGGAATGTTTTACCCAATGAAATTAGAAATCTATTCAACATTGGGTCATTTAGAAAGACAATAAAACATGCCCCCCCCCCTTTTATGAAGCCGTGTTAATATTTTTATCGCCGGCCGTGACGGTAAAAGTTCCGACGCTCATTGGAATTCTATGAGCATCGGAGCTTACACCACTTCACCCGGTGATAAAAAGAACATTAACATGGCTTCATAAAAGGGGGGGGATGGTTATTTAAGAAGTATCTTGATTGATTAAGATTGATGCTAATGACATTGTAGATGTATACTACCTGTTGATGGCATACTTTGTTATAAAAAAAATTAGAGTATTTTTAATTGTAAACCACTTGCAACTTTGTTAAGCAGACTATAAATGTGAAATTAAATTAAAGTTAAATGTAAAACCTTTTTTTTAAATTTATACTTCAGACACATCGTCTATAATCTAACTTGTTGGGGCAGTCCACCCTTAGCACCTAGAGGAAGTGGAAAGTAGGAATGATTTGCCCAACCATCTGTTCCAGAGCCAAGTTACCCAGTTACAGCAGGGAGACTTTTTGGCCAGCTCAGTTATTGAACTTGCATTCCAATTCAGTCTGCTCTTTGTAGTCCTTGACACTACTCAATGAAATTAATGCTGCAGGTCCCATAGTGCAATGGATAGTATGGACAGAAATCCAGAACTGATCTATAGTCTCCCTGTTGCAACTGGGTAACTTGGTAGTGCTCTAGCTCTAATCATGAAGCCACTCCATTTGAAGCATGTGCCTGCTTAATTCCCATGCTCACTTAAACTTATTTCCACCACACCTATAGCAAAATTCTGTACTTTCTCTAATATGAAATATGAGGAGAAGGGCATGAATGAAAATAATGGGGAGAGAGATGGGAAGTAAAATTAATGTGACACAAGAAGGTGGGAGGGAACCAGGTAAATGGAAGTCAGCAATAGGAGGGTCCAAATATGTATTTATGCCTAGGGGCCAATATGGCATTAATCTGGTCCAGGGAAAGCCACTCTTTACGCTGCATCGGCACAAGGAGAGGGGGAGCAATTCAGGCAGTGAATTTCTTTGGATGGTGGTTCTTTGACATCTCCACCAGCCATTTAACAGGTACTGCAGTTTTGGAGGGGGCCCCCAAAGCCATCTTATGACTACTCCACTGGGACAGACTAAAAATAGGGTCATAATGTCAATTTAATAAAAGATGAATAACATTGTCCCACTGACCAGTGATGGAAACTGTCAGGGGTTTGGGGGAGGGAGTACAGGGAGAGACATCTCTCCAATCATATCACGTTTTCTATTTGCTTAGCTTCTATCCTGTTTATATTATTTTTTTTATTATTTATGGATTTGATATACTGCCTTTATCAATTGAGGATCTAAGCGGTGAACATAATTACTAAAAACAAACCACAGAAAGGAAAGGAATGCGGAAAGGAATGCCAATATCAAAAGAAAAGTTCTATAGATAACACAAATACAATCATTCAATCTTCAAAAACAAATAGAATTAATATCTTAAATCTGTCTCTCCAGGGGACCTTGCCCTCAACCGGGTTTGCCCTGCCCTTGCCCTCAACCAGGTTTATTCAGTTGGGAGAAAATGTGCTTTTTTTTAAAGAGTCTTGAAATGGGGAAAAGATTGTTCAGCTCTGACGACATCTAGTAGAGCATACCAAAGAGTTGGAGCCAAGAAATAGAATGCTGAATGCCTAGTAGACTCTAAGTGGGCTTGCCGAGGATTTGGAATAACCATTCTACTTGAATCAACAACAGGATAACAATAGTAAGATCTCAGCTGTTAGAGTACAGGAAAAGTGTCAGGATATTACATCAGACATATTGATATGAGCAGTAGGAGCTGTGCGCATAACTTCTCAGCACACCAGACTAAAAATTTACCCCCTAGCGTTTGAAATTAATTGCCTAATAATAATATATTCTGCTAATACATGTGTAAATTACCAGCACTAATATTCCATTTACGCACAGTTGATTTTTCTGTGCTAAAAGGCATGAATAATATATGAATTCAGCCTCATTCACTTAAGTGCACCCCAACTGCTTTGTTGTATCACAAAACATTAGGAAAACTACTGTATGATCAGGAGGATTTATCATTCTACTGTTACGGAATGACACCAGAAGTTTTAACTTGGGCATTCGTATCTTTACTCTCCAGCTCTGACAAACAAGTACACGGCGAGGAAGGAGTGGCAATCAAAGGGTGCAGCTTTATTGTATAATTAACAAACAAAACTGAAGGGATACAAACAGTCTGATAACTTTAACCCCAGAACATCACCCCTCCCATAGCTAATTCCACCACCCAACTAGTTGGTGCCAACCTAATCACAGCAAGGTGCCACATACCTAATGGATCGCTCCTCTCCTTATCCACTGTGATGACACTGAGCACTCCAAAGAAACATCCTAAAGTGAGAGGGCACTCTCTAAAGTTAATAGGGGATAGATTCCGTACAAACATAAGGAAGTTCTTCACCCAGAGAGTGGTAGAAAATGGGAATGATCTTCCGGAGGCTCTTATAGGGGAAAATACCCTCCAGGGATTCAAGACAAAGTTAGACAAGTTCCTGCTCAACCGGAACGTATGCAGGTAGGGCTGGTCTCAGTTAGGGCGCTGGTCTTTGACCAAAGGGCCGCCGCGTGAACGGACTGCTGGGTACGATGGACCACTGGTCTGACCCAGCAGCGGCAATTCTTATGTTCTTATCCTCTTCCCATCTGCCTGGCTGAACACAGCAGTGATGTGCTTCAGCCCAAGGCTTCAAGATGTGCTAGGCTCACCAATCCCCTCCTTTGCCAATCAAGGGATGTTTGCCATTTTATTGCAACCTGTATGTCCTCACATCCCAACCTACAGCTCTGATGCTTCTGTCATTCACTTCCAGCCCATCCTAAATAGTATTTGAGAAAAGATATCAGGGTGATATGACCTCCGACATAAAGCAGAAAGAAGACCCAATGTTCCACAGTGAAAGCAATCCAAGTGATGAGAACAAAAAACTGTGGTTGTAGATGATCTGAAAGATGATTTATTAGTCACTCTTCACAATAAAAACATATAAATACAAGTTTATAGTCCACACATAATTGTCCTACCGGACCCTACACGGTCCGTGTTTCAGCGAACACGCCTTCCTCAGGGGTCCTAAAAGAAATGGGTGTGTGATGATATGAATGAGAAATTCTGAAATGAATTATAGCATGAAAGTGACTGTGGTGCCAAATGTATGCATGCTAATTAATGACCAACCTTGATCGAGATGTGAAAGAGGTGCCAAATGTATGCATGCTATTAAAAGTGGCTTAAAAAATCAGCAAAAGACATGGGAGGATGAAGGATGTGAGCATATGGATAGATCCAAAGATAGCCAATGAAAACTAAGAAACCAGAATTCCATAGTGCATAATGTGCGCACTAGAAATGTTAAAATATTAAGAATTAAATATAAAAGCAAGTTGGTGATTATCAAGATGTAGCAGTTAACTGTCTACATACCGGTTGATGTAGGAATCAGAAATAAAAATGTAGACTAAAAACAATGTGTGTGTCTTTGAGCTGTAGATAAAATAGGTTATACAAGAAACAAAATCATATATAACCAAAAGGAACACATAATAAACTCAAACAATTTCAAAAGTATAAAAACTATACACTCATGAGAAACACTTAAAACAATGACTAATAGCTCAAAATCTCACTCTTTCTTTCTTCTGCCCCCTTTCCATTTCCAATATTTATTCATCTCATTTTCATTTCATGTCCAGAATTTCCCTCTTTCTTTCCCTTCATCCATCATCCTCTCCCCTCCCCATCCAGCATCTCTTTCTCTTTCTTCCCATCCTGCTCAGTCTAGCACTGATTACATTACATTACATTAGGGAATTCTATTCCGCCTATACCTTGCAGTTCATGGCAGTGATCTCACTACCACAGCCACAATCATCATCATCATTCCTCCTGGGTCCAGTTGCATAGCCAGATGACTTATTTGAGGTGGGCTCGAGTCTTACCCCAGCCTCGTCATCCCTCTTATGCCTTCAAACCAAAATAAATACCTGAGTTGGCAAGGATTCACAAGCTCCACCAGCCAAAGACTTACTCCCAGCAAAAAGATTGCTTATACCCTGTGCAGCCAGCAATGTCCCTGAGTCTCTGACACTGCTAGCCTCTGCATTTGTCCACAAATTGAGCATGCATGAGGGATGGGGCAGCAGGAGCTTGGGGACATATACTACCACCATATGGAAAGGGTGTAGGCACTTCTGCCGGGATGAAGTCTTTAGCTGTTAGAGCTTGCGGATCCATGCCAGTCATACCAACGGAGCCTGGATCCGAGTCCAAAGTATGTAGATGGGATCCAGCCTTGGTTTGTTGCAGAAGTGAAAAAGGTGGCAGTGTGAGGCCTGGGATCCCATGCCTGTTCTCAATATCTGCCAGTCTTGTCCCCTCTGATGCAGACTTCTTGCATTGAAGGGGACAGGATCAGTAGATGCCGAGAGCTTGGACAGATTCAAAGCACTGCCCTTTTCTTTCTCTTCTTGCATTTCTAATTTATGTTCAGAGGTTCTTCTGATTGCTGTCTAAACATCCATGTTGCCTACCCTCTCTTAGCAGGAGGGTAAGTGTCCTAAGCAGAAGTATGGAAGTTAACTTGCCAAAAGGGGAGTCTTCAGCTGAATGTGGAAGACTTGGTAGGTCTATCCATCGTTTTTTTCCTTTACCAAATATGGGCAGCTCTAGTTCTCAAGGGCCACAGGCTGGCCTGGGTTTTGGTTTTTTGTTTTTTTTTAAATCAATATTTAACAGATAAATTTGCATACAGGTGACCTACAAACCAAGTTAATCTGTAGATTTTGGTTATCTTGGAAATCAAAGCTGTTTTGAACAGAGTTGTTTACTCTTATACTCGCATATCAAATGAACATGATCAGCGAAAGCAAAAAAAGATTAGTAAAATGAATAAATGTTGATTTTTTCTGTATCACTACAATATTTGAGAATAAATACAACCTTATTCAGATTTCTTGATATCTTACAAACTACTTAATCGAGAAAGTAGTTCTACAAACTAATGTGTGCGGTACAAATGTGGAATGCGTGCCATTTAGATCACAGAAAGCTTTAAATGACAATGAAGATCAAATGTTAATTGAACCAACTGTCACAAGTGGAAAGCAGTCACCACCAGAAACAAGATGGCTGTCCCAGACATACCCTATCCCAGCCAAGAGATCACATTTTTTGGTTTGCAAGGGCTTGTGGGTTAGAGGGAAATCTTACACAGATGACTAATTTTTTATCGTTCACAGCCGATCAAAGTGAAATTCAGCAGCTGTTCAGGACAAGTGACCACTCTAACGGCTGCAGTATAACCTACTAAATAGAGAGGGAATTGCATTAGAGCAAGAAGTTATCAGTGATTATCGGCAGGTGAGTGCTTTATTGAAGTTGAAAGACCATTAACATTGATAGAGTAATTATTTCAACTTGAAAGTAATTACCTTGATGGGTAATAACTGCTCTAGTGTTTCCAGATTTGATTGAACCAAACAGTTGTGAACCCCTGAAGCTTAGAAAAATATTAAAACAATACTGCAATGTTTAAATTACTGAAACCATTGTCAGAATATTTTAATTATGCCAGTTAGTGAAAAGGATTTAATTTAGACCAGTGACCTCTCAGGTACAGAGTCATTTGCTTTCTAATTCCAGACGTAATGATCCACCCTATTACATATGTGCACATATGTGCTGATTTTCATTTGACTAATGTTCTTTGAGCTTAACTTTTCAGAGGGCTGGTATTCTTTGTTTAATAATACAGATGAGACTATCTTGGATTGACTGGCATCATGCGTTTATCCATGATAGGATCTGGAAATCTCAAATGTATTATCTTTTGAACCATGTGGTCATAAATACAGTGAACTCTTAACTATCCCTTATTCATTTCTAAGGAGGGAGGGATGAGGTGAATTGGGAACTGCATTAACTCATAGGTATCTACTATCCAGCGCTGTATATCAATTATTCACTTATGGTACGGCATTTTGTTTATCATGCTTATGGCAGCATGCATCTGGCATGCAATGAGATCCAACACATTTCCATCTGATTTTCATTGTGAAAAGGTAGTTATTACACTCAGGTGTCTTTTTACTAAGGCATGTTAATGGATTTTGCGCACTGATTATCGCGTGATAAATGCTGCACAGCCCATTGTATTCTTATGGGCTGTATTGCATTTGGCACAAGCTAATCATTAGCGCATGCTAAATCCATTAGTGCATCTTACTAAAAGGACCCCTCAGTTATGTAATGCATAATTGTCAAGCCAAAGGTTTTCAGTTTTTTTATATTATTGAGTATTGCTATTTTTACTGTGAAAAAAGGGGATATCACAGACAAACCCATATGATTAAGGAGGTCATTTGAGAAGGAATAGGTGGCATTTATATGGGTAAAAAGGCTGGTTTATACATGGGCATACAAGTTTAAATAGAGATTTTTAAAAGCTGCCTTTTGCATACAAGGGGCTGCTGAAAAGTTCTCAGCCCAACCAAGACGACAATGAAGAGCTATGAAATGTATAGGTTATTTCACAATTTTCTTGACAGTTTCCGTTTCATTTCATATCAGATTTCAGTGGGTGTAGTACGGACATGGTATATGTCAACTTTTAAAAATATACATGTAGTTCCCATGTAACACAGGAAAAACACATGCATTAAAAAAATATCTATCTGCTTTTAGATCTCATCTGGATCACGCACGAGCGTGAGCAAACTGAATAGTTGGATGTAAGGTTTAGAGGGGTGAGTAAGGAGACAACTGTGCTCATATCTCTGACCTTAAACACTACAAAAAGCCAAAACTTTGAGATTTGGAACCCAGCTTCTTAACTGACAGGTTTAAAAATGTTCAAAAACTGGTCATCGTGGCATTTGGAGCATTGAGATTAAGCATCAGATTACTGCATCTCAATGGCCACGAATTTGGACTTGGAGGATGAGATGTACAGTGTCAGCATCTACGAGACAAACTTGTTTTTTCTTATTACATAGAGCTTTCTGGACCCCTGTTCATTTACATAAATTAAATAGGTCCAAGTCTAATAGATGCTGGCATTGTCATCTGGAAGCTGGGACTTTAGATCATTTACTTTATTATTGTCCCTTGATTCTGCAGTTTTGGAGGTCTATTTGGACCAAGGTCTATTTGGAGGTCTATTTGGACCAAGTAAATAATATGTTAGAGAATCCAGTGGTTTAATCTTATGATACTATTTTATTTGGTACTCTTATGAGAACTAAAAGCCAATTATCAATGAGAAATAACAAGCTTCTATTAGTAATGACAGGGATTGCCATGCAGCTTATTTAAAGAAATTGGAAAACTGGGATAGGTTGAACTACACGTTCAGGTGGGAATCCCTGTGTTATACCTATAAAATGGAGCATTGCATGGCCATACAACAGGGACGATTTAAGAATTTTATGGATGTTTGGGAGCCATTGGCTAAATACTGTAAAGAGGAATAATTAATTTTATTTTAAAGACAAGTAAACATATACATCCTGGGGGGGGGAGGGTAAGGGAATGAAATTGAAATTGATACAGGGATTTTATGAATAGTTTCATGAAGGTTTTGTTATAGTTGTTTATTAGCTGGGAGGGTGGGGGAAATTTCATTATGCAATAGTATTTGTAAGTTTTGTTGCACTTATTATATAACGTACAAATATGTGAATCATTTATTGTGCATTTTGTAGTCTGAAAAAATAAAGAATTTTTTTTTAAAAAATGTTCAAAAAATCCTTTTTAAAAAAATCTTTATTAATTTTCAAAACTAATACAAAGTGCCATGAATTTTACAAATATTAATAATCAACATAAGCACTTAAATTCCATCAATAACAATACACTAGAAAAATATCCCACCCCTTCCTTCCAACTATTCAATCAAGAAATAAACCAAAAAGATATCCCCCCACCCCACCCTGGATATGCATAAAAATAAACAGAAAATTAAATAAAGACAATTATGTTGAATTAGCAAAGGATGTCAATGGGCCCCAGACCAATTTAAATACTATACTTTGCCCCAACATATCCGCATTGATCTTTTCATATTTATAGCCTAAACATAAACTAGCCCACCAAAATGAAAAATTGAGGCGGTCACAATTTTTCCAATTGCATGTTATCATTTGCATCCACAGAAGGGTCTACCATGCTCCACATTCAGTTAGCTTTTTTTAAAAAAATAAATAAAATAGGAAATTAATATTTCAACTTGTATATCTCTCTTTTCCGACTTGGATGACTTATTAATATGGAGTATCAAATGTATATATGGTTAACAGGGCATCATATATACAGTACATGTAAGAAAAGACAATCTGCTCGATATTCAGCACAATTTAACTGGCCAGGAATGGTTCCTGGCCAGTTAAATAGAACTAAGATGGCTGATCGTGAATATTCAGTGCAAGATGGCCAGGACTAAGTGATCCTCACCAAATATATAATAAATAGTAGAATACCAAAAAGGCATAAGTTCAAAAAATCAAAGCTATTACAGTGGTATAATGATCACAAGACAGTTCTGTTATTATATATATGGGATATCAGAATGACCCCTGGAGTCAACTAACTCCTTAGGTCTGGTAATTCCTTATTCGTCCCTTTTTTTTAGGAAAGTTTTATAAATAATTTTTAAATATTTTTTAAATTGTTAAATAACTTAGCTTTTAGGTATGAAGCAGTCTCATTGCACATTTTTATCTCCAGCATTGAAGCTTGAAGAGATGCTTCAGCGTTCAACTAATGCTCCCCTGGCCAATGCGTTTCGCCACACTTTATCAAGGCACTGCATCAATGTTCCTAGCTGTGTGGCGAAACGCGTTGGCCAGGGGAACGTTAGTTGAACGCTGAAGCATCTCTCCAAGCTTCAATGCTGGAGATAAAAATGTGCAATGAGACTGCTTCATACCTAAAAGCTAAGTTATTTAACAATTTAAAAAATATTTAAAAATTATTTATAAAACTTTCCTAAAAAAAAGGGATGAATGAGGAATTACCAGACCTAAGGAATTAGTTGACTCCAGGGGTCATTCTGATTAGAGAATGACACGGTGACAAAATTCATCACCATTCCCATCCCCGCGGATAACTGCGGGAAACCATCTTCATGTCATTCTTTAAGGAGAGAGGGAAGAATCAGAGTATAATTGGGCACAACCACTGCCCGCAAGTTTTGCTTTGAAGAATGCTGGTGTAGAAGGACTGAGGTTGAAACAGACACTACAGAATGATAGTCTCTGGTATCCAGAGTAGATATTGTGATGTCATAATGCCTCATTCCACCAGTGCCTAAGAGCCAATCACATCAGTGATGTCACAATGGCTTCATTATCCTTGGCTCACATAAGAATCAGAGTATGAATGGCCACAACCACTGACCCGCAAGCTTTGCTTTGAAGAATGCTGGTGTAGAGGGACTGAGGTTGAGATAGACACTACAGAATGACAGTCTCTGGAATCCAGAGCAGATATTGTGATGTCATAATGCCTCATTCCACCAGTGCCTAAGAGCCAATCACATCAGTGATGTCACAATGGCTTCATTATCCTTGGCTCACATAAGAATCAGAGTATGAATGGCCACAACCACTGACCCGCAAGCTTTGCTTTGAAGAATGCTGGTGTAGAGGGACTGAGGTTGAGATAAACACTACAGAATGACAGTCTCTGGAATCCAGAGCAGATATTGTGATGTCATAATGCCTCATTCCACCAGTGCCTAAGAGCCAATCACATCAGTGATGTCACAATGGCTTCATTATCCTTGGCTCACATAAGAATCAGAGTATGAATGGCCACAACCACTGACCCACAAGCTTTGCTTTGAAGAATGCTGGTGCAGAAGGACTGAGGTTGAAATAGACACTAGAAAATGACATGGGATTATTTCCTGCGGTTATCCGCGGGGACGGGAATGGTGATGAATTTTGTCACCGTGTCATTCTCTAATTCTGATATCCAATATATATAATAACAGGACTAAGTGAGCCAGCAACAGTTAGATCTGGGAGAGGACCATGTTTGCAAAAAGGCTAATTTACCACAAATATCTTGCAGTAATCCTTTTTAATGTGCGATAAGCATGCACTAGAACTTAACCACAGTTTTGTAAAAAGACTCCTATGTTCTTATCCTTTATAAAGCCACGCTAGCATTTTTAGTGCCAGCCCACGGCAGTAACAGCTCAGACGCTCATAGGAAATCTATGAGCTTCGGAGCTGTTACCGCAGTGGCCGGCGCTAGCGTGGCTTTGTAAAGGAGGGAGTATGCTACTATATTGTTTCACAATAGGTTAGTCTTAGAGTTTAGACTGACAGTTCTTAATTAGTTGAACTCTTTAGTAAAAAGCGTCACAGGATTTTATTTGGGGTTATTTTTCTTTCTGGTATTTTGTATTTTTACACATTCTTTTGGTTTTAAGATCATAGTAAATGATGTAAATTTATCATTATTTCAAATCTGCCAGTGCTGAGTTGTTAGTACATGGCAGTGGACCTTGTCTGATCTCTGTTTCTTTTATCTTAACTTATAGGGCTCCTTTTACTAAGGGGTCCTTTTATCAAGCTGCGGTAGGGGGGGTTAACGCGTGTTAAACCTCCTGCTGCGCTAGCTGCTAATGCCTGCATTGAGCAGGCGTTCGTTTTTTAGCCGGCCGCGGGGGTTAGCGCGTGATGAAATGTCCAATGCGCTAATCCTGCTAGCGCGGCTTGATAAAAGGACCCCTAAGGTGTGCTAGGACTTTAATGTGCAGCATAGCACGCGCTAGACCTTAACGCCAACATTGAGCTGTCGTTAAGTTCTAGAAGTGTAGCGCGTGGTAATTTCCTGCGTGTGCTAAAAACACTAGCGCACCTTAGTAAAAGGAGCCCACATTAAAGTGCAGTCTGTAGTGTACTTTTTGATTTATCAATAATGAGAACCAAGGCATATCATTTGCTTATAGGAGAGCCCGAGAGCTCGTCTCGATGGGCGGCTGTAACGCGGGGATGGGGGCCCGCGCTGCCTCCCATCGAGACGAGCGCTCCGCGCGAGGGGGGGGGGGAGAGGTGTAGGGGAGCAGGAGGCAGCATAGGATAGGCAGGTTTAAATTTCCTGCTGCGGGGCTGCCTCCTGATTGGTTGGGGAGCGCCGGGAGAGGTCGATAAAGCCGGGACCTCGGAGGACCCGGTCTCTTCCCGGGTCCTCCGAGGCGGCTTTTTCCTGCCCACCCTCCCGCCCTCTTTTGTTTGGATTAGTAGGTGGCAGAGTTTCGGTCTGCGGTTATCCCGAGCTACGGTATGGTACAGCTCATCAGGAGATGAGCGGGGGGGGCCGGCAGGGAGCCGTGCCCGGGTTCTGGTACTACGGTTAAAGGGGCATGTTGGGACATGCCACCCCCCAGACCCTTGCTGGCATGGCAGGATCGGGGGCCGAATATTATGGGTATTGGATAAGGTGTAGCTCGGGAAACTGTTTTTGTTATGTAAATGTTAAATTAATGGTTTTTTAATAAACAGAGCTGCGGCTGTTTATCCATATACATGAGTTGTGTGGTTATTGGCAGGGGAGTGTAAGTGTGGGTGGGGCGGGGGAGAGAGAGCGGGCCAATACATATCCCGCTGTTAGTATTGTTGCCGATTATTTGAACATGTATAAATAAAATGATTGTTCTCATTGTATGTGCTGCTAAATATACATTTTCCTTAGCCCAGTACAAACTTTAGAAAAGACTCCAAGTTCAGTGAATCTTTTGTAAAACGAGCTGTACATTGTGAATGTTTCAACTTGGATGTCCCTATTCTGACTTAAATAGTGCAGAGATTCAGGGCAGGATTAACCAATAGGCCAAGTAGGCACGTGCCTAGGGCCCGAAATGGTCAGGGGGGCCTCCAGCATCGATCAGCAAAAGGGGCCCCACCCCGATCAGCAACGCTGCCCCCCCCCCCCCCCCCCCATCGACAGAAAGTAAGACAATCAAGCAACACGGGTAAGAAAGACAACAGGAACTGTAATTGTGCAAGCGGTGCTGCTTGCCCAAAGCTTCCCTCTGACGCAGCTTCCTGTTTCCGCCTGGGTGCATGGTGGGGTGGGATGGGGCAGGGGGCCCAGTGTACTTGTGTGCCTAGGGGCCCTCGACGAATTAATCCTGCCCTGCAGAGATTAGGTGCTCAAGGAAATCTTTCAGCTTTGTGCTAATCCATTTCCTCAAATTAACTTTTAGCTCCCTAACACTCCTTCCCAACAATCAACCTTACCCCTAGTGTTCCCTTCCTCCATACTGGTATAAGTACCTCCTATTTCTCTGAATATTTGTGGTTATCTAAGCCTGTTATGCTTTGACTGCAGCTGCTCTTTGGCACCCCATTCCAAGCTGCTGCCCCAGGCAACTGCCTGGTCCTGCCCAATAGGTGGCCTGCTCTGGTTGACTTACACACAATTGGACTTCACCCATACATGTTAGAAATGAATTTATTTTTTTGTAGCGCCTTCTACAGACTGTCTTTGAAAAATAATGGATTTTTTTTTTTTTTTTACTTTTTAGGATAATGAATTTTAACCTTGAGATTGCTTCTTCCTTTTCTTTTTTTTACTTTGTTTTGCATTTTGACTTCTGTGGGAGTTTATCCATTGCGTTTTGAAAATAAGAATTTGTTCTTGCCACTGACTTGTGCATGATAACATTCCTGTCTTTCATACATTTTCTTTCTAAATGTTAGTTTGCCTTTTATTGTGTTTAAGCAATTCCGACAGTGTTCTTAATGGCACACCAACAGCTTGTGAAACACTGCGGGCATTTTCCTTTTTTTGTTAAATATATTTTTAAAACAATGTCCTTCATGTAACAGTAGTTGAGCGTGGCAGAAGGACATCATTAGAGCCATGGTTAAACTGTAATTTACACCATTAGGAAGACAGGAGCAATTTTTATTGCCTGGCAATTTTCATGCTGAAATATTTGGACCATATGGCCCAATTTGTGTAATAACCTTAATTTCAGCACCCTTCAGGTCTGCCTCCATCTCCTGCAGAACGCTAAAATGTGATCTAGGAAGCAAGGCAACTGTCTGCGCTTAAGAGAGCCGAGATTAATAACATGTCACGTCCTGTTTTTGGTGAAGGAATTCGAACGGCAGCCAGATGGTATCTCTACAAATAACTGTCAGGGGTCTTGATCTAATCAATACAACATATTAATACATCTCCCTATGCTGTTTCTCAGGGGGCCAGTGCGCAACATCTGGAAAGATTGGGGAGGGAGAGAATGGCCAAGTAGAAAGCTGGTCCTTTTCTGAATCAAATCGAGCCCAATTAATTTTCCATGTATACCTGATAACTGCTTCATAATGAGTTATATGTCTTGATGGATTTAGGGGTTGGCAGCTTAGGCTGTTTTGTGCTTCCTATCCCCATTCAGTCCACTTTTAGAAACCAATCCATTCATCAAGCTATCTGGCATAAAACTGAAATCTCAGCTCAGCAAGAGATCAATAACCAACCCAGAAAAAAAAACAACACACAGAACCTGGCGCTAATGGGCACAGGTATCCAGCCATGACAATAGTAATTGCCTTAGCGAAAAATAAAACTCACTAAAATAAACAGCCAATACGAGCTTGTAGGATAAAAGTCAATACTTGCGTCTTCCCAAAATGCAGCTCGTATTTCAGTGACTATTACACAGAAATCCTTCTTTCCAAGTCTAGGTGATATTTAGCCCACTGGGGGAAAAAAATGACAAAGCAAATGATCTCAATGTTTACTTACACCAAATCCCAATGTGATATTTTCAAATATAAATAAAAACTTAGGGCTCCTTTTATCAAGCCGCGCTAGCCGTTTAACGCACGTAATACCGTGCGCTAAACCGCCGGCCGCGCTAGCCGCTACTGCCTCCCTTGAGCAGGTGGTAGTTTTTAGGTTAGTGGGGGGGGGGTTACGCGTGATGAAACGTTGCACGCGTTAACCCCGCTAGCGCGGCTTGATAAAAGGAGCCCTTAGGATTTTATTTTGGGGAAGGAGGAGGAAGCATCCAGATCCTGAAGCAGACATCAGGACGCCTAAAATTGAAATCAGAATCCTTATTTAACCTTTTTTACATCAATATATTTTTTTATATTATTTAAGAAGAGGAGAATAGTAAAGTTACAAAACAATAAATCTACGCATCTTTTTGCTAACATTTAAAGACCCTTTTACCAAACTGTGGTAAAAAGTCACTTTAGCACGCCTTAACACAGGTCTTTCCCACATGCTAAGGCAATGTTTACCACTGGAGTAAAATGGCTGAATTTTCTTTATGTCCATGCATTACCCCTCCCCCTTTATCAAGCTGAGCTTGAGGTTTTTAGCACGGGCTGAGGTAAGTGCTCTGATGCTTTCAGGAATTCTATGAGTGTCGGAACATTTACCATACCGGCTCGAGTTAAAAACCTCTAGCACAGCTTGATAAAAGGGGCCCTAATGTTGCCATTTATGTGTGTCCATTAGCACTTGAGCCCGCCCCCCCACCACACATTATATAGACGATAAGGGCTCATGTGCTAAGCACATGCTGCTACTACTGCTATTAATTATTTCTATAGCGTTACCAGACACAGGTAGCGCTGCACAGAGTCACAAAAAGTAAGAAAACAGTCCCTGCTCGAAAGAGCTTACAATCTAAACAGGCAAGACAGACAAACAGGATGTCATGGATACAGTTAAGGGGAACGGTTAATCAGCCGGCTGGGTTGGAGGGCAGAGGGAAGTACAGGACAATCAAGCCATTGTTACATCACTGATGAGGTTGGCTCTTATTGGTGGAATGAGGCATCATGACATCACAATCTCAGCTCTGCTTCCCAAAGACAAACAGGATGTCATAGATACAGTTAAGGGAACGGTTAATCTGCTGATTGGGTTTGAGGGCAGAAGAGTAGGGTTAAGGATTGAAGGTTATATCAAAAAGGTGGGTTTTCACTCTGCTTTTAAACAAGGGAAGGGGCTAACAGGTAGCTTGCAGCAATATAGCTGCGCTAACCGATTAGCACAGAACACACACCCTTTCCACCTCTAGACCCACCCCCAGTGCTAAAAATATAAACTTTATTTTTTAGCATGTGGGTAACACACAGACATCCCAAAATTACTGTGGGACCTCAGTGCACAATGCAGTATGTCATTTTTGCTGTGGTAAGCATGCGTTAATGCTTAGCTTTGTAAAAGAGCTCCCTAATATCTAGAAGATAATTTTCAAAGCCATTTTCTCTAGTAAGTCAACCTGGTTGAAAATTGGTCTCATCTAAAAATGCACATGGTCTTCCATAGTGAAGGTAATTTTAGCTGGTTAAAAAGAGGCTTTCCCCAAAAATGTATACTGAACATAAGAATTGCCATACTGGTTCAGACCAATGGTCCATCTAGCCCAGTTTCCTGTTTATAACAATGGACATTCCAGGTCACAAGTACCTTGCAGAAATCCACTGATTCATGGCAAGCAGTGACTCCCCTCCCTCTCCCCACAACACCACCATATCTGTCTCAATAGCAGACTGTGGACTTGTCTTCCAGGAACTTGTCCAAACCTTTCTTAAACCCAGCTACGCTAACTGCTGTTACTACAACCTTTGGCAATGAGTTCCAGAGCATAACTGTTCTCTGAGTGAAAAAAATATTTCCTCCTATTTGTTTTAAAAATGTTTCCATGTAATTTCCTTGAGTGTCCCCTGATTTTCATTCTTTCTGAAATGGTGAAAAATTGATTCACTCTTATCAGTTCTACACCACTCAGGATTTGTAGATTCTCAGCCATCTTTTTTCCAATCTGAAGAGCCTCAGCCTCTTTAGCCTTTCCTGAAATGAGAGGAGTTCCATTCCCTTTATCATTTTGGTCACTCTTCTTTGAACCTTTTCTAATTCCTCTATATTTTTTTGAGATACAGCATCCAGAACTGAGTGCAATACTCAAGGCAAGGTCACACTATGGAGCGATAAGACTCTGGTGAGACCTCATTTAGAATATTGTGTACAATTCTGGAGGCCCCACCTTCAAAAAGATATAAAAAGGATATTAAAAAGATATAAAAAGGTCCAGAGGAAGGATACTAAAATGGTATGTGGTCTTTGTCATAAGGCGTATGGGGACAGACTTAAAAATCTCAATCTGTATACTTTGGAGGAAAGGCAGAAGGAAGATATGATAGAGACATTTAAATACCTACATAATATAAATGCGCATGAGTCGAGTCTCTTTCATTTGAAAGGAAACTCTACAATGAGGGCATATGATGAAGTTAAGAAGTGAGTAATCTAAGGAAATACTTTTTACAGAAAATGTGGTATATGCATGGAACACTCTCCCGGAAGAGGTAGTGGAAACAGAGACTGTGTCTGAATTTAAATGGGCCTGGGATGGGCACGTGAGATCTCACAGAGTGGGAAAGAGATAATGGTTACTGTGGATAGGCAGACTAGATTGGGCCATTTGGCCTTTATCTGCCATCATGTTTCTATAGAGGCATTATAATATTTTTGCTTTATTTACAATTCATTTCCTAATAGTTCCTAGCATCTTGTTTGCTTTTTCTGCCACAGCCACACAGAAGATTTCAGTGTAATTTCTACAATGTCACCAAGATCTTTTTCTTGGGTACTGACTCATAATGTGGACCCTAGCATCAGGTTACCATGATTTGGATTATTCTTTCTGATGTGCATCTGTTTGCATTTGTCCACATTAAATTTTATCTGCCATTTGGATGCCCATTCTTCCAATTCCCTAAGGTCTTCCTGCAATTTTTCACAGTCCTTATGTGTTTTGACAACTTTGAACAGTTTTGTATCATCTGCAAATTTAATTACTTCACATGTCATTCCAATTTCCAGATCATTTATAAATATGTTCATTTGTGATACTTTTTCCTCTATCACCAGAAAATTTTGCGTATATGAAATATCACTACAGAAACAAGATAGATAGAAGATTGACTTATTTGAACTTTGGTGCCAGGGAAGGATTGTATGCATGTTGTGGACTGCTAGAAGCACGTACAAATAAATTCTGGAAGAGATCAAACTGGCTATGTCACTCAAAGCCCAAACAATGAAGTTATGACTGTCTTATTTTGTCACACTGTCAGAACAGAGAGATCACTGGAAAAGGACATCATGTTTGGGAAGATTGAAGGAACCAGGTGAAGAGGGTGACTTGCAACCAGATGGCTAGACACATTGAAACAAATATGGGGATGATGCTGGAGGACCTTACCGAACTAGCACAAAACCAATTTCTTTTTAGATCTGTAATTCGTCAAGTCGCTAGGACTCAGGCGCAAGTTGATGACACCTAACCTATAAATATGTGAAATAGCACTGGTCTCAGTACAGATCTCTGTGGCACTCCAATATTTACCCTCCTCCATTGAGAAACATGGCCATCTAACCCTACCCTCTGTTTTCTGTCCAATAACCAATTCCTAATCCACAACAGAACATTGTTTCCTTCCTGTGACTGTTTAATTTTGTCAGGAGTCCCTCATGAGGAACTTTGTCAAAAGCTTTCACCTGGCTCATCTTTATCCACATGTTTATTCACATCTTCAAAGAAATGCAACAAATTTGTGAGGCAAGTCCTCCCTTGGCTGAACCCAGGCAGACACTTTCCCATTAAATATGTTTGTCTATGTGTTAAGGAATTAAATTTTATTTATAATAATTTCCACTATTTTGCTCGGCACTGAACTCAGGCTTAATGGTCTGTAATTTCCTGGATCACCCCAGATCCCTTTTTAAAATTCAGCAAAATAATGGCCAGCATTCAATCTTCAGGTACTACAGATGACAGCCGATTAGTAACAATAGATCAGCAATTTTACAATGCATATCATCCAGTCCAGGTTACTTATCACTCTATAACTAGTCAATTTGGCTCAGTACATCTTCCATATTTGATTTTCAAATATATATACACTTCTCCCTCGTTATTCGCGGGGGATACGGGCAGAGCTGGCCCGCAAATGGCGAAAAACCGCGATTATCCGGCTCTGATCGACCCCCACCTCCCTGCCGCCTTCCCAGCCGTACCTGGTGTTCTAGAGGGCTTTCAGGGCAGGAACGATCTTCCTATGCTCCTGCCCCGTGCAGATCGCCATGAGGAAATGGCTGTAGGGAGTTCCCGACGTAGTCTCGAGAGACTACGGGAACTCAAAGCAGCCATTTCCTCATGGCGATCTGCATGGGACAGGAGTGTAGGAAGATCGCTCCTGCCCCGAAAGCCCTCTAGACCACCAGGTACGGCCGGGAAGGCGGCAGGGAGGTAAAAAATATGTGTGTTTTTTTATTTTCCCCCTCCCCAGAAAAAAATTGCGATTATGTGAAATCGCAAGTGCAGAAACCGCGAATGGGGAGGGGGAAGTGTAAAATCCAGCCTACAAATACAATCAACCATGGAATGCAACCAATGACATCCATAACACAAACGATACAGATCCAACACCCCCCTCCAGAACCAGATTCAAAGCAGAAACCACAATGCAGAAGACTTGGACTCAGATAGCCCACTGCCAAGGAAGGAAGCCTCAATCTCCACATTATACATTATTGTGCCCCAGTCAGTTGCTTGCTGAGGAGGTTTTAGCATATGTCTTTTACATTAACCCACACATGTCAAACACAAGACCCGGGGGTCGAATCGGGCCCGCATGGCCGTTTTATGTGGCCCGCGGTGACTGTGCATCCCCAGTCCCAGTGACACTCCAAGCACCTGAATGCATTGCCTCACTCCCAACAGCGATCCAAGCTCCTCACCAAGCTGCCTCATTACCCATTTGCAGGCAGAGGGACCCAGTTCCAGTGTAAAAGCTAGGTTGGAGCAGGGCGCTCCACACCAGTGCCTGACCGCACCACAGGTGTCTAAGGGTGAGGAAGGATCTATACTTCTACTAAGACTAACCCCCTCTTTTACAAAGGCGTGCTGATTTAGCGCACGCTAAATGTTAACGCGTCCATAGACTATAATGGGCACGTTAGCATTTTGCACATGCTAAATCAGTTAGTGCGCCTTTGTAAAAGAGGTGGTAAGTATCTTAATAAAAAATCTGGCCTTCGACTTAGCCTGTGTTTTAGATTTTGGCCCCTTATTTGATTGAGTTTGACACACTAACCCGTGCATTTTATAACAAGGCGCTTAAATGTATTTAGTGTGAAGTTTATGATTTTATTTTCTGGTCTTATATTGTAGTGCAGTTCAAAAACATACCAAAACAAAAAGGTGGCTAAATAGCCTGTTAACCCACCATGCTTTATTCATTACTAAAGTTCAAGCAAACACAAAAATAACTTTTCAATTTCAAGTCCTGTAACTTGCAACCTGCTTGCAGTACTTGGACAGGCTCCCCACAGTTCTCCTGTGATTATGCAAATTCAGAAAAAAAGTGATTCTTAACTCTTCTGTTATTCTTAATTACATTAGAAGCAGTACAGTGTTCCCCCAGTCATTCGCCGTTCATTGTTCGCAGTCCCAGTCATTTGTGGATTTTTCGACCGCGAACGACCAGGCAGGAGAGGACAGCTGGAGCGGCAGGAGAGGGCAGCCGGAGTGCCGGCGAGTGAAGGAAATCACTCGCGGTATGCTCCGACTGCCTCTTCCTGCACTAAAGTCGGGCCTCACCAAACAGGAGCTGCGTGTCAAAGCGTGGAGAATATTTTTATTTTCATTATTTAGAATGTTTATATCATGCTTAAAACCTAAGCAAGAACCAAAGAAACATAGAAACATGATGGCAGATAAAGGCCAAATAGCCAAAACAGTTTGCCTAGCCACAGTAACCATTACCTCTCTCTACGAGATCCCATGTGCCTATCCAATGCTTTCTTGAATTCAGACATAGTCTCTGTCTCCACTACCTCTGAAGTAGGGACTGGGGGAAGTATGATGAGTTGAGTTTGAGGATCTTGATACTGAAATTGCAGGATATGATAGGGGGGACAAGCAGTTTTCAGATTAGGCACTTTTTAATGAGTTAGAAAGCTCTAGGTAACCTCATCAGGAAACATAGAAACATGATGGCAGATAAAGGCCAAATGCCCTATCCATTCTGCCCATCCGCAGCATCCACTATCTCTTCCTCTCCCTAAGAGATCACACATGCCTTTTCCACGCTTTCTTCAATTCACACAGTCTTTGTCTCCAAGACCTCTACCAGGAGACTATTCCACACATCTACCACCCTTTCAGGAAAAAGGTATTTCCTTCGATTACTCCTTAGCCTATCACCTCTTAACTTCATCCTATGCTTTCTCATTCCAGAGCTTCCTTTCAAATGAATGAGACTTGACTCATGCGCATTTATGCCACGTAGGTATGTAAACGTTTCTATCATATCTCACCTCTCCCATCTTTCCTTCAATGTATACATATTGAGATCTTTAAGTCTGCTCCATACACGTTATGACAAAGATCACACACCATTTTAGTAGCCTTCCTCTGGACTTTTTGAAGGTATGGCCTCCAGATTTATACACAAAGTTCTAAATGAGGTCACACCAGAGTCTTATACAGGGGCATCAATACCTTCTTTTTCTTAATCACCATACCTCTCCCTATACACCCTAGCATCCTTCTAACTTTCCCCGTCACCTTTCCACCTGTTTGGCCACCTTAAGAACATCATATACAGTACAATCACACCCAAGTCCTGCTCTTCTGTCGTGCACAAAATTTCTTCACCCCCCTAAACTGTACTGTTCCTTTGGGTTTTTGCAGCCCAAATGCATGACCTTGCATTTCTTAGCATTAAAATATAGATGCCAAATTTCAGACTATTCTTCAAGCTTCACTAGGTCTTTCTTAATGTTATTCATGGTATAATCTGCAATGAATCTTACCCGACAGCCCTTCAGCAATATCATTTATAAAAATGTTAAAAAGAACAAGCCCATGAACAGAACCTTGAGGCACACCACTGGTAACATCCCTTTCCTCAGAGTGATCTCCATTGACCACTACCCTCTGTCGCCTTCCAATCAACCAGTTCCTGACCTTGCCTATCACTTTGGGACCCATCCCGAGGGCACTCAGTTTATTTATTAGACATCTGTGTGGAACACTGTCAAAGGCTTTGCTAAAATCTAAACACACCACATCTAGCACACATCTTCTATCCAATTCTCTGGTCAGCCTGTCGAAGAAATTGATCAGATTTGTCTGACAAGAACTACCTCTAGTGAATCCATGTTGCCTCTGGTTCTGTAATTCACCGGATTCCAGAAATGTCACCATTCTCTATTTTAAAAGTGTTTCCATTAATTTGCTTACCACAGAAGTCAGACATGGGCCTGTAATTCCCTACTTCTTCCTTACTTCCACTTTTATGTAGAGGGACCATATCTGCCCTTCTTCAGTCCTCTGTTACAACTCCCGACTCTAGAGAAGCATTGAATGGGTCAGTCAGTGGAACCACCAGAATTTCCCTAAGTTCCTTCAGCACCCTTGGATGTACACCATCCGGCCCCCTTGCTTTGTCTACTTTTAATTTAGCTAGTTCCTCACAAACACAACCCTCTGAAAATCGATCTACAGCTCTTTTATTGATGTTTTAATAAATATTTATTTTATCTCTGGTTGATGTGTATAGTTACATTCCCACTCCTTCATTGTTTGCTTATTTCTCACGGGGTTTGTTTCTTTGCTTTTTGCTATGTATTGTGACAGGGAGAGTACTGTCAGGCTGGAAGAAACCCTGCAGTACTCTAAAACTATCCATAAACCTACCCCTAGAAGCAGGCAGGTTAGGGAAACCTTCCTGCTGCAATCAGATGAGTAGCCGCGGCCATGACAAGGAACCTTACCCCCCATGAAGTCCCCTGGTAGGAGGGATGCCTTAGGCACTTTGGTCAACCAGCGTCTTAGGCCTCTTTCCTAGTGCATCATCCTATGGGAAGGGCCTTAGGCATTTGAGCCAATCAGAGCCTTAGGCCCCTCCCCTATAGCTTTGAGAGGAGTCAGGGGGGAGGGGATTCTTGTTTGCAGGATATTGGGGGTTCGTGCGGTGGCAGCAGGAGGAAGTGGGTATCCTTTCTGCCAGTCTTCAACAGGTGGGAGGCAGGGGTTCAGGGTCAAGAGGGAGTAGGCATCCCTCCTGCCTGGATGCTTTGGAGGGATTTGGTGCCAGAAAGTTTGGCATCCTTCCTGCCAGGGGACTTCACATGGGGGGTTCCCTGCCACGGCCGCTCAACTGATCACAGCTGGGGGGATTCCCTTGCCATGATCAGCTGATGATAAGGGATCCCTAGGCAATTCTTTAACTGGCACCTGTGACATGAGAATCAGGGCAGTTAGGTGGAGTTAGGTATCTGTCCCATAGGGCGGACGCAATTCTGTATAGGACATCAGTGTGCGATTATCAGCTGCTTCTATGGCAGCTGCTGAGACTGGCATCCTATACAGAATCTGGTATACAAGGTGGTTGCATCATTTATTTATGGATTTCCTTTGGAGTTTTCTTCTGCAGGAATAGGAACTTCATGACGGTTAGGAGTTCCACATTGAAAATTCCACACTTTTCGTTGACATCGTTCAATCTATGATCTGAAACAATGTCAAAATATAGCATTACGATTCTGCAAATTGACCCTTTGCAAAATAAAATAACACAGCACTCTTTTCAGCTAGACTGCTAGAGTGACAAAATAATGCTCAGAAGTTGGTTGGGCTGAGAACTTTTAAGCACCCCCTCGTATAGTGGGGAAGAACATAGAGCAGCAAGATGAGAGCTAGGAATCTATGGTTCAAATCATACTTTTTCTACTGATGCTCATTATGACCTTGTACAAGTCATTTTTTTCCTTTATGATCTGCCCTACAAATTTAAAGGACTACTTACTAAGCTGTGTTGAAGCAATCAAATGTGTTATCTGCTAATAATTCAAGGGTTTTTTCTGCAGTGCAAGCTAAGTTATGAGTTGTGAAACATATGAGAAGGTAGCCCAAGATCATGTAAAATTTATAACACTGCTTACATTAATTTTCAAAGAAACCAGTTTCCAAGGTGGCTGACATATTAAAACTTGCTTTCTCATTCCCCAAAATCTAAAAGCAGCAGCTGCTAGCCCAGGGGTAGGCAATTCCGGTCCTCAAGAGCCGGAGCCAGGTCAGGTTTTCAGGATATCCACAATGAATATGTATGAGATAGATTTGCATGCACTGCCTCCTTGAAATTCAAATCTATCTCATACATATTTATTGTGGATATCCTGAAAACCTGACCTGGCTCCGGCTCTCGAGGATCAGAATTACCTATCCCTGTGCTAGCCCATCTCTCCCCAATTCTCCTTCTCTAATAATTTAAAAATGTGTGACACTGTCCCCAACCCCTACCTCCCGAAATCACTATTTTTAAAAAATGTAGGGTTCTGTTGGTAAGGAAGGAGCAATCCTCAAGTCATCCAGCCCTAGCAGTTTCTTTATAAAAAAACAGCACACTTTGGGCCCTTAGCAGTAGTCATACAATATCACTTCTAAAGGTCAGGGTGCCAAAGAAAAGGGGGAAAATAAAGAGAAAATCAAAACATTATTTCTAGAGACTGTAAGGCAACTCTGCCCCTGGGTGGATAATAAAACAAATTTGATTTTAAATGTATATCTCAATTCTCACCCCCCCCCCAAAAAAAAAAAAAAAAAAAAAAAAAAAACAACGTGGAGTATTGTATTCAATTTTGGAGATCGTATCTGGTGAAGGACATAAAAAGACTTGAAGTGGTTTGGAGGAAAGCGAAGAAAATAGTAGGAGGACTGTGCCAGAAGACGTATGAGGAGAGATTGGAAGCCCTAGACTAGAGGAAAGAAGGGACAGGGGAGATATGATTCAGACATTCAAATACTTGAAAGGTATTAACATAGAACAAAATCTATTCCAGAGAAAGGAAAATGGTAAAACCAGAGGGCATAATTTGAGATTGAGGGGTGATAGATTCAAGAGTAATGTTAGGAAATTCTTCTTTACGGAGAGGGTGGTTGATGCATGGAATGTGCTCCCGAGGGTGGTGGAGGAGAAGAAAACAGTGAAAGTTCAAACTAGCATGGGATGAACACAGAGGATCTCTAATCAGAAAATAATTGGTATACATTGAAGGAACTAAGGCCAGTACTGGGCAGGATTGCATGGCCTGTGTCCCGTACATGGACTGTTCAGTTGAGGTCGGGCTGGGGAGGGTTTCGATGGCTGGGATGGTTAAGATGGGCTGTAGTGAGCTTTGATGGAGACTCCAGTAGATGGAACCTAAGCACACTACTGGGCAGGGCTCTGGGTTTCTGGCCCAGAAATATCTATGAAAAAAGACCAAAACTAAATTAATTTATGGAGCATGTATGGTTGGGTCTTTATCTGCCGTCATTTACTATGTTACTGTTACTGCAGAACGGATGTGTTAAGGTTACAAGCTTCCCAGCAAGAAGACATCAGATAAGTGCAAGACAAAAATTGCTCTTTGAACTTCAACTTTCAAACCCAGAAATGCATTGCTTTGTGGTAAAAATCCCTTTTATCTCTGCTCTGTTCTCAGCTTACCTCTTTCCAGAGGTAGAACCTAAACAAGGTAGTACCTGGGTGAACCAGGTAAGTTACTTAAGATTAGCTTGACTACTCAACTTTAAAACATTACCTTTAAAAAACGTGTGCACACTTTAAGTTGTTTTTTTTAAAACCTTACCTCCTCTTTCTCCACCCATACTTGTAGTTTAGCCTCTTTCTGTCCCCTTTCCACCCTTCTGGTCCAGCAATTCTCTTTTCCCCTCCGTGCCTATGGTTCAACAACTACCTGTCCTCTCTCTCCCATCCCACTCCCCAAAAAGTACATTTTCAACATTTAGCAGGGCAGCGGCTCAGAAAGGAGAGCAGCCAATGGAATCCTAGCCTGACCGCAGGAGACTTGCTACAATGTCCTGCTCATCCCTGGGCTCTGTAGGCAGCAAACCACACACTAGAAGTGAAAACCTTCTAAGTGTGGTTTACAGCCTACACATCCCAGGAAGAAGCAACACAGCATTGGGGTGTATGTAGCTCCATTCCCCCTCCCCCCACACACACACACTTCCCTTCATCCACCACAGGCCAGCATCTCTCTCTTACTCACTCTTTCCCTACCTCTATCTCATGGTCAGACATCCCCCCTCTATCCAGCCTCCCCCCCATGGTTTAGCATCTCCTTTACCAATAATCTGGCATCTCTCCTGTCCCTTCCCCAGCAGTTGCAGCACTTCCTTATCTCCATACCCCTCCCTTCACCTTCCCCAAAGAATCCAGAACCTCTCACTTTCCCCTTTTGTGAATCCAGCACCTTTCCCTCTTCTTCCCTCGTCCCCACCTCCACCCTCCCTGCTCATCCAGTACTCCCCCCTCCCCCTTCAATCTATCAAACCTGGGTGGGCTGTCTTTATCTGCCACCATTTACTGTGCTACTGGCTTCTTTGCTGACAGTGGCAAAGATAACATGCTGTATGGACCAACCTGGAGCCTTTCCTCTGCCATGTCCCACCCTTCTGAAGCAATTTTCTATTTACTCGTGGACAAGGAACAGCAGAGAAAAGGTTCCAGGGTGGCCCAGGCAGCAAGTTATTGCTGCCTCTGCCTGCAAAGAAGACAGGTTTGACAGACTTGGAAAGGGAGGATGAGGGAGAGATGCTGGACTCACGGTAGAAAAGGAGATGAGAGAAGAAAGAGACAAGCTGCAAACTTTACCAATAAAAATGCTGGTCTATTTGTGTGCCATACCTTCAACATCACCGGATGACAACTACTGCTCATTAAACCAATCTTTTAATTTGTAGAGGAGAAAATGGAAAAATAAGTGACTTATCCAAGCCCTTGGCAAACATTAGTAGAAGATACAGGAGTTGAACCCCAACTTTCAGATTCATAGCTCACTTAACTAACCACTATGTCACTTTGCTACTACAACCTTCAAAGTCAGAATTGTATAATGTTTGACAATGTCAGTGTAAGGCATTATGTTCTGCTCTAATTACCCTATATATTTTTTCAGATGGAGAAAATGGTTTTAAATTTAAATAAAGAGGGAAAGGATAGTGAAATATTGACACTATGGAGAATCAGAGCTGACCATTGTAGCTTTGGCAAATGACCCCCCTATTGGCTAGAAGCTCTTAGCTATTAATAAGCGCAACCCAAATGACAACACATCAAGGAAGATGATATAATTATTCATCACTGTGGCCTATGGAAAAGCAGAATCAGTTGCTGATGTTCAAACTAGCTTAGGGCAGCCCTCTCGTTGTTAAATCTGAGTTTAAAACCATTTTTTGATGACAGTGTGACCAATCCACAATGCAATCTTGCAAAGGACAGGAAATATAAAAGGGGAGTTGCACTGAGCACAGAGTTTTAAATCCAAAAGAAGTTTCTTTGCCCAGTGTACTGCTTTAAATAATGAAGGGGAAGATGGTCTTTTATTATCTGGATTGAAAATCTTTAGTAAAATGTCCTGGTAGATCATGTTTGTTCATTTTTATTTCTGGTTTTGTAAAAAACCAGGGAAGGTAGATCCACTGTTTTGCAGAGCTTAAACAGAAAAACTGTTGGGATCAAAGGGGACCAGAGAGGAAATTTTGTTTTAACATACGAATTGCAGTAGTGGATCAGATCAAAGGTCCATCTATCTAGTCCAGACTGGAGTCCTGATTTCAATCGGTGGCCAATCCAGGTGACAAGTACCTGGCAAGGGTAATAAGTGAATTTCCACAAATCTACCTTTATGCAGGGCAGGATTAATTTGTCGAGGGCCCCTAGGCACACAAGTACACTGGGCCCCCTGCCCCACCCCACCCCACCATGCGCCCAGGCGGAAACAGGAAGCTGCGTCAGAGGGAAGCTTTGGGCAAGCAGCACCGCTTGCACAATTACAGTTCCTGTTGCCTTTCTTACCCACATTGCTTGCTTGTCTTACTTTCCGTCAATGGGGGGGGCCCGCACTGCCGATTGGGGTGGGGCCCGCGTTGCCGATCGTGGGGGGCCCGCATTGCTAATCGATGCTGGAGGGGCCCATCGCCGTTTGGAAAAAACTATGTTGATGCCCTCCTTCATTGGGCCCCCCCTGACCATTTCGGGCCCTAGGCACATGCCTACTTGGCCTATTGGTTAATCCTGCCCTGCCTTTATGGCAGTTTATAGACTTTCATCCAAATCTTTTTTTTAAACCTAGTCACACTAAGGGGCTGGCTCTATAAACGGCACCTAAATCCATCACCCTTGGGCACCGTTTATAGAATCACAGTTAGCGAGGCCTATATAAAAACTTAGGTGCCTGAAATGTAGGCCAAGGTTTTAAGGGCCTACATTTCAAGCACCTATGTTTTTTGGAGAATTGTGCTTAGCGGTGCTTAAGTCACACACAACTCGTAAAAATGCCCACTTAGGCATTAGGCACTGCTAAGCACCATGCGATGTTCCTATTTTTAATAGAATCTGATAGGTGCCTATCACACAATTAGTATTTTTTTCCCCAATTACTGAGCCTATTAAGGGTATTTTGCTAATTAAGTTAGGCGTCCTTTATTGAATCAGCCCCTAATTGCTTTTACCACATCCTGCTCAGACGCTGCTCAGCTCAGAGTGTTTGTGTTGCACCGCCAAAAAGAATCTCTTCAAAACCTTTTTATGAGACAATGCTTTCAGCATTTGGAGGTTCCTGACGAAGGGTTTGTCCCGAAACCGAGCTCAGTAGAACCGGCAGCTGTGTTTTCTCATTTGGGGGCGGAAGAAAAATATTTCATGCACCCGTGGCAAGATTACCACGATTTCAACACAAGACAAGTTACTTTAAATGAACATGATTTTTCGGGTTGTGCAGTGCGTGTTTGTGAGACTGGGTTTCACTCATTTCATTGTATTTATTTATTTTATATTATGGTGTGTTTTTCACATTTTCACCACAAATTAAGCACCTAGGAAGGTCCTGTGATAGTGTGCTGCATTGTGCTAAGTGTTCATGCAAGTAGTTAAACTAAACTAAACCTTAAGTTTGTATACCGCATCATCTCCATAAAGATAGAGCTCGGCACGGTTTACAAGTAAATTCAATGAGGGAAGGACGTAATAAGAAATTAGAGGTTATGAAGAGGATAGCTAGCTTTACATTTTAAATAGATAGCTTTATGTTTTGGAGAAAAGCCAGGTTTTCAGATGCTTTCGGAATAATTGGAATGAGCCTAGGTTCCGCAGCGGGGCAGGGAGGTTATTCCAAAGCTCAGTGAATTTGAAGAAAAGGGATTTCCCTAATTTACCTGGGAAAGATAGTTTGAGTTTGTGGGGGGATCTGGTAGTGTCAGGTCTCGAAGAATTCCAGGATAGTAGTTAAGCATTAAACGCTTCGCGTTTGTCTGACTTATGCAACTCACACTGAAGACACATAATATTATTATTATTGACAATTTATGAGTGAAATCTTTTCTCCTAACCATAATTTACTCAAAGAACTATTGTACTATTAGATTTTACCACATCCTCTGGCAGTGAGTTCCAGAGCTTAACTATAGGGTTCTTTAATTAAGGTATGGTAAGCAATAATGCATGCGTACCGTATGTTAAAAAGGCCCTACCATGGGACAAGCTCAAGCATCCCGTGGTAGTTTTGGGATCAATGTGTGTTTCCCACATGCTAAAATTATTTTTTAGCGTAGGGGGGGGCATGTTTGGGGATGGAAAGTAGGAATGTCTTGCACTAATTGGTTAGTGCAGCTACACTGTGTGGTCAGCACTCACTGGGCAAAGGGTCCAGGACTACTGAGACAAGATTTGTAAACTTGCGAGCCGCGGGAGGCTGCACAAGCAAAAGAAGCACTGGCTTAGAATGAGGATTTTGCCACAAGTTAGGTAAGTTTTATAGAAAAACCGGACTGGATTTTATTGGTTGCATGGAATTAAACAAAAATAACCTTCTTGTCAGGATACCAATTTCAAATGCAATCTTCAAATCAAACTTAGTTTCAGTAACATATACTTTAAAGTCCAAAAGTCTCTCAGAAAAATAAAGGAGGGCTCTGTAATGCTGAGCCACAGTAATAAGTTCCTTTCAGGAGAAATGCAAACTAGCAGACAAACAGTGTCTTTTCCTCCTTATAGGAGTCTATCCCAAGAGTCAATAACACTACACTGTTCTTCTTCAGCAGGATGAAAAACTGCTGACCAGGTGGTGTGCTCCACGTGCTGAAATTTGCTACACAATGAGCCCACAATCCCACCTCAAAAACGTGGGGCTAAATCCCCCACCACTCTGGCAAAAGACAAAAAAAAACAAAACAGTTCAGTGTTCCCAAAGACAAAACAAATTGAAGTACCTTTTCTTAGGCAGCCTTGGTCTTTGCTTGGGAGACACATACCTCCATCGGTTGAACTTCAGAGCCAGGTTCACTTTCATATTCCATGGCTTGTGGAATTTCAATCAGTGCAGGAGATAAACCTGAATCAGCTTCCTCAATTTCCATTCCTTCAGGGCTTGGAAGTTCCTGCAGAGCTCCTAGTCCTGAGCTAGACTGCAAGAGCTGTTCTGATGACCGGTCTCCTGCTCTCCAGTTTTCCCTCTGACTTCCCAACTGTTCAGTCCTACAGTTTAAGAGCCTCCAGCCCCGCCCAACCTTCCCAGGTGTAGAACATTTCAGAAGACCAGCCTTGGGAAGGTGTGGGTGAGGGGAACCCTGTAACTCTGCTCCTAAGCTCCCTCTGCTGGATTTAGAAGGAAAGTCGGGTAAGCAGGGAAAATGTTCTTTACTTTGCACAGAATGAGAGTTACTTGCTCTAGGCATGGGCATAGTAGTAGGGCCAAACCTAGCAGGCTTCTCTCGCATACCACAACTGTCATGTGTTAACTAATTAGCGCATGATTAACAAATAGCACCTTGTTAGGTGCTATTGACTCATGGTCAAGTCCTAGAGACTTAGGGCTCCTTTTACAAAGGTACGCTAGGGCCTTAACGTGCGCAATAGCGTGTGTTAAATTCCCAAGCGTGCTAGCCACTACTGCCTCCTTTTTAGGAGGTGGTAGATTTTTGGCTACTGTGTGCTATAGTGCACGGTAATTTTGTGCGTGAGCTAAAAACCCTAGCGCACCTTCGTAAAAAGAGCCTGTAATGAAAATCATCGAGTTTTCATGGCAGAATACAGAAGTAGATTGCTGGTCCTTTCTCCTGTGCAGTAAAAATTTGATGTTGTCGCAGATGGGTGATACATCTTTAGTCTAAACTACTAAACTAAACTAAACCTTAGGTTTGTATACCGCGCCATCTCCATAAGCTTAGAGCTCGGCATGGTTTACAGAGTTAGGAAGAAAGGAACTCCAATGAAGGGTTATAGGAAAGGAACAAGAAGAAAGAGAGGGACAAGGGTCCTAGAGAGCAGGAGGTGTTAGATTTTTGAAAATAGATATCTCCGCTGAAACCTGTCTACCTTTGGGAGGCCTTGCTGGTAGTGAAACTGCCGATGGCATAGCTTTCAGCTTCACAGATGCGTGCAAGCCCCACTGGCATGACAAGCCCATGTACCATGAGTAAATACAAGGGGCCACTGAAAAGTTCTCAGCCCAACCAACAAAGTTGGGGCAGTCTCCATCGAAGGCTATACACTTAGGTCAGTGATTTCTCCCTTTTATTATTCCATATTTTTCAGTCTGAATGAAAATAGTGGAAAATCACTGGACTAACCCTCTCTTCTACAAAGCCACGCAGTAACAGCCCCGAAGCCCATAGAGATTTATAGGGCTTCAGGGCTGTTGCCGCACAACAGCCGCTAGTTCGACATTGTAGAAAAGGTAGATATCTATAATTTATTTAAATAACTTTTTTAAAAAAATATTTCCTCTCTGGAATTACTCCCCTTTCTATTTCCCTCATTCCTATCAAATAACGGTGTTCCTAGTTCTATAATTTCAAATTTTTAAATTTAAGTTTTGTTTTTTTTTTAATTAAATATTTTCAAAATTTTACAAGAGGTAAATAATAACAACAATAGAATTAGAAAATAGAACATACAGGGGTCCTTTTACTAAGATGTACTAGCTGATTTAGTGCAGGCTAAATTCTAACGCAGCCATTATATTCTATGTACGCGTTAGCGTTTAAGCGCATGCTAAATCGGCTAGCGCACCTTAGTAAAAGAGGGGGACATGTAGATGTATCAGTTATCACAGGATATTATCAATGGTAAATAGCTGAATATGTTAAACATGATGCAGTAACAGACATAATTATCGTATTGCACATATGAAACATATGGGGTATAAACAATCTTTTGTCAGGTAAGTTATGAGTTCACATTAAATTAGAAGTCAGTAAAGTTAAGAAAATGATTAATTGAAAAAAAAAAGTTTTGTGAAATGCTTAGAAGGTTTTTCTAATAGGGCAGTATACCAAAATTTTAATAAACTTGGAAACTTTTGGTACACACATAACTTACCGACATTTTTCAAATATTGAGATTCTTCCATATTCCTGCATCTAGTTGTCATAACAAGATGATATCCAGAGAAATGAGTCCTGAACATAAAGATATAAGGCTTTATGAGGCTGAAATTCTAAGGCATGGAATTCTTTGCAAGAGAGCTTCTTACTGGAAACTGCATGAAAATGTCCTAAAATGCACAATATGGCAACATTTTGGAATTTCTGTACATTGTTCCACCTGAAATTCAGAAAAAAAATTTAAAAAATCTGCTTCTTACAGCACTAAAATTGTGTATGTACAGTAGTCTGGTATGCACAAAAGATTATTTAAATTCATCATCAAAGAGTTGCTGCAATGCAAAATCATGCAAAGCAGTTCATTAGTAATGACCTTTTTGAAAACCAGCAAGCAAATAAAGCTTTATACCCCAGTTGTCACAATGAGATGTGATTATCTATTTTTGGACTTTTCTGCAAATCATTTCTTTAAAACTCAACTGTACCCTTAGCAGAGTTTTGCAAAAAAAAAACAAAAAACCCAAAAAAACTGGCTGCTTACTCACAGAAAATCTCACAAGTTAGTACCATGGCATATTTGTTTTACAATGACAAAGTTGAATTGTAATGTGGCCTTTTCCATTTTGAGACGGGAAAATATGACAATGTGCATGGTGTGACCAGTCAGGCATCGGGCCTGCCAAGGTCCCAGTAAAAGCAGTCACGAAAGTCAATAGGAAATCCAGGAAGGGAGTTTGCAAGGTCTCCCTAGCTCTGATCATGTTGATTTCCCGATTAACCACTAGGGGGGGAGCCTGAAATTCCTAAGAAACAGACAGGCAGGCAGCATTTAGGTCACCACCAGGGGAGCCCAAGAGCCACCCAGTTCCCTGCTGACTCAGATAGATTAGGTCGTGTCCCTAGAGTACAAAAGCCAGCAGTTGAGAACAGGCAGGCAGGCAGGATAGGGAGAAGGTTAAGGCCTTTCTTCCCTGTTGCCCCCCCTGGTCCAAGCAGAGGTGAGAGATGTATACCCATGGAGGTAATTGAGGCTGGTGACTCACTGGATCTGCAACTACTGGACGAAGAAACCCCGATGGAATTACAAAGGAGTTTGCCTGAGTAAGTTGCTGAATATCCTGAACTAATGGAGGTTGGATTTACTACCAGGTGCCAGGAATGAACTACTTGACTGTGAGTTTTTGTTTGGGACTATTTTTGAACTCTGCATTTTGTTTTTGAATACTGGAAACTGTGAGTGTGTCTATTGGGGAGAGGTTTGCTATCACCCAGGGAGGGAATTTTAAGCTTTTTCAAGGCAAACCTAGGGCACTCTCCGTGTCCCAGCAGAACTATAAAAGCTGCTGGAGGCTTCAGTTTGGAAACTGTGAATTGTATAGAACAGAGCAGAGAACTATATTTTTCTTTTCATTACAACCTGCTTGGGAGCAGGCTGTGCAGGCACTAAGGACAGGAAGCCCTGAGGAGAGTAATACCTCAAGTGCATTATTGACTGAGTCTGAAAGAAAGAGAAAATTGGAATTTTTTCTGAACTGTACTAAAGTCAGGCCTCACCAATCAGGAGCTGCTTTGACACGCAGCTCCTGATTGGTAAGGTCCAACTTTAGTACAGGAAGAGGCAGTCGGAGCATACAGCGAGTGATTTCCTTCACTCGCCAGCGCTCCAGCTGCCCTCTCCTGCCCGGTCATTCACGGTCAGAAAATACCGTGAATAACCGGGACCGCGAACCGACCGTGAATTTGCGGGGGGAGCACTGTACGCTGCTTGGAAATGTGATGAGCGGGGTTAACAAATTATAATAAACTTGAAACTTGAAACAAAGATAGATAAGCATGCCTTAAAAAGGTCTTCAGATTTAATTCTGACCTTTCAGGCCTTAGATGATCAAATATTTGTTTCACCAACATCACAGGAACTTTCATAGCAAATAGTAAAGGAAGATATTTGCTTAAAGCTCTCATTGGTTCATGGGTCAGTGAGAGATAAAATGTTGCTCATTAATCGTACATCAATTAGATGCATTTCATTCTGCAATTAGAAAATTGGCAGTTGGTCTATATCACTGGTAGAACTTGTTCATCACTTACAGAAATAAATTCATTGTATATTAAATTTGATCTTGAAATGAAGAATTATTAAATAGCACATCACTCACTGTTGATATACGAGTATATCAGAGCTCAAGTCAGATGCATTGTGTATTGAAACAGATGTATTACTTATTGGATCAGATGCATTGCCTGTCACAGCAGAGGTTTCATCAGTGAATTAAATACATCATTACTAAATATAATCCATCAGGCAATCAACATAATAGCACTCACTATAACACATTAATGACATTATTCTAAAAGGAATTTTTGCCATATTGTGCCCAGGGGGAAAAAGTCCTTATTGAATAAGAACCTAAATGTCAAACAGAGTAAACAACTTATTTTAGATTGCAGCTACAGTATGGGCAGCATGCATCTAGAATCGCCAGGCATGTGAATTGTGATGTGCTATATTATCAGACAGTATACTGTACAGTACAGATCTTACACAATCGCTTGCACTTTCACCCTTATAAGCTGCAATTGGTGCAGAAGTTACAACCGTCAGACACTGCAACGTAACAAAATGACCAGGTGTTCCTCAAGTGGCCCCCGAGATCACTGGACATTACTGTTTGTGACTTTTTCCTTTGGGGGCACGTGAAAGACAACTATGAATGATCTGCAGGAACGCGTCACTGAAGCTATAAACGCGATCACGCCGGATATGCTTCAGAGAGTCTGGTCCGAGCTCGATTATCGCATCGATGTTTGCCGAGTAACGTCGAGTGTTTGTAATCAATAGATACCATATGAAACTTTAGGAGTTGATGAAACTGTAGCCTCAAAGGTGAAAGAATATTCCAATAAATTTTGGTTTTGTAACCATTTAAAATCAAGGTGTGCTTTTGTGGGCACCCTGTATATAACTTTTCAAGTAGCAGCCAGCCCGTATAAGTGAGCCTTGTTAGAGCATTATTGGAAACTGGAATATATGCAAGACTAAGTGCATGACCATCCAATTTCTCACCCCACATTCTTCAAACCCCTCCCCTATTTATATAAAAGGGAGCCCCCCCCTGGCTTTTCCAGATTGTTCAAGGGGTACACTTTGATTCTTGGTTGACCTTCAAGCCCCAGTTGTGCGCTCCTCTTTGTACCTTGTATCAGAAACGTGCAGCTAAGCCTTTCTTCCCTCTGGCCTTGTCATTGATTACCTGAATAGATTATTGGAGCACACTTTATAATGGTCTTCCCCTATCCTCTGCAAAGCATCTTTAGCTTATTCAGTTAATGGCAGTCAAACTCCTTCTCAATGTCAGGCACCACGGCCACCTTAACGCCACTTCTCAAGCAGGAGCACCGGCTTCCTGTCACACCATATTTAAAATTCAAAGTCTTGCCTTGGAGAATAAATGTATGCATTTATTTATATAGGGGGTCTTTACTAAAGCACGCTAGCCGATTTAGCGCATGCTAAATGCTAACATGTTCATAGGATATAATGGGCGCATTAGCATTTAGCGCGCCTTAGTAAAACGCCCCCTTAGTGAGTTATTTATTAGGATGCATTAACCGCCTGTATGGGAAAAGATTCGTCCCCCGTTTCTCCCTTCAAGTTTCTTACACACCTAGTTGTTCTCTCCACTCATCCCAGGCAGCTCTATTGGCACTCCTTTCTCCCTTATGTCTGTATTTAAATTTTTCTAGGGAGCTTTCTTTTTCAAGTCTTGGATCCTTCCTCTGGAATTTCCCCACACTTGCCTGATCTCTTAAGCCTTCTTCCCTTACATTTGAGAAAGCAATAAAAAAAATACATGGCTTCAAGATCATTCACGGCATCCTTCGCCCCTAATCCCTCTATCCTTCCTCGTCCGGACGCCTTCTACCACCAGATCCGCTCACAGATATAAACTATCCTTCCCCTCTTTACACGGCATCCTCCACGCTGGCAAACTGGGAAAATCCCTTCTCTCCAAAATCACAGGCCTTTGGAATGATCTCACTATCCCGCTGCGGAACCTGGGCTCCCTCCAACTTTTCCGAAAACAACTGAAAATCTGGCTTTTCTCTAACATCTAACATCTCTTCCCCTGTCCACATCCTCCTCTATTCACATGCTCTTGTAAATCTATCTCCTCTCTCTTCCTATATTTTTAAACTTTGTAAACCATGTCGAGCTCCACTTCCGTGGAGATGATGCGGTATATAAACTTAAGGCTTAGTTTAGTTTAGTTTATGTTACTGAAATGTACTGAGTAAAGCAAAACAAGCTGCTTCCACTAGAACTCTTCAATCTAATGACCAACATTTGCTAACTGTTCCATCACTTAAAACCATTAATACATGAAGACAATATATTTTTTCTGTCGTGGCCCCCCCCCCCCAATTACTGAAGTTGCCGTTGAAGCTCATTCCAGTTAATCCAAACCATCCCCTTTGCTGGATTCGAACTGTGACAGTTTGCTCATTTATATTCTAATTATTAATCCTCTGTTTATCCCATGCTTTTTTAAATTCCATCACAGCTCTCCTCTCCACCTCCCTCGGGAAGGCATTCCATGTGCACATCTCTCTTTCCCTCCCATTCCACACATCTGTATCAAACCATTCTCCCTTTCTCATCCCTCCCCCACCAGCAGCATCTCTCTTTCCCTCTCTTTCCAATCTCCAGCCTGTACAGAATCTCTCTTTCCCTCCCTTCCCAACACCCAGCCAATGCCCTAATTGAAGATGCCTAGCAATGCCTAACCTAAATCCATGCGAAATTTAATTTTTTAAAATTGGTTAAATGGTGTGGTAGTTGAAAACCGATTTTAAAAAATTATTTTAATTGCTAATTGAACTTACATGTGGATATCTGAATGGTGTCCTCCAATGCCAACTGATGCCTAACTGAGAAGTAGGCGTGGTTAGGGGTGAATAGGCATGGTAGACTTAGGCATCCGAGTTAGGCACTGATATATATTAGGCCAAGTAAAACCTGGCCTAATGTACCAATGCCTACCTGTAGGATGCCTAATGAGGCCTAGGTCCACTTAGGCATTACTTCTATAAAGGATGCCTAGCGGTTGATTGATAACTGTGCCCCTGGCCTCAGCATCTTGAGTTTGTGGGTTCAAAATTATGCTGCTCCTTGTGACACTTGTTAAATTATTAAATCCCCCCCCCCCCATTGCTCCAGGTACATTAGATAGATTGTGAGCCCATCAGGACATACAATGAAAAATACTGGAGTGTCTGAATAAATTCATGTAAACTATTCTGAGCTCTCCTGGGAGAACAGTATAGAAAATTGAATAAATAAATATGAAGTGGAGCCATGAAACTTACAAGTTATTCCACACTTTTCTTGACATTTTTCATTTCAGTGAGGCAAATCCATCTAGTAAATGGGCACAAGTATAGGAAAACCAAGCCATTGTGACATCACCAATGAGGTTGTCTCTTAGGCATTGGTGGAATGAGGCCTAAAGATAATCACAACATGAGGGGCCGTTGAAAAATTCTCAGCCCAACCATGAAGAGAATGGGAAGAGTGTGGCACAGTGGTTCAAGCTACAGCCTCAGCATGCTGCGATTGTGGGTTCAAACTTACACTGCTCCTTGTGATCCTGGACAAGTAACCTAATCCCCCCATTGCCCCAGGTACATTAGATTGTGAGCCCACCAGGACAGATAGTGAAAAATGCTTGCGTGCCTGAATACATTTATGTAAACTGTTCTGAGCTCGCCTTTTATAGAATGAAGCCCTTAGTGCTCGGAGCCTGGAGGAAATGGAGATTTCTGAGAGTACATTCATTATTTGGAACCCAGAGAACCCAGAGGCTCCGAAGCGTGCAATAGGCACTTGAAGTTCAGCAGCAGAGGCTCACCAAGCCAGACTGACTCGGCCCCATCGGACATCCAGCAGCCACTGGTCCAGAGTGGTGAGAGCAGAAGTGCAACACAACAAAACAAAAAGAAGACCCAATGTTCCACAGTAAAAACAAACCAATGATAAAAACAAAAGGCTTTGGATGTTCTGGAAGATAATTTATTATTCGCTCTTCACAATAAAAACATAAAAATAAAAATAACAGTCTGAGTTTGTAGTACACGTGTTATTGTACTACTGGACCCTACACGGTCCATGTTTCGGCGAAATCGCCTTCCTCAGGGTACACAGATAAAAGTATGAACTAAAAACAATGTACGTGTCTTTGAGCAGAAAAACGAAAATGGCTTGAAACAAGCAGAGTGGCGGATAAAATTGCAGGAGCAGGAGTGTAGCTTCTCCACCAGGTCCGACAGGAGGGTGATATCTGGGAGACCTGGTGGAGATGTACAAGGGGAAAGATTTAGGGCCCCTTTTACAAAGCCACAGTAACGATTCCCGTGCAGCAAATGTGACGCAGCCCATTCAATTCCTATGGACTGCATCGCATTTGCAGCACCAGGATTCTCTATTGGCTTTGTAAATGGGGCCCTTAGAGAAGTAATAAGAGGGACAGAGGTAATACTAACACACCAACAAAAAAAAGTCAATGAAAGACCAGGGAGAGGTGTTTAAAGATGCCACCTTGGCATAGAGACTAGCTGGGTTCAAGAATACTTTTTAAAGCTTGTTTGGTAATTTGCTGGTTGAACATTTACTCAAAAGACTTAAGCTGATGATTACAAATGGTTAGTATGGTGGACTGAGATCCTGAGGAACCGGGTTCAATTCCTACTACAGCTGGGGCAGTTTCTACAGTTTTGTATTTATTGCCGGTTGTCATGATATCTTTAAAGCTGTTGTTTTGTTCAAATATAAACAGTTCATTGCAGAAAAAAAAGGTAGTTGGGTTTTAAGCCTTTATCTGCTGGTATATTATATGTTTGTAAGAGTTAACAAACTAGGGTTGATTGCCCACCGGAGTTTGTATCTGTCTGTTCTATTGGAATCAGATAGAAGACTCAATAGAATACTTCCTTTGAATGGTAGTTTCTCTATAGAGCATACTAAGAAAATCTTTACTATACTTAACTAAGAATTATTCATAAGTTAATTGTGAGCAACGTGGGGGAAATTAAACACAGATCAGATTCAGAAAGCAGCGCACCAGCTATAACCAGGCAGCCCTAGAAAAGCATTCAACTTTTATGAGCAAATACTTCAAGAACACATTACGGTAAAGAAACCTGAGCCACTGGGACATAATAGAAATGAACAAAATATGTTTAAAAAAGTTTATCACTATATATCGAAGCATCAACTTTAGATGTAGCTGAATAATTGAGAATTTTGATGTTTTAAGCATTCCCTGAGAAGCGATATGCATTTATGTAATGAGCTGTAGATAACGCTAGGTAAGTAGAGCAGATTTTCTATTATAGCTGTTGGATCCTTATCGAGAACCACGCCATAAGTGCTGAGTAATGCATTACAAAGCAAGCAGAGAGAGAGAGAGAGAGAGAGCATGGCAAAAAGTGCTGGCTCGTCAAATCAATAGATTCAAAGATGACTAGGTAGTGTACCTTTGTGCCACTGAAAAGCTTTCGCAGACAGTCCTCCCAAACTGATAACCATTGACAGCTGCAGATCAATGCTACCATTTGATCACTTTCAACCACACAAAACCTGTTCACCTCTTGATGTTTACGGCCTCCCCAGCCTATAGAAAGCAACCAGAGTCAATGAGTGGGCTGCTCAGATTGCATAAAGCACATAACGCTCGAGAATCAGCTGCATCGCTGGGGAGAGGCCTACGAGCTTAGATACAAGGAAGAAAGGGGCATAAACAGAGAATTAGGTGTATTTATTTATTTTACCCCTCTTGTTATAAAAGCGTAGAGCGGATTTTAGCGCCAGCAGCGGTGGTGACAGCTCGGGCACTCATAGGAATTCTTTGCGCGTCAGAGCTGTTACCACCAGGGCCAGCGCTAAAAACTGCGCTACACTTTTGTAAAAGGGGGAGTTATTCATTTTATGTATTTATTACCTGCTTAATAATCTAAGCAGCTTACAGTAAAACATTCATAATCTTAAAATGGAAAAGAAACAATTGTCTAAACATAATAAAAATGGAATTATTACAAGAAAGTTCACTCATAAGCTGTTTCTATACATTATCATTTCCATTTTATCTGAATGCAAAAAATCATTTCAGCCAAATGCATGAACCAAAAAAAATGTTTTAAGCAATTTCCTAAATTGTAACACATTTTTACACAAACGTATTTTTCCAGAAATCTCATTCCACAACACAGGTCTAGCTACAGTGAAAGAGGATTTTGCAACATTTACACACTAAGGCAAATTCTATAAGACGTGCGTAAACGTTAGGTGCCTAATTAGGCCCTGTTCAGCGCGATTCAAGTAAAATTGGGTGCTGTTTAATGAATCACGCTGAGCGGAACCTATTTTGGAGGCGCCCAAGAAATAGGCCAGCTCTAGGCACAGCTAAAAGTTAGGCGCCTAGCTGAGTGCTTAAGCACGCTTAAGAGCAGCGATTCTGCAACAAGGCACCTAACATGTAGCCACGCCCACGCCTAACATGCATAACGCCTTTTTTTTTTTAAGGCCGCCTAAATTTTTAGAGGCGCCTTGTTACAGAATCGCGCTTTCTTGATAGGCGCCTATGTTTCAATCAGTGCTGATTAAAAAGCTTAATTGAGTTTGTTCTTCAATTTAGATAGGCGTCTATCTAGTTGGACACCTCCGAAATAGGTTTCAAGTTTCAAGTTTATTTGTTATTTGATAAATCACCTATTCCAAATACTAAGCGATGTACACATAATAAAATAAATTTCTAAAATGTACACAATAAAGACAAAAACATTAACAAGGGAATAAAATCATCAAAATAAATTAATTAAGACAAAACAAGCATACAATAGGACAGGAGGGGAAGAAATACAATTTTAGACAGGAAAGATCAACAATTAAAGGTAAGATAAAATAGGAATGGGAAGACAAATAAGTAATTAAAGATAAAAATAGATAAAAGAGCAAATGATGAAAGAGCAGTTAACATTTCAATTAGATATTGAACGCATCTTTTAAAAAAAAGCTCTTAAGTTGGCTCTTAAATTTTTCCAGATTCTTCTCCTCTCTTAAATATAGTGGGAGTGAATTCCATGTTTGTGGCGCCGTTACAGTAAACCAGTGCCTAACTTTAGGCACTGGTTACAGAATTTGGGCCTTTATCTCTTTTTTGTACATCTAACAGCGTACAATTTTCTGATCTCAGTGATCTACTTGGCCTCTATAAGGCCAGTCATTCACTGAGATAACTAGGTAAAATGCCCTAAATTCCTTGATGAACTAACTACAGGATTTTCTATTGTATGTGAAAATGTACTGGCAACCAATGAAGTTTCTTTAATATCGGTGTTATATGTTCAAAATGTGACTTTCCCATCAATATCCGGGTGCTGAATTCTGTACAATCTGCAAAGCTTTTATCCAGATAGCAGGTAATCCTAGATAAATACCATTACAATAGTCAAGTATTGGTGGCTTTTTGCTACACAATAAAAAAAAAAACGACAGGCCTTATGAAGTGATGATATGCTCCATAAAAACTGAATGAAGCCCTCTTTACCTGCTGAATCTGAATGTATCTCCCAGGGCTTAATTTATATACGAGGGGCCACTGAAAAATTTTTAGTGCAACCAAGAAGAGAATGATGTGGAGCCATGAAACGTCCAAGTTATTCCACACTTTTCTTGACACTTGTCGTTTCAATGATATGAAACAAAACGAAAAGTGTCAAGAAAAGTGTGGAATAACTTGTAGGTTTCATGGCTCCACATCATTCTCTTCTTGGTTGAGCTAACTTTTCAGCAGCCCCTCATATAAGTGGGCTCAGTTTACATGGGGCCTCATTAATATTATGCATTAGTTTTGTCATAGTTAATTATTTTTTTTTAATGCGTTGCAATGCAGCATTTTATGCATATTTTTTCACAAGCACTGAGAACCATTAAACCTAAAACATACTTCCTATATAATCAAAGGTTGGGTGGAGGGGGCTCTTACATTTTACTGCTTAGGGGCCACAATACATATAAATTCAGCCCTGGGACCTCACCTTGTGCTACTATTGAAAAACTGAATTGAAATTCTTTCCCTTCCATTATACTATGTTCAAGTGATTTTCCATGCAGCAGAAACCCATGATAAACCCGTCTGAAGGATTACAAATTCTGAACAGATTGATGCTCAGTATTACATCTTACTACTGTAAATAAATAAATAAATCTCCAGCTTAATATCTTCTTTGTTGTGCCACAAGGAATAGTTAAAACAGCTAGTCATTGATTTTTTTTTCTCTCTTAATATAAAACAAGGCTCGACTAATGCAGTATTTCTTTATGTTTGTATAATTTTTTTTAGGGGGGGTCGTAATGGGGGAGGTTAACACTGTTGTCACTAAAAGCTGCCTTCAGCTTATGGAGATGACAGGAAGCAGAGCTATCGATTTTTTATCTGATACCCACAATCCTTACAATCTGGTGCCTGTCCTTTCAGAAAGCTCTTCTGTAGCTATTCATAAGCAATAATTTAATTTCACGTGCTTCTCCCACTGAACCTTGCAATGTAAATTCCAGCTTTAAAAGGTTCTATTTTTACGATCTAATAAGTAACTGTCTCCATAAAACCTAGTCCTATAGACCACATTCAGCTGAAAAGCTAATTGTAATCATAGTTTGTGCCAGCTTCATTTCTGGTGCCAATTTTTTATGCCAAAACATGAACCTTAATTTGAGCTCTGTCCCTTAATCCGCCATCCGTGATTTCGCATTCAGCTGTGTGTGTTTGGGGAGGGGTGGGGGGAGGAGGGCTACAGCAGTTTGGACGCCTCCAATCTAAAGGATTCGAGCCATAAATGTTTACTAAAAGAATCTGTAATGAAATCAGTTTTGTTATTTTTTTAATGGCTATCCTGAGTGCACTGGCTGAGTGAGCACAGGGTGGTTAATGATTAATACTCATCTTACGAAAGTGTTTGATAGTATTGCCATCTAGGGGCTGAACGAAACTCTCCACACTGAAATAAACTATAATTGCACATGTGCTGCTATTGACAAGTTACATATGCTTTTTGGCTTTATAGGCCACATGTTTGTAGTGTTTCTTATGATAAAAAGTGTTTCTGAATGCCCTACAGCAATCACCACTTTCTCTATATGTACCCCCTATACATATGATTGCTGTTTGCATTTCATTGTACACGACGGTAGTATAAAGAAATAAAACAAAAAAACAAAGGAAATAAGGTACCTTTTTTATTGTACTAAATGCATTTTATGATGAGCTTTCGAAGGTAACCCTGTTTTTCAGATTAGAAATAAGCAAATTTCTGATCTGAAGAAAAAGGTTACCCTCGAAAGCTCATCATAAAATGCATTGAGTTACTCCAATAACAAAAAGTATCTCCTTACTGCCGTTGTTTATTTCGTTACACTACCTTGTAAAGTAGATTAATGCGGCCATCAGACCATTGTTGCTTCCATTGTTGGGCATTTGGAACAAAGAAATGGGAAAGGGATTTGTATACCACTTTTTTGTTGTCCTATGGTTTACACACAGGCACTTCAAGCATTTTCCCTATCTGTCCCCATGAGGTCACAATTTATCTAATATACCCGACACTTTGCTTATTAGAGCCAGAGAGGCTCTGTTTTTGCTGGACCTGAATGACATTTCTAGAGAAATAGCCAAGGCTAAGTTGTCGTTTATCTGGACCATTTTGTTACAACATTGAATGGTGAATTTTTCTTGTCCCCTGCTGAAGGCAATGTGTTGTTGCTGAAACAAGGATCCTTGTTGGGACCAATAAAATAAAGATTGTTGAAAAAGACTTGTGGTTGTTGCTTGTCTTAATATCTCACCTGCCTTTCTTCTACATATTTGAACTTTATCACAAGGCGATATTTGGTTCTCCCTTTTCTCCCTGAAAATATCCCAGCTTTGGTGGTAGGAGCAAGGATTTTCAGGGCTGTCATTAAGCAAGGTGGTTAGAATTCCCAGCTTGGTGGGTGGTTTTAGAAAGAGCCAGCCCATGTGGGTGAAGTCAGAAAGTAATATAAGAGACTGTCTATGAAACAAAGGTCCTAGCACCGAGAGTACTGGCACAGTAAGGGGGGGGGGGGGCAGACTGCCTTGGGCGCCATCTTGGGAGGGGGCACCAGCACCTCTTCACCCCCATGCCACACTCACACCCACACCCATGCCCGCACCTTCTCTTCCCCACACCCCACCGTACCTCTTTAAATCTTCACCAGCACGAGAGGCTACTCTAACCTGCTGTTCGCACCAGCCTGGCTCCCTTTGATATCACTTCCAGGTCATGGGGCCAGGAAGTGACATCAGAGGGAAAGCCAACGCCAGCGCAAGCAGCAGGTCGGAGAAGCTGCTCGCGCTGGTGAAGATTTAAAGAGGTATAGGAGTATGACGTAGAAGGATTGGGGGAGGGCAGAGAGGAGGGTGCCACCACCCCGAGCATCTCCTACCCTCGCTATGCCACTGACCGAGAGGGAAGTCCTGGAAGACAAGACAGGAGAGGTCTGCTGCATATGGTGTCTGAAACCCTTGCCACATGGCAGTGTGTGCTTTCGACAGTGTTCCCGCCTTGGGTGAAAAAAGGAGTGCCTGGGGAAAAGACATCGCAGGTAGTAGTAGGAGTGGGAATGCCTCACTTCTGGAAAGGCAGTCATTGTATCAGAGGAAATCCCCTGTTCCGGGACGAGACAAATATTGAGGACATTGTAAGGATCAGCTTCTGGAATGTAAGGGAATGGTATGGCAATTACCACAGGCTGTTTCTTGACACTCTAGTAGACTGCATTGGAACTGAATTGGAGTAAGATTCATTTTTTCCTCTTGAACTATGATCTTGAAGGGAACAGACTGGGGGTAAACTGTTCTTCTGGATACTTTTGAACTGTAAATATAAAATTACTTGTTATGAACTGTGTTTATTGAGTTTCTGTTAGTAAAGCAAGTTGAAGTTAGCCATTGAGAGTGCATCTTGGGATGCACTAGGAAGGAAGCCTAAGACTCTAATTGGCCCAGGTGCCTAAGACCCTTCTATGTGAGGGGTCATAAGCACCTGAGCCAATCAGGGCATTAGGCCCCTCCATGGTGTATCCCAGAAAGCACTGGGATGGAGAAGGCCCACCATTTTGGAGTGTAAGCATCCCTCCGGCTGGACTTTCTTCTGGAAAGGTATGGGAGTTTGTGAGGGGACTTAGGGGTGCTGGGAGGTGGGGTCTATAGGTTTGGGGGGTCTAGAGGGGTTGTTGCCAGTTGATAGGGGGTTGCAAAGTTCCGGGGGTTCAGGGGCAGGAGGGAATGGGCACCCCTCCTGCCCATCTCTTTGGGAGGAGTTTGGGGGTAGGAGAGAGTGGTCATCCCTCCTGAAGAGATACTTTGGGGGGCGTTGGGGTTTTGGGGAAGTTCCAGAAGTGTTCCGGCAGGATGAAGTGGGTATACCTGCTGGCCAACATCGAGGGGGGGTTCCCTGATGCAGCCACTGAGCTGGCCACAGCAGGGGGATTCCCTTGCTACGATCAGCTCAGTGGCTACATCTATTTGAAATGTAGGTCGCTTCAGCTCGCCCAAGGCCACTTCCAGGCAAAACCACGCCCAGCCTTGTGCGAGCTTAAGTGTCTCAACGTGTTTCCCTCAACATCGACAAATGCCTACAGTGTAGGCGGCCTGCCTCGTTTTTGGGGTTTTTTTTATATGTGTCCTGATTGGCTGCTAGACACAGTAGGATGCTTACCGCAACCAACAATTGGGATGCCCATTTCTATAATCTGCCCCTTAGGGCCTAGGGCAGGGGTAGGGAACTCTGGTCCTCGAGAGCCGTATTCCAGTCGGATTTTCAGGATTTCCCCAATGAATATGCATGAGATCTATTTGCATGTACTGCTTTCAATGCATATTCATTGGGGAAATCCTGAAAACCCGACTGGAATACGGCTCTCGAGGACCGGAGTTCCCTATTCCTGGCCTAAGGTATATTTCCACCTCCAACAGGTGGAAAAATAAAAATTGCAGCCTCACTACTTACAAAAAGGAAGTATATAATTCCTAATAAAAATAAATAAATAAATGTCTGCACGTTTATCCCTAGGATTGTAAAGCTGGACCACTAGAAGTGAAATTATGCAATTTATACATGTGGAAGCTGCCTGGTTGCTGTCACTCATTTTTTTCCATGTGTACTGTCACATGCTAGGCCTCTGTGAAGACCTGAAGGTAGTGCTAGCAGTGGCTAACTCAGGATTGGGCATGTTCCCCTGGAACCAGGGAACCCTGTCAGGGAGGTTTAGGCTAGGTATAAGCCCAGTGCAGCCAATACAAGTGTGTGTCACCATAAAAAGTAAGCACAAGGCTCAACACAAGTTAAAAACTTTTATTCTGACTACATGGTCTCATGTCAGGATATCCAATGTCTCATGAAAAGGAAAATCAGAAAAAAAAAACCCTACTCTCTTCTCTCAGTTCTTTCATAAAGCATAAACCATTTTCATAGCACCTGGGCTTCAGCTTTAGTCGATAGCTCAGTCCTCTTCACCAGGGTCTTATCATCTTAGGAAACTTAGTCCAGTATGTTACAAAACATCCCCAAAAGAAACAAGCAAACAGGAAAACACAGCATACAGGTAAAATACACCACTTTAGGCAATTCTCAAAATGGCCGCCTGCCCTGCAGGTGGAAAGTTTTTTGCAGGCAAAATCCAAACCGTGAATACTCAGAAGAAGTTGTGCTCTGTACTAGATGTTGCAGTGATCCACTGACTCGCAGTGCTGGTTTCTAACTCCCTGCCAGTTTCTAGCATGGCTGGGCAAAAATGGTTGACGTGTCAGATCGTCATCGGATCCGAGTTTTCTCCTACTTAATCTTATTTGTATCTTTGATTTTGACTTTGCTTATGCTTATACTTGCTATTTATTTAAAACTTAAGCATAAACTTAGCTTAAGTCATGTGGTCTCTGGCTAGGGATTTCGATGCCGACATGTTTCGCTTTCTCAAGGCTTACCCCTATAATAAACAAAAGCTTTATTCACAACTGATTGGTTTTCAACATTGCTATCATAGCAAGTATAAGCATAAGCAAAGTCAAAATCAAAACTACAAATAAGATTAAGTAGGAGAAAACTCGGATCCGATGACGATCTGACACGTAAAGCTTAGAGCAATGAGATATATTGAGCTCTAAGTGGTGCTGCTGAGGATTCCGATAAAGTGGAGATAACTTTACAAAGGGGTTGTGGACAAAGTAGTTGAAAATTTGGCAGCTATTATGAAGATCAATTGTTTGAGGTGTATACCCTTTGAAAAATAGATATATAAATTTGGTGCATACTGGAGACCTGAAGTTATGATGCCATTGTACAGAGCCATGGTGAGGCCTCACTTGGAGTACTGTGTTCAGTTTTGGAGACCACACTACCGAAAGGACGTGCTGAGGATCGAGTCGGTTCAGCGAACAGCAACCAGGATGGTCTTGGGGCTCAAGGATCTCACGTATGAAGAAAGACTAAAGAAATTGCGGCTGTACTCACTTGAGGAAAGAAGAGAACGGGGAGATATGATTGAAACATATAAGTATATCACGGGACGCATCAAGTCAGAAGATGATATCTTCCGGCTCATGGGACCCTCGACCACCAGAGGGCATCCGCTGAAAATCAGGGGAGGGAAGCTCCATGGAGACTTCAGGAAGTATTTCTTCACCGAGAGAGTTGTGGATCATTGGAACAGACTCCCACTCCAGGTGATAGAGGCCAGCAGCGTGACGGATTTTAAGAGAAAATGGGATACTCACGTGGGATCTTTAAGGGAGTAAACTCAGGGGGGGGATACTTGGAATGGGCAGACTTGGTGGGCTATAGCCCTTTTCTGCCGCTTTTTCTATGTTTCTATGTTTCTATGTATATGATTGGGCAAAAAAGAAAACCAATAAAAATTGCCCCAGTTAAACACAGCTTTTCATCTTTCATTCCACAACACCTAGCTGAGCCTTATAACCACTTATCTCTCAGCCTCTGAAAGAGAGGACAAAAACCTCTCATTTTTCCTCTTTCGCTGTTTTCAAGTCTCTATCGCCACAGCAGCCCAAAAAAATAAGTCCAAAAAAAACAGCAATATTTAATGCAATTCCTCTTGCAGCACTATGGTCCTAATTCCATGCTTACTTGAGGCTCTATGAGTACCACCGGCTCCTCTAGGGTGTCCATTTCCTCTACCCCTGCTGGCCCCTCAGGATTTTGAAGCAATAAGAACATAAGAAGTTGCCTCCACTGGGTCAGACCAGAGGTACATCGCGCCCAGCGGTCCGCTCCCACGGTGGCCCATCAGGTCTATGACCTGTGAAGTGGTTCCTGACCATTTCTATAACCTACCTCTGCTTCTATCTGTACCCCTCAATCCCCTTATCCTTCAGGAACCTATCTAAACCTTCCTTGAACCTCTGTACTGTGCTCTGGCCTATCACAACCTCTGGAAGCGCGTTCCATGTGTCCACCACCTCTGGGTAAAAAAGAACTTCCTAGCGTTTGTTCTAAATCTGTCCCCTTTCAATTTCTCTGAGTGACCCCTAGTACTTGTGGTTCCCCACAGTCTGAAGAATCTGTCCCTGTCTACCTTCTCTATGCCCTTCAGAATTTTGAAGGTTTCTATCATGTCTCCTCTAAGTCTCCTCATCTCTAGGGAGAACAGCCCCAGCATTTTCAACCTGTCAGCACATGGTTCCAGTGGCCTGCTCCACTCCTCCTGTGGCTGCCTTCCTTCCTTGCTGCTGCAGTGTTCTCTGCTTAAGAATCCAAGCACCACACCCACAACTCCTGGGAAGGGAGATGGGGCTTAACTCCCTAGAGTTCACTTCAGAGTATGGATTTACCTATGCTTCCTGCTCTCATGTTGTCTTAAAGAGACAGGCATCTTTTTAAACAATACAAATTTGTCAGACTTTTTAACAGGATTATTCATTAGCCAATTTAGTTGTGCGCACTTCTTGGATCGGCACCCAAATGTTGGGACTCAATATGGTTGCAATATATAGAAGGTACAATGGACTTTCAGCTTAGATCACAATGTTCAAAGGACCAGCCCACAGTCAAGCCAAATGTGATCAAAATGTTTATTCAAATCTAAACCCAACACAGCAATGTGTTTCGGCATGAACAATGCTTGCGTCAGGGATACTATAAATAAGCAAAGACAACCAAAGTTTTTAAAAAAATACAATCAAATACAATTCAAGACATAAAAAAATGTCAAAATCTAAAAACAAATGGCAAGAAAATTATGTGACATCTACAAAGAACAGAAATCAGAAAAATTGTACATATCAGAAAAAATATATATAATATACTGTATATAAAATCATTTAAAAGAAATGTAAAACAACGAGCCAACCTGATAGGGTGAGTGCTCTTTGAAGAAATCAAAGCTGTGTTCTCTTGTGCTGTCTTGAGTTCTCTTGTACATATGACATTCATATTATTTAATGCTATTCTTTTAACTTCTTGATATGTTTTTGTGGCATTTTATCTCTTGTTGCAAGGTCATATCTGCATTTTTATATGTTCATTATAGTCATGCCTGAGCTTCTACATGAACACAGCTTTGATTTTGACCTTTTTATTAAAATTTCTTTATTTATAGATTTTCAAATTTACAAACCAAACATAGACTTGTACAGAAAGTTTGTTAAAAAGGACATTTTACACCTTGAAATTCCTTACAACAAAAGAAAAGAAAATATATTTTAACTAACCAAACTCAAGTCCTCAAAAATTGGGATCCATGATTTCACATAAGCGAGACATTAAGGAAAATAATTCGACCTTTTTATGTCTTGAATTGTATTTGATTGGGTTGTTGTTTTTTTTTTTTTTTTTTTTCAAACTTTGGTTGTCTCTGCTTATTTTTAGTACCCCTGATGCAGTTAATGCAGTTCTGAATAAATAGTTTGAGCACATTTGGCTTGACTGTGGTAAGGTCCCTTTGAACATTGTGATGTGAGTTGAAGGTTAATTGTCCTGTCCCACTTCTTTCTCTTTGCGTGTACTGTAATGGGTTTGTATCCTGCTGGACTCCTTGCAGTTCCCTGCAATATATAGAACCCAGGTGTCACTGGAGAAATTCAGCCTCTGAACATCCATCTAAATGCCCATAGGTAAATACATTACATTACATTAGTGATTTCTATTCTGCCATTACCTTGCGGTTCAAGGCGAATTACATACAAATTGTCATGATAATACAGAATACATACCGTGGGTTACATATGAATTGTCATGATAATATAAATACACTAGTCTTATAGCCCATTACATTAATGGGTGCTAGAATATATGTGTGTGTGTCTGTCTTTATTTGTTTCTCTCTCTCCTTAGCCGCATTCTGTATTTCTATCTGGTTTTTGTTTTTTTTTCCTTGGCTGTCCACTACCACCCCTTGCCTGCTCCCCCTGTCCATTCTCTCTTCCTTTTACCTCCCCTGTGTCCTCCACCACCCCATCACTGCTCACCTTATCCAGCAGAAGCCCTTCTCCCTTTGTTTTACCTCCCCCTGCCCATCATCACCTCCTTCCTGTTCCCCCTGTCTTCATTTTTCTGCCCCCTCCCTGTTCCTCAGCACCTGTTCCCCTGTCCATCAACCCCTTTTCTGCCCCTCCATTTCCGTGTGTTGCAGCATTTCCCTCCCACCCCACTTCCCTGTGCAGTATTTTCGTCCCCCCCATACCTTCCTGCTGAACTCCATGGCCTACTTATGTTAACGGCCTGCAGCCGCCGACAGCAGCCGCCGTGGCCGACATCCGCCTTGGGGGGGGAGGAAGAGAGAGAGAGAGCTTCGGGCGGCCAGCAGCCGCCGCAGCTGACATCTGCCTCAGGCCACTGCGGTCGACATCCGCCTGGGGGGGAGGGAGGAAGATAGAGAGTGAGCGTCTGGCGGCTTGCAGCCGCCGCGGCCGACATCCGCCTCGGGCCACCAGAGAGAGAGCGAGCTTGGGGCGGCCAGCAGCCGCCACGGCCGACATCAACTTGTCTTGCCTTGTGAGGCCAGACCGTAAGCCGCGCATGCGCACTTCCTATGTGTGCTACAGCTCACGGAAAACGGGCGCACGCTTAGGAAGTGCGCATGCGCGGCTTACCGTTTTATTATATTAGATAAGGCAGGTTATATGAGAATTGTCATGATATTTGGAGATACATAGACGGGTTACATGAAAATTGTCTTGATGTTAAGGGATACATAAGGAGTGGTTTGAGCCTTTTTGATTTATTAAGGAGTAGATCATATTGTAGGTGGAGCTTGGGACGGATCTGGTTTTGTTATATAGGTTTTATTGTTTTTTGAAGAATAGGGTTTTTGTTTCTTTTTTGAAGGTTTTGTAGTCTGTGGTTGAAGACAGCAAATTAGAGGTACAACCTGCAAAAGGATTAAAATCACAGACAAAAAGCAAAAAAAAACCCTGCAAATCCAATGCAGAAGAATAAAAGAGCAATATATAGTCACCTGATATCAGTGTCTGGATTTTAATAAAGACCTAAGAGCATAAGAATAGCTATAATGGATCAGACCAATGGTCCATCTAGCCCAGTATCCTGTTTCCAAAAGTGGCCAATCCAGGTCACAAGTACCTGGCAGAAACCCAAATTGTAGCAACATTCCAGAGCATGAATATTATAAATCTTAAACCATGCTTTTTCCAAACCTTTTTCTTTTGAGACTTTCTTGCATTATTGTTCACTTGGCAAATATTTTATGTATCTACATAGTAAAAATAAATCTCAATAGATCTTATTTTCACCTGACCATCCTGATATGAATATAAAATTGAAATGTATGTGTGCTGTCAATAAATATGCATTAATTAGGAATTTATGGACTGATATATTTGTATGAGAGAATATTGGCCTTGAAGAAAGCTGCAAGGTTAATCTGGGCAGCACTTACACGAAATGAGACTCAGATACCTTTAGTATGGTGAATGGGCTACTACATGACAGGTATCAGGGGGAAACAGAGGAAGGAGAATTTGTCAGGAGTTTATCAAAATATCACGGGCAAGCTATCAGCAGAGGAGTTGGCCACCTCCTTTGAAAATGCAGCATTAAGGAAGGAAGTTATCAAGCTGCACTGAGGCAATAACCCATGTGATTTGACCTCTTACGTGAATTAAAGGGCATTAATTCAGGTTGACTTGCCCTAATGCAGTGATGTAAGAGATGTAACACATGTAAATACAGGTGAAGTAGCTCATTATTATGTAAATGCTATAGTGCAACTTCTTACAGGGGGCACGCTATAGCTCCCTAAAATGATGATACAATAACCTCACCAAATAGCTAGGGTTATTTTACTGACCCCAGGACATCAGACCACTGAACTGTGCATCGATGCTTCCATCCGTGACCACCAGAGTTCCCCTTCCAAAATCCTAATCCTCCCCAATTTTGAGACACTGAATATTGCCAACATCTATATAACTGCCAGCTCTACCCCAGCACTGCCCCCTATACTGCCTCTGACCTGCCTACTTTTCTTGGGACCAGCCAGAACCAGTATTCAGTGGTACTGCCCATTAAGGCCCTCTTTTACTAAGCTGTGATAAAGGTTTCTATCGCAGCCTGGGGGCGCTATTTCTATGAGCATTGGAGCAGCATTGGAGCATTTAGACCCAGATTCTGTATAGGGCGCCCATTCTTAGAAGCCGCCTAAGCGGCTTTTGAGAATCAACCACCACAACTCTCTAACTTGCGCCCATGTTACAGCCGCCAGTTAGAGAATCGCATTGCCGCTCAGCTGAGTGTGACAAGGGAATCTCCTTGCTGCAATCAGTTTAGCAGCCATGGCAGAGAACCCGTGTCCCTGTGTCCTAACCCCCCCCGTGAAGACAACTGACAGGAGGGATGCCCAATCCCTCCTACCAGCCTACCCCCACCCCCTGTCAAAGATCAGCGACAGGAGGGATGTCTGATCCCTCCTGCTGGAACACCCCTCAAAAGGTAGTTCACCCGGATCCCCCAAGCCTTCCTCCCCAGATCTCCCCAAGCCCACCCAGACCCACCCCTACCTATTTTAGATGGCTGGCCGGAAAAATCCTTCTTGCCTCCGGCTGGCAGGCCGCCTTCACTGGAATGGCAGGTCTGCCCCTTTCTGGTGCATTTTAGGATGCTCCAGGAAAGGTCCTAAGTCCTTGATTGGCCCAGGCGCTCCTGTAGGAGGGGCCTGAGGCACCTGGGCCAACCGGAATCTTAGGCCTCTCTCCAAGTTCATTCTGGGATGTGCTGGGAGTGGTCTAAGATTCCAATTGGCCAGATCCCTTAGGCTGATAGACTGTGGTAAGCTGCCTAAAATCGGGGCACCATTTATAGAATTTGCCCCTTAGTGTTCCAGGCCGCGTTAGAAACCTCACTATGATTTAGTGGAAAAAAAAGGGGAGTTGGTGTCACTGAATTTCAGTAGTTGGGCGGCCCCAGGTGATTTATGTGGGCAGATGCCACTCCTGTCTGCTTAAATCACTTTGAATATCAGCAGAAAAGTTTCTAAAACGTATGTCTTTATTCATTAGATCAATTTTGCTTGCATTACACCCAAAGTAAAATGAACACAATAAATATTAAAGTGTTAATCAAATAAAAAACATGCATTTTTATATATATATAGGTATATCTTTATTCATTTTCTTTCTAAAAACAGTGCATACAAAAATTGCATAACAAGTTGCCTGAAAAAAACAGCACTTATATCCATCAGTGAAATACATAAGAATCATTTTCACCCCTCCCCCCTGATTTCAGTATATTCAAGATACCCATACAATAGTACTAACAACTCATAAATAAACCAGTCCCTATTATTCTTCTCCCTCCCACCCACCCCCCTTCCCTGGATGTAAAAAGTATAATCAAAACTAAAGGAAAAAAAACATTCAATTAGAATCAATAAAATTGGTCAATGGACCCCACGTCAGATTAAACCACTTAATATTACCTCTTTGTTCAGACATCATTTTCTCATAACGATAACACAAGCATATCGAATTCCACTAAAAAAGTGAAATTTAAGCGGTCACAATTCTTCCAGTTTTTCATAATCATTTGGATGGCTACCCCAGTCATTATACCCAATAACCTGTATTATCCCTGTCTACTGGAGATGTAGGAGATAACAGCGTCCAACATAACAGAACCACAGTCTACAGAATCAGATTAATATGTCCCCATGTAGATCTCCAAAAACTGAGTAACAAAGGACAATAGAACAATAGATCATCCAGTGTCCCTATATCGAGATGACAGTGCCAGCATCTATTTGACTTAGAACTATCTAATTTCTGCAAACGAACAGGGGTCCAAAAACTTCTATGCAACAAAAAAAAACAGGTTTGTCTCATAGATGCTGACGCTGTACACCTCATCCTCCAAGGCCAAATCTGTGGCCATTGAGTGGCAGAAATCTGCTGCTTAATCTCAATGCTCCAAATATCTCTCAAACTTGTTTTTGGTTTCTTATTCATATAGCCAGATAATAATTTATACCACTTGGCTGCCTGATGCCCCAGCAAATCTGTCTGGAAGCATAGGCCTGGAAAGCTATACTGATTTTTTAGATTTCGACAATCAGGGAGCCCCCTTCTGAATGGCTTGCTTCAATTGCAACCACTTATATATTTGAGACTTTGAAATACCGAATGATTGTTGCAGTTGTGAGAAATCAAGCATTTTCCCATTGGATAACACATCATCTAAAGTAGGTATACCTGCCTGCAGCCAATTTATGTTTAATCTGGATTTAATATACTGCCTTTACTGACTTGCATGGCAAGGTAGTGTACAGACTAATAAAAAAAATTGATTAGAAATGATCTACAGTGATGGATAGGAAAAAAAAAATATTCAAACATAACTTATCATTTGACATTTAAATATCCAGCTTAAAAGTTTAGAGACAAGTCACCCCAACATGAATTCATGTTTCGCTTTAGAAAACAGCTGAATCATCAGGGTCTCTGTAAAGTATTTTGGGGATGTATGTTGGAAGAAACTTTCCAAATATACGTACTTTAAGGAGACCCTAATGATTCAGCTTTTTTCTAAAGCGACACATGAATTCATGTCGGGGTGATTTGTCTTCAAACTTTTCAACTCTGGATATTTAAACATCAATAGATAAGTTTTGTTTGAATTTTTTTAATTAAACCAAAAGGGTTAAATGAGAAGCAGATGAAATATTAATTGGCCTGATAAAGAAGTATGAAGCCCTTTAAGATTTTGTATTGTGCTATATGATATTGCAGGCCAAACCTCAGAAGGTCATTTGCCTACATTGAATATTGTATTACTGGTTTAAAGGTATATGTGTCTATACTGAATAAGTTAAGAATTATTCTAAACTTTTACATACCTTTTACATACATAATGCACTTAAATGTGAGTGCCTAGTTTATATAATTACCCTTCTGTAGGGCACTGTGTCTTGCTCCTACACATTTGAGTACAGTATAATCTTGTTATAAGGGACTTCAAGGGACCTGGAAAAACGGTCCATTATATCTAGAGTCCGTTATATCCAGAGTTGCATTTTTTAAAAAACTTTAGTTAGGTCAACTTGAAAGAACATTCAATTAATGAACAGTCACTGCACAACCATATCAGCAACATCAAGAACAAAACTCAGCAAAACATTGGTATGGCACGAAATGATTGCAAAACCAGAACACTAAAAGATGTTTTAAAGCATTATGTTGTACTGTACTGGAAAGAAAAATACTCTGTCATTTTCTTCTGGGCTGCATTTTGATACTATATCACTGGCATGCCATGCACCTTGTAGGCGGATTCTGCATTTCCGTTATAGCCGAAGAAAACTACAGCTAAAAGCGGCTCTGGGGACCAAATTGGTTGTCCGTTATATATGAAAGTCTGTTATATGCGAGTCCGCTATATGCAATGATTTTCTGTATATTTATAATGGCGCACGGCCAGTACCAGTGGATCTCGTCCGCTATAGGCGAGGTTCCATTGTAAGCGAGTCAGTTATAACGAGATTATACTGTATACCTTCAGTGATGTTCACCTGGTCTAGAATAATTTGCCTCACTAGTTCTAATCTAAGCTAATCTTCCATTTGTGAGTCGCACATACCTATACAGGCTCAAGGCGACAGATCAAAGAGGAAGGGGAAAGTAGTAGGGGAAGGGGACATGGAGAAGCAAGAGGAAGGACTTAGAAGTAGGGGGTGCTATACAGAAACTAAGACAGTTAATTGTCAAAGAGGTGAGTCTTCAGGTTTTTTCTGAATGTGATGTAGTTTGTCTCTTTCCTGATAGCTTCTGGTAGGTCATTCCAGGTTTTTACACCCAGATAAGTTAGCATTGAGTAGAAGATTCGCTTGTAGTGGATGTATTTTGTGGATGGCAGGTTTAGTTGGATTCTGTTGAGGATTCTTTTTGATGTCGACCAAACAGTAGAGAATAGTTGGATGAGAGGGGCTGCTGAGTTTCCGTATAGAATCTGATGTAGGATACATGACGATTTGAAAATTATTCAGGATGATATTGGGAGCCAATGTAGTTGCCTGATAAAGGTTGTGATTGAATCAAATTTCTTTAATTTGTAAATTAGTTTAATGGCTGTGTTCTGGATGAGTTGCCGTTTGTGGATAAGAGTAGTATGATGCCAAGGTAGGTGGAGCAAAGTGGTGTGGGTGGAAGTATGATCTCGTGAGTCGCAGTTGACACATAGTGTAGATGTCTTTTTCCAAAGGTTAGATATTTGCGGTTCCATTGTGAGAGTGTAGTCTAAAATGCAGCCTAGTACCTTGGTGGATTTTTCCATTATGAGAGTGATGCCTGATGAAAGAGTGAGGTTAGAAATGACATTCTGTTGTGCGGTGCGGAAACCAATGACTTTGGTCTTAGTGGCGTTCAGTTTCAGCTTGTTGTTTGTTGCCCAGGTTTGAATTTTATCTATATTGTTTGAGATTTTTTTTTGGCAATATTAGGATGGTTATTGGTTATGGGGATGAGGAGGAAGAGGATGTCGTCGGCATAAGATAATACAGTTTCATCTTCCATTTTGATGTGTCCCAGCGAGCTCATGAATAAATTGAATAGGATTGGGGATAATGGGGAGCCTTATGGGATGCCACAGAATGCCTTCCAAGGGTTGGAGTATGATACTTGCCTTTTGACCAAGTATTTGCAATTTTGTAGGAAGTCGGCAAACCATTTCAGTACAGTCCCTGTTATTCTGATTTCTGAGAGTTTGGTTAGTTTGGAGAGTTTGGTGGTCCACTGAGTCGAAAGCTACAGAGATATCATATTGGAGCAGTATTGCCTGATGACCCGAGCTTAGTAACTGTTTGATTTTAGTGATTAGAGTGATGATGAGGAGTTCGGTGCTGTGCTCTTTTCGGAAGCCGTATTGGGACGTATGAAAGCAGGAGTGTTGCTCTATGTATGAGGCTAACTGCTTGCTGACATGGGACTCAAGGATTATAGTGAGGATCGGAATGGCAGCAATCGGTCTGTAGTTAGATGCTATGGAGAGGTCTGCTTGGGCTGTTTTCGGTATAGGGTTAAGGCTATTTTATCCATTTTACCCAGCTCCTATTTCATCAGCTGCAATCATTCTCTGTTTGCATGTAAGTCCCAGAAGCTTGCACTAGAGCAGGCTGCACGTTCTTTTCAACCCGTCCACACAGATGAAGCCCTTCCTGCTTTTCAGATGATACCTGTAACATGGTGAGTTGCTGCTACCTCTGTTGAATTGAGCTGGTCCGTGTCAGTTCATTCAAATAGCAAAAATAACTCACTATGAAGTTATTCACAGATGTAGACAGGAAAATGCTGCAGGGACCCAAAAGGCAACAGCTGAGGAAATAGTTATATTCACAGAACATAACGCTGAGAATGATGCTTTTATGTATAATGATAAAGGTTTATAGCCTTGGAAACCCTATGACTGCAAAATACGTGCTTGGAATTCAGTTGAATATACAGACAATACCTGGACAGTGGTAAAGACCAGTCAGGCATTCCTCAATGGTCTTCATACCCCTGAGGTACGTTATATATCTGATAATCCCCATAGACTAATAATTTCATGGGTCTCCCCTGAAAAACTTAATGGTATTCTCTAATCCTACAGGCAACAAAGCAATAATGTTCCCTTTCAGTTTTGATGCTGCTACTTTCAGCTACACTCACGATGATTTAATAGCCTTTTCACTATACAATTATACCATAACTGCTTGTTCAGGAGGTTTATCTACTCTGGCACCAACCAATATAAGGACTCCAGAAGCATATTCAGCACTCTAACCCCTCATGTTATTAGCTCTGCTCATATCAAAATCTCTTGGATACTAACCACTGATTTTTTTATATAAAGGAGAAATCATAAAGCGTACAATGAGATTAACTATTATGACTACTTATCATTTCTATAGCAGCACTGTACATTAAACACGAGACAGTCCCTGCTCGAAAGAGCTTACAATCTAATTATGGCAGACATACAGCTAGCAAGTGTTATTTGTATGTACTGTTAACTCGTTAGCATTGTAACTGTTACCACTGTGCAAGACAGGGAGAATTTCTACAAGGAAAGCGCGAACACTTATGTACCAAGACTGAGCATACACAAATAGAATATCAGCATATAATGTATGTACATATATGTGCAAATACGCATGTAAATGCCAATATTTCAGCTATGTGCAATTATATAAAATTGCACCTAAATGCATTGACAAACAAGAAAGACACGAGGTGCCAAGAAAATGGATACAAATGATATAAAAAGTTTATTTGAACAATATCAAATCCGTGCATTGAGAGGACTCGATAAGGCCATGTTTCGGCAATTATGTCTGTTTTTGAAGCGTTTTGCTTTCTTACTGATGGTCCTACGCAGTGCTGACAGCATTGTCTCTCAGTCTGCATTCTTCACTTAGGCAGACTCTTTAAATAAAATTGTGTTCCCTACACACGAATATGGCACCTACTTGGCTAGATCTTGAGACTCCTGAGGATTTTGGGAACAATGTATCTTACCTACTGCTTCCTCTGATGTTTTTCCTCAGCATTCGCAATGACTAGGGTAAGAAGGTCATTTGTGAGGGCCATGTATGAAAGAAGGCCCATATACATCCTTTTTTTGAGTCACCAGTGGGTTAATGCTGCCTTGGTCACTGGTGCAATATGGCCTTGCATTAGAGTCTGATTTGAATGTCTTAATCCTATATAACCAGCCGCAGAAGCAGCAACATAATCGGATTAAATGGAGACGCTCATGATTCAGCCTTTCGGAGAAACATGAATTCACATTGGGACAAGCAAGGTCTCCAACATATACAGATAGAGGGGCATAATCAAAAGGGACATCTAAGTCCGTTTGCGTCCAACTCGCAAGTCGTCCAAAGTAAAAAACAGCCTAAGACACATTTTCGAAAAATACGCCCAAAATTTTTTTTGTTTTGAAAATCGTCTAATTATTACCCTGCCAATCTGATCGTCCAAGTCGCTAAAGCGTCCATCTTTATACCACATTTCCGTACAACTTTTCGTCCAAGTCCAAAACACCTAGAACAAGCCCTGTTGGATGTGAGAGGGATCTGCAAAGTAAAGGACTGAACACCCAGACATGGCACCTAAATAGTGGGGTACCTTACAGGGCACTGCTGTGAACTTCACAAAAAGGGTGCCATGTCTTCTCCTCACTACAGGTCCCTTATAGGTCATGGTGAGCCCCCCAAACCACCTCAAGAATCCTCTAGACCCACTTATCTACCACCCTAATAGCCCTTATGGCTGCAGGAGCCACTTATATGCCAGTAAAAAAGAGTTTTGGGGGTATATAGGGAGTGCACATGTTTAAGTATCAATGCAGTGATTACAGGGGCTTATGGGCATGGGTCCTCCTCTCTATAGGTCCCTAACCCCCCCCCCCCCCAAGACGACTTAAGCCGCCTCTGTGCTGGACGACTAGGCTTTCCTATGCCAGGCGGCCAGGTGATGATGGTCTGGAGGCTGAATTTTAAAGGTGTGATTAATATTTTTATGGGGGAAGGTTGGTGATCACTGTATGGGGGTCTGTATTATGTGTTTCCAGATCTTATCTGGTGATTTTAGGTGGTTTTTTGTGACTTAGACCCTGTTTTACATGGTCTAAGTCACAACGTCCAAGTTCCATCGATCCCAGCCTGAATAACTTTCGGTTATACATGCTGTACGACTAAGTCTATGCCGGCCCACGTCCCGCCCAACTTCCACCCTCGACACTCCTTCCGAAAGTTATGGTCATTCAGCGGCACTATGAAAGCCTAGGTCATTTTGAAATACGTCCAAAACCCGTTTTTAGTATCGGCACTTGGATGTATTTGGGAAATGTTCGTCCAAGTGCCGACTTAGGCTGGTTTTTGAACATTTTTCTCTTTCGATTATGAGCCCCATAGGCTCTTCATAAAAAGTGCAAAAAAGATATAGTAAAGATATGTTTTATGACTAAATATAAGGTGTTTAAAATTTATTATCGTTGGTTTTGAATGACCTAATGAAAAAGATGGAAACCCTTTAAGTGTTTAATGATGGCAACGCTGCCACATTACCTTGAAGGTATACCTCAGAAGGTCACTCACCATTATTTATGATTATTTATATATAAGAAGAAATATATATGAATGATTTTTGAGAATTTAATGCTATATAAGCCATTATGGAAGTAGTTGAGTGATGGGCTTTCCCAGCTGCACAACTACCATGTCTTCAGGGAAGGAGGTGTTAATGCATGCTGGGTATTAGTGCTTTTGCTGCAAATGAAACAACTTGAAGCCTCTTGGCTTTCTCAAGTAAGCTTCAATAACATAAAACATAAGATAACATAAAAATCCATTTCTAGACAGCAAATACCGAAAAATTCTATGCAGTTTACAAAGGTTTAGCTAATAATACAAATCATAATGAGAATCGAATAATCAAGGGCCAAGAAACTTCAAAAATAAAAGGTCTTCAGGTGTCTCCTAAACTGTAAATAAGAGGTAGATAACAACTGTTTAAAATTTTTATCCCAAAATGCTGCCTGGAATGAGAGAGTTCTATTATGATATCTTTTAAATCTACAGCCCTTGACTGGTAGAAAAATGAAAGAAGCTTTAGTACTTCGAGGGCAGTGTTGAGGAGAGTGACAAAACAGTTTTATCAAATAGGATGGAGCTTGGCCTAACGCCTCTTTATAACAAATGCAATTCAACTTAAATATGACCCGTTCCTCTACAGGCAACCAATGAAGTTCTCAATAATAATGAGTTATATGATCATACTTTTTCAGACCATAAATCAGTCTCGCTGCAGTATTCTGTATTATTTGTAACTTTTCATAATTTTTCTTTAACACCTGCAAGGTAAGTTATGTTGCCATAATCTAGGTGACTTAACATCAGAGATTGAACCAGGGTCTTAAAAGCCGAAAAATCGAAGTAAGCTCCAAGAGTTTGAAGTTTCCATAAAATATGGAAATCTCTGTGGACATATATATCAAAAACCATTGAAGAAGTCAAAATGAGCTGTAGAACATTTCTTACTTAAACAAACAGGGACAAGCCTCAGATTATGGAGTAAATTTACTTACTAATATTGAATATGTAATTAACATTTTTATTATGGTAGGGAGGATGGGTTCAAGCCGGTGATGTTACCAGGAGTAAGAGAAAAGTTTTCTTTCTCTTGGAAGAAATCCCAGAATGGAAAAATTCACTCCATAATCTGAGGCTTGTCCCTGTTTGTTTAAGAAATGTTCTGCAGCTCATTTTGACTTCTTCAATGGTTTTTGATATATATATTTAATTAATAGATAAACATTTAGCTGTTTAGTTTCTTGTTGTTTTACAACTAAACCTTTATGGACAACCATATTAATTTGGTTTCGCATAACAAGATTCTGGTCAAGAATGACTCCCAGAATCTTGACAGTAGATTTGAATTGGATAATGTATAGATTTTATTGTGATGGATGTCCCCAGCAGATTTGAACAATGTCCATGAGGGCTCTTATTACTTCCATTGTTTACATACTATATGTAACACAAACTCCATTGGATATCCAGATAGTAGAAGAAATCCCTACATGAATGACATTTATTTCATCTGGAACTAGGGTTAGAACCAGTAATTACCGGGAGTCTATAAGCAGCTTTTCACCCTCTCCTTTTCTTCTACTCTCTTACAATAAAGCTTCAGGGCAGTTGTTCTGAGCCAACTACTTACAAGAATTAGTTCATTGGAAAAAAAAAAATCAAATACACTGAGGCAGAGGCAAAGGCAACAAATAGCAACTAATTTGTCTATGTCTATGGTGCTTTATAATCTTTATAATCTTGATTCCAACTCAAGGGAAAGTCCAACTCTTCTGTTTGCCAGCCTGTTACTATAAGTAGTTAGCAGAAGATTTATCCAGCTTGCAAACATGTTCCACTTACATTTCTGGGTACAGCTGCAAAGAAACTCTAATGCAGGTCATTGAAATTTGGGATCAGCTGAGATGTACTGGAATCCTGTAAAGTTTCCTTCAGTCCAGTAGAGGTCCCTAGCCTACCATTAGATGGGAACAGTTCAGGTTGCCCTGCTGGAAAATGCACAGCTAGCTCAGTCTCTCCTATCTCATTAGTTTTTCAGAAGGGATCTAGAGCAGTGGTTCCCAACCATATCCTGGAGGACCACTAGGCCAATCGTGTTTTCAGGCTAGCCTTAATGAGAGAGATTTGCATATAATGGAAGTGAGAGGCATGCAAATATGCTCCATGCATATTCATTAGGGATAACCTGAAAACCCGATTGGCCTGGTGGTCCTCCAGGACAGGGTTGGGAACCACTGATCTAGAGGATTCCATGTTCCTCCAATTATCCAAACAGATTGAATGAGTAAGTGGCTTCTAACTTCTGTGTATTCCTGAATCACTTTTTGACATCCTTATGCCAGCATGGGTAACAGGAGATATAAAGGTCCTTAGTATGTCTGAGTCCACATGGATAAGGATTTTGACTTGAAAGATTCTCCCTTCACACGTGGAGGGGTATTATATATATATATATATATATATATATATATATATATGTAACATCTAAATCCAAATTTGGACATTTTGCCAAAAACATCTCAAAACAACATCTAGCTCACAGCAATAATCAACTATAATTAGCCTTAATCAAACCAGAAAAAAATATCTAAATTTCTGGGTTGATTGTTGCTTTGAGCTTGATGTTTTTAGACTGAACAAGTCCATCTTTAAGTACCATTTTCAAAAAATAAAAAGTCAGGGAAAAACAAGGGACATCTGTCTGGCAGAACGCAAAACACTTAATAATGATACATACCACTGCTGGATGACAGGGTAAATTCTAAATATTCCAACTGCCAGGGAGACACCAGGGAGATAGAATGCCAGGGAGATAGAATGCCAGGGAGACAGAATGGCTGGGACAGAATGGCTGGGACATTCCAATGATGTCATTATGTTCATTACGTCATGATGTCATCACGTATTCTTTTCAAAAAGCACGCTAGTGGACAGCGTCTCTCTGGCAGTTGGAATATTTAGAATTTACCCTGTCATCCAGCAGTGGTATGTATCATTATTAAGTGTTTTGCGTTCTCAGCGCATGGTTAGCCTGGTGAAAGATTATAAGGTATGATTCATAGTGTGAAGATTGGAATTCATTACCCACACTTGACATGAATAATTTTTTGCTTCATTTTTAGATGCGACTACATGTCACGAAGTTCATGAGTTTACAGTACTTAGGAATCCTTTTGAATAGGTACAAATTCGGGTCTCCTGAAGCAGGAATCGAAACGGGGCCACGTCGGGACCCCATAAATCCTATTTAAAAGCTAAGTGGAAGTATACTACTTTTGAAATATAGAGATGATTGCATGTTGATAAAAGAAGAGAAGATATCACCTTTTGCATTATTAGAAGATTTCAAAATCAATTTAAGGCATCTATCCAAGTCTTGGAGTGTGATCAATGTTTTATGAAGTAGCAATTACTGAAGTCAGACTTAAGGGAAAATTATACTGCTTAATGTTGAGGCATTGAATATCTATGCAGGGCCCCATATTGCAAGATTCCAGCTAGCCTACACATGATTGAAGTCTTCATAGTCAACATGGACTGCATTTAACAAGCTTTAAGTGTGTTCTAGGGTTATAAAATAAGACTTCATTATCATCCAGTGGAGAATTACACAGAGAACATACCTCATCATTTTTCTTTATAATAGAAGCATGCAGTATTTATAATGACCCATTGACATCTTCCGACTTAATTCTCACAAATTGATTGATTATTTATTAGGATTTATTTACTGTCCTTTTGAAGAAAGTCATCCAAGGCAATGTACAGCAAGAATAGGTCAAACATAGGCAATAGACAATTAAAGCAGAGAAAGCATTCAATAGTGCATATTATTGCATAGTGTCCTACTTTCACTGTCAACACTGTCATCTTCTATGTTTCTATGTAACACGATGCACAATAAAACATGTTAATAGACAGCATAGAGTATAAGTAGAGGTGAAACATAGAGGGGGAAAAGTTAGAATAACAAGAATGAAACAAGAATTCGAAAATAAGTGGACTAACTTAAGAAAGGAGCAGAATATTCTGTTCTAGAATGTTGCCCGAGTAAGACCTGGGCTTCAGTGTCACTCTCTTATATTTTTAAGTTTTTAGTTCTATTTAGTTTTATTTTGTTGGTTTCTACTTTATTTTGTTCCTTTCAACTGCCTTATTCATAGTTTTACAGGGTTCTGTACTTTTTTCTTTTAATTTTCACTCGAGCGAGTCAGAAAACATCTTGGGTTTGACAGTTATTGGATAGGAGGGGTTTGACAGTTAATTGTCTACTAAACTAAAGGCCTGAAACGGCTCATTTTCAGCAGAGGCCCTTCCCACCTGCGTGTGGTGACTGGAGATCGCTGTGGGGAGATTGTTGCTGGAGGTGGGGCCAGTGGAGGCATAGTGGATCGCTGCTGGTGGTTGCTTAGGATGGGGCAGCGTCTGCTCTTTCACTGGGGAGGGGCTGGTGGTGTCTCTGGATCCGTGGAGTGGGACTGTGCCGTGGACTCCTCCTCCCGGTTGTCCGATGGAGGCAGAGTGCTGTATTCTTCAGGAGCTGCCCATGAGCATCCGCCGCCCACCGAGAGCAGTGCGACCCGGCGCTGGATTGTTCTATCTCTGTGCGTCTTCTGCCTGGAAGCGATGAGTCGGGGCTGCAGCAGCTGGAAAGCCTGAGCTGATATCTGTCCCGTCTGGACTTTTGCCGTTGGGATTATTTTAAATATGCTGAGGCAACAGAGCTGCTTCAGGAAACTGGAGTTCAGCTAGACTTATTTGATTTTGTTTTTCAATTTTTTCTTCCACTTTATGAATTATTTTAAATTTTATTCCATTGTTTTTACCCCTATTGTTTTTATTTTATTAACGGAATTCTATTGTTTAACGGTTCCTCCCTTCTATTCCTTTTTACATATTACTTTAATTCATTTAGATATCATTTACATAGATGAGCTCCTATCTATGAAATATTCTACATACTTCTCTCCTCTCCACTCCTTCCTACCCTCACTAGTCCTCTTCTAACTCCTTCCTCTGTAATGTCGCCTAGAGCTTGTATAGGTATGTGCGACACACAAATGGAATAAGTAAATATGATTTCAAGTAGGGTAGGAGAGGATAAGTCCTGATATAATATGTAGAGCCATTATATTGAACCACAAAATTTTTGCTTCTTCAACACTTGCAGGTGTATCTTACAGATTTTTGGCTTCTGATCATGAAATTCACATTTAAAATTACATATCACGTACCGTTTTAACAAAAAAGTACATTTTTACAATTTCTTGTTATACTTTCAGGCTAATGCAATTAATTTTTAGCCTAATTCTTAATATAGGCCTAATGCTCATGTTATACCTTGTTGGAAATAATATGGACATGTCCAAGTATAGATTCAGGGCAGGTTGCATAATATTTTCATCATTCCACATAGGCAAAGACTGGTTCGCCAGCGGAGAGTCAGATAAGTCCTGGTTATTAATACAGTTACAGCAGGGGTGCCCACACTTTATGGGCTTGCGAGCTACTTTTATAATGACTAAGTCAAAATGATCTACCAACAATAAAATAAAAAAAAAAACACAAAGCACACTGAAAGGCAGAGAAAATGTTAATTATTCATATTCCGGTTTTTTTCAAAGAGGTCACGGCAGATGACTCTATGCAATGTCACCTCAGTAACAAAATACAAAAATAGACAAATACACCCCCTCCCTTTTTACTAAACCACAATAGTAGGTTTTAGCACAGGGAGTTACGCTGAATGCCTCGTGCTGCTCTCAATGCTCATAGACTCCCTGCGCTAAAAAAACGCTATTGCGGTTTAGTAAAAGGGAGCCATAGTGCAAAATATAGATAGCAGATATAAATTCTCAAAACCGACACATTTTGATCACTAAATTGAAAATAAGATCATTTTTCCTACCTTTGCTGTTTGGTGATTTCATGAGTCTCTGTTTGCACTTTCTTCTTCTGACTGTGCATCCAATCTTTCTTCCTTTCTTTCAGCCTCCTGTATGTTTCCTCTCCTCCAGACCTCATTCTCTCCCCCAACTTTTTCTTTCTGTCTCCCTGTTCCCCCTTCTTTTTGTCTCCCTGTCTGCCCCCTTTCTTTCTTTCTCCTTGCCCTCCCCCAAGCCACTCGGTTTGCTGCCACCGCCATCGGGGAACAGCCCCCAAGCCACCGCCGTCCCAAGCTTTCCCTGCAGAAGCGTTGCGCTGACCAGCTTTCCGCTCCCTGACGTCAATTCTGACGTAGGAGAGGAAGTTCCGGGCCAACAAGGCATTTCTCCTCATTCCATCCAGCCTGAGCCCCATCTCTCCTTGATCCAGCATTTCCCTTCTGTGTCTGTCAGAATTACCATTCCACCTATTTTCCAGCATCACCCTTCTTTGTGTCCATCTCACCTATATCCCTATCTCACCACTTTTTCAGAATCTTCATTTGTCTCTGTCCTTGTCTTTACCCCATGTTCACCATTTGCCCTTTCAATGTCTTTATTTCCCCCCCACACACTTTTTCAGCATTACTTCTATGTCTCTATTTCACCTCCTCTTCATGTCCACTCTGTATCTCTATCCTTATTCAGTAGGTCCTGCTTACTCTTTCTCTTCTTTGTGTCACTATCTCCATTTTCAGCTTTCCCTCCTTTTCCTTTGTTAATGCACTCCTATAGCCAGAATCTTTCCACCCTCCCTCCACTCCGGCCTAGCCCAGTATGAAATATTTCCTTTTGTTTCCCTCCCCTCTCTCTTTCTCTCTCTCTTCTGCTCCCTCACCCACGAGTCCTGCATCTGGCCCTCTCCCTTCTACCTGCACCTGGCAAAACTCCCCTGTTCCGCGGCTCTCTTCAGCAACTCGTCAGCAGCGGTGATCAAGACAAGCTGCCGACATCGAGGCCTTCCCTCTACGAGTCCCGCCTTTGTGGAAAAAGGAAGTTGAAACAAGCGGGACTCACAGAGGGTAGGCCCCGACGTCAGAAGCTTGTGTCGATCGCTGCTGCTGAGTTGCCGAAGAGAGCAGCGGAGCAGGGGGTGTGGCCGGAAGCAGGTAGAAGGGAGAGGGCTGCTGGAAGAGGTAGAAGTTCCGGAGTATGACACCGACCCGGGCTAGGATGATTTCTTTTTCAGGCTGTTGCTGCTGCCGCCGCCACGCCACCACGCCCCCCCCCCCCCCGAAATTACAAAAACAGCCTAATGCCCGGCGTCGGCGTCTTTGACGTCGAGGAGAGGAAGGCTGATAGGCCCGGTAGATTGGGACGGCAACACGAGTCTATCACAGAGCCCGGGATGGGCTCTGCGATCGACTCACGTTGCCTTCCTGAGCTACCGGTCGATCGCGTTCGACGCGTTGGGCACCCCTGAGTTACAGCATTGGGTATTTGCCATGAATGGAGTTGTTACCTACGTTTTTGAATTCATTGAAAGACTGGGAAGTTACATTTTTTGAAGTGGAGTTTTAAGAAGATTAACTGAGGTTTTTTCTTCACTTCTGTTTTCTTATCCGACTAGATTAGCCTGTTTAGTGAATTCTTGGTGACTTCTGGGAAGCCTCTTTCTCATTACTTAGTTTGGAGCAGGTTTTTGTATTATTTGGATTTTTCTGCTTCACCCAAAACACATATTGTGGTATCTCTACAGACCTTGTGTAATTGATATCACCCATTATTATACCATTGCCTAATTCTCCAGCTTTACTAATCTCTGAAAACATTTCTTCATCTGTCTGTTCATTTTGTCCCAGGGACAATAGTATAACCCTGCCTATATTCCTTTCCTTCACACATGGAATTTCTATCCAAATGGATTCCACACTGCTATCATGCCATTCAGCGCAACCCCCCACCCCCCAATTTGATTTACTCTATCCTTGCGATATAATTTATACCTAGGTAATACAGTGTCCCATTGATTGTCCTCTTCCACCAGGTCTCTGAGATGCCTATTATATCTACCTCATCATTCAGTGCTATATACTCTAACTCTCCTATTTTATTCTTGTAGGCTTCTAGCATTTGTATACAGACACTTCAAATTGTGGGGGGTTTTCCTTGTAACTACAGGCTGCTGAGAAGACAGGGAAATTTTGAGTCTTTTACTCTGCCTTCCTCTTAAGCCCTCCTGGCTTTCTTTCACCATTATTGAAACCTCTAGTAACATAGTAACATAGTAGATGACGGCAGATAAAGACCCGAATGGTCCATCCAGTCTGCCCAACCTGATTCAATTTAAATTTTTTTAATTTTTTCTTCTTAGCTATTTCTGGGCAAGAATCCAAAGCTTTACCCTGTATTGTGCTTGGGTTCCAACTGCCGAAAACTGTTAAGACTTACTCCAGCCCATCTACACCCTCCCAGCCATTGAAGCCCTCCCCAGCCCATCCTCCACCAAACGGCCATATACAGACACAGACCGTGCAAGTCTGCCTAGTACTGGCCTCTATTGGGACTCCCTAAATATCCTGTTTCGATAGTATCTTTCATGAATACCTCACATCAAACCATCCGCTCCTGGGCAACTGTCAGCTTTCCCCCGCATCTCAGTTTAAAAGCTGCTCTATCTCCTTTTTAAACTTTTGCGTCAGCAGCCTGGATCCATCCCAGTTAAGGTGGAGTCAATCCTTTCAGAACAAGCTTCCTCTTTCCCAGAAGGTTGCCCAGTTCCTAACAAATCTAAATCCATCAACTCTGCATCATCATCTCAACCACGTTTTGAGACTTCGGAGCTCTGCCTGCCTCTTGGGTCTTGTGTGTGGAACTGGAAGCATTTCTGAAAATGCTACCCTGGAGGATCTGGATTTCAGTTTTCTACCTAAGAGCCTAAATTTGGCTTCCAGAACCTCCCTCCCACATTTTCCTATGTCATTGGTACCTATGTATACCAAGACAGCTGGCTCCTCTGAGCACTATCTAAAATCCTGTCTATGTGATGTGTGAGGTCTGCCACCTTTGCACCAGGCAGGCAAGTGACCAGGCGATCCTCATGCCTACCAGCCACCCAGCTATCTAGATGTCTAATGATCGAATCACCAACTACAACAGTTGTCCTAACCCTTTCCTCCTGCGCAGAAACAAACATATGAAAACATGGAACTGTTGTTAAAGCATATCCGGTACACAAAATACAACTGGAACATCTGAAGTGATCTTAACGTAGTAGCTCTGCTACTTGGAATGCAGCTTGGATATACCACATACTGTTGTTTTACTTGTGAATGGGACAGCTATGCTAAGGAGACTTTGAAGTAAGGTCACTGTGATCTGTAAGAACTGTGTGTGTGAAAATCAATCATTCTTTTTGTGAGCCTTGGCGACCTGATGAACTGGTCGGAGCCTGCGGAGTGGTCATGAGGCAGAACCATGGCTACAAAAATGGTGCCCGCACGTAGGGCATGAGTGTGAATCATAGAGAAACAAAGTACCAGAGACCCAAGGAGGAGGAATACAGTATGGAAACTGACCTCCTGAGAGTGCAAGAGATTAAAATACCATGGGAAGAAATTTCCTCCAGAACTATAGGGGAGAGAGAGAAATTAATTATGACTCGCCAACTGATTACCGCCATCAAGATATCAGTCAAGTATGGAACCCTCTTGGGCAGAATTGTGTGTGATGAATCCGGGAAGTTGAATTGCCCATACAACTATGTTACTCAACCTGCAAGAAAAGTGTTTTTCCAGCGGGAGAGTCAGACAGAGACCAAGACCCTCTCACTACAAAGGAAGGAGTCTTTCAGATATGGGGCTGGAGGTGAGTCTAGCCTGGGAAGTTGAGGACCCAGATCAGTCTCTGTCCTAGCTAGTAGAGATTTGTTTCAGGGGATCAAAACCCTGAGGCCATAGTAGAGGAGTGGAGTGCTGACAAACACTGAAGGCCCTAGGCCATCATCCCCACAAGTTGGGAGGTTTATGAGTACAACCTGCCCTGTTGGGAGAAGCAATGACCATAAAGAGATCGGGGGGGGGGAGGAATTGACCACAGACCCTGGAGGAAGTGAGATCACTGGACAAATCTCCCCTACCTGGATATGGGACATGGGACTACCACAACCTGAGACCATCTTTCAATTCCTTTGCTTGACTTTGGAGGAGGTAGATTCGGTAGTTCCAATGGAGCTGGCCACTGAATTGACAGTCCAGAGTCCCGAGATAGACCAGCCAGTGGGTGATACCGAGGCTGGAATAGTCTCTTCAGAGAGTGGATTTGCAACACATCCAAGATTACAGGAGGGAGGGTTTGTCCATTGGATGGATGCTCCTATACCCCAGGAGTATCTTCAGGATCCCTGGGTAGAGCCCGAGAGGGCAGGAGAAGAAAATCTTCCATGATTGAGTCGATTGGAATGCTACATCTGGCACCTGATGGAGGCCCAGAGGGAGGCTTGGGTACATGAGTAGATATTTAACAACATGAGACCAGACCCTATTTGTAAGAACTATAGTTCAGATTATGCCAGTTGCCGAGGAGAGGTTTAACATCAGTGGAGAGATTGGCAGATTGGCTGGACAGTTTGGAAACATTGTTTAGTAGTGGACAGAAACCATAGTAGAAAATTTTACAGTGTGACCCGCACCTTTCTGGGGAGGTCATTAGTGAAAAAGGCTGACTCCTTGTGGTATGGCTGAGATATGAAAGAATTTGATGTGACGTTCTATATACAGTGAAGTAGCTAGAAGTATGTTGATAATGTTAAAGAATTTAAATGGTTCTAGTAGACCCCTGCTGAGCCAAGTTAAGTTTGTTAAGGCAAGTTGATGACAACTTACTACTTCAGAGTTAAGTGTTAAAGTTAAAGTGATACAGCATGGTGAGAAAACATGTAAAGTGGAGAGAAAAGGAATGTGGCCATTCTAATATAAGAACATAAGAACATAAGCAATGCCTCCGCTGGGTCAGACCTGAGGTCCATCGCGCCCAGCAGCCCGCTCACACGGTGGCCCAACAGGTCCAGGACATGCATAGTAATCCTCTATCTATACCCTTCTATCCTCTTTTCTAGCAGGAAATTGTCCAATCCTTTCTTAAACCCCTGTAACGTACTCTGCCCTATTACATCCTCTGGAAGCGCATCCCAGGTGTCCACCACACGTTGAGTAAAGAAGAACTTCCTAGCATTTATTTTGAATTTGTCCCCTTTCAACCTTTCTGAATGTCCTCTTGTTCTTTTATTTTTTTGAAAGTTTGAAGAATCTGTCCCTCTCTACGCCCTTCATGATCTTGTAAGTCTCTATCATATCACCTCTAAGTCTCCTCTTTTCCATGGAAAAGAGACCCAGTTTCTCCAATCTCTCAGTATATGAAAGATTTTCCATCCCTTTTATCAGATGTGTCGCTCTCCTCTGAACCCTTTCGAGTAACGCCATATCCTTCTTAAGGTACGGCGACCAATATTGGATACAGTACTCCAGATGCGGACGCATCATCGCCCGATACAACTAAGGATAACTTCCTTCGTTCTGGTAGTAATACCCTTCTTGATTATACCTAGCATTCTATTCGCTCTCTTAGTGGCCGCTGCGCACTGTGCCGTCAGCTTCATTGTCATGTCCACCATTTCCCACAAGTCCCTTTTTTGGGTATTCTCATTCAATAACATCCCTCCCATTGTATAGTTGTACCTCGGGTTTCTGCTTCCCACATGCAATACTTTACATTTCTCATCGTTGAACTTCATCTGCCATCTTGTTGCCCATTCTCCTAGTTTGTTCAAGTCCCTTTGCAATTCTTCGCAGTTCTCCTTACTCCGAGCTCCACTAAATAGTTTGGTGTCCACAAATTTTATTATCTCACACTTCGGCCCTGTTTCTAGATCATTTATGAATATTAAATAGCAGCGGCCTGAGCACCGAATTACATTGAGGGGGGAACGATAATTGTTTTCAAAATGTTTTGAGAAGAAATGATAATGTGTTGAAATAAAGTTAAGTATTTGAGTAATACTAGTGGTGTACTTTAAAAAAACCCAAAAAAACCAGTTAGTCCAGGCCCAGCATGTTCTCACCCTTCTCTCCTGGCCAGTCCAATGTCGCCTTTACCTTCCGTCAAGCTGAAAAAACTGCCAGCCTCAGCAGTGATTCAGCGACATTGCCCGCAACTCCCCTTCCTGCTTTCCATCTGCTGTGGTCCACCCGGGCAGAAACAGGAAGTTGCATCATTGGAGAAAGACCAGGCAGACACGGAAAGCAGGAAGGGGAGTCACAGGCAGCGTCACTGAATCACTGCTGAGTCCAGCATTATTTTCAGCTTGATGGAAGGTAAAGGCGGCATCAGACTGACCAGGAGAGAAGGGTGAGAACATGCTGGGCCACGGGGACCACCCAAAGCCTTGGGTGAAGATATTGCTCCTGCATTTTTGCATTTCCATTGGCTACCCATTCACTATAGAATTCAATTTAAAATATTTACTATTGCACATACAGTGCAATAGTAAATATTTAAGTAATTTAGCCATCTATTATATTCCATTATGAGCACTAAGATGGTTGCAAGACCACCATTGGGTTTCTCCTTCTGTTCTGAGTGCCCCATGTTCTGCAGTCAACCATACAGGGGAAAATTTAGTGGTATCTAAATCTAAATTCAGATCTAACTGGAAAAGTTACGACAGACTGAATTATACATTTTGGTGGGCAAATATTTGTTCCACGTATAAATATGAGAGAATGAATGCAGAGTGTTTGGGGTCTAGTATGACATTCAATAAGGAGTGGAGCCCATTGACTGCATATGTTGAATTGCAATGAAAGTCAGGTATCTCCCTTTTTACAGATTCCTTACACATCCAGGGGAGGGGGGGAGGGGAAGGTATTTGGGTTTTCTAAAGGTATTTATCTATAATATTGCAATAATATATGCATGTGCAGTATAATAGTTATGTGAGGAAGGGAGGAAGAAAAGGATTGGTAATGTATGGATTTTGTGTATTTTAAGTGCATTATGTATAATGCTCATGTTTAATATATTTGTATTGCATTGTCAAAATTTGAAAATCAATAAAAAATTAAAAAAAAAAAATTCAGATCTAAGCAGTAATAATTAACAGTAGAGATTTATAGCGCAGGCCGATGAGGTAAATGCTCTGACACGCAGAGAAATTCTATGAGCATTGGAGCATTTACTGCGCCAGCTCGTGCTAAAAAAAAAAAAAAAAAATCTCTAGCGCAGCTTGATAAAAGGGGCCCTAAAATCATTGTAAAAGTTTTGAGGTCTTTTTTTAGACCAGTAACTGAAACCTGAGCCAATTGGAAAGCAGACGATGGTTTCTGAGGTCTTTTCCTCCATATTATTGGATTTACTGGTAATCAGATCTTCTATTGCTCTTTTGACTGATTCGTGCTATCCAAATTGAAATCCAAACCCAAAGCTGCATGGTAGCTACACAGTCGCCTATTTGGACAACATTATTATTAATAGCAAAGACTAGATAGTTTAAGGACAGCTGGATTAGCCGCTTAGTTTTAGGCAGGATGTACATTTGATAAATAAAATTAATACTTAACAGAGAATTCTTAAAAAAAAAAAAAAAAATAAAAAATGTTATCTGGGAGGACATGAGGTACTCTGTTGGGAAAGGGTTAGTGAGACCCCGGGTCCTTAAAGTGCAGATAATTATGTAAGTACTGGTACCACAGTTTAAGAAGCAAAATGCAAGCCTTCCTAGGGCTGGTGCTTGCCAGCCCTTTGTGTTATAGGCAGAAGCATCAGATATTGGGCTTGGGGATCCTTAGCCCAAGAACACCCTGTGGCCTACATCAGTTAGGGCTCCTTTATCAAACCGCTGTGGAGAGTTTTGCAATGGGCCTGCGGGGTAAATGCTCTGACGGTCATAGGAATTGAATGCGCATTGGTGTACCTCGCTGGCCCGCAATAAAACCCTCTACCATGGTTTGATAAGAGCCAGTGTTAGTCTTCATTTTTAACTGAGTTTTTAGCAATTTATGGGTTTTGTGTGTGTCTATGTGCACAGAACTTTGTGTATCTGCAAATTGATTCTCTAATGTTAATTCACAGGCATACATATGAGTACTCTCAAGCAATTTACATGCCAAGTAAAATTTTAGGTGTTCACACAATCTGAATGTGCACTCATGAATGCATACACCTAGCAGTAAGACAACATTGCCAGCATTGCACAGGGTCAACTGCAATGCTGACAACTATAGAACGCATTGGATTAAAGCACAGCACCTATAAATGGACGACAAAATAAGATTCAATCTTGTCACTGAATATACTCTACAAGTTGCACAGCACTGTCATTGCCCTTCCTTGGGAGCCATTTTCTGCTGCGGACAGGCAGTGCTGAGCTAGATTATATTCCAATGTTGTCAGATAAATCTAAAGGCAGCACTCTCCCATGCGAGCCCCTATCATGGAAGCCGCGGCTGCCAAGATGTTGTGAGGCATGCCATGAGGGTGACATATTCAGAAGCCATGACAAGCTGTCCTTTAAAAAAAAGGCCTTAGTGTGCGTGCTATGGGAAAACATGCTCCATGGCCACAGATGAATTGAGATGATTTCCTTGATTGTATCTTTTTTATTATTATTATTTATGAGGCATAATTTATGAGGGCTGAAAAGCAAACTAAAATGAGTGATGACTAGCTATAACCAAGGTAATAAATCAGAGGAGCGAAAGATGTGGTGATTGGGATCGAATCTATTGAATTAGCCGTTGCCCTTAGCCATTACAGGTGCTGGAAAGACCTTTTAATATCTGCTTATCTCTCTCTTGGGAATATGATAACTATCTCATTACATACCCATAGGAAACAAATTATTAAACGGCCTGCCTTGCAGTGTTAAGGCTGTTTACTTCTTTATTAATTACTGACATCTGGGATTATCTGACACAAGCTATAGCTAAAGCATAACTTTGTGGGGTTTTTTCAATTTCTCATCAATTTTTCTGTGTTCAGTTATTTGGATGAAGAACCCTTGGACTCTTTATACCTGTTCTTTAGAAAGGTGTCTTTTGGGGGACTGTAGAGGGGGGTTCTTAATATTTTAGATTACCAAGGCACAAATCAGTGTTAAGAGGATGCCGATCTGGCATTTTAGCTAGTGTATATCTATCAGGAAAAATATTTGGTTTTAAAGCAATATGAGGGGTCCTTGATGGTGCATGGCTTATCCCTGCTATAAATCAATAAGCATACTGTAGGGTTAGAGCAGTGGTCTCAAACTCAAACCCTTTGCAGGGCCACATTTTGGATTTGTAGGTACTTGGAGGGCCTCAGAAAAAATAGTTAGTGTCTTATTAAAGAAATGACAATTTTGCATGAGGTAAAATTCTTTATAGTTTGTAAATCTTTCCTTTTGGATAAGTCTTAATAATAATATAGCAATTATAGTTAAAGAGACATATGATCAAGAAAGTGTTTTATTTATTGTTGTGATTATGATAAACATACCGAGGGCCTCAAAATAGAACCTGGCGGGGCCGCGAGTTTGAGACCACTGGGTTAGAGGTAGGCTATCTCATTCTAATCTATTCTAACTAAATCCTTTTATAGCAGGGGTGGGCAACCTCGGTTCTCCAGGGTCGCAATTTAGGTTTTTCAGGATTTCCCCAATGAATATGCATGAACTCTATTTGCATACAATGGAGGCAATCTGGATTTTGAGATGTTTTGTGTTTTTGAACCTTTAAGAAGATCTATATGCATGCAGTGTCATGAGGGCACAGATAAATGAACTTTTTGAAAAACATATGCACTGATTGGTCAGTGGATCTTCATTTGAGAGTCACATCTCATAAAGTCGCCAGGCCTCTGAACATACACATAAAAAATTGTCACATTTGATGTATGTCATTATCACTTTATATTAAGTGTATGGTTATTTTTGAAGGAAGGATGGATTGTTTTGCAAATAGATCTCGTGCATATCCATTGGGGAAATGCTGAAAACCTGACTGACTTGCAGCCCTCAAGGACCAAGGTCCTGATTCTTTAATTCTGTTATGTTTTAAATGAAAATGACATATTATAAACATGAACCTGTACTTTGACTGGATGACCAGAGAACTGGTTAAAGATGTAATGTACTTGGATTTCAACAAAGCCTTTGATAGAGTTCCTTACAGAAGGCTCCTGAATATGCTGACAGGCCTGAAGTTAAGACCCAAGATAGTGAACTGGAATGGAAACTGGTTGAATGAAGATGACAGAGGGTAGTAGTGAAAAGAGTTGACTTGGAGATCAGCATGTATATGTGGATGATAAAATAAGTTTCAGTCTTGTCACTGAATATTCTTAAGACGCTGCACACCACTCAGGGATCGGTACTGAGACCGATTACATAATAACATAGTAAATGACGGCAGATAAAGACCCGAATGGTCCATCCAATCTGCCCAACCATACATGCTCCATAAATTAATCATTTAATTTAAATGGTCCTTTTTCTTAGATATTTCTGGGCCAGAAACCCAGAGCCCTGCCCGGTCGTGTGCTTTTGTTCTATCTACTGGAGTCTCTGTCAAAGTTTACTCCAGCCCATCTTAACCATCCCAGCCATCAAAGCTCTCCCCTGCCCATCCTCAACTGAATGTCCATATACGGGACACAGCCCCTGCAAGTCTGCTCAGTACTGGCCTTAGTTCCTTCAATATATACCCATTATTTTCTGATTAGAGATCCTCTGTGTTCATCCCACACTTGTTTGCACTCTGTCACGGTTTTCCTCTCCACCACCTCCCTCGGGAGCGCATTCTACGCATCAACCACCCTCTCCATAAAGAAGAATTTCCTAACATTACTCTTGAGTCTACCACCCCTCAACCTCAAATTATGCCCTCTGATTTTACTATTTTCCTTTCTCTGAAAAAGATTCTATTTAATATATTTATGAGCGACATTGCCAAAGGATTAGAAATAAATATCTCTCCTCTCTTCTTTCTCTATACTCCAGCCCGGCAACTCCATTCATCGGGCAAGTCTCTCTTGTCTGTTCCCTTCTCCTCTACTGCCTTCTTCTGACTCCATCCCTTTTGCCTTGCTGCGACGTATGCATGGAGCAACCTGCCTGACTCGGCACGTCGGACTCTGCCACTGGCGGTATTCAAATCCAGGCTAAAAGCCCACTTTTTCAAAGCTGGGTTTAAGTCCTAACCCCACCACCTTGTAAAGTACCATATTTGCCTATCATTCCCTCTGTAGTTCCTGACCCTCTCTACCTCTTTATCCCTTCGTATTTCCCTACATGAACTGCATATGTTTATTCACCATTTTTGTCCAGTGTATCAGTCATAATTAGATTGTACGCTCTTTCGAGCAGGGACTGTCTCTTGTGTGTTTAATGTGCAGCGCTGCATGCATCTGGTATCACTATAGAAATAATACATAGTAGTAGGTTTGTCTTTTTTGCAGAGGGAGTAGAAAACATAAGAAGAGATCTAAAGAAATTAGAAGAATGGTCTAAGTCTAGATCTGGCAGTTAAAATTTAATGCAAAGAAGTGCCAAATAAGGCATTTGGGTGTTGAAATCCAAAGGAAATATATGAGATATAAGGGGTGAGGGGATGAGAGACTGATAAACGCTGTCCAGGAGGCAGATCTTGGGGTGACTGTGTCCAAGGATCTCAAGGTGGTGAAATAATGTGGCAAGGCAGTGGCCTTAGCCAAAAGGATGCTGAGCTGCATAGAAAGGGGTGTTATTGTTGATGCCCCTATACAAGTTGTTGGTGAGGCCCCAGTTGGAATATTGTGTTCAGTTTTGGAGGCTGTATCTAGCTAAGCACATAAAAAGACTTAAATTGGTCAAGAGAAAATTGACAAACGGTATGGGGTTTGCAACAAAAAAATGTATGAGAAGAGAATATGTATACCCTAGAGTAGGGGTGCCCACACATGTTTGGCTTGCGAGCTACTTTTAAAATGACCAAGTCAAAATGATCTACCAACAATAAAATTTAAAAAAACATAAAGCACACTATACGCAGAGAAAATGTTAATTATCATTTGTATTCAGGTTTTTTTTCCAGAGGTCAAGGCAGATGACTTTAAAAAATGCAATGGCACCTCAGTAACAACTATACAAAAATAGAAAAATATACCCCCTCCCCCTTCACTAAACTGTGATAGCGTTGTTTAGCGCAGGGAGCTGCACTGAATGCCCCTCGCAGGTCCTGATGCTAAAAAACACTATTGTGGTTTAGTAAAAGGGGGGCCATAGTGCAAAATATAGATAGCAGATATAAATTCTCAAAACGGACACATTTTGATCATTAAATTGAAAATAAAATAATTTTTCCTACCTTTTTCTCTGGTGATTTCATGAGTCTCTAGTTGCACTTCCTTCTTCTGTAAATCCAATATTTCTTTCTGCCCCCTTCTCTTTTCTTTCTGCCTCTTTCTTTCGCTCTCCCCCTGCCCCCTCTTTATTTCTGTCTTTCTTTCTCTCTCCCCCTGCCTGTTTTTCTTTCTCTCTCCCCCTGACCCCCCAAGCCATCGCACCAATTTCTCCACTTCCCCGATTCTTTCTCTCTCCCTGTCGCCTCCCCCTCCCCCTAAGCCACCATGCCGATTTCTCCCTGTTTCCCCGAGCCAGGCCTGGCACGTACAAGTGCCGGGCCCACAAGCCTTCACCTCCGACGTCAATTCAGACATTGGAGAGGAAGTTCCAGGCCAGCCAGGCAGTGATTGGCTGGCCCAGAACTTCCTCTCCAACGTCAGAATAGACGTTGGAGGTGAAGTCTTGTGTGTCCGGCACTTGTATGTGCCTGGCCTGGTTCGGGGAGGCAGGAAGAACAAGATCGCAAAGGCAACACGATCGACTCGCGTTGCCTTTGCGATCTACTGGTCAATCGCGATCGACAATTTGGGCACCCCTGCCCTAGAGGAAAGGAGGGATAGGGGAGATATGATACAGACAATTAAATACTTGAAAGGTATCTATATACATACAAATCTGCGTATAATACAGAATGCAGCGGTTAGATTGATTTTGTGATTTGAAGTATGATAATGCTCCCTTTTTCTATCGTCAATTGCATTGGCTGCCAGTCGAGACACGGATTAAGTTCAAGTTTGAATGTACAGTATTTGCTTCAAGGCATTAACAGGTCTCATCCCAGAATATCTTATGGAATCTTTTATCATCACTAATTCCAAACATTCTAGGAAATCTCTTGCGCTCTTTTCCATCTGTAAAGGGCTGTAAATTTTAAAAATTCTTTTCAAGCAGCTGTATGGGCTAAGGACCTGAATCATGTATTTACATCTTCCAACTCCTACCAGCAGTTTTACCTGCTTTAAAAACACATCTTTTTATCGAATCTTTTGGAAGTTAGATCTCTGTTGCAGTATTCACCTGTATTCTTTATCTCTTGTGAACCGCCTAGAACTTAGCGGTGTTTCCAGTATAGAAGTGAGTTTTATGTTATGTTATGCAGAGAGGGGGAAGCAATAGAACCAGAGGACATGGATTGAAATTACAGGGTGGTAGACTTAGGAGTTGAGTCTGAACACGTGATAAGCATTGTTTGTATAAGCTTAGTGGAGTCTGTTGCCAGCCCTCACGTTTGTAGTGCGCGAGAGAGATGCTCAGCCACAAAGAGATTTACAATAATATAGGTAAAGAATCCATACTAACATATAGGAGTTTAATTTGATTGCTGTAACACCCTTGAGGTGTAGTTCACAAAATAGCACGGAGTTGATACGTACTATGCTTTGGACTCAGCTCTGGCAAACTTTTGCTCTCCCTGAAGACGTGAACGAAACTCTGCTGGAGTAAAACTAAACTAAAACTTAGGGCTCCTTTTACAAAGCGGTTTTAACGCACGCACTGGATTAGCGTGCGCTATAGCACGCGCTAGCTGGAAATCTACCACCTGCTCAAAAGGCTGTAGCGGCTAGCGCGTGCAGCAATTTAGCGCACGCTATTCCATGCATTAAGGTCTTAGCGTGGCTTTGTAAAAAGAGCCCTTAGCTTTATATACCGGGTCATCAACCAGAGGAAGCTCGAGACGGTTAACAATAATTAATAAAGATATGCTAAAATTGCAAGGAGATTAATTTTCAAAATGTTTAGCAAATAGAAAGGTTTTTAAAGATTTATGGAAGGATTGGAAAGGACTGGGACATCTCAAAATTAAAGGAAGTTTTTTAACTTTTCACATTTGGGGTGGGGGGGATGACAAGCACATATTAAGGACATATTTGGAAGCCGCATTGCATTGTGATTGGATGAACAAGCATTTCACATAAGTGGTTTCCACTTTTTGAACTATAGAAATTCCTGACTTTGTTTGCTATTAACATCAGGTGGGAACACAATTGTACGATGATGGTTCCCCTTGTTCCAATACTTGGTCCAAAGTTTTCACTTATAACCTGGGTGGAATTGTACTGAGCGCATTGTACAAAACAAAATTTTTAAAGTAGAAATTGTTTGTTGCGCTTGTGAATTTAGCAACATTTGGATTTAAAGTTTTAAAACGATATAATCGGTGACTATAGGCTCCTTTTACAAAGATGCGCTAGCGGTTTAACTCGCGTAATAGCGCGCGCTAAACTGCCGGCCATGCTAGCCGCTACCGCCTCCTCTTGAGCAGGCGGTAGTTTTTAGGCCAGCGCAGGGGTTAGCGCATGATGAAAAATCACGCGCGTTAACCCCGCTAGCGCGGCTTAATAAAAGGAGCCCTATAAGTTGTTACTGTACTCAGCATTTGGAGGATATAATTTACTATAGCTGGAATGCTGATAGGTTCATATGAAAAAAATCCCAAGTATTTGAGACGTAGGAGTAATGTCAAGAAGTACGTTTTTCAGGGAGAGAGGGTAGTGGATGCTTGGAATGCCTTCTGGCGAAGGTGGTAGAGAAAAAATGGTTACAGAATAAAAAATTAAAAAAAAGCTATGGGATACACAAAAGATCCTTAAATTCAAAACGGATGGAATCAAAATAAAACTTATCATTGCTTAGATAGCAATTCCAGTAGTAGGGAAATAGGGCCAGTACTGTTTTTCCCAAATACTGTATGGAGAAACAGTGCAGACTTTTACAGGCTCTGTCTCAATTATGGAAATACGGATTTGGATGGATGTCTTTAGTGAATCACGTCCCTGCCTACTTTGCATGCCGTTCCCCTCATTTACATGCACGGATCGTAATCGGATTGGCACAGAGGTAAGTGAATCAGGCCGGAGTAAAATCGGGTCGCAAATCGATCAGTACACGATCAGTTTGCTTAGTGAATCTAGGCCAAAGTTGGGGCAGTCTCCATCAAGGGCTATACATGTAGTCCAGTGATTTTCCACTCTTTTTTGTTCCGTATTTTTCCGACGGAATGAAAAAAGTGGAAAATCACTGGACTAAGTTTATAGCCCTCGATGGAGACTGCCCCAACTTTGTTGGTTGGGCTGAGAACTTTTCAGCAGCCCCTTGTATTAGATAGATTGTTTATTTCTATGCCTTACACTCTGCACTAGATTTTAAAATGCAGCTACCCTCCACCTCTGTTCCCGCTAAGCTGAGCGGGAGTCTTCCGACTGAATTGCTGCTGGCGAGGGGCAATGTTTCAACATTGTGTTTTCAATAGCATGGGATAGATGGGAAGAATCCCCTTTTCTCTCTCTAGCTATTGAAAAAATGTGATAGTGAAACAGCACCCTCCACTGGCAGGACTGTAGGATGAGAACTCCAGCTCAGCTTAGAGGGAACAGTGACCACCACCACACCATCATCACTACCACCCCCCTCTTCGTACCTCTGAAATTCAAGAAGTAACTTTTTGGAAAGTTAGTTCAGCAAATCCAATTGCAAACTATTTGCTGGGAGTAAAATTTTATGAGGTGTTTCACTGCTGTTAGAAATATTTGTGGAAGCTTACTAAGGAATTACATATACTAAAACTTGCTCCAACAGCCACCTTCTATTGCCATCTGGATCTATCATTCTGATTGATCACTATGTAATTGGTTATTATTGAGCCTAATTTAACCCTATACACTCACACATCCATCTAGTCTGTCTGCTGTACCTGACATTCTACAAATTACTTACTCATGCAAATAATGGCCCAGGGCAGCCTTCCACAATATTCATACTTAATTATACAAATGCTTTTTGTTTGCTTTTTATCTAAATAAGATTATGCTTCCTTCCATATGTTTATTCTCGCCTTGATGAAAGCAAAATTTAATTTTCATGCAGATGCACTGAACAAGATCGTTCTCAATAGTGCTGAGTTTTATATAAACCCACAAATCAGTCTGATTTGGGGGAAGCTAACAGAATTAGTGGATAATATTCAAAGAGTCATGCTGGGTTTTTTTGGTGTGTGGTTTGTTTTTTTTTTTTTTAATCAGATCAACTGTGAATTGGCTAAATTTGTAAATCTTTGAAAAGCACCATTTGTATGGAAACATTGCTTGGATTCTGGCACCTACCATATTTAAGAACATAAGAATAGCCTTACTGGGTCAGACCAGTAGTCCATCAAGCTAGTAGCCCGATTTCACGGTGGCCAATCCAGGTCAATAGTACCTGGCTAATACCCAAGAAGTAGCAACATTCCATGCTACCGATCCAGGGCAAACAGAGGCTTCCTCAATAACAGATTATGGACTTTTCCTCCATGAAATTGTCCAAACCTTTCTTAAAACCAGCTATGCTATCCGCTCTTACCACAACCTCTGGCAATGTGTTCCAGAGCTTTACTATTCTCTAAGTGACAATAAATTTCCTCCTATTGGCTTTAAAAGTATTTCCCTGTAACTTCATCGAGTGAACCCTAGTCTTTGTAATTTTTGACAGAGTGAAAAATCGATCCACTTGTACCCGTTCTATTCCACTCATGATTTTGTAGACTTCAATAACATCTCCCCTCAGCCGTCTCTTTTCCAAGCTGAAGAGCCCTAACCGTTTTAGTCTTTCCTCATATGAGAGGAGTTCCATCCCCTTTATCATCTTGACCACTCTTCTTTGAACCTTTTCTAGTGTCACTATATCTTTCTTGAAATAAAGTGATCAGAATTGAACGTAATATTCCAGATGAAGTTGCACCATAGAGCAATATAGGGGCATTATAACATTCTTAGTCTTGTTAACCATCCCTTTTTTAAAAAAATAATTCCTAGCATCCTAGCAGTTACTGCTGAAACCTTTGAACTGAAGGTTGTGGGTTTAAGTCCTCAGTTTTCAGCAGGATCTATTTGAATTGGCCACCATTGGATGCAGGACATTGGGGTAGACTGGCCATTTGTCTGATGCAGTATGTTTATTCTTAACTAGTCTTTAAGCCTGTTACATTAACGGGTGCTAGAATAGATGTGTCTGTCTGTCTTTCTTTCTTTCTTTCTGTCTCTCTCCTTGTCTGCTTTCTGTCTCTCTCCTCGGCTGTCCACCACCACTCCTTGCCTGCTCCTCCTGTCCAGCAATAGCCCTTCTCCCTTCCTTTTACCTCCCCCATGTCCAGCAGCACCCCTTCCCTGCTCTCCCTGTCCAGCAGCAGCCCTTCTCCCTTCCTTTTATTTATTTGTTTTTTATTTATTTCGATTTTTATCCCGTTCTACCAATAGCTCAGAATGGCCTACAAGCAAACATTCACAGTGGAGTATATTTGGACAGTACAAAGATTATACAGTAGTTCAAGTACGGAGATTATACAGCAAATTAAGTACAGGTTAAAAATGGACTATACAGCAGTTTAAGTACAGGTTAAGAGAGGACTATACAGTAATTTTAGTAGGGGTTCAGGAAGGGGGGAGGAGGGAAGAAGGAAGGAGGAGTTTAAGGGTGGATTGCAGTTGTCATTTTAGTTGAAGAGGAGGGTCTTTACCACTTTCCGGAAGGTCATCGATGAGTTCTGTGATCTGAGTTGTGGGAGGGAGTTGGTTCCAGAGTTGGGGGATGAAGTGGCTGTAGGAGCGTTTACGAGCAGTTTCTGACAGGAGAGACCTTCCTGGGGGGATGCATAGGCGTTTCTCTATTTCTAAGTGGATGGGGCAGGTGGGTGTGTACAGGGTTAGTTTGGACTTTATGTAGGCTGGAGTGGAGGCATAAATTATTTTGTGTGCTATTACCAGGGCCTTGAATGCGCAGCGTTGGTTAATCAGAAGCCAGTGCTCTTCGTGGAGGGCTGGGGAGATGGGGTCGTGGTAGTTGAGGCTGTGCAGGAGGCGGATTGCTGAATTTTGTACCCGCTGGAGGCGCTTAAGATTTTTTTTGGCTACTCCATTAAATAGGAAGTTGCAGTAATCCATCCCCACTGTCCAGCAGCACCCCTTCCCTGCTTCCCCTGTCCAGCAGTAGCCCTTCTCCCTTCCTTTTACCTCCCCCCTGTCCAGCAGCAGCCCTTCTCCCTTTGTTTTACTTCCCCCTGTCCAGCAGCAACCTTCCTGCTCCCCCTGTGCAGCAGTAGCCTTGTAAATATTTTTCCTTACCTGCTCCTCCTGTCCAGCATCTGCTAGGCTGTGCAGCCTCAGGCCTTTTGCTAGGCCGGCCCAACTTACAATATCGAAGTGGGATGGCCTAGTAAATGTTCCGCGGCTGCTTGAGGAGACCATGACTGCTGCTGCCGCTGGTCCAGGAGTGAGAAGAAGAGGTGTCCCGGCAGCGGCAGCAAGTCAGCCAGCGTCGGAGATGGAAGAAGAGGTGTCCCGGCAGCCAGGAGGAAGTTGAGGAAAGCACTGCACATGCTGCAAATCTCCACAGGCCACACGTGTGCATGAAGCGCACATGCTGCACACTGTAGTACCATGTCTCTGCCACGGAGCTATGGGTCATGGAGGCAGGGATCACGGCGTGTCAACTGCGCATGTGCGGTAAGGGTTTTATTATTATTGATTTTCTAAAAGTGTAGATTCAGAATTTGTGGCAAATTAATAAAGAATCAGACTTTGGGGCTAAATTTTGGTAAGCAGTTACTTGCTAGGGCTGGTCCAACCATTAGGCATGACTAGGCAGTTGCCTAGGGCAGCAGCTTTTTTGAGTGCAGCAAAAAACAGCTGTAGTCAAAGCAAAACAATAGATCTTGACAGCCACACTAGTTCAAAGAACCATCAGCACAAACATTCTATAAAATGGAGGCTTAAAGTATATGTAATGATCATGATTGTTGAGTTTAATTAGCAAAATCTTGGGGGTGGGGGGAGAAGCTACAGGCTAGGGCTGTGAAACTGTGATATGGGGTGGGTGCAAGTTTAGGGCACTCTATGGGCTAAACCGATTCACACCACCTCCCAGAGGTTGACACAGAGAGGAACATATACTCTATTAGAAATTAGGAAATATTATATGTTTCTGGTTTCTAGATCCAAGCTTACAGCCCTGATTATAATGGCCAGTAACAGTCACAAGGGCCAAGGGTTATAAAATTACTTATTGTCCAATCCTTTCTTAAACCCCAGTACTGTACGCTGCCCTATAACGTCCTCTGGAAGCGCATTCCAGGTGTCCACCACACGTTGGGTAAAGAAGAACTTCCTAGCATTTGTTTTGAATCTGTCCCCTTTCAACTTTTCCAAATGCCCTCTTGTTTTTTTATTTTCTGAAAGTTTGAAGAATCTGTCCCTCTCTACTCTCTCTATGCCCTTCATGATCTTGTAAGTCTCTATCATATCCCCTCTAAGTCTCCTCCTTATTCATTTTTCAGCCACTGTAGATGAGAAATCTAGTGTAATGTAGAAGTTGCTAATTTTAGGGGGTGATTGTTTCAGGAAATTGAGGCAAGGGATATATTGTATGGCAGTGTGATTTAAATACTATGTCTACGGTTTAGGATTGCTCAAATAGCACATTAACACCTCTATTTCTTTGGACTAATGATGCATCACTAGTATTCACCTGTCCTTCATATGAGGAATATTTAGTACTTTTTAGAGAGTTTAGATATAATTGTGCGTTTTGAATTCTCTCTATCCAGATTTATTGGAAGTAGGGATTCTCATAAAATTAAGTCATGTCTAAAGGTGGGGAGGAGTTTGAGTGAACCAGTGATGGTATTACAATTTGAACATGTACTTTATAAAATACATTCTACTGTACCAGCATTCATTTACACATACTCTTGAGCAAGCAGAATATTTGCACCCTCAATCTAAGCACAATTTCTGCAGAATGTGTGCTATTATCTCATATAGTACCAGGAAGTCATGTATCAAAACTGAATACAATTGTATAACTCCATTAATCTGTAATGCCATTTCAGAATTTCTAAATGAAATTCTGTTTTCTTCTAATTACCAATCAGCAATTTTGTGACTGAGCCCAATGGAATCTTTCCTTACAACTCAAGGGGAAAAAGCAGCGTGAACGAACAGCATGAAATGATTAAAGATGACCTGACATGTTAATAGAAGAATATATTATGTGTTTGAATGAAATATGACATTTTGCTCATTAATTAGGAGAGACCTCTAAATGTCACTGATGTGAGGAACTTATATCAGGGTGAAGCCATTAGGTTATGAGACTCATTCTGCTGAAATGAAGCAGCCCTTGACATTGTAGATGTTAAATGCAGAGAAGGCAGCTTCTGTGAAGATGGAGTTGGGTGAGTGGTCACATTTACCACTGGGTCTCTGATACAGCAGTTGAGGCAGGTATAGACCTCACACTAGAGAATGACATGGTGACAAAATTCATCACTGTCCCTATCGCCGCGGATAACCGCAGGAAACCGGATATTTCATTCTTTAGTCTATCTCAATCTCAGTCCTACACCACCATTCTTCAATGCTAGGCTTGAGGGTCAACGAATGTGGCCATTCATACTCTGATTCTTCCCTCTCTCCTTAAAGAATGACATGGAGATGGTTTCCTGCGGTTATCCACGGGGACGGGAACAGGGATGAATTCTGTCACCCCGTCATTCTCTACCTCACACCAACAGAGCAATCACACAAGAGTCACTTCCCGATATTCCTTTAAAAACAAGCTTGCTGCATCTTTTGCACCATAGTGTTCCTGCTCCTTGGAGCAAGATCCAGTCCGGGGTGACTTGAGCATTATGAAAAGTGACTCTTTCTTTCATACCGTATTCTTGTTTGAGAAATGTTTGTCCCCCTTTTATCAAGGTTGGTGGTTAGTTTTCATTTTATTTAAGCTGATTAAGTGGCGCACTGATGGTTGTGTTGAGTGCACCTATATCTGTGATTAGGATAACAGGCCATCTTTTCATGAGTGGTTCTGTAAATAGAAATATAGTAAGGACTTTGCATATAGTCATACAATCTGGCACCTCTGCACAGCAGTCCTTGCCTTGTTTCGATTTTTAGTCTTTTGCATTGTTGCAGGACCAAAATATAGATATTTTATGTTTAACAGAGACTTGGCAGAAAGATGACAAAGAAGCCTAGGGGCTCACTTTCAAAAAAGATAGAGGTCCAAAGGACAGCATAAACAAACATTTGGATGTCTTACTAGTCAAAACGTCCAAGTGGGCATTCCCAAAACAGACATTCTAGATGTCTTTCTGGTCATTTTCTCTCCAGTGCTTCTAAATCTTAAATGTGTGTGTGTGTGTGTGGGGGGGGGGGGGTTAAAGGCATATTTTGGGCAGGCTTAAGACTTGGATGCTTTGCAGGAATGATCAAACTTTTAACAAAACATTTGGGGTACCATTTAGACATTTGTGGCTAGACCTGTAATAAGGATCAAAAAAGTGCCCAAATTGACCAGATGACCACTGAAGGGATTAAGGCATGACCCCCCCCCCTCCCTGTTACTCCCCCGGTGGCCACCAACCCCCTCCGACCACCCAAATATGTGCTCCAACAACTTCTCCTAAGGCCGGCGCTGGTGTCTAGAACTTCTTCCTGCCAGCAGCAGCAATGTTCATAATTCACTGCTCTAGATGGGTCTGCCTACTTCCTGTTTCTGTGAAGGCAGGAGCTGGCAGAGAGGAAGACCCGACGCTGACAAGAGCAGTGAATTATGAACCATGGTCAATAAGGGCCTTAGGCCCCTCCCTGGTGCATCCCAGAATGCACCGGGAAGGGGAAGGCCCACCATTTTGTAGTGGCTGGCCTGCCAGCAGGAAGGAGTGGGCATTCCTCTTGCCAGCCATCACATAAAAGTATGGGGGTGTTCATGAGTGGCAGGGGGAACTTGGGGGTGTTGGGGTGGAGTCAGGGAGTGTAAGGTAGATGTTGGGGTGTCAGGGAGTGTCAATTAGTGTTGGGGTGGAGTCGGAGACTAGTGAGATTCAGGGTATGATGGGGCCAGTGGCAGGAGGGAGTGGGCATCTCTCCTGCCAGGGGATGCCTAAAGGGGTGGCGTCAGGAGGGATTGAGCATCCCTCCTGCCTTGGACTGTGGCAGGAGGGTTCGCCGTTGCACCAGGAGGAATTGGGTACTCCTCCTGCCGTGGACAGTTGGGGTGGCTTCGGGGGTTCTGGGAGGAGAGAGTGGGCATCCCTCTTGCCAGCTCACTTCATGGGGGGACGGGTTCCCTGCTGCAGCCGCTAAACTGATCACGGCAGGGAGATTCCTTTGTCACGATTAGCTCAGCGGCAATGCAATTCTCTAACCAGCACCTGTGACATGGATGCCGGTTAGAAAACAGGGTGCTTATAAGGAGTTAGGCGTCTGTCTGTTAGGATAGACATGATTTTCTATAGGATGCTCATGTGCGATTCTCAAAAACCATGTAGGTGGCTGCTGAGACCGGGTGTCCTATACAGAATCAGGTCTTTAGTGCTCATGTGCTAACCACGTGTTAATCGCATGGAGGGGCATAATCAAAAGATAAGTCCGTTTTGGGCCTAAGTCGCTAGTTGCCCAAAGTCAGGCATGGAATAAGTCCATTTTTGAAAAATACATCCAAAATATTTTGGGGGAAAAATCGTCTAACTGTACGTCCAGCTGTCTGATCGTCTAGACCGCTAAGTCATCTATCCTTATACCCCATTTTCATCCTAAAAATTTTCCAAGTCAAAAATGCCTAGAAAACGACCTTTTGGACATGGACGAGGTCAGCAAAGTAATGGACTAGACACCCAAACATTGCACCAGAGTAGTGGGGTACCTTAAAGGGCACTGCTGTGAACTTCACTAAAAGGTTGCCACATACACATCTCACTACAACAACCTTATAGGTCATGGTGAGCCCCCCAAAACACCCCCTAGAACCTACCCTACTAGACCCACCTGTCTACCACCCCAATAGCCCTTATGGCTGCAGGTGCCACTTATATGGCAGTACATAAAGGTTTTGGGGGTGCACGTTTCACCATACATGCAGTGGTTAGAGTGGCTTATGGTTCACTTATGGTTAGAGTCGTCTCCATGGTTCACTAGCCCACCCCCAGACCACTTAAGTCACCTCTGTGCAGCTCTATTTGGCTTTCTATGCCAGGCTGCCAGGTGCTGATGTTCTGGAAGCAGATATGTGAGTTTTTATTATGAATTTTATGGCCGGGGGGGGGGGGGGGTCAGTGATCATTGAGGGAGTGTGTAGGGGTCTGTAATTTGTCCCTACAGTGGCTATCTGGTCACTTTGGAAACCTTCTTGTAACTTAGACCTGGTTTTAAATGGCTTAAGTCACAACGTCCAAGTTCTGTATAGGCAGTGTTGTTAAACTTTCAGTTATGCATGCAGTACGACTAAGTTTAGGATGGCCCATGTCCCGCCCAAATCTCGCCCTCACCACTCCTTCTAAAATGCCCCTTTTAGTTCTGGGCGTACTGCAGCACTGTGAAAGCCTAAGTCATTTTTAGATATGTCTAAAATCCAGTTCGATTATCGGCACTGGGACAACTTGTCTCACTGATCGTCTAAGTGCCGATTTTGGGTGGTTTTTAGACGTATTTCCAAATCGATTATGTGCCCCTTAGCATGTGGTAATGTAGCTGTGATAAATGATTAGCACAGAACACACCCACTTTCCACCCCCAGAACTACCCCAGGGTTAAAATATAAATCCTATTTTTTTAGGATACCTCAACTCACCGTGCAGTAAGGCATTATCAGCTGCACTAAGACCCCCTTTTATCAAGCTGCATTAGGGTTTTTTTTATTGCCGGCCACTGCGGTAAAAGTTCTAACACTAATAGGAATTCTATTATCATTGGAGATTTTATCACAATGGCCAGCGATAAAAATCCCTAATGTGGTTTAATAAAGTGGGCCCAAATGTGTGTTATTGCTTGCTGTATTGGTATAGGTATTGCTGTATTTTCCCACGTTCTGTTAAGAGATTAATATTGATTACTTGTCTTAGGCATTAAGTTTAAAGAAAAACCCTTTTCAAGTATACATATTTATTAAGAAAATGTATTGGAGTAAGGGGCCAGGTAGAAAAATAGTAACATTTAAGCAAATAGGTTAAAACCTTCTGCACATAAGACTTGGACAGATCTATTATTAACCTTCATTCTGTTGCGCCAAGCCACACTGCGTTGATAGCATTATTTATTTATTCCTCAGATCCATTTCAAGACATTATAAACTGACATTCAAAGCCTTACGTGATCTTGGCCCTTCTTACCTGAAACATTGCTTCTCATGTTACGCTTCATCCAGATGGCTTAGATCTAGAGAGGCAGCATTCCTTCACTTGTCTTCATCCACAGGGAGCATGGAAGAAAGCTTTCACATCCACGGCTCCCAGTTTATGGAATACCCTCCCCAAAAAAGCACAGGTAACAAAAGATGATCTGGGACATCAGTGTTTACATCAGTTTGCTCACTGGTTTGTTTTCTTTTGAAATTAATTTTTCTAACTCCTATGTCTAAATAGTTTTAAGATGGTTAACTGTAATAGAAACTGCTGTGAAAAGATTTTGCATTTCTTTACTAATAGTTTGTTATATTTATGAATGCTCTAAATCTATGTTTGCATTTTATACTTTTGCATTCTTTTTTAAGGCTTTGACTAATTAGGTTTTCTTGGAAAAATATATTTTGTGTGATTGTCTTTCCTAATATAATAATTTTACCACTTTTACTTAAAGTTTTATTGTCTTTTTAGCTAATATGCTATATTCTCATTTTAATATTGTACTTCGCTGATTGTCCAGTTTTTCTCTCTTGTGTAAACCGCCTAGAATTCTTTTGATTGTGGCGGTATACAAAAATAAAGTTATGTCATGAATCAGAGATAAATGTGAATAAATAAATGTTTACTTCTAGATAATATTTTACAACATATGTAACTGGATCAATGGAATTGGAATTAGCATCAGTGATTCAAAATAGGTTATTAATATTCTCTGAAATTTTAAACTAAAGTGGGGTTTGTTTTTAGGGCACCTATGAGAATAGCTTGTGCTCAGGCTTTACGCTTTTCACTGGGTTAATTTATGTAACAAGATTTTATGCATGCATTTTGTTTAATATTTTGGGTATAATTTTCAACAATTTTTATCACGCAGAGCAAATAGATAAATAAAAATCTCATAAGTGTGTCAGTGTTGTAGTCATGACTTGAAAATTTTTAATAGCATCAAAATTTGGAGTTTCATGCATAAGTCACATGCAAGATAAATACTTTTTTAATAGTGATTGCTGCCAATTTTTTTTTTTTCTGCATTAATAATGTTTTCAGTTTTCCACATTTTTTTTCATTTGAATTAGCTACATGAAGTCTTAAGGGAGTAACATTTAAAATGATGCAGATAAAAACCAGAAAGGTAGTTAGGGCTGTACCTGCTTCTTCATGTAGCCCCCTCCTCCATTTTGTTTTTAGAGTTATAATGGAGAATGACACGGGGACAATTTTTCACCATCCCCGCGGGAACTCATTTTCCCATCCCCACAAGTTCTTTTCCTGTCCCTGCCCCATTCCCTCAAGCTCTGTCCTCATCTGCACAAGCCTCAAACACTTTAAAATCATGTGTTTAAGGTTTGTGCGGTTAAGGCAGAATTTACAGGAATGGGGCAGAGAAAGCAAAAGTGGCAAAACTTGCAGGAACAGGATGGGGAAAATTTGTCCCCGTGTCATTCTCTAAGTTTGTAACTGCCACTTTGTGCAAGTTACTCCTGCCTATGCTATGAGTAAAAATGTTTTATACTTTTATTCCATCCTCTTGCCATATACATGGGGTATTTTTAACCCTTTTACAAAAGCACAGAGCAATTTTTAGCACCGGCCATGGTGGTAACAGTTCCGATGCTCATACAATTCCTATGAGCGTCAGAGCTGTTACCGCCATGGCTGGCGCTAAAAACCGCACTACGCTTTTGTAAAAGGGGGGAGGGAGAATTAGGTAGGGCCTTTCATTAACCAGCCCTTATACTCTTAAATGCTTACCATTGCATAATTCTGTAGGTTGGCCCAGATATGGTATTAAAAACTTAGATAAATTAAGGAATGAGACGCAGATGTGGACAAATGCAAAGTGAAGAATAACTGAAATCACAGTTACCGGATGCTAGGGTCCACCTTGGGGGTTAGCACCCAAGAAAGGGAACTGGGTGTCATTGTAGACAATACGATGAAACCTTTTGCACGATGTGCGGTAGCGGCCAAAAAAGCAAACACAATGCTAGGAATTATTTTTAAAAAGGGATGGTTAACAAGACTAAGCATATTATAATGCCTCTGTATCACTCCACGTTGTGATCTCACCTGGAGTATTACATTCAATTCTGGTCTCCTTATCTCAAGAAAGATATAGCAGCCCTAAAAAAGGTTCAAAGAAGAGCAACCGGGATGATAAAGGGAATGGAACTCCTCTCATATGAGGAAAGACTAAAATGGTTAAGGCTCTTCAGCTTGGAAAAGGTTGAGGGGAGATCTGATTGAAGTCTACAAATTCCCGAGTGGAGTAGAACAAGTAGATTGATTTTTCACTCTGTCTAAAATGACAAAGACTAGGGGACATTTGATGAAATTGCAGGGACATACTTTTAAAACCAATAGGAGGAAATATTTTTTCACTCACAGAATAGTTAAGCTCTGAAACGCGTTGCCAGAGCTTTGTGGTAAAAGCGGATAGCATAGCTGGTTTTAAGAAAGTTTTGGACAAATTCCTAGAGGAAAAGCCCATTGTTATTAAGACATGGGGGGAAGCCTCTGCTTGCCCTGGATCGGTAGCATGGAATGTTGCTACTCTTTGGGTTTTGGCCAGGTACTAGTGACCTAGATTGGCCACTGTGAGAATAGGTACTGGGCTTGATGGACCATTGGTCTGACCCAGTAAGGCTATTCTTATGTTCAGATTCCTCCAGAGGAAATCTATTGGTATCTTTAGTTTGCTGGTGGTAGTAGAACATGACCAAAAAGCAGTGATTCCAAAACCAAATATCAAATACACAAAAAAAATGGAATGAAACAAAAATTAACTTTGTCAATTCAATTGCACTGATAGATCCTAAATGGAAGACGGCAGACCGTATTGCTGCGTCTCATAATAGCCAAAGGCTATTGACAAATGCAATGTTATGGTTTCAATCATTGGTCCGCCTCCATCCTTTTTATATGAATGCAATAATTCATTAAGTGCTATAATTGATATTTTTTAAAAAAATTTCAGTAAATTTTATGTTATATGAATGGATTATAAAATTTACTGAAAATTTTTTTTTAAATATCAATTAAAGCACTTAATGAATTATTGCATTCATATAAAAAGGATGGAGGCGGGCCAATGATTGAAACCATAACATTGCATTTGAACTTGTACTAAGGTCCCTTTTATCAACTTGCACTAGAGCAGGGGTAGGCAATTCCGGTCCTTGAGAGCCGGAGCCAGGTCAGGTTTTCAGGATATCTAAAATAAATATGTATGAGATGGTTTTTTATGCACTGCCTCCTTGAGATGCAAATCTATCTCATGAATATTTATTGTGGATATCCTGAAAACCTGGCCTGGTTCCGGCTCTCGAGGACCGGAATTACATACCCCTGCACTAGAGATTTTTGATGTAAGTCGGCACAGTAAATGCTCTAACGCTCGTAGAATTCCTATGTCAGAACACTTACCTTGCCGGCACATGATAAAACCTCTAGTGCAGGGGTATGTAATTCCGGTCCTCGAGAGCCGGAACCAGGCCAGGTTTTCAGGATATCCACAATAAATATTCATGAGATAGATTTGCATCTCAAGGAGGCAGTGCATAAAAAACCATCAGCTTGAGTACCTGAATGTAAACCACTTAGGCTATAAGTGGTATATAAATACTTAAATAAATAAATAAAATTCATGTTCACTAAAACCATTTTATACATTTTTCCAGCTATTAAGTTCACAAGAACACAGCCCACCTTCAGCCTGTTCCACCTATTATAAAGTGCTGCGTTCCTGGCCCCGTTGAAGTTAAACATAATGAAAAAGCCATGGGCTGCAACGTGACTGACCTTCAACCTATCACCAACTACAGTCCGCAAGTGGTGATTTATAATTCTGTAGGAAGCGGCACGCCCACTGAATGGATGAGCATCACCACTCATAAAGGGAGTAAGTACTGTTTCTATGCTAGAGAGGTGATGGAGACACTAAGGAGGTAATTTCATAAACATTTTTCATGCGTAAAATCCGGTTTTACAATCATATAAGACTTTTTATAAAATTACAAGGGATAGTCAGACAAAAAAAAAAAAATTCATGTCATTGTTTGTTTTTCTGAGTGCTTTGTATTTTTTCCAGAATGAATCTAACCTAATTTAACAATTTATGAGTCACTCTAAGCCTAACTAGGTTCAAGGCGACATACAATTCAAGAGATATGCAAAAAGAAAGGAAGAGTGTAGCATTATGGGGGAGACAGAGAAAAATACAAAGGACTGTGGCTGTTATAAGGGAAGTATAGAGAAGACTTTAGAGGTACAGTTTATACGGATTGAAGCGATGTTCATCGCTGTTGAGCATACTACACTTCTCCCTCCATATTCACGGTTTCCGTATCTGCGGTTTCACTTATTCGTGATTTTTCAGCTGCTGACTCCGCCCCCCCAAAATTACCTAATCACTAAAGTGCTTGTTCCTTTTACAGCTCTGGGTAAAGAATCGCTGTTGCAAAGGCGTCTTAGATTGGGAACGGGGGGCGCTGAGCTGGGAAGAGCTGCAACCCCGGCCCCAGAAAGACAGAGGTATGTGACGGGCTGACATGACTCTTATTGGGAGGAGGGGAAGGGAAGCTTCGGTTCGGTTAGCCGGAGGAGGGGAATGTGTTGCAGGTCTGAACGGCACTTAGTGCTAGAAGGGACGTGATGGACTTTTTTACGGGGGCAGAGGACGGCAGTACCCCTCACTACAGTAAAACCCAGCCACTTGCAGTATTTTCCCATGGATCGGTTCTTTTGTGCTCCCAATAATCGGAGGTGCCTTCCTACTTCCTCAATCACACCGTAATAGCACTCCCTATGCTATAGATCCCGTTAATAATATTGGATTGGGGGGGTCACGTGATGACGTTGAGCTGAGCGGCGGCTCCTTGCTCGTGCTCCGACCCTCTCGCGCTTTAATCTTCGCTTTTTAAAGCCATCCTGCTCTGCCTTTATCTTTCTTCGGTGCAGGGCGGAGCGGAACGCTGTGGGGAACTAGCGGCTGCTCCGGCGGCTCTCTGCAGCAGCTTTCGGGCAAGTTATGCCCGTTAAGACCCCGCGGCTGATTCGGGCTCAGCGTGTGCATGGGGCTCCCAAGATGGCGTCCGGAACTGCGACCCCGCCGAGAGTGCTACTCCAGGACGACGCGGTCAAGGAGTTGACCCGGACCATCTCTGCGGCGATAGATGAACGGCTCACTAAGCTCCAGGCAACTGTGGAGGATGTGCGGGATTGCCTGGAGTGACACGGTCAGCGACTTCAGACCGCGGAGACCCGCATAGCTGCCCAGGAGGATCGTTCTGGGGCGTTGGAGATACAGGTTCGGGCCCTGCAGGCTCAGTGCGTGACCCTCCACGAGCGGCTTGAGGACCAGGAGAACTGCGGCTGCCGCAACAATATTCGACTGGTGGGCCTGGCGGAAAACATCCGAGACGCTGAGCTGCGCGAGTTGGTGGAGAGGTGGCTGCCTGGAGCGGTGGGTTTTACCCCAGAAGGATCGCGCACCTTGGTGGAGAGGGTGCATCGCCTGGGCCAGCATCGAAAGGGCGCGGGCAGGCCTCGACCTGTTATTGCCAGGTATCTGAACTTTGCTGACAAGGCCCAGGTCATGGCTCTGTACAGAAAAAAGGGCACGCTGGAGCATGAGGGCGTCAAGATCCTACTTTTCAATGACTACTCCGCTGAAGTGGCTGCTCGCTGGCGCGCCCTGGCGCCTTATTGCACCGAGCTCCGCAACAGAGGCCTACGATTCGTGGTGCAATATCCCGCACGGGTCCGGGTCTTTGAGGCCGGGGGACCGAAGACTTGTGAGGACGTGGAGGCGCTACAGGCTTACATCAGATCTTTGGCGCCTAAACCTCCGGAGCCCTGAGAAGATCTGCTTCGTTTCCCTAAGACTCTCTTCAGCTTTTGTCTCTCTGGTGACTAGACCTGGGGCTGGATAGCCTTGAACCTTTGCCATATGTTTCACTTTTGGGGGGGCTCTAGGACTCCAGGGCCAGCCTTGTTTTTCTTTTATGTCAGGTTCATGGCTGCCCTGATGGCTGTTTTTGGAGTGTAATATCCTGTTGTACCTGCTGCTACTCCCGCTTTGACACCAGATCAGGACTTATCCATCCGGATCCCTGGACTAGGATGCTGTTAAATTTTTTTTCTTTTTTTGCACACAGGGATCCTGGACTCTGGACTTTGGGTGTCTGGTACTTCGAACTTCGCCCCTTGTTTTGTTTGCTTTGTTTTTTTGTTGCGTTTGGACATGTTTGTGCTGGGAGGTTTGCTGTTGGGGGTGGGGTGGTTTCTGAGGCTTTCTGGGTCTTTTTGCGTGAGGGGGTTGGGGGGAGCTTTCAGTACTATGTTTTTACTGTGGGGGGAGGGAATGGCTGGGGTGCTGGTTGGGTATGGGTGGGAGGAGCGGGAGGGTGAACGGATGGGGTATTGTATGTTTGGTGGGCTGTGGATTGTTTATGTGGGGTGTGCTTGGGTGTGCATGTTTGCGTGGTGTGGAAATGGGGTGGGGAGGGGGGGCTTGGCTGTGGGGGGGCTGTCTTCTAGTTCAGTGGAGGGTATGGGGCTCTATTGCTTGTTCTTGGGGGTTTGGCTGGGAGACCCTCAGGGATTGTGTGATGTTTCACTGGGACGGTGCATTGGTGCTGGGTACTTCCCATGGCTATGGCTGACTTGGTGTGTCTTACGCTGAACGTGGCAGGCATCAACTCTCCTGTGAAGCGCACCAAGGTCCTGTCGTTCTTGAAGAAGGAAAAAGTCTCTGTGGCTTTTCTACAGGAGACTCACCTCACGGCCTGCGAACATCAGAAGTTGCAGCGTGACTGGGTGGGGGAAGTGGTGGCGTCCTCTTATTCGTCTAGGCAGAGGGGGGTGGCTATTCTCCTCCATAAGGCGGTGGTGGCGGTCACCCACAGGGTTATCCGGGACCCTCAGGGCCGCTTTGTCATTTGGGCGGGGACTTTGTATGATAGACCTGTGGTGCTCTGCAATGTTTACGCTCCTAATGTCTACTCTCCCTCTTTCTTCTCCACTCTAGTGGCCCACTTGATAGCATTACCGAATTATGAACTCCTGGTGGGCGGGGATTTCAACATCACTAGCGATCCCTCCATTGATTGTAAGCCTCCGAGACCAGTGGCGGCGGATAATGAGCGTAGGGGGGTGAACTTCCTGATGGGAGAGCTGGACCTCCAGGATGTGTGAAGGGTTTACCACCCGGGGGAGGTGGACTTCACCTTTTTTTCAGGGGTTCATCACTGTCACTCCCGTCTGGACTACTTTTTACTCCCCTCTCGCTCCATTGGTGCGCACCCACATATTGGATGTTCCTTTCAGTGATCATGCTGCTGTGGCATTGACTCTCAAGTGGGGGAGCGGCTCTCTGGTTGATCGCATTTGGCGCTTTAATCCCTCCTTATATCTAGATGAGGAATTTCACACCTATCTCATCGAGGAATGGTCTAAGTATAAGCAGACGAATGAAGGGACTGAGGTCTCGGACACCGTATTCTGGGAAGCAGCGAAGGCTTACCTCCGTGGTTGTATAATAGCCTACTCTATTCGCAAGCGTAAGCTCCGGGATGCTGAACTTACGTCGTTGGCGAAACAAATGAGGGAATGCCGGTTATATCATCTACGGCACAGTTCTGAGGAAGCTCGACAGTCGTATCTCCGTCTGCGTAAACAAATTGACGCCATTCTTTCTGCACGGGCTTTAACTCACCTTGATGTGTACAAGTTTCAACTTTATAGGTGGGGCAACCGGGCGGGGAAGCTCCTGGCCAACCTGGTTCGCCCACATCGTCGTGCAGCGCGCATTTCCCATATTCGGGACTCCTCAAACGTGTCGCATCGGACGGAGACGGCTATCCAGTCCCAATTTGTACGTTTTTACAGCGACTTATATAGCGCGGGCGTATATGATACTGAGGCTCGGGACCTTTTCTTTCGAGACTTGAATCTTCCATTTGTCTCGGAGGCGCACCGTGACTTACTCAATGCCCCTATTACTTGTCGGGAGATCTCCACGGCTATCTGACGGTTGAAACTAGCTAAGGCTGCAGGACCGGACGGCATGGGGCCTGAGTTTTATAAGATCTTACAACACCATGTGGGCCCTGCCTTATGCGCCATGTTTGGTGATTTGCAGGCCTTGGATAGAATTCTCCCGGAGCAGAACCATGCTCACGTCGTGGTGCTTCCTAAACCGGGCAAGGATCCCACCTTGGTGGGCTCTTACAGACCCATATCCCTGCTTAACCAGGATATGAAACTTCTTACGGCTATCTTGGCTAAGCGCCTGGCTCAGGTTGTCCCTTTGCTTGTACACCCTAACCAGGTGGGTTTTGTGCCTGGTCGTTTTTCCTCGGCTAACATTCTCAAGGCACTGGTGGCTCTGAGGGAGGGCAGGGGACGCCCTGGGGACGATTTGCTGGCTAGTTTAGACGCCGAAAAGGCCTTCGATAAGGTTGTTTGGCCTTACCTTTTCTGGGTCTTGCGCCGCTTTGGCATTACAGGCTCTTTCCTTGAATGGGTGGTCCGTTTGTATACGGCTCTACCGCTCAGCTCCTTATTAATTGCCAGCGCACGGCTCCTTTTCCTTTGCGGAGAGGGACCCGGCAGGGGTGCCCCTTGTCGCCGTTGTTGTTTATACTTTCGCTTGAACCGCTGGCGGCTAAGATCCGAGACGCCCCGGGAGTAGAGGGCATTCAAGTGGGGGCAGAGTTATGCAAGATTACCATGTTTGTGGATGATATGCTGCTCTTTGTCGGTAATGCCCGGGTTTCTATTCCTTGCATAACTTCCTTTATTGACTCTTTTGGGGCTTTTTCCGGACTGTGTATTAATTTCAGTAAGTCTGAGGCGCTCCCTGTTACCTTGCCTTGCGCATCGCGAGCTCTGCCCTCTTTCCCTTTCCGATGGGCGGTGGGAGAGCTTAAATACCTTGGGATCTTTCTTAGCGCTGACTGGGCCGTGGTTTATCGAAGCAACATTGTGAATCGCCTTGCCCAGCTTCGGGTTGCTTGCCATCGATGGGGGGACCTCCCCCTGTCGCTCTTCGGCCGTATAGCCTTAGTAAAAATGGTTCTGCTGCCCAAGATTCTTTACCCTTTACAGATGATTCCCCTGTGGTTGCGGACGAACGAGGAGCGGGCCTATAGGTCCTTTGTTGGCTCTTTTATCTGGCGGAACCGGAGGGCCCGCGTTGGGTTTTGGAGACTCACGCAGAGCAGAGACCGGGGTGGTTTAGCGCTCCCGGATCTCCGGTTATATAATGTGGCGGCTCTGATGTGCTGGGTGCATGAACTCTACACGCTAGGTTACCGATTTGCTCCTCCGAGATTGTTCGATTCTTGGGTGGCCCCGCACTATGCGCTGGCTTGTCTTGACGTCCCTGGGTGGCGGCGCCCCAAGACGGGTTGTAATTCTCTTTGGATGGATCCACTGCGGTGTGCGCTGCTCTGGTGGCGGCGCCGGATTGGGGGGGGACCGCGGGACCACTGGGCTTTTCAATTTGTTAGGGGTAACCCTGCGTTCCCGCCGGGTGTAGGTGGCGCACGAGGCCTGGAGGCCAGCTTTGGCACTGGTTTCTGTTTGGGGCATGTTGACTCCTCACCATCTGTGGATGGGACTTTCCCTCCCCTTGCTGACCTCCGCCGTCACTGGTCTCTCCCTGATATGCCTTTCTTTGCTTATTTACAGCTGCGCCATTTTTATGAGGCCTCTCGGAAATGCGCCCCAACTGGCTATCGTTTCTTGAAGGTGGACCACATCTTTCTCTCTCTCCCTGCCTCTATGAATTCTCTCTCTACTTGGTATAGGATGGCCCGGGCAGAATGACCGGACCCTCGGCTCCTTGGTTTGGCTTCCCAATGGACTGAGGAGCTGGGGGAGCCGGTCGGGGTTGAGATGTTGGTTGCCTGCTTCTCCAGCATCACCAGAGGGGCGCGGAACGTTTCCCTGCAGGAAATACAATTCAAAATACTACACCGCACATATTTTACTAGTGTACGGGGTAGGAGGGCGGGCCTTTGGGGATCTGATCTCTGTGTCAAATGTCAGCGTATGCGTGGCACCCTTGTACACATGTTATTGGAATGTCTGCAGCTGGAAACTTATTGGAATGGGGTGTTGGATTTCTTGGCTCGGGTTGTGCAGCTGCCTTTTCAATGGTCCTATTTACTTATTCTACTGGGGTGTGAGGGGGAGGTGTTAGACCAGGGCCTTAGTTCGGAGCACTGGCGCTTTCTGTATACCGCTCTGATGGTGGCCAAGCTTGGAGTGCTCCGTCTAAGGATGGATGTCAATGCGCCTGAGGTGCTAGGATGGAAGCGCTCCCTACTCGAGGTGGCTCGCTGGGAGCTTCGCATTAGCCCGGAGCCGCTGTCGGCGTCCCGGCGCCTGTACCGCTCTCTATGGGATGCTACCGTATTGGAGGTTGGCTCTCTGTGACTGGATGAGTGTCTTGCCCATATTCACTTTCACTGGACTGGGGGAGGGGGTTCTCTGTTTCTTCGTTTGCTTGGATGGCTGCTAGTGTGTGAGTGTGCGGGTCGGTGTGACTGGGGTATGACTGGAGTTTGGATGTTGTGGTACGCGTGAGCTGGCTGGATATTGGGGGTTTCTTCTCCTGTTTCTCTTGGGGGTTCTGTTCATTACAAAACGTTGAATTGTACTGCTCAGCTTGCTTGCACTTCGTCCTTCTTTCTTATGCGGACTGAGACGGGGTGGCTTTTGATTTGCTTTGCCCTTTTCGGGGCCTCATGGGGTTGGTTTTCCCCTCCTTTGGGGGGGGGGTGCTCCCCTGTTTGCTACGCTGTTTCGTTCACTCCTAGTCCTGTCTGCAATGTATTGTTTTCCCTGGCTGTTCAGTGCTTTTCTGTTTAATAAAAATTATTTCAAACAAAAAAAATAATATTGGATTTAACAGTTTCGTAAAGCTTGAGAATTATGAGAAGCAGCAGCTGTGTTTTCATTTATTTTAATACCAATTTTACTTTTAAAAGTATTTTAAATAGTTTAAGGTAGCCTGATTCCTAAAAATGTTTTTCTCACTTTGTGCCTATTTCCCAAAACCACATATAACTGTTGAAACGTTATTTGCGGTTTCAATACTAAAAACGCTAACTTTTACCAAAAAACGCGAATAACATTTAAAAAGTTATTCGCGGTTTTTCCTTATTCGCGGCTATGTTCCGCCCACATCCATCGCGAATATGGAGGGAGAAGTGTACTGATTGCCAATGAAGTATATTGGCTCAAAAAAAGTTTTTAGTTTCTTCTGAAATCTAAGATAGTAGGGCATCGGGATGCTGTTCCATGTCTTTGTGCCGATGTAGGTGATAAGCGCTTGTATTTAGTTCCTTTTGGTGGTGGAAGGATCAGAAAAGTCAGGGAGGACCAATACAAAATAAAAAAATATATAAATATAAAGGAGAAGTCAAATTTTGGTAATATTATAGAGCAGTGGTTCTCAAACATATCCCGGGGGGGGAGGGGGGAGGAGACTCTCAGCCAGTCAGGCCCTCAAGACATCCCCCATGAACATGCATGAGCAGACCAGATAGATCAAGCTGTTTAAAAAGTTTTATTAGCTGTGAATTAGTTAAAACATAAAATATATTTTAAAACTGTTCACCAGCCTAACATTGCCACGTTTAAATGGCTATGAATTGAACTATTAAAAGTATACAACTCTGTATGGAATGACACTACTCGTTGGGTTTTTGCCAGGTACTAGTGACCTGGATTAGCTAAATGGGCTACTGAGGCTAGATGGATCATTGGTCTGACCAAGTAAAGGCTAATCTTATGTTCTTATGTTCGTACATCAGACAGGTGTGTGTCTGTTACAACAGTTGTTAGCGATTACTCGAGTCCCTGACACAGCCTTGGAGAGGACGAAACATGTCTATTAGAGAATGACACGGGGAAAAAATCTGTCCCCGTCACCGCCCCGTCACCGGCCCACCATCCTCTGCACCGCCCCGTCACCGCCGTTTCCTTCACCGCCCCGTCACCGTCACCGCCATCCCTTTCACCGCCCCGTCACCGCCACAGCCATCCCATTCACCGCCCCGTCACCGTCCCCGCTGCATCCATTTTCCGTTTTCATCCCCTTGGCCCAGAATCCTTTTCCCTTTCACTCCCTCCTTACAGTTTGAGCCGGGAACACGGGTGATCGCACGGTCCTCGCAGCCCCCACCCGCCTGCCCAATCGATCGTACTGATTAGCCAGCTCTCTCCCTTCTCCTCACCTTAGTTTGCAGGCTTTCTTTTTCAGCGACCTGCACGCTTTCCCAAAGAGCCGCACACGCGCGGCTGCTCAGTGTTCAATCTTCTGCTCTGCTGCATCTTCCTGTTTCCGGTTGCGTCAGAGCAGAAGATCGAAACTGAGCAGCGGCGGGTGCGTGGCTCTCTGATAGCGTGCGGGTCGCCGAAAAAGAAAATCTACAAACTAAGGTGAGGAGAAGGGAGAGAGCTGGCTAAACACTAGAATCGATTGGGCAGGCGGGTGTGAGCTGCGGGGACCACGCGATCCTTCATGCCTCACTGCGGGGACAAGACCCATTCACCGCCCCGTGGGCGGTGAATGGCCTTGTCCCCGTCGCCGCAGCAACTGCTAGTTTTCTTCCCCATTTTCGGCGGGTGACCCGCGGCTAAAATGCGGTGGCCGCGGGTAAACCGCCACCGTGTCATTCTCTAATGTCTATGTCAGGCTGGCAGAGAGTATTTTATGTTTTACGGTCTGCTTTGTTTGTTCTGGTTATGTGCCATGTTCAGAATATAATTTAGGCAGGTTACAGACATTTACACACATATGTTCACCCTTACACATGTAAATGTTGGTATTTTGCACACTTGCATGCATAACTCACACAAAAATGTAGGCCTCTACATGTTGTTGTTTTTTAATATAGGAATTTTTTTGACCTCCAAACCTAGGTGACCTCTTATAAATTTACCTCCCGAGAGGTAGCTGGTATCTGGAACACCCATCTTTTTCTTCCACAGTGAAGTAATAGGGATGTGAAAATGAAAACATGTTGCATTAAAGTGTCAATGTGAAGTAAGAGCTTATAAAAAATGTGCTGCATTAAGATGTCAGGAAAGGTAAAAAATGATTATGAGGGGATAAAAGGTTCCAGTACATGAAGTATGAGGAAGCGAAGAATGTTTAAATGACACTTTGTGGTACTTTCTCATTTAGCCTTTTTTGGAAATTTCTTTACACAGTGAAGCTAAAGAGATGTTTAGGGGGGTACTCTGCTAAATAACATGTTTGGGTTTTTTTTTCTTTTGTTGGAAAAGCATCTTAGACGACTTCTTTTGAAACAATCTAATCTGTCTGAAACAATTCATAGATCAATTAGAATGTCTTATCCTCATTGTCATGGTCCAGTGCCAAAAGCATGAGAAATGAACATGTCCTTCGCATATATATAAAGTTGCTTTCCTCTGATATAGTAGTAAGGGACCAGTGCTTGATTACGTACTAATGTACTAGACTACTGATTGATTAAGTCAGAAGAGTGAGTTATCGGACCCTAGTTGACATCTATCAAGTCTATTAAATATCTTTGAAAACAATCTAATGGGTCAGGGAAGAGCCACACGTTAACTGGGTACCAGATGGGCCTGATTCACTTTGTAAGCAGTCTACTGTGGTCTGGGGAAAATCTAACTTCATTCAATGTTTTAGGCTTCGTTGCAATATATATTGATTCGATGTGAAGAATAGCTTCTTAGTTAATGACATTTACTCTATTTTACCTATTAAGTAGAAGCAAATGTAACAGCGTGACTGAGACAATTCATTTAAATCCAGCAGAGAAACCATGTTTTAATTTTTTTTTTTTTTAATGTAGAACTCTTGTGTGATGTGAATACACACATGCTTATCCAGTAGACTGCCAGACTGTGACCACCATTTGTACTTATATTTATTCATAAAACTTGATATATTGCCCGTCAATATTCCCTCTATGGATTGGCTGGGTGCGTGCAATTTTTTTTTTTTTTTTCACTTGAGCAACAAGTTCTAAAAACCAACAATTTTCCAGATTGTCAAGTATTTTGTGAGCAATGCTGCTAGAATGTATGAGCGATTGCTCATATGCTCAGCGTGGAGGGAACATAGCCGCCTGGCCTTGTTGGATCAGTGCGGTTTATAAATGAACAATTATAAACTCAAAAGCAAAAAAAGAACTCCCTTAATGAAACAGGAAAGACCTGATCACATGCATTAAGAACATAAGAACATAAGAAGTTGCCTCCACTGGGTCAGACCAGAGGTCCATCGCGCCCAGCGGTCCGCTCCCGCGGCGGCCCAACAGGCCCCCCGAGAACCGGCATTGCTCCCCTCGAAGGGCCCCCCCTGCGATCAGGCACCCCCCCCCTGCGATTCGGCACCCCTCCTGCCTCGAACCGGCACCCCCCCACCATGATCCGAACCCCCCGACACGATTGGGCACCCCCCCCGACACGATCCGACCCCCCCCGACACGATTGGGCACCCCCAACACGATACGACTTCCCCACTCGACACAATTGGGCACCCCACCACACACAATTGGGCACCCCCCCCCCCCGCCGCTTCTTATCCTCATCTGGGCACTCTAGAAGATCGGACTCCTCGTCTGCTGGGCCTTGAGCATCTGAGCATGCTCAAGGCCTGCGAGTTCACGTTCCCGTTCAGAACGTGAACTCGCAGGCCTTGAGCATGCTCAGATGCTCAAGGCCCAGCAGACGAGGGCTGATCTTCAAGAGTGCCCAGATGAGGGTAAGAAGCGGCGAGGGGGTGCCCAATAGTGTCGGGGGGGGGTCGGATCGTGTCGGGGGGGGGTGCCCAATCGTGGCGGGGGAGTCGGATCGTGGCGGGGGGGGGTGCCGGTTCGAGGCAGGGGGGGGTGCCGGATTGCGGGGGGAGTGCTCATAAATCAAGCTATGCTTGGTTTCCGAGGCACCGATTTTGCAAATGTTTTGCTCGTCTTGCAAAACACTCGCAAACCGGTGCACTCGTAAACCGAGGTACCACTGTATTTACCTCGCCAGCTCATGGTAGAAACCTCTACTGTGGCTTTGTAAAATAAGCCCAACGTTAATAGACATATATGAATTTTTTTGTGCAGAAGTTGCTTAGACAAACAGGTTTTTTTTTTAAATTTTATTTTCAGAACCTGAATACAAATCTTCAATTTCTATTCTAAGTCATTTATTTATAGTCTCTTTGGACTTGAGACACAGCTTCCTTCTGATCAGGCAGCCGAAGGGAGAAGAGTGCCTCTACTGTGCATTGATAACATACTCCAGTTCCCAAGGACTTCAGGCAAGGTTAATTTTCATTCATTCAAGTTACATGGAGCATCTTTACATATTTTTTTAATCTGTAAAACTATTAGGCATAATCCTGGATAACAAGCTCACATACCATCAATAAATTAGTGTTACAGTTCAACAATGTTTTTATAATATAATAATAATAACTTTATTCTTCTAAACTGCCATCACCAGTAGTTCTAGGTGGTTTACACAGAAGAGGAACTGGACAATCAGCGAAGTACAAATAAATACACTAGTCATAAAAACTCCTGAGTTAGGTAAAGAATTTGTCAAACAAAGTAGTCTTAACTAATTTTCAAAAAGAACAATAAAACAAAGCTTGATGGATACATTCATCTAACCAGGACTGCATTTTGCCTGCTTTCATCTTGGAACCACCGTCAATCAACATACTAATACACTCATTAGTTATCTCAAAACTGGATTACTGTAATTCCATATATAAAGGGATCACACAAAAGGAACTGAGAAGACTTCAAATCAAATTGTATTGGTTGCCTGTGGAAGCTCGGGTATTGTTCAAGTTGGGCTGTTTTTGTTACAAGGTTTTATATGGTGCAGCCCCTACTTATCTGGCTAATAGTTTTTCCATAGCTACGCACAAATGCAGTAGAAAAACTCATACTCTGTTCCATTTCCCTCCTGTAAAAGGTTGTAAAAGCAAGGAATTCCTAAATCACTCTTTAGCATCTCAGGCAGCTTCTCATGAAAAAGAATTTCGATCACTGTTGCTCACAGCTGTTTCTTACAGACATTTTAGAAAACAGCTAAAAACCTATCTTTTCTCCAAATACCTGACTAGCTGACTCAATTCAAATATACGATTATGTTTAATGTTTATAATCTTTTGAACACCGCGTAGAACTTTTTGGTAACGTGGTCTATAAGTATAATGTTATGTTATGTTATCATACAAAATAAAACAATAAAACATAATGAAGGCAAAAAAAAAATACGACCATGTAACTCCCATTTCATACAGAATTACATATAAAATACTACTCCTCACATTTAAGACCTTAAAAACAAACTCCCATACACACATCCCGATCACTCAGATCGCAATCCCAACATCTACTTACAATACCTTCTCTTTGCCACATAAACTAAGATACAACCAGATCCTCTATTTTTTTCAGTAACAGCTCCCTCACTCTAGAATTCTATTCCAACTTATATAAGAGAAGAAAACCAATTACACCATTTCAAATCAAAAATAAAAACCTTACTATTCACTGATGCTTTTCAAATCTGGAACCTTATCTTCTGGGCTCACTCAGATAAAAACTAAAAAAAAATTTAATCTTTTGAATACTGCTCAGACAAGGTCTTCCCTCCCTTATGTGCTTCCCTTAAATGTTCTATTTTCCTATATATTTTATGGATTTCCTCCCGTATCCTTCCGTATTGATTATTCATTTGTATTATCAGTTTGTAGATCCACTTTCCTTTTTTTTACTATTTTATATCCTGTACACTGCTTAGAAGTATGATAAGCGGTATAGCAAATTTTAACTATACTAAGGGCTTTTACGAAGGCATGGTAGCGGTTTAACACGTGTAATACCGCATGCTAAACCGCCGGCCGCACTAACCGCTTCCGCCTCCTCTTGAGCAAGCGGTAGTTTTTAGGCTAGAACGGGGGTTAGCGCGTGATGAAAAGTCAGGTGCGCTGAAGGCGCGCCTTCGTAAAAGGAGCCCTAAAAACTAAATATATTTTTATTTTATCAATTTCTTTCATTTTGGGCTTCCAGCTCAAGTAGAACTGGAGTTATCTCTCTATAAGCTTTTATTCATCATTTCTGGGGTTTCCCCTCTCATTCATCCTTCCCTCACTCCTCCACACATACCATTTGATGAGAAGGTGACAAACCAGTATAATTTTATAGTTTATAATATGAGAACCCAGATGTTTGTTAAGTCCTGTCTGGTGGGTGCCAAAATATTTCATTTTTACTTCAAAGGTTTTATATTCTTGGATGGTTTTGAAATTTCTTTATAGTATTCCCACCATAAAGTCATTAATGCAGTACTCTGTTCTAGCAAAATGCTGTCCTACAGAGGTGTCACCCTAGTTAGAACTATAGTTTCTGATGTGGTGTCTGTGTAGATTCCATCTGGTCTTAGGCAACCTTAAGCATCCTCTAGCACAACATCCTTTTTCACATTGTTAGCACTGAGTAACATACACTACATTTCAAGATGAACATAAGCTGGATCCTACTTTCCCCATCAGACTGTCATAGAAATACTACAGCCTCAGCACCCTGAGGTTGTGGGTTCAAATCCTGTGCTGCTCCTTCTGACCCTGGGCAAGTCACTTAATCCCTAATTTTACTAATAAATTATGCCCTATTGGAAACCATAGGAGGGACCTACCTAGACACTACCGGGTCTACCCACTGCACTCATACAAAGACCCACTCATTCACTTAACACACAAAAAACAAGAAAAAAAGGAAAAAAAAAGTGGAGAAAAAGCCTCAGTTTATCTTCATATGGCAAAAAACTCCACTTATAAACAACCATTAAGCAAGGTTCAAAATATATCAGTTCACTTAGCAGTGAGAAACACTATAGTAGCCCTCGTAGGAACCACCTCAAAAAAACCCCTCTAACACGCCAAATTACAAAACTTCAAAACTGGCCAGGCTTGCACTTTTTGGAAGCCTGGAAGACAGCCTGGACACCGTCTGCAGCAAAGTGTTTGTTTGTTTTTTCCTGCTTATCATTAACTGTGTTTGAGGCTCATATATGTGCTGCTTACTTTACACACATTTTTTGAAGTTTTGTAATTTGGCGTGCTAGAGGTTTTTTTGAGGTGGTTCCTACGAGGGCTACTATAGTGTTTCTCACTGCTGAGTGAACTGATACATTTTGGACCTTGCTTAATGGTTGTTAGTAGAACTGAGGCTTTTTCTCTACTTTTTTTCTTTTTTTGTGTGTGTTAAGTGAATGAGTGGGTCTTTGTATGAGTGCAGTGGGTAGACCTGATAGTGTCTAGGTAGGTCCCTCCTATGGTTTCCAATAGGGCATAATTTATTAGTAAAATTGGGAGTTTTGTATGTCCTTCCTGAGATTTTTTTGGGCAAGTCACTTAATCCCCCAGTGCCCCAGGTACATTAGATAGTTTCCAAGTAAATTCGTGTATGTGAACCCACCAGCACAGATAGTGCAAAATGCCCAAATACCTGACTGTAAACCCCTTAGGCTATAAGTGGTATATAAATGCTTAAATAAATAAATAAAATAAAAATAGGTCATCATTTCTGATCTGAAGAAAAATGGTTACCTCTGAAAGCTCATCACAAAATGAAAAAAGTCCAATGAAAAAAGTTATCATCTTATTTCTTTTCTTTGTATTTATGTTTTCAAATAGGAGTAATAATTTGAATGTATTATTGGTTCAGTTAGCGGATGTACTGTATAAGATGCAATTTGTGACATCACAGCCAATATGGAGCAGTCTGGGAGGCTCTTGCAGAAAATAATTTAGCTATTAATTCTCCTCATAGATGGCCCAAATTGCTATATAGATTTTCACCAAAAACAAGTGTCAGTATTGAAAAGCACTTATGCTGTCAGTGTTGATCACATAAATGTTGGGTGGTTATTGTTGTTTTTTTTATATATATAAAAAAATATCTGAGCAACTGAACATATAATTCTGGATATGTAAACCCGTATACATCCAGAATTGTATGACTGAAAAGGGGTGAAGTTTAAAGCATTTCAGCAGTGGTCTTATCAATGGTATAATAAATGCTGGCAACGGTCCAACCTCTCGCCAACAGTAAGGGCACCTGGGTTTTCAGATGGTGGGTTATCATTACTGGTGCCTCAGTGCTAGAACATTAGCTTGAATTACAGACTAGTAGACCTTGTGTTGACTAAGGGCCTACTCTGGAACACACACTTGGGATCTTCGTCAAAGTAACTGATTAGGAGGGCTAATAAGATGGGGACCAGACTCTATGAGGATGGTCATGAGACAGTTAAACCCCTTGAGGTAGGTCATACTCCAGGCACCACAAAATATTAAGAATGGAGGAAATTACTTAGTGGAATGTCAGATAACTAAATGCCCTGCTCAGAATTATAAAAATGGCACTGGACTCCATCTTGTCTGTAAATATAAAGTTTGTGTGAGGAGGAAGTGTACTCAGGCAAAAAGAAGAGGAGTCATCTGGCTTCTAGTGCCATTACTATCATTGAATACATGTAAGAAAGAAAAAATAGTAATCAAAAATGCCTCTAACTTCTCGGTATTTTTTTTCTTAGCCCCAGTGGCTGAATAATGTAATTGAATCATTTTTTCTAATCTGGTTTCTTTTCGCTATTCTTTAATAAGGATATGTTCGTGCAACTCCTGCAGAAAAGAATGGAACAAAGGCTGTGATGAGCACATTTTATACGGAGCTGTGGTTTGTAATATTAATGTGTGTTCTGGGCTTGATCCTCTTGGCCATATTTTTGTCACTAATTCTTCAAAGAAAGCTAAACAAGCAAGCCTGCACAAGAGAAAGGCCTCCTTTAGTCCCGCTTCAGAAGAGGATGGTACCTGTGAGCTTGTACTCACCAAACGAGACTTACTCGGTGAGTCACAATTATGTCATCTTACAAAAGTGATCATTATTTTGTCATCAGTGATTATTTAGATTTATACCTCAAGTTCAAGATATTGAATTAAAGAAGAACAAGCAAATCATTTCACATTTCAAAGCAATTTATCTTGTGATAGCTAGAAATAAATTAAGACTGTAGAATTTTAAATGAGAATGTAGGCTGAGTAAGAACATAAGAACATAAGAATAGCCTTACTGGGTCAGACCAATGGTCTGTCAAGCCCAGTAGCCCGTTCTCACGGTGGCCAATCCAGGTCACTATTACCTGGCCAAAACCCAAGGTGTAGCATATTGGGTATTGGTTCACCAATCAAATCCTGGACTCATGGTGGTTCTTGCAAAGCATCAGGGTTCTTGCCATGCCCTGAAACACACAGTTTGGGGTATTCTTGGTTGTTATTAGAGATATGCATTTGTGTGAAATCTCATAAGAGAAACCTGCCTTTCGCCTCTTCTTTTTTTTTCTTTTTCCTTTTTTACTCTCCTTTTCAAGTTTCAAGTTTTGGGGAGGGGTGGGTGGGGGGTAGGGGCTTCTTTGTCAGGGGGTGGGGGTATGATGGGTCCGGGGAGGACATAAGAGTCCAGTCCTCCGCGGGTGTTTGATGGAAATGTATACCATGGTTGTCATTGCTGTTGTATTTACTGTTGCTTAATAAAATAGATTTGAATATAAAATTTGATTAATCACTTAATCATACTTCAAAGCAGTGCACATAATTAAAAACTTTACAACTTTCATGTAACCCAGACTCGACGTACATGACATATGCTACAAAAGGAAAAAAAAAAGGTAAAGAATACAATAATTAATAGAAAAGGGGACAAATAGGGGGTAAAACTACAGGGAGGGATAAGAAGAGGTGTCAGGAGGGATCAGAGGTTAAAATTAAACGGAGCTAACCAAATCAAAGGAATTAATCAGTCAAAAGCTATCCATGTGAAAATATAAGTATCCCAACAAAGATAAAAAGAACAGGCTTTTCAATAAAGAAAATCACTGAGAATCTATATTTTCACATGGCTAGATGTGTGATATAAGGGGCATATCTGCATTGTACCAACATAAGAACTGCCGCTGCTGGGTCAGCCCCATGGTCCATCGTGCCCAGCAGTCCGCTCACTCGGTGGCCCCCAGGTCAAAGGCCATTGCTCTAAATGAGTCTAGCCTCACATGTATACGTTCAAGTTCAGCAGGAACCTGTCCAACTTTGTCTTGAATCCCTGGAGGGTATTTTCCCCTATAACAGCCTCTGGAAGAGAGTTCTAATTGTCTACCACTCTCTGGGTGAAGAAGAACTTCCTTACGTTTGTATGGAATCTATTCCCTTTTAACTTTAGAGAGTGCCCTCTCGTTCTCCCTACCTTGTAGAGGGTGAACAACCTGTCTTTATCTACTAAGTCTATTCCCTTCAGTATCTTGAAGGGTATTCATGGTGTAATTACTGCAGGAGACTGTCCGACGGACTCTGAGATTGTCAGGTCCACAAAAAAACTGAATTCCTTCCACGTTTCACTTATTATGTTTGATTTTTTGAGTTTATATACACAAGGTTCAAAAGAAGGGTAAAAAGGAGGGGTGAAGGGCAGATTTGTCTTAGGAGACAGTATATGCTAACCCCCCTTTTTTGGGGGTGTTTGAACTCTTTAGTTTGGACATTTGTGTGAAATGACAATGGAAATGTCAACAAAATGTATTATGCCCTCTTGTGCTGTTTTTAACTGAAAAATACAGGACAAATACCTCAGATATGTGCTATTCCTCCTGTCATCAATAATTGAACAACAATGCACATTATTTATCAATAGCACCTCTACAGAAGAAAAGTGCATGCCCTTGAGCAAAACTATCTACTGTACTGTCGCTAAATATGCTGTATAAGCCACCTGCAAACCTAAAGGCTATAGAAGTGATGTACATTCAGATAGAGTAGTTATGTTGGTATTACTGGAGGGCTCACAATTACAAAACAATGGGATAGGGTGAATATGCTGTTTTGGTGGGAGACCCTATGGGGTTCATAATTTTAAAAAAAAGTCTAAAAAGTGTCCTAAATGGCTACTTGGACGATCAAAAAGCCTGATCGTCCAAGTACCCATAATCAAAGCTGGTTTTAGACGTATCTAAAACCAGCTTAGGCCTTTCCCCCGCCACTAAATGCAGAGAGAGAAAAGAGGCGTGTTTAGAGGAGGGGAAAGGGCGGGCGGTGGGCGGGAGGTGGGCTGACCTACACCTAGGCGTGCAGCAGGTATAACCAAAACCTTAGGCAGGTTGCCAAGTCGGCACTTATATGTTTTTGACTTAGACGAAGTCAAAACAGGTCTAAGTGCCGAAAAAGGGGCCGCTGAGCTGATGGTGGTTGCTGCGATCAGCTCAGCGGCCCTAGCAACCTGCCTATCCCCTACAGCAATGATCACGGCAGAAGAAATGCCTCATCTCCCCTACCGCGATGCCATCACTCCTCTACCCGAACTGCTGCAACCCGTGGCAGGAGAGATGCCCTATCTCTCCTGCTGCGGGTTGGGCCCATGTGCCTAAGGCCCCACCCACAGGAGGGGCCTAAGACTTCCGGGCCTATTCTGATTGGCCCAGGCGCCTTAGGCCCCACCTGTGGGCAGGGTTTCAGCCACCTGGGCCAATCCGGCCCCATTATGGAGCCGGCTGGCCTGCCGGATGGGCGGGCTTGGCACCCGTCCATCCAGCCAACATTTCAAAGGTATGGGGGGTGGGATAGGGGGTGGGGGGTCGGAGGGTCAGCGAGGGGTCAGGGTCAGCAGGGAGGGCATTGTTTCGAGGGCAGGAGGGCCTGGGATCCCTCCTGCCCATATTGTAGTGGGGGTGGGGGTAGGGGGTCCGCCTGGGCAGGAGGGGTTGGGCTCCCTCCTGCCCCGATATCATCGGAGGGTCATCGGTGCCGTGGGGCAGGAGGGGTTGGGCTCCCTCCTGCCCTGATATCATCGGGGGGGGGGGGTCATCGGTGCCGCGGGGCAAGAGGGCTTGGGCTCCCTCTTGCCCTGAAATTGTTGGGGAGGTCAGGGGTGTTGCGGGGCAAGAGGGCTTGGGCTCCCTCTTGCCCCGATGTCATCGGGGAGGTTGGGGGTGCCGCGGGGCAAGAGGGCTTGGGATTCCTCTTGCCCCAATATCGTCGGGGAGGTCAGGGGTGCTGCGGGGCAAGAGGGCTTGGGTTCCCTCTTGCCCCAGTTGTCTATCTTTATACCCATTCTCATCCAAAAATTGTCCAAGTCAAAAACGCCTAGAACAAGACCTTTTGGACGTGGGAGAGACCAGAAAAGTGAAGGACTGGACACCCAGACATAGCAACAGAGTAATGAGGCACCTTACACGGCACTGCTGTGAACTTCACAAAAATGGGTGCCACATAAATATCTCACCACAACTCCCTTATAGGTCATAGTGAGCCCCCCAAAACCTACTATACCCACCTATCTCCACCCAATAGCTCTTATGGCTGCAGGTGGCACCTATATGGCAGTATAGTAGGGTTTTGGTGGGTGCACATGTTTTACCATGAATTCAGTGGTTAGAATGGCTTATGGGTCTGGGTCCTCCTCTCTATGGTTCACTAGACCCCCCCTCCCCAGACTACATAAGCCACTTCTGTGCAGCTCTACCAGGCTTTCCTAGGCTAGGTGCTGATGTTCTGGAGGCAGGTATGTACATTTTTATTCCAATTTTTATGGCGGGGGGGGGGGGGGGTCAGTGATCACTGGGGGAGTGTGTTGGGGGTCTTTACTTTGTTGTTATCTGGTCACATTGGATGCCTTCTGGGCATTTATTCATGTTTTTAAATCGCCTAAGTCACAATGTATACGTTCCGTGTAGGAAGTCTTGTTGAACTTTCGATTATCGCTGCAGCATGACTAAATCTAGGTCGGCCCACATCCCGTCTACCTCCCGCCCTAACCACTCTTTCAAAAATGTCCCTTTTCACTCTGGGCGTATAGCAGCACTGAAAAGGCCTAAACTGTTTTTAGATATGTCTAAAACCCATTTCGATTATCGACACTTGGATGATCTGTCTTTTTTATTGTCCAAGTGCCGATTTAAGACGGGTTTTTAGTCGTATTTTCATTTCCATTATGTACCTCTTAGGTTTCATGTTGATTCTTTAACATCCTCATTTTTTTTCTCCGATTTCTTAGCGTAATCTAGGACCCATGAGGAAGGTGTGTTTGTCGAAACACAGACAGTGCTGGGTCTTTTTCATCATATGCACATTTGGATTGTTATTGCAACTTTCAATTGATTGAATAAACGCCTGCATCAAGAACATCTTTTCCACAGTTTCTTTTGTTTTAAATTGACATTAACACCTTCCCATTTGTATCTCAGTTTGATACAGTCGCAGCAATTTCCGACGCTTCAAGTCACGTCACCCTAAAAAGTTACACAATGCATTTCGAGGTACTGTGTGTTTGCTAGAATAGAGTGGATGCTGTGTGCTGTGCATAGCAAACAGTTGTGTTTTTTGCATGAGCATCTGTTGCATGACAAGCTGTCTGTATTACAAAAAATTGGAAAAACTGGGATACGTTGAGCTATAGTTTTTGGTGGAGTTTGTTGTGCCACATCTTTAAAATGGAACGAGTAATTGCTATACAGCAGGGGCATTTTAGGAAATTTGAGGATGTTTGGGGGCCATTAACAAATTACTGTATAGAATAAATATTGTTTTTTTCCTATATTTATACACGGCCAGGGTGGGGAGGGGGGAGGGATATGTTAAGTCATGTTTTCGTAGGTTTAAAATACAATTGAGGGTATATGGGGAGGGGATATTTTATTTGTATTAATTTTTGATGGAATATTAAGTGATGTTTAAGTGTCAAGTGATTGTATTTTATATTGCACTTATTGAAAGATTTAAAAATGAATAAAGAATTTTCTTTTAAAAAAAGAAGAAAGTCAAGTGTAATATTGCTAATACACTGTATTATGCTTGGAGGTTTTTGTATCCTAATCACGAACGAATAGACCTGCTCTTAGTTTCCAGAATATACACACAGAACCATGAACAGTTTAAAGTACTTATGGATTTTTTTTAATTTTTAAAATTAAGGTGAATAATCAGTTTCTGGGGGACAACCATTGCAATCAATTCTTAGGTGTCCATCGGGGTATATCCCACAGAGAGTGTGTACCCTAGAGCGCACTGTGGGTATTACCCATAAACATCATATATATCAGTGGTTCCCAAACCTGTCCTGGGAGACCCCCCAGCCAGTCAGGTTTTCAAGATATCCCTAATGAATATGCATGAGAGAGATTTGCATATAATGGAAGTGACAGGTATGCAAATCTCTCTCATGCATATTCATTAGGGATATCTTGAAAACCTGACTGGCTGGGGGTCCCCCAGGACAGGTTTGGGAACCACTGATATATATTCATCCAAATTTGTATTTTTAGTTTTAGAAGTGCTGTGTGAATAGGAAATTTAAAACATTTGAAAATCAATGTCACTTATTCCCGTATTAGTATCAAAGAGGTAAATGATTTCTCATCAAAAATACAAAAACCAGGAAAAACCAATAAACTGATCTAGAGATCAGTCCATATATCCATATGTCCATATATCATCCATATATCCATATGTTCATATATTATCAAGGTGGTGCCTTGGCTAATTGCTCTACAGAGTACCCCGTTTCGTGACCTTCCTCAGGGACAAACTCAGGAGCACAAACCGTGACATCTCCAGATTTGCGTGACTTGTGAAGGAAGTGAATTGAGAATGATTTATAGCTAGGAATCCACCGAAAGGCCCCACTTCTTCTCCAACGTAGTGTGTGATGACATCATATCCTCACGTCCTTAATGTTTAGATGTACCAGCTGTTAGCCATTTCACTGTGTCATTCACGCTGAACGGCATGAAGGATTGCAGGGTGTAGATCCAAAACTGTTCCCTGGATAATAAAAAATGGAGCTAATATCTGTTATCCCTTGCATTTTGCGAATAAAGTGTGTGGTGTCTTTTATGTAAGTATGAGCTTGGGCCACAGAAGGTTGCAAAAAGTGGTCAATAAAACATGACAGAGGTTCTAAGATGGTGCCCCATAGGGAGACAATGGGTCTCCCCGGTGGGTTCTGGACTGACATGAATTTTTGGAACTGTATAAAAGACTGGGGTTCTTGGATGTTCACATATCAGATATCGTCTCTCATTTTTTGTTATGTCCCCACGCATGTAAGCTGAAGTTACTACTTCATTTATGATGACTTTTAATTGCTCCATCAGATCTTCTTGAAGGGGGATGTAATTTTGAGTGTCAGCTAATTGACGACTCAATTCTTCCTGATACTGGATTCGGTTCATCACCACTATCAAACCCTCTTTATCCACTGGTTTAATTATTATGTGGTGATCTGTTTATAAGGAAACTCTTTGCAGGGGGAATTATTATGTTCTAATTCCTCGCTATCCTTTAAAACCAGGTCGTGAAAAGTAGCTATGTGAGGGTCTTCTGAACAAGGAGGAATCCAAGTGGAACGGGGTGAATAATAGAATCATCAGAATTAGTTGAAGTGTTTGAGAAAAATAATTTGATAAAAGGAGCCCTTAGTGCATAGCGATGTAGCTGTGTTACTCTTAAAGCACGGAGCGTGCCTGCTCTCTGCCCCAGACCCACCCCCTGCGCTAAATTGTATTGTTAGAGCATGAGTAGCATTCTCGGCTTCCAAAATTACCACGCAACACCTAAGCACGTCCTGCGGTAAGGCAGTTTTATAAAAGGACCCCACAGTATGATATATCGTATATTATTGTTTTCAGGACTTAGGAACCCTTTTAGCAAGCTGTGTTTAGCACTGATGTGCATGTCATGGAAAACAAATCTATTTGCAGCCCTTGAGGACCTTAATTGGCTATTCCAGATTTAGTGTCAGTACAACTGAAAAATCTTATGCAGCACTGCTGTGGGTTAGCAATAGTTAATTTTACCAGCGATGTGTACTGTTTCATTCCTACTCCAGCGATAAGAATAAAAAAAATTTCAAAAAACAAGTGAACACATGCTGCCATTTCTTAATAAATTATGGAGATGGAGGCATCACTTTTCATTTAACCCTCATACATTTTATGTAAATATTTTCCTTATTTTAATTCAAAGCATATTACTAATAGAGTCTTTATTCACAGGATCTGGCAGAGACGAAAATTCCAGGATCAGTGTCTCATATAAGCGGTCAGAGTCAGAGGCGAATGTCCATATTACGAATACCCAGTCAAAGTCAGATCAGTCTGAGCTACTCCCAGAATTCCCTGCAACATGTTGCCAGTCAGCTTATTGATTTCCACGACAGAAAGTCATTGATTGAGGATTCTGTGTGGGACAGTATTATCCATGGTCACAAGAATGGAATGGTGAGTGGCCAAATCATTGAACGGAAAATTAAAAGATGCAGCCTACAAAAGGGTCAGAAGAAGTATTTGTTTAGAACAATCACTTAGGGCCTGTTTTACAAAGCCGCACTAGCGGCTGCTGCGCGGTAAGGGCCCCAAAGCCCATAGAGATTTAAAGGGCTTCAGAGCTGTTGCCGCATGGCAGCCCTAGCACGGCTTTGTAAAACAGGCCCTTAATTTTCATGTTTACATTTCGGGGCTTACTGTATATTAACAGAAAAATGAACATGTGGTGAGTGTAAAGCCTGTATGGTAAATTGAGGTATTGTGCCCTGCATCTACTGCACATAGCAGACAGGCACTGCAGTGGCACTGAAAGTACAGCACCACATTATATATTTTCACAGACAGCACAGGTGCATTTGTGCTACCTAGCAATCCTTGTGCTGGCCCAAACAACTAACCCATCTGCCTAATGACAGTCCTCTGATCCTCCCCTCAGTCCCAGTGACAGCACCCAATCCTCTTATCCTCCTGCTCCTTAAACCTGGTGACAGCACCTGATCCTCCTATCCTGCCCTCCAATTCAGTAATAGCACCCCAATACCCTATCTCATCCCTCTTAAATGATAGAATGGCCCCTCTTCATCATACTGCGAGACTACCACTTTAGGTCACATCTACCATTTTCAACCTGGGCCTTAGCTGGGGCAGAAGCAGAGGGAGACTGTTCCTGTCCTGTACACTGGACAGCAGGGAAACATGGCAGTGACTGGGGTGGGCTGCAAAGCCAGGAGAAAGCTGGAGGTTGTGCCTTTCAGAGCTAGACTTAGAAAGGGGAGGCTCAGAAATATGACATGCTGCCTTGAAATTGGGAGGATGTTTGGAAGTGTTGCTTTCAAGAAAGGGGCTGTGCCATTGGACTGCTAAAGGCATGGCTGTGCTTACTAGCTCTTGTTGAGGTGGTGCTAAGAGCAGCTGTGCTATTGACAGTCATGACAGCTCCCTCTAAGGATTGGCTAGGCACACAGGCCCTGATTCTGCAAAGTGCTCCTGATTGTAGGCAGCTGTAGGCGTCCTAAAGCTATCTAATCAGCCAATCGGGAGGCACTTTTTCTAAAAAGTAAAATTCTCCCCAGGCATGCCGCCTATATTGAAGGTGCCTCCGGGGAGCCTAGAGAGGCCCGCAAGCCGCCTAAGGCTAGGCGATAGCCTTAAGTGAATCTAGGCGGCCCTACGCAAAATGCTGGCCTACATGGTAAGTAGACGCAGCCGCTGTACCTAATCGCGGCAAGGATCTCCCTGCCGTGATTAGTATAGTGGCCGTGGCTAAGGCCGCAAAAGTCTCCCCTCCCCCCAGCGATCGCGGCAGGAGGGTACCCAACCCCGCCTGCTGACCCCCCCCCCCAACGGCCCTCCCAAAGATCGCGGCAGGAGGGTACCCAACCCCTCCTGCCAACTCCCCAACGGCCTTCCTGAAGATCACACCAGAGGGGTGCCCAACCCATCCTGCTGACCTCCCCAATGGCTCCTCATAAGATTGCCGGCAGGAGGGTACCCAACCCCTCCTGCCGGACCCCCCCCCCCCCCCAGCGAACACCATCATCCCGGAACCCCCTCTTGACCTTACCAGCAAGTTGGACCAGACGGCTCCTCGCACATCCAGGCAGCAGGCCCGCCTCCATCCAAATAAGGCAGGCCCGCCCCTACCCTGCCCAAACCACAGGATCCTAGAGCCTGATTGGCCCAAGCGCCTAAGGCCCCTCCTATTGTGTGAGCAACAAATTCTAAAAACCAGCTTATTTGGGCAGCAATCAAGAGAACAAAAATATTTTGCAGTCCCAGAGAGCAGGTAGCTCACCTTTGCCATAAAAAATGCATCAAATGCAGTCTAGGGTCTACCTACTGGACAAGATAAGATCTTATTGCCTAACATTAAAAGTCCATAAATACAATTGACTCGATCCTGAGAAAAAGTTACACAGCATAACAATCTCATTATAAAATTAATCAGCTAAAACATTTACACTACGATATTCAATAGAAGTCATGGATTTGGATGAAGTAGTTAAACAATTAACCAACTGAATTCAAAGGTTATTAAGAGGAATAATATGATTTCCTTGCATCAATAAGTTCTTTTTGTAAGAATTAATTGCTTGTTCCTATTCAATTTTATCATCTGTTTCACATATTTTTCACCGTTTTCTCTCCAACTCATGACAATCACGTTTTCTGGCACTCACTTGTTCCAAATACCAAGGGGAAGGATTGCTCCTTATTTTCCTCATAATGGTAACGGGCACTATTTTGTTCAGAACCTCCAAAATACTTGTATACCAGCATTCCAAATTATTTAAAGATAGCTTCTAATATTTTACTATCTGTTGCCAGAATAAAGATTTGTCTGTTTTACACCTAGAGTGGAAAGAATCTCAAGCATGTCTCTGCCTAGTTTGTGACTATTTTTATGTCACATATACCTCCAAATACGATAAATGGTGCTCAAATTTGTATGTGGTAATTTAAGTAATGAGTCAATTAGAACCAATAATTGGGCAATATAAATTATTGGCAACAATCTGGATTTATGTGCATCTTCTAGGTGCTATTCTATAAAGATGTGAACATAAAGTTTTAGGGTCAGATTCTCTAAATGGCGCCAGTTTTAAAGGTGTCGATAGGCACCAAAGCTCAGCTAAATATGCCGTTTAAATTATGTTTTTAACTGAGATTCAAGGTGCCTACTAGCAGTTAAAAAAATTGGCACCAGCATTGCACCTCTGTAGGCACTTTAGGTCACCTAATGCCACTGTGGGCGTGGCTAATTCAAGAAATGGCATTAGGCCTCCGGAGGTGTGATTCATATCAAAGGCAGGCACTGGAAATGTAGGCCTGGAAAACCCTGGCCTACATTTTTGGTGCATACCTTTGCCGGAGGCGTGATTCTGTAACCAGTACCATCGCGTGATTGGCAGCTGCTGACAATGGTGCTGGTTAGAGTATCCAGCCTTTAGTGCATAACTGAAAAGGGGCACGGGCATGGGAGTGGCATGGGTGGGTCAGGGGCGTTCATTAAAGATGCATGCAGTATTATAGAATTCAGGGGATCCATGCCTCATTGGGGCACAAGAATCTGTAACAGGTTGAAGTGCGCGCCTTTGTGGAACGAATTGCTGCAGCAAAGCTAAGAGCTCCTTATACTAAGGTGCACTAGCGTTTTTAGTGCACGCAGCAGATTAGCGCATGCTAACCCCGCTCTATGCGGCTAGAACTAACGCCAGCTTAATGCTGGCATTAGCGTCTAGCGTGCACGGCATTGTAGCGCGCGCTATTCCACGTATTAAAGCCCTAACGCAGCTTAGTGAAAGGAGTGATATACTGGACTTAATTGTTATATTTTTAGCTATTTAATTGACTAAATTGACTCGGTCTTTATTAGTGTTACTGGATGATTTTTAGGACTCTATTTACTTACGTCTTGCCTGACACCTGATTTATAGGTTTTATTAATTCATCATTGCTGCTGCCAATCAATTGCTTACTTGCTAGACTACCAATTTATTACTGTTCTTAGTTAATTATTTATTGCTGCTAGGTTATTAATTTGTTTATGCTGTTAGTTTTTTAACTGCTCACTGCTGTTAGCTTACTACTTTGTTATTCCTGCTAGTCCATCAATTGTCTAAAGTTATTAGTTTATTAATTGCTAATGCTGCCAGTCTCTTAATTTGCTTATGTCGTTAACTTTTTAACTTTTTTAATTGTCTTTTGCTGCTGGTTTGCTATTCTTACTAGTTTACCAATTGCTTCACACTGCTATTTTATTCATCTGTTGATATTCATAGTTTATTAACTGTTTTTTTACAGATAGATAATTTGGTAACATTTATAAGTATTCATTTTTAAGAAACCGTCATACTGTTTGCATCGAACTCGTACCTTTTAGCATAAGTTTTTATTTTAGAGTGAGATTTTAATACTTTAAGGGCTCCTTTTACGAAGCCGCGTTAGCGGCTTTATCGCACGCACCTTTTTAGCGCGTGCTGACCCCTGCGCTAGCCGAAAAACTACCGCCTGCTCAAGAGGAGGCGGTAGCAGCTAGCGCGCACTATTACGCACATTAAACCGCTAACGCAGCTTCGTAAAAGGAGCCCTAAGTCTGCTTAAGATGCATTTCTTAAATGCTTTTCTATTGTTAGTCTTGTTAGGTAGATTGAAGGATGTTAGTTGGAGATACCCATGGTAGATAGTGCTTTATGCAAATCCATACGTTCCAATCCACAATTAACTCCAATATTATTTAACTCTGAGGAATTACCATCATATCCTACTAAGATTCATACCACTTCTTATAGGAACTCAAGGGTTTTTTCTAAAAGAGTGTGGAGATTGCGACCCATTACTATTAAGAATCAAACATCTTTCCTATCTGAAGAGTTAACTATTATCAATTGTGCTTATGTAAATGAACTATCGGTTAGAGGTAAAGCACAGATTATTAAGGATTGGATAATTGATCAAAATTTAGCCTGCTTGTTTATATCTGAAACCTGGCTTAATTCCATTGATGATCCGGTTATTAATGATTTACTTAGAAAAGCTGGGATAACTTAAATTATAGCTTCCGATGGGAATCCCTATGTCAGATTTATAAGTCTGAAAACATGAATTCTGTGCAGAGGGGACACCATAGCAAATTTAAAGAAATTTGGGGCCCGTTAACAAGTTATAATATAAGTAGTAATATAATTATTATTAGTAGTATTTCCCTTTGAGTCATGAAATATTGTTATACATATCCAGGAGGGGGAGGGAGGGAGAAGAGTTAAAACAGCTTTAGTTTATTTGTTAGAGAAGAGTGCAGTAGACTATATTACTTGATTGCTTATGTGTATGCACTTTGTATTTAATGTTAAAAATGAATAAAGAATTTTAAAAAATGATTTACTTTTCCCCTCGCTAAAATCATTACTAAGAGAGAAACAAAAATTATACTATTCAGATAAAGTAGGGAATACTAGTACTAACGTTAAAAAATTATTCCACTTAGTCAATAATGTTTTTAATGTGACTTAAAAAACACAGTCTCCATGGTTGCCTCTACCATCTGCTGACGACCTAGCGAATTTCTTCTGTTCCAAGGTTTCTAGTTTAAGATCTTCTTGTTTGCCTTGTTCAGAATTTTTCGGCTATCATCTTAGAATGATAAAAGAAGAAGTTTGCGTAAATTTACATTGGTCTACATTTGATTATCCAGAATGGGATGATTTTTCCAAATTATTTTGTAAATATGTCAAATCATATTGTCTGTTCAACCCCTGCACTCCTAACCTTAAGGCAGCTGCCCCTTTAAGCTATAAACTGAAATTATTTGAATGGCTATCCGACTCTCTAGAAGCAGGAATATTTCCACATGAGGAAGGTACTATAATTATTACGCCAATAATTAAAAACATCAAAGAATCTATTTCATTACCATCTAACTATAGTCCTATTGCATCCATTCCCTTTTTTGTAAAAATCATGGAGGGTCTTGTTCAACTCCAGCTCACAAAATATCTTGAGCAACACTCCCTACTGCACGATTCTCAATCAGGTTTCAGAACCTATTTTAGCACTGAGACAGTGTTGGCTACATTGTTAGACCATTTAAATAGCCTACTGAGCAAGGGTAACAGTTCACTGGTGCTTCAGTTCGACCTAAGTAGCGCCTTTGATTTGGTAGATCATACCAAATTATTGGCTTGTTTGGATGCTTTTGGCCTACAAGGTAATCCAGACAATATCAGGTTAAGTTTAATTATCAGTTTTCCTTTAACTGGAAAAATCCGAGTGGTGTACCCCAAGGTTTCCCACTTTCACCCACATTATTTAATGTATATCTCTCCTCCATGGGCTACAGCTTGAGTAACCTAGGTATAGAACTGTTCAGCTATGTTGACGCTATCACATTTGTCATACCTTGTGATAAAGTTCTATCTCATATCTCTCATGAAATTGAGTCTGTGTCAAAATTGATAAACTCTTGGATGCTGGATTTCAAACTCAAGCTTTTTGTCGTGTCGCCACATAAGATTATTCACGAGCCATCGATTAGTATAAATTCTACCTTGTATATAATTCAACCAACAATTAAAATATTGGGAGTCGTTTTGGATCAGCATCTGGCCATGAAAAAACAAATAGATGCTGTGGTACGTAAGAGTTATTACACGTTATGGAAACTGCATACCATTAAACCCTTTTATGAGTTTTCTGCTTTTTTAAACTTCTGGTACAATCTCTATTACTGAGTCTTTTGGATTAATAATAATAATAACTTTATTCTTGTATACCGCATTACCATGGAAGTTCTATGCGGTTAACAAATGAAGAGACTGTACTTTTACAGCGAAGTTACAGTTTCAGTGATGTTACATTTACATTTTAGACGATAAATTTACGGTGAAGTTGTTTTTTCAGCTAGGTTGACATATACTGAGTAGTTACATTTGCTGTAAGTTGTTACAAATAGCAGTGTTACAAATAGCAGTGTTACATACGGCGGTGAAGAGTCTGGGGTGAGTCGAGGTCAGAGGAGGAGGCAAGGAAGAGGGTGGATAGATCAGAGGAATTTGTCAAAAAGGTAGGTTTTGATTATTGTAATATTGTATATTTAACAATTCCCAAGAAAGACATGGTTAGACTCATATTGATTCAGAAGACAGCAGTTAGAATGATTTATGGTCTTAAAAAGTATGATCATGTAACTCCATTTTATTGTGAGTTGCATTGGTTGCCAATGGGGGCTCGTGTTTTGTTTAAGTTGGGTTGGCTTTTGCTATAACGTTATGTAAGGTACCACTCCGTTTTACATGGTTAATAGATTCTCTCTAGCATCGTATAAAAATAATAGAAAATCTCATGCCCTGTTTACCTTTCCCTCAGTACAGGGCTGTAAAAGCAAGAAATTGCTGGATCATACTTTAGCATTCCAAGCAGCTTCACATAACAGAGAATTTCAATTGTTATTGCTTGGAGCCTGTCCTTATAAACATTTCGGAACTCAACTGAAAACTCATTTCTTCTCAAAATACTTGGTCAAATAATTTATTTTTGTCATCTTTAAATTATCTTTAGTTTATAATCTTTTGTAAACCGCGTAGAACTTATGGTTACGCGGTTAAGAAGTACGACATTATGTTATGTTTAAATCCTCACACCCAAATGTTGGGCACAGATTCTAGCACTAAGGGCTACTTCATAAACAGTGCCCAGGAGGATCACGTGAAGCTGTGAGCCGGTGAGCAGCTCTTTGTGCCGGCTCCAGTGCCCTACTCCTTAACTTGTCTACTAACGGGGGTATACCAGCGCATTTTGACTGCATTTTGCATCGTAGATGCTAGTGAATACATGGACAAATATTTGGCGAAATTTACCCCAGCTATGACCTCCAAAACAACTAGAAAAGAGCGTGAAAAGGTAATGCCTGTGGAGGATAAAATGGCGGACCCGCCTCGTGCCGCCAGCCCGATCTTTACGGCTGAGATGATGACGGAACTCCAACAAGGTGTTCTTCAAGCTCTGGGCCTGCATATGGAGCAAATTTCCTCCCAGTTTACAAAGTTAGAATCGCTCTTTGAAGATCACGCCACCCGGGTTACGGGATTAGAGGCTCGGGTCTCCACGGTGGAGGATGAGGCGACGGCGATGGCGACGGAGGGCGCAGCCTTGACCACCCAGCTGCGCCAATGTCCTGGCAAGATAGAGGATTTAGAATAAACAGTGCCCAGCTCTGAGTGCCATTTATAAAACAGCACTCAACATGCTTTTTTTTTTGGCACTCAGATTCACTGAATCTAATCCATAATCAGTGGCATGGTATGGGGGTGGAGTGTGGGGGGCGGTCTACCCTGGGCGTGGTCTTTCTAAGGGTGCAGCACCCCTCCTCCTCTCTGCCCCCTGCTCCTCTCCTTGCCGTGTGCACCCCTTGCCTTACCCTATACCAGGGGTCTCAAAGTCCCTCCTTGAGGGCCGCAATCCAGTCGGGTTTTCAGGATTTCCCCAATGAATATTACTTCCCTGGCAAGAGATTGCTGCCTGCATCAGCACTCTCTCCAAAGTCACTTCCAGACAAATGGGAAGGTGGGGGCTAGGGTGAGGGCTTGGGTTAGGGAGGGATGGATAATGACATGACTCTGTTAAAATTTCTTGCTGCCTGTTTACATATGGTTAGAATATATTAGAAAATTCCTTTGTAAGATGTTAAAACTTAATAAAGATTGAACTAAAAAAAAACCCCCCAAAAACGAGGTCACTTCCAGGACCCCTGCCTAGGAAGTGATGTCAAAGGGCGAGCGGACACCGACGTGGGCATGATGCTCCCGCCAAAGAAGTTAAAAAGGTGTGGGGATAGGGACAAGGGAAGCGCGTATGCGTCAGGGGGTAGGGGGAGGGGCACCACCATCCCAGGCACTGCTCACCCATACTACACCCACTGTCCATAATGGTGTGGCCATGGAACTGGAGACCAGGGCTGATCAGATACAAGAGTAGTAAAGGTATCAGAAAATAAATGAGCTACGCTATTCAAGTGTGACCCTTTTCATAAGTTACCACAGGTAATAACGGAATAATTTGAAGCAAATGTAAAAACTTAGAAAATGAAAGTATCAAAGGGGCTTTTAAAGTAAGAAAAATCACTCATCTTTTTTTCTTTTTTTTTCTATTTCAGTATGTGCCTGAAGATGATCCTGTAAATACTGTCAAAGGCTTCAGTACTATGACAAAAGAACAGACTGCATTTACAGACACTCATTTGTAGTGGAGAAAAACAAGGTCTTTATACTGGATGGGCAGAGGAGATATCCCACCTCCCACTGTGTTTTATTGATTTTGTCCTGCATTTGGTTACTATATTGCATAAGAATATTAGCAATGTAAATATATTTTCAAATATATTACTGTAACAGCCAAGGATATATATTTTTTTTCATTCTTTATTATGATTATTCATTACAATAATAACAAATATTCATGAATATCCACAAAAACTCTGTATATAAAATACATTGAAACATATATAAGTAAATAAATCAACTTGATCTAGTCCACATTAAAATGGTCACCAGACTTTAAACTAGGAAATCAACTCTTATATATTTTACCATCAACGACAGGCTAAATTGGCTTACTTTATATATCATTCATCATCCTCCCAAATAAAATTAGCGATAACAGAAATTAAACTTTTAATAAAGTTTTCTCCTTAATAAAACCTTCTAGCTGGATTGGGTCAAGAAACACATATTTATCACTTCCATACGATATAAGGCATTTGCATGGAAATTTTAGAAAGAAAGTAGCTCCCACAGCCAAAGCTTTAGGCTTTACCTGAAGAAATTGCTTTCTTTTAAACTGAGTATGTCTTGAAACATCCGGAAAAATTGTCACTCATTGACTACAAAACAGATCTTGTTTTTTAAATAAGTATAATTTCAAATAGCCTGTTTTTCAAGTTCTGTCTTGAGGGCCACCAGCAGAGTCCTTAGAGGATTCGAGAAACTGTGATACATTCAAACTGTCAGGTGAAACTGATTGGTCCATACCACCTTCTTCTACTGTTTCCTTAGAAGCTCTTGGAATGTAATAGAAGTTATCAACTTCAAAAGTATCCACATTAGTATAATGTATTATTTCCCTCAAGTACATTTTCAAGAGTTCTATGGGAGAAAGATAATGTGTAATAGGAAAATTTAAGAGACGAAGGTTTTTAGCCCTAATAGAGTTCTCCAGTTTCTCTAATCTTTGATATTGGAAGCAGCATTAACTTGTAAAGTATTAACCATTTTTCCAATTTTTTTTTTTGCTGTTTCTTCAGATTTAACTTCAAACTCATTAATTTTAACAGTAACATCCGATGAAAACTGACATAGATTTGATACAGTTTTTTGTAAGGATGACTCTATTCTCGCCCCCACAATCATCTACAGTAGCTGGATTGGAGGTTCTAGGTCAATCTTTGGGGGGAACTAAAGGGTTGATCCCTGTACAGATGTATACGGGGACGGATCCTGACGTCCAACCTAAAGATAAAGTGATCACTTTAAACGATGTATGGATAGTTGTCAACAGCCAAGGATATAATTGAGTTTAGCTTTGTTCAAGTACGTCAGTGTTCGTATGCATTTAAAAAAAAACATGCCCATAAACAGTAAGAAGTAATCCTACTGCTATACAGCACTTCTTTCAGAGTAGCTTCACTGTTATATTTAAGGTCCTCAGTGGGCCACCACACACTCAAATCATTTCATAGTGTGGGGCTTTACGCTCCCATTCGTCACTGGACCCGTAACTATGATTATAATTTATGTTGAAAAAGTTTTTTATTAATGCTAAAATTACTTAGCTTATGGTTTTAGCATTAATAAAAAACTTTTTCAACATAAATTATAATCATAGTTACGGGTCCAGTGACGAATGGGAGCGTAAAGCCCCACACTATGAAATGATTTGAGTGTGTGGTGGCCCGCTGAGGACCTTAAATATAACAGTGAAGCTACTCTGAAAGAAGTGCTGTATAGCAGTAGGATTACTTCTTACTGTTTATGGGCATGTTATATGGGAATACTCTTCTTTCAAAAAGTGGTGATTAGGGTGCCTAGAGTCTCATTTTAAAAAAAAACATAGCACATTAACCATTAAAAAAAACATAGCACATTAAATCTTTTCCTCATAAAGTCCATTTTGAAATCATTTTACACTTTTCACTCCCTTCTCTTATGCTCCACACAGGAAGTTTGAACTTTGAAAATTAGAAGCTTTTACTGCACTTGATTTACCATGGGAGTCAGCAGTTTGCAGTATAGCAGTCCTACAGGTTAACAACTACCATGGTAAAGGAATTACGCTGTAGGCGCCATTTTGGAGACGGTGCCGCCAGGGCAGGAGTGACTAGGGATCGCTCCTGCCAGAAGACAATTGCACCATCAGGGATATTTGAAGGATGGTGGGAGCCCATGGAGGGGGAGGGGATATAAATGACACAGCCCGGGTGCATCGGACCATTACTTTGAGGCCCAATACCCTTAGATTGATAAAATAAGCCCAGCTTTTGACGGGGGTAATTTTACCATAATTTTAAGCCAAGAACATGACTTGTGGTGTGCAGCTGGTACATATCAACAAGTAATGAGCTGCTTCACAGGCATTTGAGACCCATGATCACATAAATATCACCACCTTAGGGCAAGACAAGCTGCGTTAGAGCCCTTTATGTCACATTAAAAAGCAAATAAGCCCTCACCCAGTTTGATCATTTCCTCTCTGAATAGCTACTTGCACAGGATTTATGTATATTTATAATATTCCCCAGCTTGTATGGGGGTACAGTTCTAGGAAAATATAAGCATTGTTACTAGTGGTGGTGTTACCTGAGCAAGATAAGGTCAGAGTAGGCAGTAGCTTAAGCATTTACGTATTTAAGTATTTACGTATGTTCAATTTATTTGTTCAGAAAAAGTGGGTGCAAAACATCAGTAGGTTCTTTTCCTAGGCAATTTTCAAAGGGAAAGGAACACAAAAAGTACCTGTGGACTTAGCATTTGCCTTACCCGGCACATTTTGAAATTTTCCCTCATACTGGATTAAATATTCATCTTTTTTTGATTTTTTTAAAATGACTGAAAAATATGTGGAAATAATAGAGCATATTTAGGTTTAGAAGTATCAGTTATATTTATATACTAAAAATGCATGCAATTTAATCAAGTTTCAATAAATGAGAAACTTAGCAACATTTTGAAAGTTTATGCTATTTCCTGACACATGACATTACAATTGTGACATATACCCTCTCTTCTATTAAACTGCGCTATTAAGCTGCACAGCTAAATGGCCCGCGCTGCTCCCGACACTCATAGGAATTCTATGAGCATCAAGGGCAGCGCGGGCCATTCAGCACGGCTCACCATGCTATAAACTGCTATCGCAGTTTCGTAGAAGAGGGGGAAAGTGTTCATTTTCCCTCTTTTGTTTGCTCCTGAAAACAACTTATTTCTCAAAAAAAAAAAAAATCATGCTGGAACTAATGGATCTCAAGAATTGTTCCATACTGTTTTAAAACTTTTTTAAAAATCCAAGTTTGACAATGTCCATCTGTCCTTCTGCTGACTATTTAGTAGATTATTGATATTACTCAAAAAACAATTTACTGGTTTGAAGAAAGAAGAGACGATGAAAGATTTTACTCTTGATGAGATAGAGAATCATTCTGCTTAAAAAAAAAAAAAAGTTAAGTAAAAGAGATTGTGATTTGGACTCCCTATCCAGCATCTATGTTGGAATTTTTTCTGTCTGAGAGACTCTGTTGGCTCCAGTCCTTTTTCAATTTGATGCTTGAAAAAAGGTTGTTTTCCAAGTGAAATGAATTATCGTGTTGACCCTAATCCAAAAAGATACTACTAAATCCTGACACTTGTTCAAATTATAGACCTGTGGAAGGGCTTAATCAAAACATAAGTCTAAGTCCGATTTGTATGTAGGGCGCTAGTTGTCCAAAGTCAGCAGCAGGAAAATGACCATTCTTGAAAAGTATGTCTAAAATTTTTTTTTTTTTAATCATCTTTTTGTACGTCCAGGCATTTGATCGTCCAGACTGCCACTATGTCTATCTTTACAACACATTCTTGACTAAAAATTTGTCCAAGTCCCAAACGCCCAGAACAAGACTTTTTGGACGTGGGAGGGGCCAACATTGTGATGGACTGGCCAAACTTAAGGAGAACCCAGCAGAGAAGAGCATGCTCTATTATTTGGGATACATGCATGTCTATCCTATCCAAGGAGCAGACTGGGGTGGGGGAGAACATATATGAAAAAGGAGTATATCAGGCGGCATAACCATACATGATTCACTAGTCTCTTCTGGATCTATAACATAAATTAGACCATGACTATTAACATGGGAACTGGTTTGCTAGGGGGTCTAGGGGCTCCTTTTACGAAGCCGCGTTAGCGGATTTATTGCATGTGACTTTTTATCATGAACCCCATGCTAGCCGAAAAACTACCATCTGCTCAAGAGGAGGCGGTAGCGGCTAGCGTGGCCGGCAGTTTAACACGCATAATAGGAGCCCTAAGTTGTTTTGAATAGTTGACTCTGTTTAAACCTAACCGGGGGGGGGGGGGGGGGGGGGTGTTTGCTCTGTTATGTTCTGTTCTTTAATTGTTTGTTGCCTGGTATACATAGTAAAGATATCGGGGGTGGGGGGGTAGGGAGGTGCCTTGCTGCCTGTTGAATGTTGACTGGTATACCGCTAAAAAATCCTGATTGTAAAAGTTAGATAATTTATTACTAGTTTATTTCGGTAGATTTGCATGTTCCTTGTTTCTTTCTAGGATCTCATCTGAAGTTGTAAATTGTGAAATACTAGAAAATATTAGGAATTTTAATGGATATTTGTTGCCTGTTTTAAGTTTACCCTTGACTGTATAATCTGGAAATTTTCAAAATATAGATAATGTCCAATCCCTCATTTTGAGCATACTGGATTATTGCAATGTGGTTTACTTAGGATCATTCTTAAAAAAAACTATTAGGAGATTGAGGATTGTACAGAATGCTGCAGTGTGTTGGATATTTGGGCTGAAAAGATCAGATCATGTTACTCAATACTATAGGAAATTGCATTGGTTGCCAATTGAGGCTAGAATTGTGTTTAAGTTTGCATGTTTATGCTTTAAAACGTTAGTTGGACTTATTCCTATCTATCTCGCTAATCATTTCGTGCTCCCTACACATTCTCATCCCAGGCAAGGAATTTCTCTGTTCTCATTCCCAACACTAAAGGGATGTATTTCAAAGAGATATCTGGGCAAAGCTTTGGCTTCAAATTACTCAAGGAGTAACTACTGAAATTACTTGTGTTGAATCTTTAAGGATAAAAATTATATATCTCCACAAGTTCGATTTCCACTTAAATAAAAAATAATAAATAAATATAAATATGCTAATATAAAGTGCAACGAGTGCTTTAAAAGTGCTCAGTCACCAACCAAAAAGTGCAATCGTACCAAATGTCGAGCGACATACAATACCCAAGCTAAGTATTATATAGTACTATTGAACATAAAGAACAATAGTAACAAAATAGAGGTTTAAACAGCAACAAAATAAAATAAAAATGAAAAATGTTTGACTAAAAGGGATAGACTCAGATCAATGATAGTTCACATGAAAGGTCAATAAACCAAGATTAGTTCTGGTAATTGACAGTGGACACTTGAGATCAGTAGTCTTTATTCTTGATGCCATTGAGTAAAGATTTTCTTAATCTAAAGATCCTCTTGATCTAAAGTTAGCCTTTGAATAGGAGATATTAGTAGACATACTAGAAGAAACAATTGGATTTCTTCCATTAGCAGTCTATGTGAACTATCGCCCCCTCTTGGCAAATATATTTTTTTAGAACACTGTATCTAAAAATCACTAATGTGATGACCTGCATCGACCCAATGTGATACGACTGGAGCTTGAAGCTGTTTACACCTAATATCAGACAGATGTTCACCCATCCGTACTTTTACCTTTCTTTAAGTATGACCTGGAGTAAAACTATAAGCGGTTTATTTTTTTTAATTCAATCTCCTATCAAGTGTTTAGAAGATCTGTGAAGACTTACTTATGACAAATTTCTATAACAAACCCTAGTTATTTGATGGATATATTTCTGTTTGTATTTCATCTACGTCTGGCAAATCTTCTTGATGTAAACCGCTTTGAACTCTCAAGGTATAGCGGGTTATAAATACATTTTTATTATTATTATATATGCACAAACATGTAGCTACATCTATATATAAATTTAAGGGCTCCTTTTACAAAGGTGCACTAGGGCCTTAACGCGCGGAATAGCGCACGCTAAATTGCCACGTGCGCTAGCCGCTACCACCTCCTTTTGAGCAGGCGGTAGATTTTCACCTAGCGTGCACTAATCTGGCACGTAAAAGGAACCCTAAGTGTATCTATTTTCATCCAGATATCTACTATTGATATACTGTAGATTAGATTATAGATATTCCTATATATAAATACAGACATATACAGATACTTTGAACAGCCTAGCTAACACTACTGTTTTAACTTTTTCCTTTACTTTCCCTTCCCTGGACTTCAAACCATATTGTGTTTACATATAAATATTTTCCTATTTTAAAAACTTCCTCACCTGCTGAGGAATTATCTGATTCAGATTCATCATGTTGTTTATATTGCTGATGGAAAAACAACAGGTCTTGGTTCGTAAAACAAAGCACTGGCATGAAAACCAGAAATGGTAGTCTTTTTTTTTGTTAACTCATATATAGCATAGTTTGATGTGTTACTGAAGATAGTAGGATAGGGCAACAGAAAGGTTGCAATATAAGAAAAATAGTTCTGGACTCTTGCTGATGTGCTTAAATCAAGAGCTATCTTTAATACACAGACATGATCTGCATTAAATCAGCAGCTCACATTTTTTATTCATGCGATAACAGCTCTGAGGCTCCTAGAATTGCAAATTACAGAGCACATACTGCCCCAACTCAGAAAGAAGAAGCAAAGAGGACCTATTTATTAAAAGTGAGTTAAGTGGTTATTATGGGAATTCACCTGCGCTAACAGCATAGCAGCTTGTTGGAGCTTGGGCAAGACTATGTCTTACTGTTAACATGAAAGTAATTTCCAAGTACAGTGGAACCTCGGTTTGTGAGTAACCCGGTTTGCGAGTGTTTTGCAAGACGAGCAAAACACTCAGCAAACTTTTGTCTCGCAAAACGAGTGTTGATGCGCTACACGAGCTCTCACTAGGATGGCCCAGGGGTGGGTGGGTACCTGTCTGTGGGTGTTGCAGCCCTTGCAGCATGGTAGTTTCCTTTCCCCGGGGTCCCCGTGCAGCTCTCCTCACTCTTTGGCGATGCCTTTGCTGTTAACCAGCACCTCCCGGCTTCCGATTCAAGCCGGCCATCCTCCAGACGCATGCGCAGGACCTTTGAACTCCCCCGTCAAGCCGGCACCGCTCCAACAAAACGTGCACCATGTGCAAGCACGCAGGACATCCTGCATGCTTGTACGGGGTGCGCGTGATGTTGGAGCACCCACAGACAGGTACCCACCCACCCCTGGGCCACCATAGTAAACCTTGGTTGTGGAACGAATTGTTTCAGTTTACATTGTGGCCTAAGGGGACATGTGCTTTGATATATGAGTACTTTGGATTACGAGCATGCTTCTGGAACGAATTATGCTCGTAAACCAAGGTACCACTGTATTAACTAAATGTGACAGACAGTACGGGTCAGTTAGCACCACCAGTTAATGTGTGCTAAAAGTGGAAGGGCATTTTCGATATGACTTCCAAATCCACATTTGGATGTTTTGCAAAACATGCTCGAAAATCTAGTAACAAACATAGAAACATGATGGCAGATAAAGGCCAAATAGCCCATCCAGTCTGCCATCCGCAGCATCCACTATCTCCTCCTCTCTCTAAGAAATCCCATATGCCTGTCTCACACTTTCTTGAATTCAGACACAGTCTATCTCTGCCACCTCTTCCGGGAAACTATTCCGCACATCTACCATCCTTTCTGTATAAAAGTATTTCCTTAGATTATTCCTGAATCTATCACCTCTTAACCTCATTCTATGCCCTTTATCTCTGGAATTTCCTTTCAATTGAAAGAGATTTGCCTCGTGCATATTTATACCACATATGTATTTAAATGTCTCAATTATATCTTCCCTCCCCTGCCTTTCCTCCAAAGTGTGTATATCTAATATAATAAAACCCTAAGCCGCGCATTCGCATTCCCACCTGCGTGCTCCCGTTTTCTGTGAGCTGTAGGGCACCGCAGGTATGAGTGCACATGCATGCGAATCTCTCTCTCTCTTTCTCTCTTCCCCTCGAGGCGGATGTCGGCTGCGACGGCTGTCGGCAGCTGCAGGCCACGGCAGCTATAGGTGGCTGCAGGCTGCGGCGGCCGAGTACGGCGCACGGAGCCACCAGCAGCAGGTGACGGTCAGCCAGAGAAACCCCTGACCTATAGGCCGGGCCGAAGTTTAAAGTACTGAGTGTAGGAGGGGCAGGAGAAGCTAGACTTAGGGAAAAAATGATGATGCACAGGGAAATGGAGGGAGAGGGAATGCTGCGGCTGCTGCACAGGGAAGTAGGGAAGGAGATAGGAAGAAAGACACAGGGGCAGGGAGCGAGGCAGAAAGACAGACAGACAAAGGGGGCAGGGAGGGAGGGAGAGAGACAGAAAGAAAGACAGCAGGAGGAAGAAAGACAGAAAGAAAAAGACAGGGGTAGGGAGAGAAACAGAAAGAAAGACAGACATATATTCTAGCACCAGCGGGAGGAAGGGAGACAGAAAGAAAGAAAAGAAGAGAGACTCAAGGACAGGGAGAGACACAGAAAGACAGACAGACAAAGGGGGCCAGGGAGAGAGACAGACAGAAAGAAAGACAGCGGGACAGAGAGAGAGACAGAAATAAAGACAGACAGACATATATTCTAGCACCCGTTAAAGTAACGGGCTAAAATACTAGTGTGTGTGTGTATATATATATATATATATATATATATATATATATATATATATATATATATCTATCTATTTATCTTTAAGTCTGTCCCCATACGCCTTATGATGTATACCATCAACCATTTTAGTTGCCTTCCTCTAGAATGACTCCATCCTGTTCATATCATTTTGAAAGTGCAAAGTGCAATCTCCAGAATTGTACACAATATTCTAAATGAGGTCTTACCAGAGTCTTATACAGGGGCATCAATACCTCCTTTTTTCTACTGGCCATTCCTTTCCCTATGCACCCAAACATCCTGCTAGCTTTCGCTGTTGCCTTTTCAAGCTGTTTGGCCACCTTAAGATCATCACATACTATCACATGCAAGTTTCGATCTCCTTTTGTGCACAAAAATTCTTCACCCCCCTAAACTGTACCATTTCCTCAGGTTTCTGTGGCCCAAATACATGACCCTGCATTAAATCTTAGCTACTAAATTTCAAACCATTCCTTAGACTTCACTAGGTCTTTCCTCATGTTTTCCACAACATCAGAGTTGTCTACTGTATTGAAGACTTTGGTATCATCCACAGAGTCATATCAGTCAACCCTTCAGCAATATCGCTTACAAAAATGTTAAAAAAAGAACAGGCCCAAGAACCAAACCATGAGGCACAACACTGGTTACATCCCTTTCCTCAGAGCAGTACCCTCTGTTGCCATCCACTCAACCAGTTCCTGACCTTGTCAGACACTTTTGGCCCCATACCGAGGGCACTCAGTTTATTTATTAGACGCATATATGGAACAGTTAAAGGTTTTGTTAAAATCTAAATATACCACATCTAGCACTCACCTTCTATTCAATTCTTTAGTCAGCCAGTCAAAGAAATTGATCAGATTTGTCTGACAATATCTTCCTCTAGTGAATCATTATTGTTTCAGGTCCTGTAATCCATGGATTCCATAAACTGCACTATTCTCTCTTTTAATAGAGCTTCCATTAATTTACCTACCACAGAACTCAGACTTACCAGCCTGTAATTCTCTGCTTATTCCTTACTTCCACTTTTGCCCTTTTGCCTTACTGCCCTACTCCAATCATTCAGTACTAAACTAAACTAAGCTAAACCTTAAGTTTATATACCGCATCCTCTCCACGGAAGTGGAGCTCGGCACGGTTTACAAGAACTTAAAATATAAGAAGAGAAAGGAAAAGGTTTACATGAGCTTATATATAGAATGGAAGAGTAAGGGGGAAAATAAAATTACATGTTAGAGAAGAGAAGTACCACTCCCAGAGAAGAATTGAAAAAGTCAGTCAGCAGAGCCGCCAGAACTTCCCAAAGTTCCCTCATTACCCTTGAATGAACGCCATCTAGCCCCATCACTTTATACACTTTTAGTTTAGTGAGCTCCTCAAGAAACATAATCCTCTGAAAATTGTTCAGTCTACCACACCTCCAGCCCTACTTGCTTTTTGTTTTCTGCGGTCTTGCTCCCGGTACTTCAGCTGTGAACACAGAATAGAAATATTTGTTATGCATTTCAGCCTTATCTTTATCAGCTTCTACATATTCCTCCCCTTCGAGTTTCACAATGCCACTTATACACTTCCTCCTATCACTACTATATCTTAAAAATGTCTTGTCCTTCCATTTTTCCATGTTGGCTCTTTTTTAATTCCATTTGCATCTTTGCTTTCCTGACTACTTAACCAGCCTCTCAACTTTTCTGGATATTTTTGCCTGTCTTCTTCTTTCTGCGATCTTTTGTCATTTTTGAAAGCTAATCTCTTTTTTCTTTACCTTCTCAGCTACTACTTTTGAGAACCAAAGTGGACTTTTTTTCCTCTTGCTTTCACTTACTTTTCTTACAAAATGGTTTGTTGCCCCTACAATAGCTTTCAGTTTTGCCCCCTGTTTTCCTACATCTTACAGATGTTCCCACCCAGACAATTCCTTGACATAATCCACCATCTGCAATGGCATAGTAGGGGGAGGGTGGTCTACCCCAGGTGCCATCTTGGTGGGGGTACCAGCACCTGTCCTCCTTTCTGCTCCCCCACTTCTTCCCAGCTGGCAAGTATAAAAAATAATTAAAATAAAATCTGGAAAAATCCAAGATGGACACTGTGGACCTGTTTTACTACAAAAATAGCCTGGGAAAACAACAGAGATCCCTCAAAATTTTGCTACTTGTGATACTAACTTTCATTGAGAACCCCCCCCCCCACCACCACCACCACCACCTTATCAGAAAAAAATTACTCTGCATAGTACAGTATGAGCAGCAGTTATTGCTCGTCAAAGTATATTTTGAGTAGCAGTTACAAAGAAGTAGGCAGCCATTCTCCAGTAAAGGTTTGCATGGGAACGGGGATCACGGAAATCTTGCGGGTCCTGCGGGAATCCCCCCTAACCCATGGGACTCCCACAGGGACCCTCCTCTAGCCAATGGGACTCCCACGGGGTTGGAAGGCTTTGGAAGCAGGGTTCGTCCATATAATATAATGGACACGTCAACCTTAGTAAAAGAGGGGGTTTATAAGTTAATTACTTGAACAGAAAACAAAAAAAGGGTTCCACCAAAGAGATTCCACAAGGAAACCAGCAGCGCAAACACAAAAGAAACTGTGGAATTGATGATCCTGTCAGAAGTAATTGCTGCTTTTTATGGGGACGGGCGGGATGGAGGTAATTCCTTATGGGGATGGGTGGGGACGGAGAGGATTCTGACGGGGTCGGGTGGGGACGGAGAGGATCCTTGCGGGGATGGGTGGGGATGGAGAGGATCCTGGCGGGGATGGGCAGGGATGGATGGGATTTCTGTCCCCGTGCAACTCTCTATTCTCCAGTCCTCCTGCTACTATCCAGAAAAGATGACATTGCTGCTCTGCTGTTAATGATCTGTAACCTGTTATTAAAATTGTCCATAGAACCTTAAGATTGGAGAGTGGCCAATGCAACATCGATTTTTAGAAAGGGTTCATGGGGTGATCTGAGAAATCACAATTCTGGGCAAGATCGTGGAAACTATTATAAAGAATAAAATTATGAAACATGTAGACAAACATGGTTTAATGGGTCAGAGATGGTATGGACTCAGTCAGTCGCATACATGGGTGTACCTAGAGAAAAGCAACATCTTAAACATTGCAGTGAACATTAGAACATCAATACACCCATTGTAAAACTAAACAAGCCAGATTAATACAGATCGATCCTGCACAGTCAATGCTAACAGAAGGCCATGTCTTTTCATAAACACTGAACACAGATATACCCTTGCCTAGAAAAGTTAAACTGAACCATCAAGAAGTTAGACTCTGCATACAATGCAACATCACTTCAACAGCAATACAAGTCCCCTCATACTGTGCAAAATATAAAGATATTAGATGTAAAATTGAAAACAAAAAAAAAACACTGGTAAATGCCAATCACATATTAACAAATAGAAATAAAACAAAAATGGAAAATAAAATAATACTATTTTATTGGACTAATACATTTTTTCAATTAGCTTTGAGAGGCTAAAACCTCCTTCCTCTGGTCAGGACAGTATATTACTTTATAGTACTGTTAGGGTATCCTGTCCTGACCTGAGGAAAGGGGGTTTTGATCTGCAACTGTTAAACAAAAATGTATTAAAATTAATCCAATAAAAAGATCACCTTATTTCCATTTTCTCTTTATAAATGTTTATTAACACAGCTACAATACTACTTTCACTTAAAAAGCGGGGGGAGGGGGGCCCATCAATTTTTTTCTACCTTTTTCGTCTCTGGTTTCTGCTTTCCTCATTTTCTCTTCACTCTCTTCTTTTCATCTTCTATCCTTTCCCTTCCATTTATGCAATTGTTTGTCCCCGTAATTTAGTCTATATAGGGCGCACTAATAGATCTATAATAAATGTGGCTTAACGAACATAGATCCCAGATAATCAATGAAAATTTACAAGCCCCCGATGGTTCATCACTGGGTTCAGATGATGATTTAAGATGGCGTGTCATTGATCTATTACAGCAAGGGAGGGTGGGTGGAAATGTTGAAAAAGTTTTAAAGGAACAGCGATGGATATACTGGTTAAATACAGTAGAGCCAAGAGGTTTAAATGCTGAAATGGAATGGGCCACATTGCTCTAAATCCTACTCAATGAATTGCAGGGAATATCAGCTGTTTCTGAGAAATTATCATATATTATTGGTTGAAATGATGACAACGCCATCTTGCTCTAAGCAGTTGAGCGATCTTGGTAGGTGAACTATGTTCCTTTTATTCTCTCAGCTTGGTTTTTGCTTTTAAGGTTTGGAAAGGAGGGATATTACAATTTAAAAATATTATTATAACACTGATTCATATGTACTGTATTTGGTTTTAGAGGGGATCCCTGATAAAGCCTTTGCGAAACATGTCAAATCCAGCCCTCCCAGATCGAGTTTACTAAGCTTAAGAAAAGCATATGAATTTAATTGATAAGATAAATACAAATTATAAATTAACTACTAATAGTATTTTTTATATGAATTTTGAAAAAAGAAAACAAAAATATGGATTAGCCTTAAGAAGTCATAATAAGGTTTACAGCTTTTTTTTTTTTTTTAATAAAAAGAGGCCAGTGACTATTTAACACATAAAGCTCACTATAGTGAGAGTTTATTGAGCAGTGGCGTGATGTTTCTGAGGCCTGATTTGTACCGTATATGAAAAGGTTATATTGAGAATTAAGCTGAATGAAGTAACATTAACTTGGGGAAAAAAATTAATTGTAACATATTCTATGACATTAAAAAAAGTCAACATGGAATATTTCTGGATATGTTGTTTTAATAACTACTAGTATTTACACTATAATAAGTTCAATGAGATCTGGGGTCCATTGGTGAAGTATTGCAAGAATTGACCATTAATATCACCCTTTGATTTCTGAATGAGTGTCATACACATCCAGGATGGGTGGGAGGGGTGAAATGTATTTTATCTTATTATTTGGTTGCTATTAGTGATGTTTATTGTATCACTTATGTATAATTGGTTGTGTAAAAATGAATAAAGAATTGGAAACCCCGCCCCCCCCAAAAAAAAAACAACCAATACTAGTATTCAAGCTTTATTTCAACATGCTTAATTCCCAGCTACCAAACAATATTTTCAGCTGAAATATACTGACTCTGGTAGTACATTGATGGGCCAAATCTATCAAGCTGTGAGAAAACCTTGTTTTTGTGCTGGATGTGACCACTTTTAAGCAAGCATTTTCAAATACTGTATCCATTTTACTATTGGCACAGTAGGTATGTGGTGGGGAGAAAGACAAGACCCCATGTTTTTTTCTGTAGTCCCCCCAACCCAGTCCTCTATTACCAGGAACTGAAAGACCATCTTACTTGATTCCTGCTGTGTTCTGCTTTGTTTCAGGACATGCTGTAGACCAGTGTTCTTCAACTGCCGGTCCGTAGACCGGTACCAGTCCAAAATTTCCTGCTGGTCCACAGGGCCAGCACATCACTGGGCTCCAGATTGCGCTATTCAGCCGCCAGTCCACTGTGCGATCGATGCGTCGTCGTCTTCGGGCCGGCTCCCTCTTCCTCAGAGGCTCCTATGCATGTCCTGCGCCTAAACCAGAAGCCTTCTCTCTGATGTGGCAATGTTAGAAGGAAGGCTTTCAGATGAGGTGCGGGACACACAAGGAGCCGCTGCCCACGGCTTTGTGCACTGCTGTCTGATCAGGAAGAACTGCATTGGTTTCTTTTCCTCTGGGGTTGTACTGCATGCAGAGTCTTGCATCTTAGGGTTTGTTTGTATATATTAGTACTTTTAGTTTTTGGTCCCGTATTTGCATAGGGGTTATCTGTGTTCTGGTAGGAATGAATATTGAGAAGCATACAGTGTGCTTTGTGTAGTTTAATTTTGTGGTTAACCATTAAGAACATAAGAAGTTGCCTCCGCTGGGTCAGACCAGAGGTCCATCGCGCCCAGCAGTCCACTCCCACGGCGGCCCATCAGTCCTGTCTAATCATTTAATCCCCCTTGTCCTTCTATCTATACCCTATCATAACCTATCTCTACCTCTATCTCTATCCCTTAATCCCTGTATCCTTCAGGAATTTATCCAATCCTTCTTTGAAACCCGGTAGTATACTCTGTCCTATCACAACCTCCGGAAGCGCATTCCAGGTGTCCACCACCCTCTGAGTGAAAAAGAATTTCCTAGCATTGGTTCTAAACTTGTCCCCTTTCAATTTCTCTGAGTGTTGTTAATACGATTATCATGTTTTCAATTATTGCCCCTCTTTTGTGGAACTCTATGCCCCAGTACATGAGACATAAAGGACCTCATTTCTTTTAAAAGAACTTTAAAAACTTATCTTTTCAAAGATGCTTTTAATATATGATTCCCAGACTTAGAATTTTTTGTCCCTAGGCTTGACATCCTACAATTTTTTTCCCCCCTCCTTGAGTTATTTTCCCTTTAATGTATTTTTTCTTCTACAAACATATTGTAACTTCCCCCCCCCAATCCTCACGACTCATGTATGTTAACCCAGTATGTTTTTATTTAAAGTGATTGTATTTGTCTTTCTATTTTATTTTTGTACATCGCTTAGATACTCAATAAGCGATTTATCAAGCACTAATAAAACTTGAAACTTATACAGTATATGAAAAATGAATGGAAAAAATAGTGTTACAATTAGTACTATTATGGGGGGCAGAGATGGACAGGGTCTGGCTCACAACTTAGCCCAGTGTTCTTCAACCGCCAGTCCACAAAATAATTATTGTATTTCTGCCGGTCCATAGGTGTAAAAAGGTTGAAGAACACTGCTGTAGACCATCACACTGTCCATACCCTGATGGTAGGCAGAATATTTCTCTCCCCTACTGGCCAATGCAAGGATGAATCGAAGGGGTGTGATAAGAACCTATTCCACATCATCCTCTCAGTGGGTTATATTTCCCACATTACTGACCCATGGGAACACTAGATAATGCACTCTAGTGAAGAAAGATCTTGGTTAACAAATTACTCTTTACCTATTTTGCAGCTGAGGCCACCATTGCACAAAATAGTTTGTTTCAGACAGCAAAAAGGCCAAGAGTACCTAGAGTGGTAGATAAGGTATATGGTAAAAAATCCTGCTACTTGACCTCTAAGTAAAGGAAAGATTAGGTTCTTACCTTGCTGATCTTCTTTCTTCTATATGGGAATGGTAGTCTTGACCAGAGGGTTAAACCCTCTTAACTGCAAGGGTTGTAGAGAGCCCAGGGTTTTTTTAAAAAATTTATTTATTCAATTTTCTATACCGTTCTCCCAGGAGAACTCAGAATGGTTTACATGAGTTTATTCAGATACTCAAGCATTTTCCCAGTCTGTCCCGGTGGGCTCACAATCTATCTAGTGTACCTGGGGCAATGTTTTCATGTTCCACCTCCCACCACTCTGGGATAAGCTGCACCCCTCCAGTTGATACCAAAGCTTCTAAAGTGGGTTGCGGGTGCAGGGAAACTCACTGAAACTATATAAGTCTGTTCTGCTCTAAATATAAACACCAAAAACAATTGGCAACAAAGTTTCTCAGAACAGACACCGGTGTATGTATTAAGCGGTGACAGTATCCCTTTGGGACTCAGTTAAGTTGGACTGTTTTTAGTGATTTTTTCATGTGAAACAAGTTATTGAAGCAAGTCATTGGACAGTTTGGGGATTTATAATTTAATTTCCTTCTCACTGAAACCGCAGTGTTTTTTCTGAGAAAAAAAAAAAAAGTTTTTGGGTCACAGATATTTATCACATACATATTAAACTAATTGAAAAACAAATAAGACTTAATGAAGTCCATGGCAGCACTTTTTTAAGACATTAGTCTGATGCTAGTCGCCAATGAGTTGTCTGCCCAGGGTAAAACTGAAAAATGATAAGCTTGGTTTACCCCAGTACTGATGTCTTAATATTGATTTTGTAGCTTAATAAAAGACACCAGTGTCTGTTCTGAGAGCAGGTTTGTTGCCAATTGTTTTTGGTTTTGATATACATATTTTGGCAAACCATAGGTTCTTTTTTTGGCCTGCTCTAAATATAAACATTTATCAACAATGCTTTTAAACCACTATTAAACAAAACAAACAAGATGGAAATAAAAGGACCCATCTACCTGTGTGCCATCTTCACCAATAGTTCTGTTGTTCAGTATTTACAATGAGTCTTTTATTAGTGAAATCCTCTTCATTCCTGTCCCTACTGGGCAGGCGATAGAAACAAGACATCTGACTAAGCTGGCATGTCTGAAACAGAAAGTACGCTAGGATACTTCTGACAGGTCAGGTATCAAGATTGCCATTCTTTCTTGTGCAACAGGACTGACAGTCTTCTTGACCAATAGGACGTATCAGAGCAGTCCCCAGTTTCTAGGGTGGGACAGATGAGCCTGCTGCCAGTATTGAGGACCCAAAAGCGGTATCCAGCCCAGCTGCTAAATCTACCCTGTAAAACTTAGTGAACGTGTGGAAATTGGACCAAGTTGCTGCCCTGCAACTCTCTGCAGGTGAGACTGCTCTAGACTAGTGCTGCCTGATTCAGGGAAAAAAAAATTCGATTCGATTCAGTCTATTGAATTGATTTTTCGATTCAATTTTCCTACCCGATTGGGTGTTTTTTTTTCAAACATCCTGGTGGGTTTATTTTATAGCCTCTTCACCCCCTTTGCCTTCTCCTAACCACACTGGCGCTGTGGTGTAAACAAAATAAACAAACAAAAAAAGACTTTTCCTCTCTCTGTTAAATCCTAGCTCATGTTTGTTGTCTAACACTAGCTCTGGCAGGATACATGTTTCAAATCTGACATATTGTAATCACAAAATAGAAAATAAAATTATTTTTTCTACCTTTTGTTGTCTGGTCATTATTCAATTCTTGTTGGTCCCAGGCTCTGGTTATCTTCTGATAACTTGCTTGCCAGGATCTCCTTCTTTCTTCGTGCTAACCATCCATCTGCCATCTCTGTCCTCCCCTTCTGTTTCCCTTCCCTCCCCCGGAGGTCTGGCATCTTTCCTTTTTTTCGTCTCCATCCACAGATCCCTTTTCTCAACTACCCTTTCATCCAGCATCTCTCCCTCCTTCCCCACCACCCCAGGGTCCACCATCTCTGCCTTTCTTTTCCCAACTACCCTCCTATCCAGTATCTCTAACCCCCCTCCACACCATCCCTTGTGTCCAACTTCTCTCCCTCTCTGTTCCGTCCCTCCCTAAATCCCATTGTCTACCATCTTTCTCCCTCTCCTGTTTTTAGACCCATTATTTCTTCCCCCCAAAGTCTGGCATATGCACATCTATTTGAACCCCCCTTCCCTTTCTCTGCGTACTTCTACACCAGGGCCCCCCTCCCCTGAAGGTCTGTTCCTCCCCAAAGGCCTGCACCACTCCCCCTGAAGGCCTGTGCCACCACCCCTGAAGGCCTGCACCCCCCCAGAAGGCCTACATCCCATCCCTGAAGGCCTGCACCCCTCTCCCCCGGAAGGCCTGCATGTTCCCCCTGACCTCCCGCACATCGATTTACCTCATTTCAGCAGCCTGCAGAGAGGATCGCTTGTGCTAGTGATCTCTGCAAGCTGCTATAGGCATTGGGAGCTGCCTTCCCTCTGCCGCGGTCCTGCCCCTCCTCTGAAGTTAGAGGCAGGATTGTGGCATAGGAAATAGCTCCAAAGACCTATAGAAGCTTGCAGAGATCGCTAGAACAAGCGATCCTCTCTGCAGGCTGCTGAAATGAGGTAAATCGATGTGCGGGAGGCTAGGAGGGAAGCCGGACACCAGCACTTCCCAACTGACACTCCCCCCTCGCCCTCTAAAGCAGGAGTGGCAGCGGCCAGCCAGCAAGAGGCAGTGCTGCCGCTCCTGCTTTAGGGGGCGAGGGGGGGAGGGTCAGTCACCAAATCGGGAGGCTGATTTTTTTTGTTTTAAATCGATTCACCCGAAGTGAATCGGTGAATCGATTTGAATTGTGAATCAGGCAGCACTACTCTAGACTGACCAAGATGACGTGATGCTGCAAGTGGAATGCGTATTCACTGCCACTGGAGACTGCTTCTGCTTCCAAAGCAGGCGGAAGATATGGCCATCCTGATCCACCTGGATATCTCCCCTGATATGCCGCATTCATAAGCAAGAAGAGGTGATCAGACAGCTAGAACTTGGTCTGCCTCCAAGCAATGAATCAAAATTCTTTGCACATCTAGGACTTTTAACACTCTGTCTGCTTTCTTCACTCACATAAGTGTGAAGGCTAGGAGTTGCAACTCCTGGTTTACATGAAAACTGGACATGACCTTCAGTAGGAAGAAGGGACCGTTCAAATCAAGATACTAGCCTCTGAGATTTGAAAAAAGGGCCCCTGCAGAACAGAGCCTGCAGCTCTGACACTCTTCTTGCTGACATTACGGCCACTAAGAAAACTGTTTTAACTGTCAGATCTATCAGGGACGACTCTTCGAAATGCTCTTACTGGGTCTTCACAAGGGCCTGCAGGACCAGATTAAGGTTCCAAGATGGAAAGGGCTGGTGCACTGGAGGGCGAAGACTAAGGCAGAACAGACAGGCTTCATACTCCTCGCTTGTCAAGAGCAAGACTGAAGGAGTGGAGCTCATCCCAGAATGATGGGAGGTGGAGCAAGAAAACAAAACAGTGGACTCTCTACAATCCTTGCAATTAATGAGGGTTTAACCTACTGGTCAAGATTACCAGCTCTGTTGCACAAGAGAGGCAGGCATTAAATACATAAATGGCTCTTTGAAAAAATAAACTTCAGCTAGATATTTAGAAATTCCTTAGGGGAGAGAGGAAAGGAGGGAAAGAAGAATGAAGTACATTACAACACTCTCAAATGTGTTAATGGGATTTCTGAATTTTTCAAGGAAGGCTAGCTTTGTGTACATGTTAAGAAAAATCTCTTGCAGTAAAAACCTTTGTTGGATACTATCCTATATAATAAAACCCTAAGCGCACATGCGCACTTAGGATTTCGTGTTCCCTGCCGCTGTGGTGTGTGATCCGTGTCCGCCAACCCGGCGGCAGGGAACATTCTGGCCACTCCCCTCCTCCCGCCCTCACTCACCATGGAAGCCAGGCAAGCTCTCTCACTGCCCGTGTCCTCGGCAGGGAACACACCTCCCGCCCTCACTCGCCGCTGCCGTCACCGCTGCTGCTGATCCTCCTCTAAAGAGCAGCCTGCGATGGTGGCAGGCTTTAGCGAACCTCGCAGGCCGCTCTCCAACCTCGGTAGCACGTTCCCTCTGACACATGGGATCGCGTCAGATGGAACGTACTACCGAGGTTGGAGAGCGGCCCTCGAGGTTCGCTAAAGTCGGCCACCATTGCAGGCTGCTCTTTAGAGGAGGATCAGCAGCAGTGGCGGCGGGGATCGTGAGAGGAGCCGCCGCCGGCACTTTTAAACTTGAAAAAAAAAACTTCAGCTGCAGCAGGCCAGCCCACGGGATGGGAAGGGGGAGGGGCCGAACGGAGCAGGCCAGATTGCATTAAGAGAAGGGAGGGACCTACGGAGCAGGACAGCTCACGGTAAGAGAAGGGAATGGGGGTGGGGGTGGGGGAAAATGCTGCTACTGCTTCACAGGGACCTGGAGGGGAAGGGAAATACCGCTGCTGCTTCTGCAAAGGAAAGTGGGGGGGGGGAGAAGGGAATGGGGGGTGGGGGAAATGCTGTTACTGCTTCACAGGGACCTGGAGGGGAAGGGAAATACCGCTGCTGCTTCTGCAAAGGAAAGTGTGGGGGGGGAGAGAAGGGAATGGGGGTGGGGGGAAATGCTGCTGCTACTGCTTCACAGGGACCTGGAGGGGAAGGGAAATATCACTGCTGCTTCTGCAAAGGAAAGTGGGAGGGGGGAGAGAAGAGAATGGGGGGGGGGGGGAAATGCTGCTACTACTTCACAGGGACCTGGAGGGGAAGGGAAATACCGCTGCTGCTTCTGCAAAGGAAAGTGGGAGGGGGGAGAGAAGGGAATGGGGGGGTGGGAGAAAATGCTGCTACTACTTCACAGGGACCTGGAGAGGAAGGGAAATACTGCTGCTGCTTCTGCAAAGGAAAGTGTGTGTGTGTGTGTGTGTGTGGGGGGGGGGGGGATAGAGACAGAAAGAAAGGAAGAAAGAGACAGGAGCAGGGAGAGAGACATAAATAAAGACAGACAGGCATATATTCTAGCACCCGTTAATGTAACGGGCTTAAACACTAGTAGATTATATTGTCTTGCCCTGAGAAAAACACACACAACTCAAACAAAAACAAATGGCAATCACACTTTCTTTTGCACTTTTTAAATATTGGAACAAACATATGCAAAATAATTTTACAGAATCTTAGAGCAGTAATAAATCATCTGAAGCTGCAATGTCATGACCTTTCTCATAAAACTGCTGCATATAAAATTAAGATTTTATTAATACTGAAAAAATATAGCTCCTTAGATACTTAACTTCATCCAAAGCAATCACACTGTAACAAGACAATCAAAGGTTTTCTTCATGTTAGTAGGCCAGTTTGGGTCATGTGATCATTCCATATTCACTGCTGCATTCTTTGCAATGCTACAGGCTAATCTTCATAGAGTCCCAGAAATGAACCTACAACTCTCATAGCCAGAATAAAATCTCTAATACTTCACTTTGGCCCTTATTTCTTCTCAGTACTTCACTTTGTCATAACCCAAAGTTGGGAACATGGAAATACATGTATGGGTTCATATACTGGTACTGAGCTATTAAAACAGGAAAACCTTTATGAAAACCTAGTCAAAGGTTGTTTGCAGGCCTGCAGTTAGTTTGGATTACCAGACCTACAAATTTTCAAACTCAATACGGGATTTCTCTTTGAAATCCACCTGGCGCACACATTCTGCAGCTACTTTGGAATCTTTATATTTTGCATTTGCATGGTAGGAGATGAAAAGTACAAATCAGAAATTATGTGCAGAAAGATTTGAACATGAAATTTCCATGCAAATTTTTATTTCCCAAATATAACGCCACCATTTTTCTTTCAGATTGCTAAAGTACAGCACATGAACTGGTACTCACATATTGGGAGGAAGTGGAATTTTTAAGACACATTTTTGCTGAGGTAAACACATTTTACTCAGAAAAATACTTTCAGATATTGCGCCTTCTTTAGTATTTATATTCTTGTAATAAATAGCAGGATTAAACAAAGGTGACAATAAATTATTTACTAATAATTCTGCTTTTTCATACTCCCCCCAAAAGCCTATTTGCACAGTAAATATATTCTTTTATTATAAATATTTAAACCTTTCTTGATTACAGTATAACCAGCCACAAGCCCCATGAGTTAACACTTTTGTTTATTTGTTATGCAGTAAACACAGGCTATCCATTTATATTAAGAAAAGGCATTTTTTTAAAAATGCCTTCTTTTGCAAGTCGTTTATATAAAAAAAATCAAAATGAGGATTGTTTTAAATTAGTTTACTGTAAAGATGAAATTTCTAGATCAATGGTATGCTTCATTACTTAATGCTCAAAACACAAATTGTTATCATTTGGAGTTTTCACAAACTATCGTCCTGGCAAGAGCTGTCACTCTTCTTAAGCCGCGGAGATGTGCTGGACTTTGTAGGTGAGGGGGAAACAGTTCCTGAAGATTCACTGCCTGTTTCTGCTGTTCCGTGTGAAGATGCCAGGAGGGGTACTGGAACCCCTTTCTTCCTGCAAAGGAATGCACCATCAAAGCCACATTTCTTCTTATTCTCTGTTTTGATTTCACATTCTTCCTCTGCCCCCTTTTTCTTCAGCTCTGAAGAATTCTCAGTTGTTTTTGTAGTCTCTGTTCCTCCATCTGACCTCCTACTAACCCTCACATCTGCTACGGAATCATTGCTCTCTGATGTGCCAGCATCATTTCCAGTCCTCTTTGTTTCTGCCTGAATTGAAGCAAGATTACCATTTTCAGGGACAGCCCTGTTCATCACATTTTTCCCCAGGCTAAAACTCTGGAAGTCCCTGTAAGTATGAAAACTCTCAGTCCGCCTGGCTCTTGCTAACAATGGACTTTCTCGATAGGGTCTTACCGAGCCATATGTAGTGGTTTCATGGATTGTTTCATGCTGCTGTAACTGCAGACTGGGAAAAAACACATATGTTATATTAAATATCTTCTATTAGACTCTAACAAATTTTGAGTTTAGTAGTGACACCATAGTAGACTTTCCCAGAAATCTCACACACAAAAATGTTAGTAGAATAGATTCCTGTCCAATGTTTTACGTACATTCTATTTGAAAAGTCACATTGGCTGGAAAACTGAATTGAAACAAAGATATCTGAATGATTCACTCCCCTGGGCTAAAATTTGTTAAAGGAAACCAACAAACTGTTTGTATAAGATTGATAATTTAATTAAGCGTGGCCTAGTGGGGTGGAGGGCCGGGTCTCCACAGTGACAACTTTTTTTTAATGCTTTGATACTTCCCAAGTGTCAGTATCTGGAGGGCTGACAAGAAAAGAGAAATTAGGTCTTATATGCTCATTTTCTTTCCTTTAGGCCCTTCAGAACGGTCAAGCGTTTCTGATTACAGAGAGCAGAAGTTAGTAGTGGAGCTATGAGGTTCAGCTGTAGAGAATTTAAACAGATTAAAAAAACAGTTCTTGCTAGGTATGACACAATCTGGTGTTAGAGTCATTGGCAGTGGAGGGGTGGCCTAGTGGTTAGAGCTGCTGCTTAAGCACCCTGAGGCTGTGAATTTGATCCCAGCCTGCTCGTTGAGACAATGGGAAAGTCATTTGAAATGCCATTGCCCCAGGTATCACAGTTAAGATTGTAAGCCTGCCAGGACAGATAGGAAAAATACTTAAGGACTACCCGAGTACTATTCAATGTGTTGTAAACTGCTTTAAGTGAATTTCTTCATGAAAAGGTGGTTAGTAAATCCATATAAATAAAAATAATAGGTTTCTATGGTACTTTGTGGGCATAAATTCTTTGAAAATAAGCCCCATTGTGTCCAGAGAACAGCCACCAGGTTTTACTTTTTTTTTTTTTTGCTTTTTCCGCTTTGGGACTTTAATACTGGCTGCTTGGCAACTGCACAGGGTTCTTATTAAGCTCAAAGTTTTAGGGCTCCTTTTACTAAGCTACGGTAGCGTTTTTAGCGCGCACTGCAGATTAACGCACGCTAACCCCCGCGCTACGTGGAAAAACTAATGCCAGCTCAATGGAGGTGTTAGCGTCTAGCGCGTGTGCTAAAACCGCTAGCGCAGCTTAGTAAAATGAGCCCGTAGTGTTCTCGGTCTCTATCTGCTGATAGGTGGACATAACTTAAGCATCAGCATCTGGACCAATTTGGAGAGCTTAAAAGAATGAAAATTAGCAGGTAAGACCCAATTTCTTGTTATTTTGCACTTATGAGCGCTTGTTTGCTTTTCTCTGCTTTACTGTGACTAATTTGTTCTGTTTGTGACACCATTGCAGGCTTCTCATACAAAACATGCCATAGGGAGTAATTAGGCACCATGATAAAAGCATAATAGATGCTGGCAGTTTGGCAGCATATGTGGCTGCAGTTACCAGCATTTTTTCATTACAGGTGGGACAGCCTTTAACCTTGACCCCTGAAGCAGTAATCAATGAAACTCAGCACTGTTTGGTTTATAGGCAGGCATTCATCTAGCCAGGAAGCTTGGAAGTGGCCTGAAGAACAGTATGCTTTTTTTCCTAAAATTTTAGCAGGCAATGAATGTCTCATGATATAACAACATTACAGAGAATATCACACTGCTATAAAAAGTGTTACGTACAGACAGCGCTGTGCCAGTTTTTAGACTGCAATACTGAAAAGAAAATCTTTATAAAACAGAGGAATTTCTCTCTTAATAAGAAGCATATAATAAATAGAATTAAATGTTTCATATTTTCATTTGTGGACCAGGCATGGACTTTTAAATAAAAAGGGACTGATGACTGAGAATTATAGATGGGAATGCACACAGGACTGATAAGGTTGCTATTTTGGCTAATGGATTTTTTTCTGATGGTAACCTCTTATCATTTAATTAAGCTACCACTATAATTCATACACAGAACAGTTAGGATGCTTTTTATGCAGGATATGCTCTGGGAGATAATAAGGTTTTTTTGATTTGGCCTTTATAAAGAAGTCATAAAATAGACACCTTTGTGGTCTTTTAAAATGATTTCATAGTAGTAAAATTAGGCCCACAGCGGTATACCTGGAGTTGGAGTCCCGGAGGCGACTTTGCTGGATGACAGATGTGGCTGGACTGATGTTGGGAGTAGCGCAACGAGAGGTGCTCAGATCACACTGATCTAATAACTTAAGCAACTCTTCCTCTGTTGGACCCCCTACATCTAGAGAGAAAAACATAAAAATTACAGATCATTTTCAATCATCAGAATTTCATCTGAATTGACAAAATAGAATTGGAGCTTACCCTTTTCTTCACTCTTGTTCACCATATCCATTGCTGTGGTAAGATCCCACATTTGAATGCTACCATTAGAATGTCCTGTAAAGAGGTACCGTCTTGGTCTGGAGCCCATCCTACTAGATCCTTCACACTCTCGCACAGTGAATGATGTAATTGTAGTGCAGTCTACAGCCTGGATCTCACAGATTCTACAAAATAGAACCAAACATGGAACATTGCAGCAAATGCTGTCTGAGTATGAAAAACAACTATTCAAGCTAACTTTGTGATTTACTTTTTTGGTTCTTCCCTTCTCTTGTCTCTATATGCATTCCATTTTTCCATTTGTTTGTTCTTTCTGTATTTTTTGGGGTATGAACAGTGCAAATGGTTTCCAGAAATAAGTGTTTTTCTTTTTCTTTTACATAATTTTCTTTTATTTCCACAGCCCACTGATACTCACTGACCTCTGCCCAAGTCATCAATTTTCCTAACTGATCCCAAGTCAAACGAGTTTTGCTGGCAAGATTGGGGATACAGATTACAACTTCTAAGGCTCGGTGCTTGGACCCGTGCTCTTCAACATCTTTATAAATGAGCTGGACAATGGTATGACGAGTGAGGTGATTAAATTTTCGGACGATACGAAGTTATTCAGAGTAGTGAAGACACGGGGATTGCGAAGATCTGCGACGTGACATAATCAGGCTGGAGAAATGGACATCGACAAGGTTCAAACGTGGATAAGTGTAAAGTGATGCATGTCGGTAACAAAAATCTCATGCACGAATACAGGATGTCTGGGGCGGTACTTGGAGAGACCTCCCAGGAAAGAGACTTGGGAGCTCTGATCGACAAGTCGATGAAGCCGTCCGTGCAATAAGCGGCGGCGGCGAAAAGGGCAAACAGAATGCTAGGAATGATAAAGATGGGGATCATGAACAGATGGGAGAAGGTTATCATGCCACTGTACCGGGCCATGGTGCTCCCTCACCTGGAGTACTGCGTCCAGCACTGGTCGCCGTACATGAAGAAGGACACGGTACTACTCGAAAGGGTCCAGAGAAGAGCGACTAAAATGGTTAAGGGGCTGGAGGAGTTGCCATACAGTGAAAGATTAGAGAAACTGGGCCTTTTCTCCCTCGAACAGAGGAGATTGAGAGGGGACATGATTGAAACATTCAAAGTACTGAAGGGCATAGACTTAGTAGATAAGGACAGGTTGTTCACCCTCTCCAAGGTAGGGAGAACGAGAGGACACTCTCTAAAATTGAAAGGGGATAGATTCCATAAGTTCTTCTTCACCCAGAGAGTGGTAGAAAACTGGAACGCTCTTCTGGAGTCTGTCATAGGGGAAAACACCCTTCAGGGATTCAAGACAAAGTTAGACAAGTTCCTGCTGAACCAGAATGTACGCAGATAGGGCTAATCTCAGGGCACTGGTCTTTGACCAGAAGGCCGCCGTGTGAGTGGATTGCTGGGCATGATGGACCACTGGTCTGACCCAGCAGCGGCAATTCTTATGTTCTTAGGTCTCTGTCCATTTTATGTACAAACCAACTGAAACCCTAAGCCATCTCTTTCCCCTTCAATCTGTTCAGAATTCTGCTGTACACCTTGCATTATGCCTGTGTCGTTATGCTTGTTACCCCTCTCCTCAAGTCGGTTCATTGACTTCCTGTCCGCTACAGCATACAGTTCAAACTGCTCTTACTAACCTACAAGTGTATTCACTCTGCAGCTCCTCAATCTCTCTCCTCTTTCCCTATATTCCATCTAGGAACTACGTTTGTTGGACAAATCTCTGTACCTTTCTCCTCTACATCTCACTTCTGTTTTGCTGCACTGTTTGCACGTTTAAACCTGTCTGATTCCATTTCTGGCAGTATTCAAATCCAGGGTGAAAGCCCACTTTTTAAAAGCTGTGTTTAAGGCCCATCCCTATGAATTTAAAACCACCATATTTGTTTGTCATTCCCTCTGTAGTTCTCTACCTCTTTGTATTTCCCTATATGAGGAGCAGATATTGATTCACCATTTTTGTCCAGTATGTTTGTCATAATAAGATTGTAAGCTCTTTTGAGCAGGCACTGTCTCTTGCATGTTTAATATACAGCACTGCGTACATCTGGTAGCATTATAGAAATAATAAATAGTAGTCGTAGTAGTAAATAAACTAGTATCTCATTTACATCACCACTTTCCTTGGTCTGACAGCTGCAGACTAAAGTCTCCTTCTCTCAAAGCAGGCACAGCAGTCCCTTGAGCCGCGTAAAAATTGCAAACAAGCAAGAAAAATGAAAAAATACCACAAAATAATAAAGAAATAAAGGGATCAGATCAGAACAATGCTTTCATGCTCGCCTGTAAAAGGAAGAACTGAAGAGGACAGCAGAGACCGAGGAGGAGGAGGAGCTGAAAAGCTGTGACTGACATCTGCATGCATGGAGCATGAATGGACAACCTATAGTTCAGCATATATCCCTATTGCACTGGAAAATAACATAGCATAACATAAATAATACAGTCTCTAATCCAATGGGCTGCTGTCAATTTTAAAACCACCTCACCTTTTTTATTCCCTCTAAACAGAATAAAAAATCTATTGGACTGCTGAAACCCTTCTGTCTTTTTCAAATAGAATCACAGAGGTCTCATGTAGAGAATGATGTAGGGAACATTTGTCCCGGTCCCTGTGGATTCAGTCCCCGTCCCCGCCCTGTCGACTCATATCTCCATCCATACAGACTCTGTCCCTGTCCCTGCAGACTGTGACTGATCCCACCTGCACAAGTCTTGAATAGCTATTTTATATTGAAATCATTTTATTACAGTATAAAAAGGAACAATATGCCGTACACAAATACACACACAAATACAGAAAAAGGGATCAACAAAACCCATCTCCCCTCAAAGTATCCCCTCCACTATCAGGAAAACTGAAAGCTACATAGAAAATTCATCCTAACAGAATACATTGGTCACACACACAGAACACCAATGCCAAATACATAATAACTGACAAAAACTGTTAAACACAAATTCAACCAAATCCCAAGAAGCAATGCCTTCCATATAGTACAACATCAAAGAAATAAAAAGATTAATTTCCTCCTATACTGTGCAAAATATAAAGATCACACATGCCAGGGATGGTATTAGGCCAAAGAGTGCAATTAGGGCAACTGTCCCCTGGCCAGAGAAAGCCCGAAGCCTGCTGGAAGCTGAAGATGGCACAGGCTAGCAGTTGTCTTTTGGGTTCCCTCCCAAATTTCTACCTTGGGTCATACCCATGTCTAACACCAGCATTTGCAGGATAAACATGTCAGTTCTCATATATTCTAATCACAAAATAGAAAATAAAATTATTTTTCTACCTTTTGTTGTCTGGTCATTTTATTTTTCAGACAATATTAGTCCCAGGCTCTGGTTACTGTTCCCCTCTGTCATCTCTTAACTCATTCTCTAGGAGACTTTACTCATTCGCTAAGGTCTCCTGCTCATTTAAGATTTCTTCTCTGTGCTCACCAGGAGTGTGTGGCGCAGTGGTTGGATCTACAGCCTCAGCACCCTGGAGTTGTGGGTTCAAACCCTGCCCTGCTCCTTGTGACCCTGGGCAAGTCACTTAATCCTCCATACCCCCAGGTACGTTAGATAGATTGTGAGCTACCGGGACAGAGAGGGAAAAATGCTTGAGTACCTGATTGTAAAAACCGCTTAGATAACCTTGATAGGCGGTATATAAAATCCTAATAAACTTGAAACATCTTCCATCTTTGTGTACCTATCTTTCCCAGTTCTATATGTCCCCTATACTTCCCTGTCCAGCATCTCTCCTTTGTCCATCCCCCAGTATTTATCATCACTACTTTATGTCCTGCATTACTGTGTTCCTATTCTCTCATATCTAGTACTTTCCCCTCTGTGTCCATATACCCCCTCCCATATCTGCAATCTCTCTGTCCATGTACCATTCCCATACAGCATCTCATTTTGTATCCCGGTCCTATTCTCCTCTCCATGCCCATAATTTCCCCCCTGTTTTGATACCTCCCTGTATCTCTCCCTCTCTCTGCTGTGTTCAGTGTTTCATTCACTGTTCAGTGTTTCATTCACTATTCACTATTCCTTCATTCACTTAGTATAGCATCTCCTTTTCCCTTCTCTTCCCTCCAGCAACCCCCCTTCCATGGGTGCAGCACCTCTCTCCCTTCCCTCCAGCTCCCTCTCCTGCAGGTCCTGTAGCTCTCTTCCCTTCCTTTAGCTCCAGTCCTACCCTCACTAGCTCCACCCCACCTTGTGCCCTTTCATCCTGCCCCAACCCCCTCCTGGACCAATTCCTTCATCTACTTTGCCTTACATTGATCCCTCTCTTCATCGGAGCTGACAGCTCCAGCTCCAGTTCCCCCACTTGCTCGTGGGCCTGGCAGCTCCAGCTGGCCTCCCTCCCTCCCTGCTGCTGGCACACACCTTGCAGAGCGAGCGGATCTCTACATAGACTTATTTGACACCGGTGCTCGAGGCCTTCCCTTTTTGGGGCTCCTCCTTCTTAAAAAGGAAGTTGCGTCATAAGGAGAAGCCCAGCAGACAGAAGGCTGCGAGCACCAGTGAGAAAGCTTGTGTAGAGATCAGATCTCTCTGCAAGGTGTGTGCCAGCAGCAGGGAGGGAGGGAGGCCGGCTGGAGCCACCGGACCCGCAAGCGAGAAGGGGTGGGCTGGAGTCACTGGATCCACGAGCAAGGCGAGGAGGGATGGAGACACCAGACCTACAAGCGATGGAGGGGTGTAGGGCCTGGAGCTGCAAGACCCAGGATGGGGGGAAGGGATAGTAGGATATCAGGGAGCTGTTGTGGGTGGGTGGGGTTCCCTGTGGGAATAAAGCTGTTTACTACTCCGCGGAGCAGCAAAATCTTTGCTCCCGTACAAGCGGACCACCAGGCCAATCGGGTTTTCAGGCTAGCCCTAATGAATATGCATGAGAGAGATTTGCATAGAATGGAAGTGATAGGCATGCAAATCTGCTCCATGCATATTCATTAGGGCTAGCCTGAAAACCCGATTGGCCTGGTGGTCCTCCAGGACAGGGTTGGGAACCACTGGTATAGACAACTCTAGATTCAGATTATAGGAAGAACTAACAGATCCCAAAGTGGTTTCCTCCAGCTTAGCACCTCTCAGGAACCTAAATATATCTAAGTGGTATATCAAGAACTAAATAAACTGGGATCTATATGAGGTGCCAGCACTAGTCTGTGAAATCACTACTATCTACACCTTCAGAAAGGCTAGGGTCAAAACCCTGTTCAAACCATCCTGTAAAAATTCTAGAATTTCTGAAATGGAAGATCTGAAAGGCCCAACCCCACCAAGTGCCTTCCTTATGTACCAATATCACTGGTTCCAACTAAATCAGTCTCCATATTAGCCACCATACATGCTATCCAACACCTTGACTCTATTACTCACCAAAATAGATGGTCTTCCATCATGACCCCTATTTGGTATAATTCACAACTTTTAATTGATAATTAACCTATCCACTGGCATGTCTGGATAGATAAGGATATATGGTACATTGATCATATTTTGGAAAATAATGTTCTTCTCTCTTTCTCCCAAATTATGGATAGATTCCATATCCAGCCACAATTATTTCACTGGCTACAGCTCTCACATTGTTTATAAAAAAATTACTCCGTCTCTCGCAGTTCTCCCTAACTCCTCACTATTTTTATCTCTTTCATGGCTGGGGTTCACTATGGTGTAACGCCATAGGGGGTAAGGTGTAAAATAAACCTCCCCTCCCCTCAATACCTTCTATACCACAGCTGGGGTTCACTATGGGCCATACTACTTCATTTTTCTATAGAGAATTAAGATCTAAACTTTACCCGAGATCTAAAAAAGCCACAGAGTCCTGGTCTTCCGTCACCTCATGGAAAGGCACCTCTGCAGATTGGATTTCTATTTCAGATCCGTTCTTTGCCCGTCAGATTCCACTAGTCTCTCACAATCTCTTTATTTCTTTAACTATAAATCATTCTGGACTTTCAATAGAATGTTTCATGCTGGTCTTCATGACAACAACTTATGTTGGCACTGTAATTCCCATAGCTAAAATGCTCTGTCTTTACAACTACACATGGCTCGATTTTTATATTTTTTTGCACTTATTCAGTAAATGTACATTATTAAATGGAAATAGAGGATTTTAAACTAGCAAATAGGATTTTAAACTAGCAAATTACCCGGCATTGGCCGGATATTTATTTATCCCAAAATGTCCCATCCCCTACATGTCCCACCCCACCCATGTCCCCCCTCCCCCCCCCACACACATGTTCCACAGGAATGTCCCTATCTATGGGGCTGAACTTGGACTTAAATGGCATCGGGAATGTCAGTATTCATTTAATTGAGCCTGAAAACTATGGTTTAGACACTAATATCTCTTGTTTTCAATAATTTTTACATGCCACCCCCTTCCCACCCTCACAGTATTTTACCCCCTTCCAACCCCAACAATATTTTTCCCCAGATACTAAGTGATATGTACACTAAGTTTAGTTGAAATCTCTCCATGTGTTTCAGAGTTATGCTAATTATTCATCTCAGCGAGCCCGAAAACACTATGGGGTAGACACTAAATTCTGTTGGTTTCGATAATTTTTACATGTCACCCCTTCTCACCCCCACAATATTTTTCCCCCACATAGTAAGTGATATGTATACCAAGTTTGGTTGAAATCTGTCCATGCGTTTCAGAGTTATGATGAGTATTCATCTCACCGAGCCCAAAATCTATGGGGTAGACACTAAAATCTGTCGCTTTCGATAATTTTTACATGTCATCCCTTTCCCACCCCCACAGTATTCTTCCCCAGATAGTAAGTCATATGTATATCAAGTTTGATTGAGATCTGTCCATGCATTTATGGATTAGACACTAATATCTGTCATTTTCAAAGTCACCCCCTTTCCCCCACCCACGTCACCTCCTTACCCCCCTCAACAGTATTTTTCCCCAGATAGTAAGTCATATGTGTACCAAGTTTGGTTGAAATCTGTCCAGGAATTTATGGATTAGACACTAATAGCTGCCGTTTTCAATGTCACCCCCTTCCCCCACCCATATGTCACCCCCCTTCCCCCCACCAAGTATGTGCCCAAGTAGTAAGTCTTATCTATATCAAGTTTGGTTGAAATCTCTCCATGTGTTTCAGAGTTATGTTATGGGCCCGAAAACACTATGGAGTAGACACGTTTTCGATAATTTTTACATGTCACCCCCTTCCCACCCCCACAGTATTTGTCCCCAGATAGTAAGTAATATGTATGGCAAGTTTGGTTGAAATCTGTCCATACGTTTCAGAGTTATGCTGGAACATACATACACACACATCCAATTTTATATAAATAGATATGTTGTCCCCCTCACTCTGTTCCGGACTCTTTATAGATCATTTTGGTTTTCCTCCATTTTTTTAACCATTTTTAATCATTCTTCTTGCTTCATCTTTCATTCATTCTTTATTGAGTGTTTAATCATTTACCCTCCCTTTACTACTTTTTTTAATTCATTATTTTTTGCATTACAGTTTTACGTTATTTTGCATTTTTTTAAGCTTGTGGCTCATAGCAAGACTGGTATGTACACATCCTTTAAATTAAACTAAACCTTAAGTTTATATACCGCATCCTCTCCATAATTATAGAGCTCAGCACGGTTTACAAGAGTTTAATAAAGGAAGAGGTAGAATAGAGGGGTTGGATGTTGAGTCCAGGGGGAAGAGAACATTACAATTTTGTGAAGAGCCTAGTTTTCAGGAAGGAACCCAGATTCTGTAGTGGGGCAGTAAGATTATTCCAGAGCTCTGTGATTCTGAATAAGAGAGATTTGCCCAATTTTCCCGCATAGAGGTTACATTTTAGTGAGGGGAAGGATAGTTTAAGTTTTTGGGTGGGCCTGGTGGTGTCAGGGTTCGAGGAGTTCCAAGAAAGCGGGATTAGTGGAGGGAGGATGCCGTGTAGGATCTTAAAAGCTAGGCAGGCGCATTTGAAATGAACTCTGGAAATTATTGGGAGCCAGTGAAGTTTGGACAGAAGTGGGGAAACATGATTGAATTTGTGTTTTGCAAAGATCAGCTTGGCCGCAGTGTTCTGAATTAGCTGAAGTCTTTGAAGACTTTTTTTTAGTTAGACTTAGATAGATGGAATTGCAATAGTCTAGTCTGGAGAGGGTGATAGATTGAACAAGGACGGCGAAATGTTGTCTTATTACCTCTCTCTCTTAACTCCTCATATCTACACCTCCTTGTGGTTGTCATTTTAGTTCACGTTTTTCTAATGTGGTTTTTTAATGAGTAACCACCACCTGCTCAAATCTTGAGGTTGTCACCTTTGCGATTCACATTTTTAGAAGAGGCTTGATCTCCCTTTCTTGAGTTATGAGCATCTGCACATTCTTTCTCTTTCTCCTTCTCTCATATTTCTTATCATATTCTTCTTCTTTCTTATACACGGTTTATAACATTTTTCATTTTAGTACCGTGGAAGAAGGTCATTGTCACAGAAAGTCATTGCCACGACCGAAACATGGCCTGTGTTGGGTATATGCCACATTGTTACTGTGTTTTTTGTTTTATTGTGTATATTTCTTCACCATTTCTAATAAATTGTATAACAGTTCCACATTTTTTTTCCCTTCGATTTTGAGTTTGATTTGTGGAACTATTTTGATGGACTTTTTTTTCTGTTTTCTTGTTCAACTCCAGTGCCGTTATATTGCAATTATTGTGTTCTTTTTGTGAAAATCTTAATAAAATTTCATGAAATCATAATTTCTCCTCGAATGCAACAGAATGGCTATGACTCGTGGAATAACTCTCTTCCACATCTTTGCCATCTCAACAACCAGACCATAAGACAATCAAGATATATTCAGTATCCAAATTCCGTAGGGGATAATAATTGACATTGCAGGAAATTTAATAACCATCCTTTCAGTATTTCAAATACTAACCCTCTAAGTTCTTTCAAATAATGCCTGTTAATTAATTTGTTGTATACAGAAAAAAATGCCTTTAATCTGTACTAAGCCATCTATTTGTAATAACATATCACCCTCTAGTGTTCATTCTGGATTATCTCAATAGGATTTATTCTCAGTTTATTTTTCTCTTTTTCCATCTAAAAATATTGGGGAATATTGTCCATAGTAACATCAGAACAGATGTTATGTGCTGCAAGGCGTGATCTGAAGTCTGTTTTACTTTGCACTGTATTTTGATAAAGAAAAATAAATATAGATTAAAAAGATTACTTCCAGTAAAAGTTCAAGCCATCTCTGTAACCACTTTAGTGTGTTAAGAAAAATGTGAAGAAACAAATATGGCAATATTTGGCAAATATATGGCAAATATGTGAAGAAAATAAATAGGCAAAAACCACAATGAAACTCCACTCAAAGTATTACAATAAAATAAATATTTAAAGTGATGGATACTTCTTTAAAGCTGATACATTCCTCTGGAGACAATAAAGTACCTTGTGTATCTTAATGTAACTTACCTTTAGCTACCAACAAAAACGTATGAACTGGATCCAAATAGCAATACATTTTATGGAAATTGTGTGTATGTTTTCATAAGAAAATAAAAATATGGGGGGGTCACGTGATGCAGCCTGTCTAAGCAGACGCACGGAAGGAGAGCTCCTGCCCCACGGACTTTAAAACAGCGATAAAATCGGCTTTTTGTACCCCTACCGGAGCTGCGAGCACACAGGAAGGGGACTTACTCTCCGCCCGGCACTAGCAGCGCAGAGCATTTACGCCGGAACAGGGTATGCCCGTAAAATCGGCAAAGAACACTCGGGACAAGCCCTCGCTAACCCCCTCCAAAATGGCGGCGGAGCCGGCCACTTTTACCATACCCGCTGGTGACTGGATAACGGACATTACACGGTCGGTTACGGCGGCGCTGGCGGACAGACTTAATAAGATCCAGTCGGCTGTGGAGGAGATGAATGAGAAGTTTGATTCCCACAGCCGACGCTTGACGGATGTCGAGCAGCGGGTGTCCGACCAGGAGGACACGTGCTCCAGCCTGACTGCCCAAGTAGAAGAACTTAAGAAAACGTCCCAGGAGCTACAGGCCGCCCTGGAGGAGCAGGAGAATAGGAGCCGCCGGAACAACTTGCGGCTGGTCGGGCTCCCTGAGACGGTGGGTGAGCAAGAACTGTATACCATTTTCAGCACGTGGCTACCAGAAACTCTGCAGCTGACCGGTGGCGCGGAGGCCTTTGCCTGCGAACGAGCGCACCGTATCGGCACCCGACCCATGGAGGGGGGAAGGGCGAGGACAGCCATAGCTCGTTACACGAACTGGCGGGAAAAGGAACTACTGCTAAGGGCTTACCGAAAGGCGGGGGCCCTGGACTACAAAGGCTCAAGAGTGCTCATGTTCAATGATTACTCGGTACGGGTGGCGGCCCAACGAAAGATCATGGCGCCATCCTGCACGGACCTCCACAACAGGGGTATCAAATTTGCCCTGGTTTACCCCGCGAAGCTCAGGGTCTGGCATGACGGTAAGACCCTTAATTTCAACAGCGGTGATGCAGCCAAGGCGTTCCTGGCGACTTTGCCTGCCTGAAGACCCATACAGCCCAGAAGTACCTGATTGGGATCTTTTCTTCCCATACATCTGCTTTTCATACGTGTCGAGATGGGATCTTTTTGAGCTGGACTGGTGGAGTGGCTATTTGCCCGGTACATTGCTCGAGTGCCATGTGTGGCTATGAGACCTTTACTAACCTGGAGATGTGGCCCTGTATTCCTGTCTTGAGATGGCCTCCAGGACAGATCCGGCGGCGGGGCTCGGGTGCCCTAAGTTTAGCTGCGCCGGGCCTGGGAGAGGAGGCGAATACATGGATCCCTGCACGTCTGTCGGCCGCATCCCTTTATGAGGGACATTTCTGGCGATACTCTGCGTCAGCTACTCTGGACAGCTCGGAGATCTTTTGGGTAGACTGCAGACATTATGGAGAGTTTGATCTGGACTTGATGGTACCAACCTATTTGTTTCCTGCTTAGGTTTCTGTTTAATTCCTGGACTGTGTGCTTGTTTGAAATGTAGTGGGGGTGTTTTCTGTGGGTGGGGGGGAGGTCTCCGGGCAGGCTGGGGGCTTTATATGGGTTTGTATGCTGGTGGGGAGGGATCAGCATGGGGGGATAGGGTGGGGTGGGAAGGGGGGTTGGGGGGCTGTTGGGAGGTGTGTGAGGGGGAAGGCATGTCTGAGTCTGGGATGAATGTGCGGGGGGGATGCATGGGGGTTGGGTGTGCTGGGGTAGGGGGCACCTGGTTACCGAGGGCGGCGAGGCTCTGCTGGGAGGCTTCGTCGGTACCTATTTGTTCACTCTGCGCAGGCTCAACTTGTGTTTGGCTGGGGGAGAATGGCTGAACTCTCCTGTTCTTGGGGGGCTGGTGCTCCCTGGGTTTTAACGCAGCATACCGCTACTCTCTAGTTGCTATGGCTGATCTAAGGGTTGTTACCTTTAATGTTGATGGCATCAGGTCCCCAGTAAAGCGCTCTCGTATACTTGCCAGCTTACGGAATCTGACAGCGGATGTGGCATTTCTGCAGGAAACCCATCTAACACAGATTGAACACTCTAAATTGCGGAAAAATTGGGTTGGGGATGTCTACTCCTCCACTTCAGGGGGCCGCCGGCGGGGGGTGGCTATTTTGATCCACAAGCGGTTGCCGTTTGTCCTGCATAAACAACTGACTGACCGGGAGGGGAGATATGTCATTGCACTGGGGGATCTCTGGGGACAAAAACTGTTGCTCTGTAACTTATACGCCCCGAACACTTACTGTCATAAATTTTTCTCCACACTCCTATCTCAGGTATCAGCCTACCCGGACTACCAGGTGATCCTGGGGGGGGATATGAATGTCACTGCAGACCCAGGGGTGGATTGCAAACCTCCTAGGGGTAGCCTGAGAGACCATGACAACAAGGGGGTGGGCTTTTTGACACAGCACTTAGGCCTGGTGGACGCCTGGCGGGCACTACACCCGTTCGAATCGGATTTTACTTTTTACTCACATGTCCATAAAGCGTATGCCCGACTGGACTACATTCTGCTTGACCAAAGACTGTTCTCACGGGCTGCTAAATCGGAAATAGTGGAGTCCACGATCTCGGATCACGCCACCGTGGACCTCACCTTGACTCTCGCAGCAGGCGGCAAAGCTTCCTCTTGGAAAATGGCGTTGCACCTGTATCATGATCAGGAATTTCGGACATTTTTAAGAGCTCGCTGGGCAGACTATCAGGCCACTAACGACACTCCTGACATTGGACCGGTAACTTACTGGTATGCCTCTAAGGCAGTTCTGAGGGGACATGTGATCGCATATACGGCTGCTAAACGTAAGGCCCGGGGAGCGGAGCTCTTGACGCTCACGCGACGATTGCACCAATTCCGCAGGGCCCATATCGCCTCTTTGTCGGACTCTGCCCGGCAGGAATACAAGACGACACGAGAACGTATCGAGACCTTACTCCATCAGCGTGCGGAGCAGACCCTTGCGTTCCAACGGTATAAAATGTATAGGTGGGGGGGTAAGACGGGGAAACTCCTGGCGAACTTAGTGAGACCGTATAAGAAACGCCAAATCATTACCTCCATCCGCGACGCTAGGGGAACACGACACGAGGGGGAAAGCCAAATAGCGGAACAGTTTGTTAAGTACTATGAGACCCTATATGGTAGGCGCCCACTGGACGAGATTGCCCTCGGGGATTTTTTCAGGGGCTTATCATTACCGCGCCTAGAGGAGGACCAGGCTGCTTTTTTGAGCCAGCCCATCTCCGGGGCTGAACTCCGAACCACCATTCGTTCCCTCAAACTGGCGAAGGCACCCGGGCCGGATGGGTTTGGACCTGAATACTATCGCATTCTTGAGGATCTCGTAGCACAGCCCTTGAGCGCAATGTATAACGAGGTGGCGCGGACGGGAGGTTCCTTTCAGGATAACATGGCCCACATAGTCCTGCTCCCAAAGCCGGGTAAAGACCCGGATCTGGTGGGATCGTTCCGTCCAATTTCTCTCCTGGATCAGGATATTAAACTCTTGGCCGCGACTATGGCGCGGCGCCTGAATAGTTTTCTCCCCGATCTCATTCACCCCGACCAGGTCGGATTCGTACTGGGCCGTTACGCCTCCATGAACCTGATGAAGGTATTGGGGGCAATTCATGACAGGGTAGGCCGGGGTGGCCAGGAGGCGGTTGCGGGATTGGACATGGAGAAAGCATTTGATAGCATCTCTTGGGACTATCTCTTCTGGGTCCTGCGTAGGGGGGGTTTCCAGGGAGAGTTTCTGGCCTGGGTGACGGCTCTGTACCATAATCCCAGGGCGCGCTTACTTATAAATGGGGGTCTTACTGCGGATTTTGGTTTGCAGAGAGGTACGAGGCAGGGCTGCCCTCTTTCCCCACTCCTCTTTCTTTTGGCCATTGAGCCGCTCGCGGCTAAGATCCGGCAGGATGAGACACTTACGGGCATTGTAGTACGGGGACGGGAATGTAAAATCAGTTTGTTTGCGGACGATATCTTACTTTATATGGATCAGGTCCCCCTCCATCTGCCCAGAGCTTTGGCAGTGATTCGAGCTTTTGGGGCACTGTTGGGCTTACAGGTTAATTGTAGCAAGTCGGAACTCCTGATGCTAACAGGACGCCAGGCGGAGCCGTGGCACGCGGTGTTGCCTATAGCACCCACGAACAAACCAATGCGCTATCTTGGAATATATCTTAGCACCGATCTGCCTACACTTTATAATGCAAATATTCGCCGCCCGCTTGAGGCGATTGGACAGCTGTGTCAGTCCTGGCAGGAACTGCCGTTGGGAATCCTGGGACGGGTGGCTCTAGTGAAAATGGTTCTGGTACCGAAACTCCTGTATCCCTTACAGACTATGCCGCTGTGGCTTACCAGGCGGGACGAACTTGCTTTTAAAACTACAATCTCCCGATTCATTTGGAGATCCCGAGCCCCTCGGATCGCGATGTCCAAACTTATCTTGGATAAATCGCTGGGGGGGCTAAATGTCCCGGACATTCGGCTTTATAATGTAGCGTCCCTTTTTCGATGGATTCATGAGAGTTACACAGGGTGCTTTCGCTATTCCCCTCGGGGATGGCTAGAGGGCTGGAGTTCCCCTTTTCACTTCATGAATATATTACACAGACAGGACGATCCTGGGAGACGATATTTAGTTTGTTTCCGTTTTCTGCGCCCGATTAGGCTGGCGTGGCGTTGGTGGCGGCGCAGACAGCAATTACCACCTGACACATCTCCCTTTCTCCATTTGGGGGGCAATTCCAGGTTTCAGCCGGGCTGGGGTAGATCAGTCTTTCAGCAGTGGGCGGCTCGGGGCTGTAGGATGATGGAGGATATACTGGAACTGTCCTCTGCCGGGTTCCCCTCCTTTCAGCAAATACGGGACGCGTGGGGTCTTCCCCTACATTACTTGTTTTCTTACTTTCAAGTACGTCACTACTGGGATGCTGAACGCAGAGGAGATACTGGGGTCTGGGACAAGGGCCCCCTGGACACCCTTTTTTCGGCCACACCGCCCGTAACCAATTCCCTCGCGCACTGGTATCGAATACTCAAATCATCTCTCCCTTTGTCGGTACTTTCTCCAGTGCGCGATTCCTGGGCTCGGGACTTGGGACAGGATATTTCCGAACCACAGTTCGGGGCCTGCTTTGCTACTCTATACTCATACACTAAATCTGCAGATTTTCAATAACTACAGTTTAAGATCCTTCACCGTGCCTATTTCACGGCTCAGCGGGGGGCGCGCATGGGATTATGGGATAGTGATTTCTGTGTAAAGTGCAAGAATCGAGCAGGCACATATCTCCATTCTTTCCTGGAGTGCCCCCGACTGAGTGTCTGGAGGGAGGCTCTCTCCCTAATGGAGAGAGCTGTACAGCGCGATGTTGAATGGGACTATGGGTTTCTTCTCCTGGGTCTGCAGACATCTCTCCAGGATCAAGGTTTCACCACACCCCAATGTAGATTTTTTTATAATGTTGTTCTCGTAGTTAAGAAGCTGATCTTAACTTATTGGATGGCCGAGGAGCCCCCCCCCGATACCTCAATGGACGAGTAGGCTTCAGGAGACGGCTAGGTTTGAAATTCAATCTTATACTAGATCGCTGAGCGTGTCTAAGCAGCACTACGTTGGCTTGTGGGAGAGGCTGCGGGACCTGTTGCCATCACGAGAACAGGAGGGGGACCTGGAGCTCGCCTAACTTAGCTTGGCTTTCTTCTGCGCTACCTTGGCTGGGCCCTTGATACACCCCTACCATTCATTTTCTTTCATTTTCTTTCTATGATACTCCTTGGTGTCCTGGGGGGGGAAGGGGGGTAGGTGGGGGGAGGGAAGGGAGATGTTTGGGGATATGAGTGGTCGGTTTGTATGGAGTGGATGTTGTTGGATGTGAATGGTATCCTGAGCTCTGTGTGGTTTTGTGGGATATCCATAGGGTATATACAAAAACACGGTGGGAGATCGCTGTCCAAGATGGGCGGCCTATTTATCATTGTTGTTTTTCTCTGCCTTTGCCCCCCCCTACTACTAACGTTTCTTTCGCTTGTATGCATATTGTACCTGTGAGGGGGGATTCGTGGGGGAGGCTTTGCTTCTGTTTTGACATTTCACCTGTAATGGACTGTTTGTGACTTTCAGAAGTTTGTTATTCTGCCCTATTGGGCGGTGTGTTTCCACTGTTAATAAAAATACGTTTAAAAAAAAAAAGAAAATAAAAATATGTTTGTTTGGGCTAGGAATACACAAGATCCCTGATTCTCTTAAGCTTTTACCGTATTTTTTGCTCCAAAAGACACTTTTTTCCCATCCAAAAGTGGGTGGAAATCTTGGTGCATCTTATGTAGCGAAGGTACAAAATCTTACACCCCCTGTACTGTTTAAAAACACCCCTCCTGCCGCTGAACCTTTTTAAAACACCATGCCCACTGCCCCACCGCATGCCCGCTACACCTCTGTAAAACACCCCACCCCCCTGCACGCCCACTGCCATCCGTTGCACCTTTTTAACACCCCGCCCGGCCACCTGACCGCTTACAAATTACCTGATGGTCCAGCGTGGTCCCTCCCTCCATAGCTGTCTCCTCTTCTTATTTTCCAGCCAGCGGCATGGAGGTCAGAAGAGCACGGCGGTCAGGAGCAAAGTTTCCGCATTCCCGCTTGGGATGCGCTGTTTTCTGAATGGCTGCGATCAGTTCTCGCACTAATATTGACCAGCTAACATCAAAAATCCTTAGTGATTGAAAACAGTATGGAAGCATCACCCCTCTCCCCATTGGAAAATATTTAGCTGAAGGACTCCTGCACAGCTTAGAAGGAACATTGGACCCTTTGCCCTGTAACCTGTTATTAGTACTGAATAAGGACCTCAGGTCTCTCTTATACAACTCTCTATCAAAGTCTACTAATGCCAATATCTGACAGGGCTCATAGAAACAATTATCTACTCTCTCAATACCAACTGCTTAAACTGCTATAACCTGTTCCTCACATGCCTCTCACTAAATGCTCTCCCCTTCACTGTAATCTATCTAAAATCAGTTGAACTACTTATTAGAGAATTACACGGTGAAAAAATTGGTCCCCGTCACCGCCCCGTCCCCGTCTCACCATCCCCGTCACCGCCCCGTCCCAGTCTCACCATCCCCGTCACCGCCCCGTCCCCGTCTCACCATCCTCTTCACCGCCCCGTCACGGCCACTGCCACCCCATTCACCGCCCCGTCACCGCCACTGCAATCCCATTCACTTTTCTTTATTTACGTATAAAGGAAACATTCTTTAAAACTTTAAAACTTAGTTAAATATTAGTTAATAACTATACAAAAACAAAACACGCAGAGAAAAAATTAATTAATAAAAATTCTCAAAACTGACACATTTTGATCACTAAATTTAAAATAGTTATTTTTTATACAGTTTTTCAATCACTAATCTTCCACCACCCCTGGGGCTAGCAATGCAAAAACAAACACGACATGTACTTTAAATGCTGCCGTGATTAGCATAGTGACCGCGGCTACGGCTGCAAGTCTCCCCTCCCCCCAGCGATCACGGCAGGAGGGCACCCAACCCCTCCTGTAGACCCCCCCAACGGCCCTCCCGACAATCGCAGCAGAAGGGTACCCAACCCCTCCTGCCGGTCCTCCCAATGGCCTCCCCTAAGATCGCCGGCAGGAGGGTACCCAACCCCTCCTGCTGGACCCCCCCCCCCAACGAACCCTCCCACCCCGGAACCCCCTTAGTCTTACTTTCCAAGTTGGACCGGACGGCTCCTCACACGTATGGCCAGCAGGCTTGCCTCCGTCCAAATGAGGCGGGCCCGCCCCTACCCTGCCCAACCCACAGGATCCTAGGGCCTGATTGGTCTAGGCACCTAAAGCCACTCCCGCTATAGGAGGGGCCTTAGGTGCTTGGGCCAATCAGGCCCTAGGATCCTGTGGGTTAGGCAGGGGAGGGGAGGGGCGGGCCCGCCTCATTTGGACGGAGGCAGGCCTGCTGGCCAGACGAGCGAGGAGCTGTCCGGTCCAACTTGGAAAGTAAGACTAAGGGGGTTCCGGGGGGGGAGGGTTCGTTGGGGGGGGGGTCCAGCAGGAGGGGTTGGGTACCCTCCTGCCGGCGATCTTAGGGGAGGCCATTGGGAGGCAGGGGAGGGGAGGGGCGGGCCCGCCTCATTTGGACGGAGGCAGGCCTGCTGGCCAGACGAGCGAGGAGCTGTCCGGTCCAACTTGGAAAGTAAGACTAAGGGGGTTCCGGGGTGGGAGGGTTCGTTGGGGGGGGGGGGTCCAGCAGGAGGGGTTGGGTACCCTCCTGCCGGCGATCTTAGGGGAGGCCATTGGGAGGACCGGCAGGAGGGGTTGGGTACCCTTCTGCTGCGATTGGCAGGAAGGGTTGATCTGACAAATGAGGAGCACGGTGAAACACAGGTAAATAGCGGTTCCTAGAAGGGGGTACATTGGCCCGCGGGGACAAACCTGTTCACCGTTTCCGTGGTCGGTGAATGGCCTTGTCCCCGTCACCGCAGCGACTGCTAGTTTTCTTCCCCGTTTTCGGCGGTGACCCGCGGCTTAAATGCGGTGGCCGCGGGTAAACCGTCACCGTGTCATTCTCTACTACTTATGTCATTATACAAATAAAAGCCCTTTTCAAAATCACTATATTTGTTCCATATCCACAGAATCTTTCTTGAAGCCACTGTTTTAGTTGCTGAGAGAAAATTACTCAAACAAAATCAATGTCAAAAATTCTGTGAAGAAAAACCAGCTAACAAGTTTAGAATTATAAGAAAAAGTTAACTGGTATTTTACCAACTAGAGATACTTTTCTGGAGTTATATAGGAAATTCTCCATTTTGGTGCTATCAGTTGACATTACCGATACATAATGCTGATTAATCTTGTTTATCCAGAAACCGAGAGCTCCTACCTTTTAAATGACACTGGCTGGCCCAATGTCTTATATATTTAGTAGCACTTAACGGGCTACTGCCACTGAATATTAGTACTGACAAGTGCTACCCGATTCAGGACAAAAAAATTTGATTCAGCCTATTGAATATTTTTTTCGATTCGATTTTCCTGCCTAATTGGGTGTTTTTTCCAAACATCCTGGTGGGTTAATTTTATAGCTTCTTCACCCCCTTTGCCCTCTCCTACCCACACTGGCACTGTGGTGTAAACAAAATAAACAAAAAAGACTTTTCCTCTCTCTGTTAAATATTAACACCAACTATGGCAGGATACACATTTCAAATCTGACATATTGTAATCACAAAACAGAAAATAACATTATTTTTTCTACATTTTGTTGTCTGGTCATTATTCAAATCATGTTGGTCCCAGGCTCTGGTTGTCTTCTGATAACTTGCTTGCCAGGGTCTCCTTCTTTCTTCTTTCTCTGTGCTAACCATCCATCTTCCATTTCTGTCCTCCCCATCTTTCCTTTTTTTCATCTCCATCCCCGCAGCTGCAGCGATGGACCCCAGATCCACCATATCTCCTTTTCTCAACTACCCTTTCATTCAGCATCTAACTAGCAAAAATCTGTGGGGAGAATACTGCATGCATATACACTATGGGCATTCTGAAAATCTAAACTAAACTAAACTAAACCTTCGCATCATCTCCACAGAAGTAGAGCTCTGCACAGTTTACAGGAATTGATATAGAAAGGAACTCCAAAGAAAAGTAGAAGAACTTGGTACAGAAAAGTTTAGAGAGACTTAGTATATCGAAGAGGGAGAGGTCGTTACATTTTAGAGAAAAGCCATGTTTTTAAATGTTTTCGGAAGAGTTGGAGGGAGGTCAGACTCTGAAGCGGGATAGTAAAGCTGTTCCAGAGTTCGGTGATCCTGAAGAAGAGGGATGTCCCTAATTTTCCTGCATGGGATATGCCCTTTAAAGAGGGGAAGGATAGTTTGAATTTTTGAGTAGATCTGGTGGTGTTGGGATTCGAGGAGTTCCAAGACAGTGGAAAAAGGGGAGGAAGGATGCCGTGTAGAGACTTGAAGGTTAGGCAGGCGCATTTGTAGTGAACTCTAAGGATTACTGGGAGCCAGTGAAGCTTAGACAGAAGTGGAGAGACGTGGTCAAATTTGCTTTTTGCGAAGATTAGTTTAGCCGCGTGTTCTGAATCCGCTGGAGTCTATGAAGGCTTTTCTTTGTTAGGCTTAGGTAGATGGAGTTACAGTAATCCAGTCTGGAAAGAATAATGGATTGAACGAGGACAGCAAAGTGTTGTTGATGGAAGCAGGATCTCACTTTCCTTAACATGTAAATTGAAAAAGCATTTTTTTACTAGGGAGTTAAGGTGGTCGTTAAAGGACAGTTTAGAATCAATGATGATGCCCAGAACTTTTCTTGAGTGTTCAAGCTGCAAAGTGGTGCCAGAGGAAAGTGGGATGAGGGTGAGTAGCTGATTTAATTTTGGGCCGAGCCATAGTAGTTTTGTTTTGGTCTCGTTTAGTTTCACTTGTACGGTGAGGGCCCAGGATTGGAGGTTTGATATACATGAAGAGATGTTCTCAGAGAGATTGGTGAGGTCAGATTCGGTCTCGAGGAGGACAAGGATGTCATCGGCGTAAGTGTAAAGTGTTTCCAAGGGGGATAGTTGGAGGAGTTTCAGGGAGGACATATAAACCCGTGGGGTTAGCTAGACAGATTTGGAATAACCTTAACTAAATAGCTTGCATACTAATAGTTTCATCCAAGAAATAAAATGTACTGAAATGCTTGTAAAGGTAAATAAGGAGAAATTAGGTTCCTACCTGCTAATTTTCTTTCTGTTAGCTTGTAGACTGGTATAGTTCCTTACGGATGGGTATTATACCTCACTGCTACCAGCAGGTGGAGACTGAGGTCAAACTTGTATATCAGAATAGCATCCCCTCTACTAATCCAGTCTGCCAAATAGCCAAGCAGAACCTAGGAAAATTCTTAATTGAAAACAGTATAACACACTCTGAACAGGAGTGGAGAAACACAACAAATACTTATAAACCACTGTTGGAACATATGTAGAACATAAACCTGGTACAGAAAACAACCCCACAGCTCACCAGCTAAGCCAGCTGAGCCATAGCCGCTGTTCTTACTTCTCCACAGCCCTAGAAAATACTAGAACCCGCAGAAAAATGCAAAATCTGCACGCAAGCAAAAAACCCGCAATCACCGCACAAAGATAGATAGGGTGGGGAACTATACCGGTCTACAAGCTAACAGAAAGAAAATTTGCAGGTAAGAACCTAATTTCTCCTTCTGTATCACTTGATAGACCGGTATAGTTCCTTACGGATGGGATGTACCAAAGCAGTACCCATCAAGGGTGGGACCCCCGAAGGGCCGACACCAAAACACGTTCACTGAATTCCGTGTCCCGACGCGCTTGAACATCCACATGGATCTTACAAAGGAATGGAAAGAAGACCAAACTACAGCCTTGCAAATATTCACTGGAGGCACCAGAGAAGACTCAGCCCTAGAAACCACCTGACCCCCTAGTGGAATGAACTTTGAGAAATTCTGGAACAGGCTTCTTCTTCAGAAGATAAGCAGAAGCAACAGTCTCCTTGATCCAGCGCACAATAGTAGCCTTCGAAGCGCCATCCCCCTTACGAGGACCCGCTAGAAGGACAAAGATGATCTGATTTCCTGATCTCCTGGGTTCAAGTTTCAAGTTTTCAAGTTTAATTTTATTTGATGTATCGCTTATTCTCTGCACGTAAGAGCGAAGGACCCGACGGATAGTCAACTTGCGCAGCTGACTTTGCTCAGAAGAGCCCTCCCGACTAACCAACACCAGGAGGATTACAGATTGATTGACATGAAAAGGAGAAACTACCTTTGGCAGAAAAGAAGGAACAGGCCTCAAGAGAACCTGCTCCCTAGAAAACTCCAAGAAGGGAGCCCTACAAGAGAAAGCCTGCAGCTCAGAGACACGTCTAGCTGAAGTAATGGCCAACAAGAAGACTGCTTTAAGAGTAAGGTCCTTCAAAGAGCAGTTGCCCAATGGTTCAAAAGGAGGGCACACTAGAACTGACAGAACCAGATTGAAATCCCAAGATGGAACAGAGGGCCGCACAGGAGGCCTGAGCAACTTGGCTGCCCGCAAGAAGCGAATCACATCAGGAATGGCAGTCAAATGCTGACCTTTCACTAACCCACGAAAGGCTGACAAGGCCGCAAGCTGAACCCGGAGAGAAGACCAAGCCAGTCCCCTATCCAGGCCATCCTGCAAGAACTCTAAGATGTTAGGCAGGGAAGCACGAAAAGAGATCACTCCACGAGCAGCACATCACTCCACAAATAGATGCCAAACCCTCACATAAGCCCGAGAGGTGGAAAGCCTCCGGGACCCCAAGAGAGTTGAGATCACTTTATCTGAATACCCCTTCTTACCTAGGCGACCCCTTTCAAAAGCCAAGCCGTAAGACAGAAGGGACCCAGATCGAACATTGGAATAGGACCCTGAGTTAGAAGGTCGTCCAAGAGAGGCAGAGGAAGAGGATCCGCCACCAGATGCCTCACCAGATCTGCATACCACGGTCGTCGAGGCCAATCTGGAGCCACCAGAACCACGAGGCCCGGATGGCAAATTATACAAGGAACTCTGGCCATGGAGGGAACACATACAACAGCCCCTCCGTTGGCCATGGTTGAAGCAGAGCATCCATGCCCTCGGCCTGACCATCCATGCGACGACTGAAGAAGTGGGGTGTTTTGGCGTTGCCACCTGTGGCCATCAGGTACTTGAGGTGCTGAACCCAAGACTGCACTATCAACTGAAAAGCCACTGGGCTTAGATACCACTCTCCGGGATCTAGCATGTGACGACTTAGGAAGTCCACCTGAACATTCTCCACTCCAGCAATGTGAGATGCTGATATTTCTTGAAGGTGTGACTCTGCCCAGACCATGAGCAGAGTCGCCTCCTGAGTCCACAAAAGTGCTCCTGGTGCCCCCCTGATGATTGACATAGGCCACCGCCATGGCATTGTCCGAAAGAACTCTGACTGACTTGCCTATCAGAAAGAACTGGAAGGCTAACAGTGCCAGATGGATGGTCCTGGTCTCCAAGACATTGATTGACCAAGAAGCCTCCTCCATGGACCAGGTATCCTGAGCTGATTTACCTAGACACTGAACTCCCCAACCGAGAAGACTGGCATCCATGAGCAACAATGTCCACTGCGGCTGGTCCAGACTGACCCCTTATACAAGATGGGGGGGTCTAGAACCACCAACAAAGACTGCCACGAGCTAAGCCCGGGAGCGGTACATGGTGATCCAGACTGTGCCTCTGAGGCGACCACCGAAGAAGCGCATACTGAAGAGGACGCATGTGGGACCACAACCACCTCACCAAATCGAGGGAGGCCGCCATCGACCCCAAGACTTGGAGGAAATCCTGCGCCCGAGGACACTGAGATGTCATAAGCAGGCGAATCTGAGATTGTAATTTGCTTATCCGGGCCTCCGGAAGGAAGATGTTCCCCAAGGAGGTGTCGAACAGGACCCCTAGGTATTCCAAGCGCTGAGATGGAGACAACCGGCTCTTGACAAGGTTGACTACCCAGCCCAGCGACTGCAGAAACTCCACCACTCAAGCCATGACTCGAGTGCTCTCCTGGAACAACTTGGCTCAAATCAACCAATCATCTAGGTAGGGATGAAGAAGAAAGCACAGTTACTTACTATAACAGTTGTTATCTAGGGACAGCAGGCAGCTATTCTCACATATGGGTGACATCATCCAAGAAACCCAGATGCGGACAGCCTCATAAGCAGACTTGCTTGAAGAAACATAGAAGTTTTGAGTCAGCTGCACCGCACATGCGTGAGTGCCTTCCCGCCCAGCACAGGGTGAGTCTCCTCAGTTCAGAAAGATAGCAGAGAAGCCAACGAGGAGAGGTGGGTGGGTTGTGAGAATAGCTGCCTGTTGTCCCTGGATAACAACTGTTACAGTAAGTAACTGTGCTTTATCCCAGGACAAACAGGCAGCCTATTCTCACATATGGGTGACCTCCAAGCTAATCAGAATGGGATGGTGGGAGTGTTGGCAACTTAGGAGAATAAATTTTGTAATACTTTCTGGCCAAAATGGCCATCCCGTCTGGAGAAAACATCCAGACAATAGTGAGAGGTGAAAGTATGAACCGAGGACCAGGTAGCAGCTTTGCAAATTTCCTCAATAGGAATGGATCTGAGGAAAGCTACTGAAACCGCCATGGCTCTGACTTTGTGGGCCGTGACTCAACTCTGCAGTTGTAGACCAGCCTGGGCATAGCAGAAAGAGATACAAGCAGCCATCCAGTTGGAGATGGTACGCTTAGAGATTGGATGTCACAACTTGTTTGGATCGAAGGAGACAAAAAGTTGAGGAGCAGTTCTGCCAAAGCACGTTTACAGTCCAGAGTATGAAGAGCTGATTCTCCAGGATGAGAATGAGATCTTGGAAAAAACACTGGAAGTACAATAGATTGGTTGAGATGAAATTCTGAAACCACTTTAGGTAAGAATTTAGGATGAGTACGGAGGACCACCTTGTCATGATGGAAAATTGTGAAAGGTGGATCAGCAACTAAAGCTTGCAGCTTACTGACTCTTCGAGCAGATGTGAGGACAATGAGAGAGACCACTTTCCAAGTAAAATATTTCAGATGAGCCATAGACATTGGTTCAAATAGAAGCTTCATCAATTGAGCAAGAACAACATTCAGATCCCAAACCACTGGAGGAGTTTGAGAGGAGGTTTGACATTGAAAAGATCTTTCATAAATCTGGAAACCACTGGATGAGGAGAGAAGAATTTCCCTTCAATAGGCTGATGGAAAGCAGCAATTGCACTGAGATGGACTCGGATTGATGTAGACTTGAGGCCGGAGGAGGATAAGTGCAAAAGATAATCTAAAACAGAAGATAAGGAGGAGTCTTGAGGCTCCTTATCATGAGAGATGCACCATGTAGAAAATCTAGTCCATTTTTGGTGGTAGTATTGTCTAGTGGCAAGCTTTCTAGAAGCCTCTAAAACATCTCTTACAGGTTGAAAAAACTGAACAAGAGTTATGTTGACAGGTACCAAGCTGTCAGGTGTAGAGACTGCAGGTTGGGATGAAGTAGAGATCCTTGACTCTGTATAAGCAGACATGGAAAAACTGGTAGAAGGTATGGCTCCCTGCTGCTGAGTTGAAGTAGAAAGGAGTACCAAGGTTGTCTCGGCCACCGAGGAGCTATCAGAATCATGGTGGCATGATTGTTCTTCAACTTGACAAGAGTCTTGATAATGAGAGGAAATGGAAGGAATGCATACAGAAAGAGATTTGTCTATTCCAGTAGAAAAGCATCTGCCTCGAGGCGATGAGAAGAATAGATCTTGGAGCAGAACTGAGGCAATTTGTGGTTGTGGGGAGATGCAAAGAGATCTATCTGAGGAGTTCCCCACTGCAAAAAAATGTGATGAAGAGGCGAGGAATTGAGTGTCCATTCGTGAGGTTGCAGAAGATGACTGAATTTGTTTGCCAAACAATTTTTCACCCCTTGGATGTAGACAGCTTTGAGGAAGGTGTTGTGGAGGATTGCCCAGTCCCAAACTTTCAGAGCTTCTTGACAAAGGGAGGGAGATTCCGTCCCCCCTGTTTGCTGACATAGTACATGGCGACTTGGTTGTCCGTCCGAATGAGGACTACCTGGTCGTGAAGAAGATGTTGAAAAGCTTTGAGAGCATTGAAGATTGCTCTGAGTTCCAACAGATTGATGTGACACTGACGATCCATACTGGTCCAGTGGCCTTGAGTACGGAGACCATCGAGATGAGTCCCCCAAGCGTAAGTTGAGGAATCTGTCATGAGGACTTTCTGATGAAGGGGCATTTGTAACAGCAAGCCTCTGGAGAGACTGGAAGAGAGCATCCACCAGCAGAGAGACTGTTTCAACGAAGAAGTGACTGTAATGTGTTGAGAGAGTGGTTCGCAAGCCTGCTGAGATGTCAGGGTCCACTGAGGAATTCTGAGGTGAAGTCTGGCAAAGGAGTCGCGTGTACTGTGGAGGCCATGTGACCTAGTAGTACCATCATGTGTCTCGCTGAGATTGAAGAGCGGGAAGATACTGCATGACAGAGTTGAAGAAGAGCTTCCAGACATTGTTGCGGAAGGAATGCTGGATAATGTCCAGAACAGCTCTGATGAACTGTAGATTCTGAGAGGGCTGAAGTTGGGATTTGGGAAAGTTGATTTCGAATCCAAGCTTTGTAGGATCTTGAGCTTTCTTCCTTTCCTGACATGTAAAGTGACTTGAGGCGGCTAAGCCCATGGCTCCCACCCCTCCCTCGTATGCTTTGTGGCACTCAGTACAAGGCCGCACATCATCCAACCATCCAGGACAAATTTGGCAAGATATAGGGGCCAAACCACCTGAGGAGTCCATAATAATCAATTTTTATCAAAATCTAAGCAATTTGAGGCAGAAGGAGGCTTCAGAAATAAAATTAGGAAATCTAACATGGCTGTCACAGCAACATTTTAGCGCCAAAAAATAGCCTGTGAGATCAATACCAAAAGTTCAAAATTCCTGAAAATAAAATTTTAGAGGGGGGGGGGGGGACCCTGGGGACACCCTCAGAAATCTTTAATTGTGCTGTCTTTATACCCATCCCAATTTTCCCATAGGCAGTAATGAGCTATACTCACAGATCTGCCATGTGCTGTGCCTGCATCATTTTCTCACTGCAGCTGGAAATGGAGAAGGGATTTCTGCCTCAGACAAACAAGGGAAGCTCCAGTGGCTTGTCTCTTCAGTCTACCTTTTATTCAAGTTCCAAAAACTTAAAACCCTTGACCCCTCATACGATTCTTTGGTGGGGTGGGGTGGGGCGAAGGACATACAGCTGACCTCCAAGCCTCCCTGCAGTTGTAGGGTGAAATCAGCCTGCACACATGCACCTAACTCCGTAGGGGCAAGAATCACTCCCAGGGAACCTATTCCCAAGCTCCAAGTGTTAAATCAGGTTGGCCAGACAGGTGCTTCTTTTAAAAGTGTGACCCTCTTGGCTTTAGACCAAACATCTGGCCTTCTCTCAGGCAGAGCTGTCCCTGGACTACTGGGAACCTTTTTGCACAGGGATGCCTCAAACAAGAACAGTAAGGGCTCCTTTTACTAAGGTGCGCTAGCATTTTTAGCACGCGCTGAAGATTAGCGTGCGCAAACCATGCGCTAAACGAAAAATACTAACGCAAGCTCTATGGAGGCGTTAGTGTCTAGTGCGCACACTAAAACCGCTAGCGCACCTTAGTAAAAGGAGCCCTAAATCTCAAAAATAAAAAAAACTAGTGTAGAACAGATGAAAAGACATTTTCTCAACTCACTTGTAGTAGTTAAGACTGAGGAGAGGGGATGCTGCTAAGAGACAAGGAGGCAAAGAGAAGAAAATGATTGATGTCTTCTGCAAGCAACTCATGAGTTGAGGTGCTTATCCTTAAGGAATCATATGATGTTTACACAGGAATCTTAATTCTGCTTGCCCAGCTATCTGGATATAGCCAATAATTTCCTGGCACCACCAAACATCCGAATATTCATTGTTAATACCCGGGTAGGTGCCAGCACTCTGCCCACAATGCTGCAGACTGAACATCAGCTAGCAAGTTTCAATAAGATGCATGCTTTTAAATATGTGCTTTAACTGGAATAAGATAATTGTTCAGAAATACCTTTTACCAGTAGAAGACAGTCTTACAAAGAGTTTGTTAGTTATGGGAACAACTTTTTGAATAAACACCTGCTGGTCATCTCTCTCTCCAAAAGGCCCTGTAAAATAGAATAGAAACGACTATAAGATATTTTGATAATTTCTAAAAAGCAAAATGGACAAGAAATTACAAGTATATCCAGCAAAATACAGAACTTTCAAATTACAGTACTAACATCATTGACCACTGTTGGTATAGGCAAAGGAGAAATTAGGTCCTTACTTGCTAATTTTCTTTCTTTTAGTCCCTCCAGACAGGCACAGAAATGGATAGGTTTATGCTCCTCTACCAGCAGTAGAGACTGAGATGCTGACTTTTGGCATCAGTACAAGTGGGCTGTGCCGTCCCTTGTACAATCAGTCTTTTCTCAGTCTCCAGCAGGTAGAGCGGTCTGTTTGTGCAGTCTGTGCTGAGGTTTGTTAAGGCCTGTTGGTTCTGGTTAGTGAATATTTCTTGTCCCTTTGACTGACCGGACTGAACTTGGGGGACCTTCTCAGGAGTTCTACTGACCTTGGGGGTGTCACACTCGGAAGGGTCAAGTCTCTCCCCCCTATTTCCCCCACTTCCCCAGGTTTTTCTGAATCTAGAGAAGCCTCAACTGTATGCCTTGCCACCAATACAAGCACTGACTACAGTTTAGAGTGCCTGTGGGGGTCTGCTTACAGCTGGTTGGTTGTGAGAAGAAATAAAAAGAGAAAATAAGACACAAGAAATAAAAGGAGCTTTGTATTGGGGGGGGGGGGGGAAGAGGCCTGAGGCCACCATTTTTACATGGCGTTGTTGTGAGTGGGTTTTTGGCGCTTTCATTATGAGCACTTCAAAAAGAGCAGAAAAAGTGCGCTGTTTGTGGGTGTCGATCGGTGGATGCGGCTGGCGGGTGCAAGAAATGTTCCGGCCATCTTAAGGGAGACCCAGCTTCGGGTGTTGGCATGCCAGGTTCTCCTTCGCGCACGCATGACTCAGCGGGAGGCGGGGGTGAGCCCCAGGCTTCCCCTGTCGCCCATGCCGGGTTTTCTTCAGCTGCCAGTCTGGAGAGACTAAAAGAAAGAAAATTAGCAGGTAAGGACCTAATTTCTCTTTTGCCTGGAGGGACAATAAAGAATAAGAGCTATTTAACCCATCTAGTTTCTCATGCTTAAACTACTTTAGCTCTTGCCTTATCAACAGTTTTAACACTGAAGGTGATTTCCCAGGGGTTATCTGTATAAGTTTTCAATATCTACAGGAGGTCATTAGCTGGAAAGTATAGCCATACCTAATCAATCCTGCCACCCATTCTATATAATCTACAATACAAAAACCTGCAACATGGTAGACATCTTGGAAGGTGTGGGTAACATGAGGAAAGAGCTAGAAATACTTGAAAAATAATCTAGATTAGAATTTGTCAACTAAGTATGAATGCTAACAAAATTAAATGCAGGATCATGCATTGGGGCTGCAAAAAAACCCAAGAGAGATGTACAATATTATAGGGATGAAGCACTTCTGTGCATGAAAGAAAACTGAGATCTGGGTGAAAAGGTAGATGACCAACAAGTAGAATGTCAATGATAGCAAAAGCAAGAAGGATTCTTGGATATATAGGAAGAGGAAAAGCCAGAAGGAAAAAGGAGGTAATATCTCTATGAGTATGTCTCTGGTGGTCATTTGGAGTACTGTCCACAATTCTGAAGATCACACCTTCAAAAATATATGAGATGGAACTAGTCCACAAGGTGGCTACTAAAATGGTCAGTAGTCTTTGTCGGGAACTGAATACATGGACTTTGGAAAAAGGCTGGAGAAGGGAGATAAGATACAGACTTTTCAAAACCTCAGTGGTTTAAAATGTATAGGAGGTGGGCCTCTTTCAATTACAAGGAAGCTCTGGAACAACTGAGCAAAGGATGAAGATGAAAGAAAATCGATTGAAGACTAATCTAATGAATTATTTCTTAATGGAAAACTAAGTTACTCACCTGGAGCAGGTGTTCTGAAGACAGCAGAAAATGAATTCTTATATCTGGGTGATGCCATCTAACACAGCCCCATAAGGACACTACCTGGTGTTCTGTGCCTTGAAGAAGCTTTTGTCAGTATAGTACCCCCTAGGGGATGTGGGAAGAAATGTAAGAACTCATGCTCTGCTGTCCTCGAACACCTGCTACAGGTGAGTAATTTTACTTTCTCCGAGGACAAGCAGGATTCTTACATCTGGGAATCCCTAGCTAACAAGCTCATTCAAAACAACAAACTGGTCAAGAGCAAGGTAAATATGAACCAATAACTCTAAGAACCAAAACAAGCCTGTTGTGAAGGTATAGCCAGGAAGAGAAAAAAAGGGGCATAGCCCACAGCTCTAATTGTATGATTACACATGGAATGTACCAGTATGTCATACTCTTCGTGATAACAATATGTAATATTTTGCATATGCATAAAACCTCTCTTTATCATTTATTTTTATAGACTACCTTGATGTTTAATGGGCAAAGAATGGTACACAAATATATCACAGTGTGGTAATGTTTTGCAGTTACTGTGCATTAGTTACAAAAATTAAGACATGACAACTGCTAGGGACTTGGCCAAGATCTGTTATCACACAGGGCAAACGTTTACCACATATTACAAGTGTATTGCCAGCACTGCGGTTGTAACTGTACTATCAGCAATGCACTAAAAGGCCACAACCACAAACCAATATCCTTATCCTTTCTACTTCCCCCAACCTGAAGCTTCAAGACACCCCCCCCCTCCCACCGACAGCCCCTTTGGCTCTTATAGGGGAGTTCCCTGGTGTCTAGCTGGGGGGGGGGAGGGGGGACAGGATCTTTCTCTGGATACTTCTACCCCATCACCAGCCCAGGTTCAAATTATCATGGTACTACCGTATGGGTCAAGCTGTCAAATATGGAAGGTATGCAGGGTAGGAGTACAGTATTTGGAGATTGTTCCTTTTCTTCACTAGAGACAAGGTGTCTATTAGAGAGCTGGGGTCTTGAGGCCATCAGTGCATGGTCTTTCAGAGGTTCTTAAAAGCTATGTTGGGTCATAGTAGCTTCTTGAAGATAGCGCTGTTGAGTGCATCTGTAGTATCTACAACCATTACAATGCACAGTAACCTGTGCACTAACTGCCAAGTGCTGTCCACATCCATAAAACCCCTTTTCCACCTCATCATGGTAAACTGTTTAAACATAAAAAATTGAAATTTTTTGGTTTCCTCCAGCTAAAAATTGTTTTATTACAAACTATACTGAGGAATAAGCTTAGCTGCTAAATCTATTCTATTTTATTTGATATTTCCTAAATCAGGAAGAAAGGACCTCAGTACTCCTAGGCAATTCAACAACTTGTCCATCACTTTATATTTTTGTGGAGAACTCATGTTGTTGTCATATAGGACTCTAGTGTCATTCATTGGTCAAAAACCTCCTTTTGTTTGAATTTTTTTATATTATTTACTAGTGCTAGGTACATAAATTGTATCCAGAATCCAAATGATATTCTAAAACCAGTTCAAAAAGGCATCTGAAAAAAAAGAGTACTTATCTTGAAAACTGTTACAAATTCCAACCGGTGACACTATTTACCCTCGACTTCTAAAGTGGATTACAGCAGTGCTATGATCTGGTTAATTCATGGCTGTACTTTTCACTTAACAAATCTATCTAGCACAGAGTTCAGGCTCATGGGTCTGCAAGTTCCTAGATCATTTTTGAGCCCTTTGTAAAGATGATTGCTTCATTGGTCACCCTCTAATTCTCAGGTGCCATGGCTGATTTGAATAGGAAATTACAGATTACTGGAACTGTTTAATAGTAAAAGTACTGATCACCTGAAGGGATATAGATTAGTAGGGCAGAGCCAACAAAGGCATGTCTTACATTACCACTCCATTAGACTTTTTAAAAATACAGTTAATAGACAAGTGGGTTGGGGATCTTAGTGTATCTGGATCTTCAAAAGCCTTTTTAATAAAGTCCTTCATGAAAGATTTGTTCAAAAAATTTTAAAACATGATATAAGAATTAAAGAGTAATAAACCACAAACTAGGAAATTACAGATTACTAAATCTAATTTCATATCCGAGTTCTTTTAGTGGTCTAAGGTATATGTCCATCTAATTCTAGTGGTTTATTACTCTATAGTTTATTAATTTTTTAAAAATTACATCATCCTGGTTTACCATGATTTGCTTCAGTTCCTCTCAATTATTAACCTTAAAAAAGTAATTCCCCAATACCCTTCACAGAGAAGACTGAAGCAAAGAATTCATTTAGGTCCCCTTTTACGAAGCTACGCTAGGCTTTTATATTGCTGGCCATGGCAGTAAAAGATCTGACACTCACAGAATTACTACGAGCGTCTGAGCTTTTACTGCCATGGCTGACGATAAAAAAGCCTAAAGCAGTTTCATTTAAAAAAAGAGGGGGAGAGGGGCGTGGCTTGGACGCGAATGATGACGGTCGGGTGAAGGCGAAGCTCCGTACAAACAAGCTTATTTTGCGAAATTTACTACAAAAAAAATTAAATTCCCATGATCTTAATGTGATAAATTGAAATCTGCATCCTCAACAGAGACGTTTGAATACGAAAAAATCAAAAGTGAAAGTGCCGTTTTTAAAGTCTGAGAAGCGAGGTGTAAAAGCAGGAGATTGACGGAGTTGAAAACTGCTGGTGAGCTAACTAACAACAAGCTTTATAAATAATAAATGAGGAGGCTGTGCCTGTCGTGCTGTGGAGATAAGCTGTTTTAAAATAGCTCTCCTCTGCCGGAGATGAAGTAAAGTATGCTATAAAACAACGATTTTTTTTTACTATTTCCTTGCTGCCAAATTAAAAAAAAAAAATTGTGAATGACTATAATATAATATCATCTCCTCTCCTCTTCTGAAATTGAAAACAGTCCGATATAAAAGATTGTTTTTTCTTGGGCTGTGAGAAAGATGACAGAATAAAAGACCAACGGTTTTTAACCTGGAAAAATAATATCGAGGAAACTGAGAGGCGCTGGAAACGGATAAAAACATATATATACATATATATATATATTTCAAAAATACTGGAAGGAATACTGCTCTCCTTAGTAGGGGCTGCGATTGGGCTCATAAGAGGAAAGCAAGGAAAAAAAAGGATTACTGAATTTTTTCAACGCTGATGCAAAGTGTCAACAAAAAAAAAAAGTGACTAACAGATTTAACAAAATAAATCTGTAAAAGATTAAACAGCAATATCTAAAAAATTAAGGAAAGAAAGGTTGCTAATTTGAAAGTTATTGCCTTCATAGCTGGGATAAGGCTTGAAGGAAGAGAAACAGAGAAAAGAACTACTGACATTTTTTTTTTTTTTTACTCACAGCAATAGAACTTGAGAGAAATAACTGACAGTTGCTCTAAGAATATTGAAATAAAAGTTTTGAACCTGTTCTAATAAAAGATTGAGACAGATAATTAAGAAAGGAGAAAAGAAGAAAAAGGAAAAAGGCTGGAAAAAGAAAAAATTTTAAAAATATAGAAACAAATCCTAAAAGAAAACCACTCATCATAAATAGAATACTCAAAACAAAAAAGATAAGAGGAAAAATATTGAAACTGATACCAAGAGACAGTGAAGATAAGCTGTAATAAAGAGAAGAAAAGAATAACAGAAGATGACATCTAAAAAACAAAACAAAAATGATTCAGAAGCAAGTGGTTCCGGTATTAGTAGCAGCAATAAAAGATCAAAACCAGAGCCAAATAACACACCCTCAAAAGTTCCGTTGCCATCAGATGAAAACCCTGACGTCATGGAAGAATTGAGACAAATTAAAGAAATAGTATTAGACAGCAATAAAAAACTAAAAAAAGCAATTGAAGATGCTGCAATTCTCACCAAAAGAGTTGATATAGTTGAAAATAAAATAAATGATCTAGAAAACAATACAGAACAACTAAATACAGACATGAGAAAATCTAAAATAATATGGAAAGAAGTTGAAGAAATTAAAAGAGACTTGGAAGACAGCCGAAATAGAGAAAGAAGGAATAATTTAAGGATCATCGGGATTCCGGAAGGGGTAGAAAAAAATGACCCTATAACATTCCTGGAACAATTTCTACCTAAAATACTACCTTTAAAATTCAAATCTGCATTAGAAATAGAAAGAGCACACAGAATACCAACACAAAATAAAAACCTTCAATCAAGACCAAGAACTTTAATATTTAAACTTTTGAGACACCAACAAGCAGTAGAAATCTGCCAGCTAGCAAAGGAAAACAAAAACCTAAAATGTCAGGATGCAAGAATCCACATTGTTCCTGACTTTGCAAAAGAGACTGCACTACGAAGAAAACAATTCCTGGACATGAGACCCCAACTGCGAGCTCTAGGGGCTAGATATGGCCTTCTGTATCCAGCGGTAATGAAAATTACCATTGCTAACAAGACTCAAAATTTTTCAGATCCTACAAAACTTCAAGAGTTCCTCGATCAATGTGAACAGCCAATGTCCTCTTAAATAAGAACTTATTATCGAACAATATATTTGTGTTTATATTTATAATTATGTTTAAAATAATAAAACATAAAGATTAAATATGGAATACAAATGTAAAGTTCGATACAGAAACAGATCTTTCAAATCCAACTGAAAAGAAATAGAAGAACATAGAACTGTGATTTAAACTACAGGAATATTCTAAACAACGAAATTGATTCCATGTCAAAAGGATCCAACATGCAGTCTTGCCATGCTGATGAAAGATAAGATATGAACGAACATGAGACAAACGAAGGATTAGATCAAAGACAAAGAAATGAAATGAATATAGATTGAAAATTGACTGAAATAGCAATGGACATGAAAAACTTGAGACGCAAAATAAGACAGGAGGTTTATGAAAACTGAGAATAATTTCCTGATATTACCGGAATGTCATTTGTTTGTTAAACCCTTTTTACAAAACCAAGATACGATTTGTGGCGACGACCAAGACAGTAACAGACACTCAGAGATGTTATTACCACAGCTTGCTCTGAAAAGAAAAGAAAAGGAATGCTCTTCTGGACATAATAGTTTCCTACTCTTTGATTTGATATTCTAAAATGTAACTAATAACTATTTTGAAGGGAAAAAGTTAAAGGTAATCTCCTAAAGGTTGGACTGAGGAGAAATCTGTTCATCCTTTGTGACTGCCTTCAAACATATACCTAAGCCATAAAAATATAAGTTATAATATTTCAATTATAATTATATATCATTTTGAATTAATTCATATATAACTGAATAAGTGATATACATTGTTGTCATATGCAATAATTTCCTTAAAGAAAAGGGAAATAATATAATTTATACTTATTATTTAAAAATGAAAACATTTCTTGACACCACTTAGAACTTACTGTTAGAAAACAAGTACTTTATTATACAATACAAACCAAAACATAATAATAAAAAACTCAAAAAATAAATTATACATTGGGAATTTATAATGGAATAAAATAAATTAAAACATCTCTAAATGGAGAAATATAATTAAAAAAAAAAAAAATAAAATAAAATAAAATAAAATAAATAATAATAGTAGTAAATAAAGTTATATATTTTAATAGCTTGTAGGAGTTATATACACCTAACCTCAAAATGCGTATCCAAGTGGTCATATTAAAATGGGGAGGGAAGGGAGGGAAGGGAGGGAAGGGAATGGGAAAATATAATGGAGAATGGGAAAAAAAAGAAAAAATGTACATTCAAAAATATTTTAAATACTGGGGGAAAAAATTAAGAAAAACAATTCATATAATTTTAAGGAAAATATATCAAAAATACATAAATGGATCTTAAAATAATATCCTTAAATGTTAATGGTCTAAATCATATGATAAAAAGGAAAAAAGCTCTATTATTTTTAAAAAGGCAAAATGCGGATTTATGCTTTATACAAGAGACCCACCTCTCAAATATTGAATCTAATAAACTACAAGGAGGTTGGGTCAAACATTGTTTTTTCTCACCAGCTACAAGAAAAAAAGCAGGTGTTGCTATTCTGGTAAATAAAAAATGTACTGCTACATTCAAATTAAAGGCAACAGATATTAATGGAAGATGGATAATTGTGGAAATGAATCTGGGAAATACTACCATGACGTTGATTAATATATACGCCCCTAATTCGAACCAAAATGAATTTTTTAAAACTCTTCAACAACTGATATTGCCACTGGCTACTTCAAATCTAATAGTAGCTGGGGATTTTAATGCTGTTATGGATCCTCTATTGGACAAAAACCCAAGTAGATATATGAAATCAATGGGATTAGATAATTTAATACAAACTTGTGATTTAATAGATATTTGGCGAATACTTCATTTTAATGGACGGGAATTTTCATTCTGTTCTCATGTTCACAATTCCTTTTCAAGAATAGATTATATTTTTATATCAAAACACCTAGCACATCAAGTAACAAAAGCTGCCATTGATCCAATTATTTTATCTGATCATGGTGGGGTATGGATTGAAATTAAGATCACAGATCAAAATACAAATAGACCAATATGGAAGTTTGATAATGCATTGCTTGCTGATCCAATATTTTGTGAAAATTTTCAAATAAAAATGAAAGATTTTTTTCAAGTAAATGATAAAGATGAGATCTCTAGAGAAATATTATGGGATGCATTTAAAGCATCAATAAGAGGACAAATCATTTCTTATTCAGCTTATCTTAACAAACAAAATAAAAAACAATACTCTAATTTAGAAAAAGAAATTAAAAATTTAGAATTAAAACTAATAAAAAAATGGGAATATTCTATACAACAAAAACTGTTAAAACTCAAATGTAAATACAATGAAATATCATCAAAAATGATAAGAAAAGATTTATTTGCACAGCAGGCACTGTATTATGGAAACTCAAATAAGTCGGGAAGAATACTGGCAAATTATCTAAAAGTGAAAAAAAAGAAAACAAAAATAATTGCTATAAAAGATGAAAATGGCGAAACACTCACACAAATTGATCCAATCTTAAAACAATTTCTAAAATTCTATAAATCTCTTTATTCTTCCGAGACTTATTTAAATAAAGAAAAGGAAGGTTTAGAATTCTTAAATTTATTAGAGGGTCCAAAAGTTCCTGAACATATAAAACGAAGTATGGAAGAACCAATATCACTAAAAGAATTAGAAACAGCTTTGAAATCCCTTAGAGTTGGATCCGCTCCAGGTGGTGATGGATATACAGTTGAATTTTATAAAACATTTCAAAACTTTTTATTACCCTATTTATTAAATCTTATTCAATATCAACTTAATAAAGGTTGTACAAATGGCACTATGGCAGAATCATTAACAATAGTTTTACCAAAGCCAAATAAAGATCCCACTTTGGTATCGAACTATAGACCAATCTCTTTAATAAATGTAGATGGAAAATTATTAGCAAAAATTCTTGCGTTAAGATTGGCTAAAGCTCTCCCACATATTATAAGCATGTCTCAAACAGGATTTGTTGCTCAAAGACATTCATCTCATAACACTAGACTAGCATTCCATATGTTATACTTAACAAAGAAAATGAACGAGCCCACTTTTGCTGTATCTTTAGATGCAGAAAAGGCTTTTGATAGAATAGAATGGACATTTATGTATCAAGCAATGGAATGGTTTGGAATAGGTCCTGGATTCACACAAATGATACAAACATTATATAGCTCCCCTTCTGCTAGATTATACATTAATAATATGTTTTCAGAAAAATTCAATCTACAAAGAGGAGTTAGACAAGGTTGTCCTTTGTCTCCTTTACTGTTTGATATAGTTTTAGAACCCTTAATATTAGCAATCCAACAAATAAAGGAGATACAAGGTATACCTCATTCAGATAAAGAATATAAAATATCAGCTTATGCTGATGATTTATTATTATATTTGAGGAACCCAGAATCTACCATTCCACATTTACTTGAACTAATTGAAAAATTTGGAAAATTTTCAGGATATAAAATAAACTGGAACAAATCAGAAGTACTTCCATTAAATATACATTGTACAAAAGGTTTATTTAAATCATTCTCTTTTGTTTGGAAGGAGGATGCTATTAAATATCTTGGAATTTGGATTACAAAAAATATAGACGACACAATGAAAATTAATGAAAAAAATTTATTACAAAAAATAACAGAGATGTGTGAGCAATGGAACCCTTTACACTTATCTTGGTGGGGAAGAATACAAACTGTTAAAATGATGATATTACCTGTAGTCTGTTACCAAATGGGAATGATACCAATTTTCTTCCAAAATTCTTTTTATAAAAAATTAAATAAAATATTGACAAAGTTTATTTGGCTTGGGAAAAACCCCAGAGTTGCTTTAGTGTCATTACAAAGACCAATTGCGGAGGGAGGGGTAAATTTTCCCAACTTCTATAGGTATCATCAAGCCTATATTTTACGTCAAGGTATGTATTGGATCCTCCCAGAGCCCACTGTAAATATCCCAGAATGGTTTTGGCTAGAATGGAGACTTATGTTTCCATTACGTCTTAGTCATGTAGTTAGTATCAAAATGCCAAGGCTATACAAAGAACATAAAATATTCATGGATACATGGAAAACTTTAAGATATATAAGTAATCTAACTCCTATTCCAATTAATAAATCAACAACTCAAACAATTTGGTTAAACCCCAAGATCAAAATAGGCGGTTTCAAAATAATCTGGAAAAACTGGATGACAGCAGGTATTCGTATTCTAGACGACATAATAAAAAATGGTAAAATGCTGGAGTTTTCACAATTGCAACATAAATTTGATCTTAATAAAACACAATATTTTAGATGGTTGCAATTGAAGCAATCCATTCAAGAAGGGTTCCCTGAATGGAAAAATCTTACTAATTATCACAGCTTGGAATTCTTGTGTTTCCAGATAAATTCAATAGGACATGAAGCTGCACAGTGGTATAAATTAATATCTGGATATATAAATAAAAAACCAAAAAATGGTCTTAGAGACATTTGGAGCATTGAGATAAAGCACCAAATTAGTGCATCTCAATGGCCACGACTTTGGTCTTGGAGGTTAAAATGTACGGTGTCAGCATCTATGAGACAAACTTGGTTTTTTCTTTTACATAGAGCTTTATGGACCCCTACACGTTTACATAGAATTGATAGCTCTAAATCTAATAGATGCTGGCACTGTCATATTGAAATTGGGACATTAGACCATCTTCTATTCTTTTGTCCATTCATCTTAACATTCTGGAAATCAATTTGGCCTCAAATTAATAGGATGTTAGAAAACCCAGTAGCCTTGACATATGATACTATATTATTTGGAACAACAATGAGAACAAAAAGTCAAATAACATCAAATAATAACAAATTATTATACATTTTAACTGGAATAGCAGTACAACAAATCACATTGAATTGGAAAAATCATGACAGATTAAATTACACTTTTTGGTGGAATTCTGTTTGTCATATATATAAAATGGAACTTACCATAGCAACACAAAAAGGATATATTAAAAAATTTCAAAAGATATGGAGACCATTAACAGAATTTTGTAATGAATAATTAACTTTTCCCAAGATAAAAATTGATTAGAGGGAAATGAGATGGGATTTTATTTCTGATTTACACACTATATCAATGTTGAATGAATTTATAATAAAGTTGTTTTGAAATATTATTGATTGAATGGGAGGGAGGGAGGGAGGGGGAATACTACATTCGAAAGAAATTATATAAATCTAGATTTACTGCATAATATTATAAAATTTGTATAAAATTAATTTTCTAAAAAAATGTTAAACTTGAAGATGATAAGTATGTATATCAAGTGTATATATTTAAGTATCTAATAAGTTTATATGAAACACTTGTTGTAACAAAAGAAAATGAATAAAGATTATAAAACTAAAAAAAGAGGGGGGGGGTTAGTTTTTCTGCTATGATCTTCATTTCTCCGAGGACCCCTTTTCACCCTTCAGTCATTTGGTGGTCCAACCAACTGCCTTGCTGCTTCTTGCCTTTTTCTTTTTTTCTCAATCCTTAATTATTTTCAAACTTACAGTTAATAAATACATTTTATACTTCAATATCACACTTATATCATTAATATCCATTTCAGAATTAGTCCCCCTCCCTCCTAAACAATCATAATGCCCAACATATAAAATTTATATAATAAACCTCAGTACATTATATTTAAATTCATTATCCTAATGGATTTCCCCCCTCCCGGATGTGCTTGTTTATAGAGGAAAATAGTACTTAAGACGCTACAATACTTTGCTAATGGCTCCCAAGTCTCTTGAAATTTCTTAAAATTCCCTTTCTGGATGGCTAATGTTCATTCCATTTTATACATATGACACAATGAATTCCACCAAAAGCTATAATTAAGCTGGCTCCAATTCTTCCAATTGCTCATAATTTGTTGTATGGCAACTCTTGTCATTATCAATAAAAGTCTGTTGTTCATAGATGATATTTGGCTTTTTGCTCTCATTGACATACCAAATAATATATAGTATCATAGGTTAATGCCTATTTGAAAAAGTAATTGAGTGTTAGAAAAAAGAAACATAGTAGAAAGGCTAGGGGTCCATTTATTAAGCTGCAGTAGGCACTATTATACACTTATGCAACTTAAAAGGGTTGGATCATAAGCACCAACTTTTCAAAATAATTGGGGGTGTTAAATTCAACAGGAATTATCCTTCCTTGACACCATCAAAGAGCTTGCTCAATATTAGGGTTGCTCAAGCACCCACAGAGCTGGATCTATGTGTGGGATGTGCTGAGTCGTCCTGTAGTAAGTTTCCAATAGGCATGTGCTACCTGCGCGCTAAAAAAGTTTTATGTTTTTTTGCAATGGAAAGGGTGTGTGAGGCAGAGAGTGGGCATTCAAGCACTAATCAGCATTTCCATATTACTGCATGCTGATTAGCAAATGATTACCGTGATAGCCCTTTCTGCTTATAAAACAGGTGTCAGTTAGAGCTTCTACAGTATTTTTTTTAATGGCCATTAATTGAAAATATAGAAAATTGATCATTTTCCAGCTGTGGTAAAAATGGTCTTAGTGACTGGATGAAACCCATGCAAGGGTAAACTAAGGCCAACTTTTACTTTTACCCTGCAGCTTCTATTTTTTTTTTTTTTTTACTACATTATTGAAGTTTGGTATCTAACTTGCCAGTGCTTAAACTCTTTACTATTTTCTCAATTGAAATCTAATTTACTTTTTTTTTTCCAGAATATATCATTTAGGCATTAACAATCTCCTCCTTCTCTCCATTTGCCCAGCTAGCAATTAGAAAAGGTAAGGGGAAAAATATTTTTCCTACCTTTTCCAATGGATAGGATGCATACAGTCTGAGCTTTCAAGAGATAGTGTTCTTAAACTGTCCACACAGTGTGAAGATTTTTAACTTAGAATTTTCTTTTCTAATTTCTGTGTCATAATCTCTCATGGTAAAGCTAAATGCTGCTGCAGTAGTCTTCCTTATTATCTACACTAGTGTCTATATAAAAGCAGTATTTATGTTTTCTTACTACTGAACCTTCTTTTTATGCATGCAAACTGCTACTGTGAACAGTGGCGCAATAACTGTTACCAACCAAGTCTAATGCCATCATTAAGTATTAGTCTAGTCATGACTTTATTATAAATTTAGGCCTTGATTCAGTAAGCTTTTATTACCAGAATGGGATAAATGCTTTAATAAATCACATCCTTTAAGTTTGCATTGAGAATAAAGTAATATACAAATGAACAGACATCAGTGAAAAAGCAATAAAGGCTGGTAATATCTGAGCATCTGAAAACAATAACAATGTAATTCTTCAAAGGATCCACACTATAGAAACAACAAACCAGTCCTGGTATTCTTCCACATAACTCTCATTCTAATGCAATCTGTGTCAGCTAGTATACAGTATACCTGGATGAGCGCTAGCAAGGAGGAATGGTTCATAATAATTTCATGCAGCAAAAAGACTCAAGTACCTAACCACCTTTAAACCACCATTGTGGTGGTGGGAGGGCCTCAGTCTGAGGCTTTTTCCTCTGTTTGATTGTTTTTTATGATTAAGCTTGCAAGGAACCATAGACATCCAGCAGACATCTTTCTTATATATTTTTTGTGAAAGTGTTCATTTGATTGTGTCATAATAATTTCATGACAGCCCAGAATTAGAGTGAAAATACTGCAAGCACCGAAATGAGAATCACAGAAAGTCAACCTGAAATGTAATCTGGCATAGTTTTGGAAAAGTAATGAAACCAAGACTCCTTTTACTAAGCTGCAATAGCGGTTTTAGCATGCGCTTAGCGCGTGCAGAATTGCCCCGTGCGCTAGACGCTAACGCCAGCATTGAGCTGGCATTAGTTCTAGCCGTGTAGCGTGGGTATAGCGCATGCTAAAATTCTACGTGCGCTAAAAACGCTATCGCAGCTTAGTAAAAAAAGCCCTAAAATATTTTAAAATAATATGAAATTCCAGAGTAAACCTAGTCATTTTGGATGTTCGCCAAAATAAGTAAAATAAAAATAAAGAGTATCCCTGTGTACTAATTAAATATTCGGGTCAATACTCAAACCCAGTAGTCACTATATTTTTATTCATATATATATATATATATATATATATATATATATATATATATATATATATATATATATATATATATATATAGACTCAATAGGACATAAAGCCGCACAGTGGTATAAAATAATATCCGGATTTATAAATAAAAAACCAAAAAATGGTCTTAGAGACATTTGGAGCATTGAGATAAAGCATCAGATTAGTGCATCTCAATGGCCACGGCTTTGGTCTTGGAGGTTAAAATGTACAGTGTCAGCATCTATGAGACAAACTTGGTTTTTTCTTCTACATAGAGCTTTTTGGACCCCTGTTCGTTTACAAAAAATAGATAGCTCAAGATCTAATAGATGCTGGCACTGTCATACTTTTTTTTTTTTTTAAAGTTCTTTATTCATTTTAAATTTCTTACATCAAGTGATAAATATATAATACATATAATTTTCAATATACACTTGAATATCCATCAATATATATTTTAATACAAACATATATAAAAAACCCTTTTGCAATAAATTATAAATCATCTGTTATTATAATATTGTACCCACCCTAACCCCTATTATATGATCTATCCTTGTGCTATGATATCTGATCTTTAGAAAAAAGAGCCAATGGTCCCCAGATTTTATTAAATTTTTTAATATGACCATGTTGTAACGCTATTGCTTTTTCCATCTTATATATATGGCAAATAGAATTCCACCAAAAAGTGAAATTTAATTTTGTGTGATCTTTCCAGTTTTGAGTAATTTGTTGTATGGCGACCCCTGTTAATATCAATAAAAGTTTACTGAAGTTGGGACATTAGACCATCTTTTATTCTTTTGTCCATTTATCTTATCATTCTGGAAATCAATTTGGCCCCAAATTAATAGGATGTTAGAAAATCCGGTAGCCTTGACATATGATACTATATTATTTGGAACAACCATGAGAGCAAGAAGTCAAATTTCATCAAGTAATAACAAATTTCTATTTATTTTAACTGGAATAGCAATACAACAAATCACATTTAATTGGAAACAACATGACAGATTAAATTATATTTTCTGGTGGAATTCGGTATGCCACATATACAAAATGGAACTCGCTATTGCAACACAAAAAGGATATATGAATAAATTTCAAAAAATATGGGGACCATTAACAGATTTTTGTAAAGAATGATAAATTTTCCCATAATTAAAATATATGATAGGAAGGGAAAAGGGAGGGGAGCATATTTCTGGTTATTACAAAATATTTCAATAATTTAAATTATTATACCAATAACAGAAGAGAATTCAATAAAAATATGTATTACTGACTGGAAGGGAGGGGGGAGGGGATGGGAAACTATTATATTCAATATGTATTATATAATTTAAAATTCTTATATATTAATCTGTATTTTATACTTTGTTTCAAAAGAAAAAAAAAAAATGTTTCACTGATATTTATTATGAGTTTATCAAGTGTGTATATCCAAGTTTTAATTGAGCTTATGTAATCCACTTGCTGTAACATAAGAAAATGAATAAAGATTTATAAAACAACAAAAAAAACAGTGCTGCTGCTACACAGATAGACAGCAATGCTGAATATACATAGAATATGACTGCCATTAAGGATTTGCATTCTTTTCAAATGACATATGATACATCAACAAAGAATACGCACCGCTCATGAAGAGTACATATCGCTCTCGTGATAACAATAAAAAACAAAAAAATGAACATTTCCAGAAACAGGAAATTGAATTGCACTGAGAATTTTCTGGCTGCATACCCTGAAGTATATCAATACTATACATATAGTTTTAGATGGTATTGCCCAAGGCTCCACAGTTTATGGATAGTGCAAGTGCACTTAGGGCCTGATTCTCTAAACGTGCGTCCTGATTGCAGGTGGCGGTACATATCCTACGGCAGTCAATTGGGATGCATGTTTTTTTTTTAAAGTGTCAGAGGTAGACACCTACATTGTAGGCCTCTGTAGGATGTCTATGAAGACGCGTACCTATGCTTAAGCACGCCAAAGGTGGAGTGTGGATTCATCCAGAAGTGGCCTTGGGCGGGCTTAAGTGTAGACACGATGCTGAATAGGATGCCGATGTGTGATTGACAAGCGATTGGCAGCTACTTCTTAGGCATCCTATACAGAATCGGGCCCTTAGTGACTGTCACCATCTGCATACCCCTAAATTCTAGAAAAAGCATTACAAATTGCATGTGCAATTTAATTAACATGCTAATTAGTGACAATAATTAGCTTATTAACAAGCAATTACTTGAACTAATTAAAATCAATTACAGGTTATGCACCTAAATTTTACATGAGTTGAAAAAGAGGCAGCGGAAATGGATGAGTCGGGGGGGGGGGGATTATTTTTAGTTACATGCATAATTATATAATAAGGGCATCCATGCCTAAATTTAGGCACAAGAAAAAGTTTGTAACCTCTTATTTCAATTAACTGCCAATAAATTTACATGAACAAAATGTAGCAGACTGCTACATTTTGTTCATGTAAATTTAGGCACAAGAATTTGCACCATTTTTTCCTTAGTGCAAATGGCCGTGCCTAAATTTAGTTGCAGTTCCTAGGTAGAAGTGCTAATTTACAAACTGTGTCTAACTTTAAGTGTGGCTTATAGAATAGCGCTTTTTTCAGTGCCGATTTCAGTACGCCCTATATAGAATTTAGCCCTTAGTGCCTTTGAAAATCAGTAGCTTGAATGAGCTGTATATGTAAATCCTTTTGAATATTTAACCCAATTCTTATTGAAAAAAAATTAATGAGAATATTTTAAAATTTCAGAACAGTGTAAAAACTTGCTCAAAAAGTTTAGAAAGAACATAAATGTTTTGTCTACCTATATCATTTCCTGATGAGTAGCTGCCATGGCTTTCAGTTTCCTCCAAAGATAAAATTTTGAATGAAGCAAGAGGAGTTGAACCTGGTTGTGTGGATATCATTCCTCTGAACCGGGTCACTGTCCATGTCCGGACATGGTTATTATCAGCACAAACTGAAACAAACAAACCATGTCTGCAACTTATTTAATATTCGTAAAGAAAGACAGTAAAACTTTTTGAATTTACATTATCATTACCTCAAAAGAATTTCTCAGCCTCCAGAGAAACTGCAATTATCAATTTATACTTTGCAATATTAATGGTCTAAGCTCCCATGCAACAATAATATGTTAAGATGTGCCCTCTGTACCTAAGATGACCATATATCCCGTTTTTAGATCCCCTGTCCCGTTGTCCCCACACACAGTTTCGGGATGCTGAAATGTCCCGTTTTCATGGACAGCGTCCCGAAGCTGTGCACAGGGACAATGGGACAGGCGATCGCTTCCTGTCCCTCCCTGCTGCACGCGGGAAAAAAAAAGCCTCCCTCGGAAATGGTCGTGGTGTGGTGCTTTAGTGCCATTTGGATCCTTGCATTTCTCCCCACCCTAGCTGGATTTGCCGGCAGAAGCATCGTGTTCATTGCCCCCCCCCTCCCCCGGTGCAGCCGAACCCCCATTGACCCTCCCATCTCTCCCTTCCATCCGACTCTCCCACCGCGAGACGACTACAAAACTCCCGGGTTCAGAAGCATCGGCAGCCGCAGCACTCTAAATACGCTGCTTGGCGACCTTCTACCGCTCTGATTTCCTCTGCTGTGTCACCGATGACATCATCAGGCCACGAAGCAGCGTGTTTACAGTGCTACAGCTGCCGAAGCTGCTGGAGCCAGGAGGTTTGTTGGTCGTCTCGCAGTGGGAGGGTCGGATGGGTCAGTGGGGTTCGCCTGCATGGCGAAGGTAGTGGTGGCAGCGGGGGGTAGGGGGAATGTAAAGATGCTGCTCAAGGGTTCTACTGCACAGGGGGATGGGAGGGAGAGATAGAAAAATGTTGTGCAAAAGTTGGGGGGGGGAGAAATATGCTGCTCAAGTTGGGGGCGGGACTGACAATTAATAGATGTCCCCTTTTGATGAAAAAAATAAATGGTCACGTTATCTATACCATCCTATGATGCCAGGTCACCAAAGCAATATCATAGGGGTCAAGATTTAAACAGATTTATATAGTTAACTTTTTTTAAAATTTGGGAGTGGCTAGCAATTAACTTTTGGCAAGAGGCCAAAGTTTCCGATGTGGGGATTCAGTTAACCAGCTAATAAGATTTCAGCCATTTAAGTCAAATCACTTAAACAACACATTTCAGTTTAGAACTGAATATTCAGTGGTCCTATTTAAATGGACAGATCTGCACTTTGACACAAATAATCATGGTTTGCCTCAGCTTCCAAGGATCAAAGAATCATCACTAATAATAAAACCCTAAGCGCGCATGCGCACTCCTACCTGCGTGATCCATGATCCGTGACCAGCAGAATGTTAAAGGGGCGGCGCGTGCAGCGCATGTGTACGTGATAACTTAGAGAATTCCTCGAGGCTATAGATTAGGGGCGGCCGCTCACGTCATGCTTGCATCCCACGTCTGGAAGAAGGCAGCTAGGCACTCGCCACAGGCTAAGGGGGAAGCGTCATTCTAGCAGCGAGCGAACGGCTGGAGGGCGATAGTTTGAGGTGGGCAGGATGGATGAAATGGAGGAAGGAGTGGGCAGGGCTTAGGTATTGTATCTTAGTTGGTATTCTTGGTTTCCAGACAGATCACTTGATCCTAAGGCTGTAGGTAAATTGTAATGGCATAAGTTCTAATACTGGACCTCCCCCCCCCCAAGTAACTAATATATAATCTACTATTTAGTCCACCATTGTTGGAATCAAGAAAGGAAATTAACACAATAAAGAGACAGAAAGACACACAGACAGCGGCCAAGGAGAGAGACAGACAGCAGCCAACGAGAGAGAGAAAAAGAGACAGAACGACACACAGACAGCGGCCAAGGAGAGAAAGAGACAGAAAGACAGACAGATACACAGACAGCAGCCAAGGAGAGAGAGAGGGAGACACGGAAAGACAGACACACACAGAGAGCAACAGAGGGAGACAGAAAGACATACAGACAGTGGCCAAGGAGCGAGAGAGACAGAATGAAAGACAGACAGATAGATCTATTCTAGCACCCGTTAATGTAACGGGCTTAAAGACTAGTGGTTTATACTAAAGTATAAACCACTAGTCCATCTTAGATTGTTACTAAGATAGACTGGTGATAAAAAACATAGCTAAACAATGATATATAATTCATCAGTATTAACTGGAAGAGATCACATTACCCATCTGACATGCAACCAATCATATTAAAAGAAAAGAAAAATAAAGGAGCTAAAAAGACCTCAGAAAACATCCATAGCTCAAAACAGATTTTGACATCCTGCATAAATTGGCACTTGAATTCTGAATGTCAGTTGGTTATAGTAAAATAAATATATAATCCAATCGCTTATGTGAATAAACACAACCAATCACATTAAGAAAGGAGAAAAATGAACTCAGAAAATGCCTATAATTCTCAAACGGAATGGGTCAAAAATCTAACATTGGTAGAGTTTAAGACAAGCTGCATTCTCAAAGAAGCAATTAATGAGGATTGGGCGTTGGATTAAGGATATACAACAATTTTTTAACAAAGTGATTTGGATTAATGATATGCAATTACACAGGGCAGGGCAGGCAGTATGGGAGGATTAGATACTTACCTCAAAAATCTTATTTCTTTGAAGGGGTGAATGAACATGGAGATAAAGGTGAGCCAGTTGATATTGTGTATTTGGATTTTCCAAAAGCATTTGACAAAGTACCTCATGGAAGACTTCTGAGAAAATTAGAGAGTCATTGGATAGGAGATAATGTCCTATTATGGATTAAGAAGTAGGTTTAAATGGTCAATATTCTGAATGGAGAAGGGTAAATAGTGGGGTTCATAATCAAACCAAAGAAACCCTTTACCGGCCAGAAAATATATGAAAAAACAAAAAAAGCTGATAAATGCTTGAATCGATCAGGCAACATGTGAACATTTGTTTCAGGTGGAAAAGCCTCAGAACCCCACTGGGGAAACCTCTCTCCAAACTGGAATGGGTTAAGTAATGTCTCAGGCAAAAACCTCCTTCCCACCTGTGTTACAGCTGATGTTCTAAATTTAGCTGTTAGTCAAAAATATCTCAAACATTAATTGCTGCATGGAAAATTGTTATAAGTACTTTTCAGATACAAATGTTCACATAACTAGATGATGTGACTTCCTCTACTTGTAACAAATAATTCCAAAATGTTATTCGGGAGCAGTGTGAAATGTTGTAGCTCTGGATGGACACTGTGCTGTCTGCGGTTCTATGCAGGTTTCAATTTCCTACCCCCTCTTGACTTGGCTAAATAGTGTTTCGCCAGAAGACTGCTTCAGGGATTGGGAGGGACTGTATTCAAACAAGAACTCCTAGTGCTCAAAGCCCACGCCGGTTGTGTTTGTATGCTGTTAGGACTTGGTTAGAATTCCAGTAGGACTTGGTCTCTAAGGTTTCAGTGTTGGAATGCCATGGTTTTGGAACAAGATGTTTACCGCTTTCCAGAAGGGTAGTAGGTCTTCTACAGCTCTAATGTCTTGAGGGCGCTGGTTCTGCAATTTTGCCACGGTGTGAGAAAAGGATCGTTTCTGGGCGGTTTCCAATTTGAGTTGGTGTGCTGGTGGAATGCAGAGTCTGCGTTCTTGTTGTGATCTGAGTGTTCTGGTCGGGTGATAGATGGGGAGCTTTCAAGTTATACAGTGAGGAGCTTTGTTGCGGAAGTGCTTGAACATGAACATGATCCGTTTCCTTATGGGTAGCCAGTGTGCTTTGTTTAATGCTGGGAGTGAAGGGATCGAAAGGACTAAAGTTTTTCAATAGCCGAATTGCGGTGTTTTGGACTCTCTGTAGTCGATGTAGTATTTTCATAGGTATGCCGGCGTATAAGCTGTTACAGTAGTCCAAGCGCGAAAGCACAAAGGCGCATGTATAGCAGTTGGGAGAAGTCTGCTTCAGAGAAGTATCGCTGGATATGCTTTAGTTGGCGTAGGTGGTAAAAGGATGAGGATACTACATTGGAGATCTGTGCTGAAAATATGAGGTTGGTATCTAGAATGATGCCTAGGCTGCACACTTGATCCTTGGGTATGAGAATGGTGTTATCCCAGATGAGGGAGGGTTGAGAAGTTGTGCAAGTCTCTTTTTGGAATATTGGATAATCACCTATTTTCAGGACTCATACGTTCTTCATATCAGAAACATATTAGAATACTATATATAAAAGGAATTATTTTAGGACCAAAGAGAGTTTTGACCCATTAAGCTGGAGAATTATAGGCATTTCTGAGGCCCTTTTTATCCTTTTTTTTATGTGACTGGTTACATTTCATACGAGTGTTGTGATCTTTTACAGTTAATACTGGTGAATTGTACTTTATTGTTTACCTAATTTTCCTTATCACTAATCCAACTTAGACTGTTATTTAAAGCAAAATATATAAACAATGATTCTTTGAACCCAATATACAGTGAAGAAATAGCCTAATAGTGAAAAGCATTATCCTTTTTTACATCCATTTTATTTTCATGTCTTCTACTCTTTTAGGCGACTATTGTTCTAAGCTGACCCATATTTGATCTGTTCTCAAGAACATTTGTTGTCTAGCCTGAACATCTGTTCTGGCTGACTCGTATTCAAACTGACCCATATTTGAACTGATCATCATGGGAATATGCTAATAACTTGTTTCTCTTCATAGGCTGTAACTCCAGATTTGGGCTTATGTATAATCTTGTATGAATGCAGGAAGTTAGACATTGCATGCAAATGTTGCTATATAGGGAGGCCTCTGTTGTCTGGCTGAAAATCATCTGTGGAGTGGACACACTGCCCAGAACCTTTCCCGTGGAACTCCTGCCTGACTGTGATGGGCGTTCCAGTCTTGTGAAGTGGCAAGGATGCTGTCAGACTCCATGATGATGTATTGCTTTCCTTTCTGTTACTACTAACTGTTATACTCAGTTTTAAAAGTGTGCATTTTACATAAAAAGTCAATGGGTTGGATGGTTTTGTGCTAGCTCTCTGTGACAGAGTTAGACTTTGCCATACATTCCATGCTATAATACACCTACAATATATTATCATTCACAGGTATGTATTGTACTGCCATGCCATGCCATGCCATGCCCTGTTCTGTCATGCATCCTAATCTGCCGTCATGTTTCTATGTTTCTAATACACTGCCATGTTCTGTTATGTACTGCCTTACCACAGCTTTATACTGTCAGGTACTATAATGTACTGTCAAGCTCTATTAGTTATTGCAATGTCATACTAAACTCATATCACTACCACCCCAAGCTGTTTGAGGTCTTGTCCTGTCATATCCTATTAAGTATTGCCATGCTTTTTGACTACTATCATGCTCCCCTATGTATCGTCCTATCAAGTCAAAAAGAGGTGAAGGAATGTTGACGATTCTTAGCTAGGCAAGCAAGTTGAGTTACTGAGTTGTAAGGAATTTATCAAAGAAGTATGTTTTCAGCCTTTTCCTGAAGGAGAGGTAGTTTATCCTTACAGATTTAAGGAGGCTGATCCAGGTTCTCGTGGCTGTTTAAGTGAACAGGCTATTGAATACTTGATTATATTTCATTCCTCTGGATGAGGGGATGATCAGTTGACAGTTGATTCTGGAAGATGTGAAGGAGGAGTTGGAGAACAAGTGGATTATTTGTTTGGGAGAGCTGAAGTTGAGGGCATGATAGATGGGCAGGGAAAGCAGCAGTAGTGGGGGCATCCTCAGGCAGGAGGGAGTGGGCATCCCTCCTGCCAATGTTTCAGTAAAGGTACAAAGGGGTAGGGGGAGGGGTGTCTCCTTGGAGGGGTAAGGGGGAATTGGTCGGTCAGAGGGTGAGAGGACTCGGGGATTGCCTCTCAGTGCAGCTGATCGCGGCAGAGGCATCCTGGATCAGCTGAACTGTCAGGACTCCACAAAGTTGCAGCCGGCTCAGCTAATCAAGGATGCCTCTGATGTGGTTTTAGGGAGTCCTGCTGGCTCAGCTTATCGGGGAGTCCTCTGCTGTGATCAGCTGATGGCAGACTGCGGACTATTGTCATAATCCCCCATATGTTGTATTTAGTAGATTGTATTTGCATCTGACAGCAATTGTGTTTAGATAAAGGAGTAGGGCACAGGAGCTAGGGTTGGGGCTATATTTACTGCGATATTGACTATAGAGCCAACTACAAATTTTTCCATCATTCTCTACAGTACTACCAAGTAGTGCATAGCAGGCATTGAGTTTTAAGTCTGACTTTAAAAATATATTCCATGCAATAATCTGAGGTCTTGTCATAACTTTCTTACCTCTGTTATAAATTATAAATTGCAGTGTAGTATACTGTACTCATACCCATGCTTCCTTTTTTTGTCTTGATCCTAGAAAATACTTTATCTAAGGAATTTTTCTTGATAAAAGAGGATTTAGGCTGCTCTAGTAAAACTTGTTATCACTGAAAGTGATACTGCTGTCATTTGGTAAAGGTATTTATATTTCAAGACACTGATACTGAGGCAAACTGCTACAGTGGATTGCAGTAATATACTTGAATTCAATCCATTGTAGTAGTTTGTAGTGTGATGTTTTTGTCTTTTTTTGGGTGGGGGGCAGTCAGGCTGTTTATTTTATTTTCTAGGTTATCTTGTCATCATGGATAAATCTACAGTACAGAATCTCATTATTATAAAAAGTGAGCGATTGTCTTTTATCAAAAATGATGGAGCTTATATCAAAAATGTGTGGAAGTCCTTTACTGTCATCTATGTGGATGGTCAAAAGCAGCAGTTTTGCCATGTGCAAGAGTTGCAAGACTGCATTGAGATGGAGGTCAAGTGACAGTACCAGTGGACTGAGAATGAATGTAGCAACCTGTGGGTAAAAGTATGCTGGTTGTGAGCAAAAGCATACTGTGACAAAAATATCGAGGAATTTTTATATAAAGTGAGTCAGAAGGATGAATACAGAACTCCCATGTCTATAGCAGTGAAAGCAGAAGTTACTGATGCAGTTGCTTAGATATAAGCCATGGACATCAGACATTTCTCTATGATCGAAGGAGTTGAATTTGCTCACCTTGGAGATAAGTTGATTTGCATTGGCGCAAAATATGGTCAGCTTTCTGCAAGTCAGATACTCCCCTCTGCCAAACAGTTTCTAGACATATTTTTGCTGTTGCTGAAAATGAAAAAGCAGCACTATCTGATGTGTTTCGTTAGCAAATCTACTGTCAAGGAAATCTTGGAAGAGTTTGGGGTTTATCGTCAGGACAATATCTATATTACTGACAATGGAGCTAATGTTAAGGCTGCATTCAAGGATCAACAGCCACAATTTGAATCTTGTGTTGGTTCATAAACTGAAGCACAATGATGGCTCTGATTCTCCAGCTGTTGATGTAAATGGGCTGATAAATCTTGCAAAAGACACTGTCACACATGTCAAACATTCAAGAATGCATCACAAGCTTGAGACTAGTCTTATGCAGGTTGTTCCAACAAGATAGAACAGCATCTATAAAATGCTGGAATCATTGTCTCAAAACCTAATGTATCTTAAACAACTGGCTACTGAGTATAGTGATAAAAAATCCTGTAGAGGCTGCTTTTGGATTTGAATGAAGCACTATTAAGTGATACAATTTGTGTCTTGCACAACTTAGATGCGGTGATGACTTGTCTTGTTTGCTAATAAGATGTCTACCCTCTTCAATGTCCTTCCAACTTATGCTCAGTTGTTCAAACATCTGACTGTTACTGCAACAGATTCATCAATAAAGCAGCATTCTGGACAGTTAATTGATATGTAGTTCCCGGTTCATCCATTATACAGCATTGCTTTGTTTTTACACTCATGTCTGAAAGATAATCCAGTTATCTTCCCAGAATAACACAGGCAACTGAATCTTTGAGGAGGATGTACCAAGAGGTCAAAATGGAAGGCTCGAGTTCAACATATCAGGATCAACATTCCACATTTCCAGAGAGAATTACTGTGGAAGAGCTCCTAGAGCTAGGTCCCTCCAAACGAATGAAAATGAATGCAACCACTGATTTCCTGAATGACTTTTATGAAACAATGTCTCCTCAGAAGGCTGCTGTTAACGAGGTAGATAGTTATCTATGCTCAACTGATGCTGGAAGAACAGCAGCCACCTACCCTTGAGAGCTTCCACAGATGGGCGAGATCTTGGGGATTAGGTGACGATGGGTTGGAAAAGAGAGAGGGGATTTAGGCACATAGCCATGCCAACCTATGTGACTGAAGTGAGAAATTTGGAAGGAAAGACTAAAAAGGTTAGGGCTCTTCAGCTTGGAAACGAGACAGCTGAGGGGAGAAATGATTGAAGTCTACAAAATCCTGAGTGGAGTAGAACGGGATTGATTTTTCACTCTGTTAAAAATTACAAAGAATAGTTAAGCTCTGGAACGCATTGCCAAAGGTTGTGGTAAGAACAGATAATGTTAAAACGTTATATGACAGATTTTGGAAATCTCTGAAGATATGATTCCACCATTTACCCATGTTTATTATTTGCCATCAAAAATTAAGGAACAGCAATTGCAACCGCAAGTTGATAATCAACTGCTCAATGTATCAGCAATGCTGGAACTTTCTGACCAACAAGCCGCCGAGGCGGCCACATTACTTATTACAGTAGCCTTTGCACCAGACAGAAACTGGTTGCTTCGGCTTTTCTTTAAGAATAAACAGAAAGATTTTCTTGGTTATAAAATATTGATGCTTCCAGATCTGGCACGGGATACACAGAAGAGGAGATGTGAATTTCTTATGTTAAAGCCAGGGGTTATCTCTCTTGGAGGGACCTTTTTTCTTCATCACCCATGTAAATGCATAATATTACATTACATTACATTACTGATTTCTATTCCGCCTCAACCTTGCAGTTCTGGGCAGATTACAAAAGAGACAACTGGACATTTCCAGGATAATTACAGAGAGAATTCTGGTCATTTCCAGGAGAAGTTACAAGAATAATGGAGCTGTATATTTCAAGAGCTACAAGATGCTGTACAAATAGGAAATAGTGCAGATCCAGTATATATACCGTTAGGGAAGCTGTTGACATGCTTGAGGCTAGAGAGAAGGGAACTTGTGAAAAAATATGTTTTCTTTGAACCTCTTCAGCTGACAGCCTTATTGGCTGGAACTCAAATGGATAAAGGGGAAGTTTGAGTGCAATTTCAATAATAAGGGACATCCTCTCTCAGTCGAGCGATCTTATTTCCTTTATGATGTTTTGTACTACTTTGTTTATACTCGCAATTTAATCTTGGATCAAATTTGAGGACATGAGTTGAAGTTAAGCTAATTTTTTATTTTCCTTATATAAATTTGTATTTGAAACAACAGTGCAACAGGTGTTCCAGGTGCGCTAGTTGTGTTTTCGTTGTTTGTTTTTCTTCAACTTTCTGTACAAGTGGATACTTGAATTATTAATTTGAAATCTATAAATAAATTAAAATAAATTAAAAAAGAACAGATAACAAAGCTGGTTTTAAGAAAGGTTTGGACAATTTCCTGGAGGAAAAGTTCATAGTCTGTTATTGAGAAAGACATGGGGGTTATGGTTATGCACAGATTGTAAGGGGGAGAGATGGTACAGAGGGAGACCAGTTAGAAGGAGATTGCAATAATCTAAGCATGAGGTTACAAGAGTATTGACAAAGGTCCAAGTAGTGTGCTCAGAGAGGAAGGGGCAAATTTTTGTGACGTTGTAGAGATAGAAGCGACAGGCCTTAGCAGTTTGTTGGATGTGCTAGAAAATGATAGGTCAGAATCAAAGATGACTCCAAGGTTACAGACAAGAGGAAACTGGAATGATGACAGTATTATTTACCGAGACGGAGAACGGAGAGAGAGGAGCGGAGGGTTTAGGAGTTTCAGATGACAAGACATCCAGGCAGCAATGTCAGCCAAACAGGCTGAAAATATTTCTTGGACTTGGGTGAAATTTGCTCCCAGATCTACCTCTCTACACCTCAATCAGCATATAGGTGATACTGAAAGCTTTGGGAGGAGATCAAGGCACCAAGGGAGGAAGTGTAAAGAGAGAAAAGAGGTACTAAGACAGAGCTCTGAGGTACATCAACCACTAGCGGGATAGCAGCAGAGGACCCACCAATGCATACATTATATGTGCAATGGGAGAGGTAGGGGGCAAACCAGGAGAGGACAGATTCACGGAATCCAAACGAGGACAGTGAATCAAGGCAGCAGACTGGTCAAGAAGGGTGAGGATCGAGTAAAGGCCCTTAGATCTGGCCAGGAACAGGTCACTGCAAACTTTAATGAGAGCAGTCTCTGTGGAGTGTAGGGGTAAGAACCTGATTGTAAAGGATCAAGAGTCTGTCAAGATGAAAGGAAGTCAAGGCAGCAACGGAGGACAGCACACTTGAGTAGCTTGGTTAGAAACGGAAGAGAGACAAGGTGATAGTTGGGATGGGCAAATGTGGGGTTTAGCGAGGCCCTGGACCTCGAGCCATCTTGAAGAGGGCGTTACATAAATATGGTAGAATTACTCCTCTGAGAATAGAACTACATTGACTACCGATTGAGGCTAGAATTGATCTGTAACAATTTTTAAAATTCTTTATGGCTTAGCACTTCACTATACAGTATGTGTGAACTAGTTCAATTGTATTCTAATGAGTATCAAACTCATGGATACTACGCTATGACATTTCCCAAGAGCTAGAGGATTGAAATACAAATCTAGTTTTACTTTGTACTTTACATATCGAGCCCCAATGATTTAAAATTCTTTTCCTTTTAATATAAGATTGATACAAAGTTATTCTTTATTCAGAACATTTTTAAAAATATATCTTTTTATGAAATTCTTACTAATGTAAACTTACTGGTTTTCTTTATTGGCCGTATTCTGATTCTACAATTTGCCAGGGATTGTCTGGCCTTCTTCTCTAGTTGAAATCTGCATGTAATTCACGTAATTGATTGAATTATATGTTTATATTTTACTACAGCCACTGATATTCAGATCCTAAGTGCCAATATATGCAGGATGCCAAAATTCTACCTCCACTGAAAAGTACAATGTACAAACATTTTTCTCAGGGAAACCCCTGAAGCAGCAAACATAAAAATTCACAGTAATAAGGATAATTTGTCAGCCAACTGTAAATACCATACTTAATTTAAGAATCCTTTATACCTCAAATCTGGGTGTGCTGTTCTTCCTCTAGTCTGGTATCTATAGACAACGCTTATATTTTTCTAACTAGCTGAAAGCCATTCTTATCCATGCACTTAATTCTTTATGAATTGAATTTTGATCCTTTATTTTTTTAAACACAATCCTTCATACACCCAAGAAAGAAAAAAATATTTAGGTCCAAAAAGTTGTAATTAATGACTCACATTCTGTAACTTAGCTGTAATCAGCTTTTCATGTTCATCATTCATGAAAAAAATAAACTCCAGTTATTTTGATGCATTTTATTATAGGAAATTTTCAGAACATTTTTGCAGGTCTTGGACAGAAAAAGCACTCTTCCTAATATTAACTTCTGTTTTGAAATATTTTTGTAATGTGCTATGTCTTAAATTATAAAACATGTTCTATGGAAAAAAAGATATACAAACATAAGGGAAGGAAGCAAATAACGTTTCTTACCCGATACAAGATGCTTCTCAGACAGCATTATCTTTGTAACTGGACTTCGATGAACTGTGAAAGTTTGGAAAAGCTGGGGTCCAGAACCAACTGTTTCAGGGTGCTGTACAATCACTCTCACTGCTCCAGAACTGGTGCCATATGCAATCTCAATCCAATTGCCACTCACACCTATGAAAACCAGAAGTACAGTTATGTAGGGATGTTCAGTCCAACTCTATGAATACCTATTTATTCATTTAGACTTTGCTCACATCTTGGTAGTGGTTCAAGATAAGTTATATTACTTAAAGTATGTATTTATTTATTCCCAGAGGACTTAAAATTTAATAAAGGGGTGGGCAACTTGCAGCTGCAAGCTAAATGTGACCCACCATTGAAAATTTTATGCAACTCCCTAAACTATGCAAAGAAAATGGCATTAACCAAAGTTTTGGTAATTTTAAATACAGTAAAACCTTGGTTTGTGAGCATAATTCGTTCCAGAAGCATGCTTGTTATCCAAAGCACTCGTATATCAAAGCGAATTTCTCCTTAGGAAATAATGGAAACTCAGACTATTCGTTCCACCACCCAAAAACTTTAATACAAAATACTATACGCACTTGTATTGCAAGACCTCGCTTATTTAGAACAGTCACTACACTCCTGCAGCATCAGAGAGAAGAACCATCGGCGCAGTTGTGATGATGTGACACATGTATACTGTATGTACTCGTATTGCAAGACTTTGCTTGTTTAGAACAGTCACTACACTCTTGCAGTGTCAGAGAGAGAGAAGAACCATCGGCTCAGTTGTGATGTGTGTATACTATATATACTTGTATTGCAAGACATTGCTTGTATATCAAGTTAAAATTTAATCAATGTTTTGCTTGTCTTGCAAAACGCTTGCAAACCAAGTTACTTGCAATCCAAGGTTTTACTGTACTATATTTCAACAAATATTTGCACAATAGTCACCCTAGCAATTTGTTTTCGTCACCAAAACTTTCTGTTTACCCTATGTTTCCAGCAAACAAAATAAAATCCTATACAACCTTTCCCTCACCAGAACAATCTGCCATAAAAAGCTTACAAAATAATCAAAACATTGTAATCAAACCTGCAGACAAATGAGGTGCTATAGTAATTATGAGAAAACCAAAAAAACTCTGTGGAGTGACGATGTTCCTAAATTGACTTTATTTGAAAGAGGCAACTTTGACTCTTTCAAATAAAGTCCATTTAGGAACTTCGTCACTCCACAGAGTTTTTTTGGGTTTCTCTGGATTTTCTTCTCTGTGGATATCTTGGGGTCAATTCTTTTTGTTTTTAGCTATAGTAATTATGGACACACATAACTACATTGGAGAAAGACACAGACAACTCTCAAATAACAGATACTATAAGAAACTGACTGGAGAACCCACAAAAAGATTATACTAAACAGCTAAAACTCTTTATCAAAACACTTCCAAAGCAAGCACAAACACATTTAAAGAAACTCATACCTAACCATCCTCTGTGGGCACATTCTACATGCTGTCCATAAACCTGGCAGATCAATCACGGAAGAAATATCTGGATTTATAGAAGGAATTCTTAAACCCTTAGGGCTAGATTCACAAAGCAAACTGATCGTGTACCAATCAGTTTGCGACCCCTTTGCGACCCGATTTTATTCCGTCCCGATTCACTTACTTCTCTGCCAATCCGATTCCGATCTGTGCATGCAAATGAGGGGAACGGCATGCAAAGTAGGCAGGGACCTGATTCACAAAACAAATTTTGCAAACCGATTGGGCTGGCCGATCAACCCAAGAAGTGACTGCTGGGGACCAGTCGCAAACGTCCTTTCCTACTCTCCAACTCCATTGCCACCCTATTCTCTGTTGACCTGATCTAGCTGCCTTTACTCTGCAGAAGCCCTGGGGAGGGGGGAGAGCAGTGGCTGTTGGCCACATTGTTTAGCTCCTCGCGTCGCCCTGCTCTCTGCCCTTCTCCTGCCTTTCAGTCCCAACTTTGCTGTCCTAAACGCCCCCTGCTCTCTGCCGCCCAGACTGATCTCTACTGCCCCAACTCTCCTGCTCTCTGCCTCCTTCCCTGCAGTGCGAGCCCACATGTTTAAAGCGGGGCTGCACTATGCAGTTTTTAGCCTTTAAAGAGGCTGCTGCTGCTGCCGCTGGGGATCGCCCTTCAAGACAACTGACAGTAGGTAGCAGGAAAGGTTCGGGGACCCCCCATCAAAAAAAAATGCAGCATAAACTTACACAAACGCATCCGCAGACCATCTACAGGGAAAGCAGATGGTCTGCGCATGCATCTGGATCGCACACTAGCGATCCGTGTTGGCGGATGGGGGCGTTCCTCTGATCACGCCCATTAGAATATCATTGCTTGCGGAATCCATCGCACCTTTCCGGAATGGACATGGATCGGTCTGATTACTGATTAGTGCAGAAGACAAAGAGCTTCATAAAAGACACCACAAACTTCCTGAACAAATTAAATAATATCAAACAGTTACCACCCAGAGCACTTCTAGTCACAATGGATGGAGAATCACTATACAGCAACATCCCCCATGCAGATGGCATTGCTGCATGTGAAAAATTTCTAAATCATCATCCCTGGACCACCAACACTCACCAGATGCTATCACCAAAAGTGGACTAGATTTTCTACGTGGTGTTTTTCTCAACATAAGGAGCCTCAGCATTCCTCCTTATCTTCTGTTTTGGACTATCTTTTGCACTTATCCAATTCTGGCCTCAAATCTACATCTATCCGAGTCCATCTCAGTGCAATTGCGGCTTTCCATCAGCCTATTGAAGGGAACCTCTCTCTGCTCATCCAGTGGTTTCCAAATTCATGAAAGGACTTTTCAATGTCAAACCTCCTTTCAAACCGCCTCCTGTGGTTTGGGACCTCAATGTTGTCCTTTCTCAACTCATGAAGCCTCCATTTGAACCAATTGATAAGGCTCATCTGAAGTATCTCACTTGGAAAGTGGTGTTTCTCGTAGCCCTCACTTCTGCTCGACGAGTTAGTGAGCTGCAAGCTTTAGTTGCTGACCCACCGTTCACAGTGTTCCATCATGACAAAGTGGTTCTTCGTACTCATCCTAAATTCCTCCCTAAAGTGGTCTTGGAATTTCATCTCAACCAATCCATTGTTCTTCCAGTGGGTAAGTGCAAAGTCTATGCACTAACTGTTGGGAATGTTTGCAGCATATTCCCATATAGTTAACACACAACATAGCTCTTTAGGGACAGGAAATGCGGATGGGATTTGATAGTGTTGAGAGTGTTTTGGCTTCCTGGACCATATGATAATTTTCCAAGGACTGCAGAGCAGTGATGGTGTGCATCTATCAAAGAAGGGAAGAAGTGTCTTCAGCAGTAGACTAGCTAACCTACTGAAGAGGGTTTAAACTAGAATTGTTGGGGCAGGGTGATCAAAGCCCCCAGGTTAAGTATAAGCCCTCAGGTAGGTGAATCACTAAATACCTCTGCATAAATGTATAAAAGGGGCAATGTCTGGAAAGCAGTACATACTATTGCTCAAAGTATAGGAAACAAGGTTCTGGATCTAGTGGCTGTGATAGCAGAGGCTGAGTTGGATTTAGTGGAGATCACAGAGACATGGTTCACAAAGAACCATGACTGGGATATAGTTATACCAGGCTATAATCTGTTCATGAAAGAGAGGGGTGGTGTTATATGTTAAATATCATGTTAAAACCACACAATTATAGGATCTACAGGGTAAGGATGAGGATTAATAAAATGAGGGATGAGACACATTTTTCAACAGCAGATTACTGACAGAACAGCTTTATTCCACAACCCATATGCAATACAGATGTCAATAAACTCACAAAGTGATATATTAATACTTTTGTTGTTTCAGAGCTTAACAGAATTTAAACCACTTTCATTTTACTTTATACCTGTGTAATTTAAAATATCAGAATTTAGAACAATGAAATCATCTGTGTCTACTGCAGTGGCAATATTTTATTTTATTTTTTAAAATTCATGAAATTTTATTGAAAAAGTTGAAATACAAAAGGGAAAAGAACATATCCAATGAAAATAGAGATTGATCTACATATACATCACAACCATACCAAAACGAAAAGTTAAAACATAAAATCTTACTCTTTTTCAAGAAACCACTGCTGTTACAAATGTTTTTTCTCTGTAAGCATCATAAAAAGTAAAACTGAAAAATGTGCTGTACTAACTTGTTTTGGGTGTGAGGTAGACACTGAGCGCAGTAATAGCATCATTGGAGGAATCATGATACAGTTCTGTCACCAGAAGGTCATTGTCCTTCATTCTCAAAGGAAACTTCTGCATATCTACCAAATGACAAACATGAATTGTCTCTGAATGTGAATAACTCAAATAGGCTTAGAGACAGATAGCAATTTCAAGGAAGACTGCAATACAAATAAGAATATACTCAAAAAATATTTCTAGCATACAGAAAGATGAGAATACATGCTGGCTAGAAATACAGTATGTGCAGCTGTGCATTACTATATTACTGTTGTACACATAGCATTCCAAGTGTGTGCTACTTTTCCTTTTCTCACCCATGTGCTCATTTTAATGTAACTCCTCTACTACGAGCCCAGCTTCTATCTTTCATTTCATTTTTTCTTTATTCTCTCCATATTTCTCCTCAGCCTCTACCTAATTATTTTTTTCCTGCTTTATATTTCTTACATCTTTTAGCTCCTTCACCTACCTCCTTTACCTTTTTATTCCTATTCTTTGCCTCTCTTTCCCTCCACTTCTTTATCAAACTCATCCTTCATGTTTCTTATCTCATCCTTCCATATTTTTACCATACCTCCACTCTGATCTTATCTGTCCCCACCTCTTTCTCTACCTTTCTTCAAATCTGCCCTAACATTCTTCTCTTCCAAGTATTTACCATTCATCTATTTCTTCCAAGCCTCCCCCCTTTCTCAGAATCTACTCCTCTGTTTTCCCCATTATTGGTCCCCTGACTATTCTCCCCAGTCTCAGCATCTGTCATCTGCTTCTTCACATTACCTTCTCCAGTATCTGTCCCATACCATTTTCTCAGCCTTTCTGTTCTCTTACCCATATCTAACCATCTGGATGACTTTGTATCTTACAGGTGATATATCAAATCAATACAATCTTGACCTCCTGTTTCCCCTTTCTCCAACATTTGTCTCAACTCTTCCACAGCATCTTTCCCTGCCTCTTTCCACACTTTCCCATTATTCATTCTATTTCATATATTTAATATAATCTGAAAGCAGAAAAGGAACATTATTAATGGTTGAACATTCAATAAGGAGAAATTAGATTATTACCTGCTAATTTTCTTTCTTTTAGTCCCTCCAGATTGGCACTGATGGATGGGTTTACGCTCCTCTGCCAGCAGGTGGAGACTGAGAACACACTGAATTCTAACAGTACAAGTGGGCTGTGCAGTCCCTCCTGCAATCAGTCTGATAAATAGCCAAGCAGAAACCATACAAACAGCTCAGATGAAAAAACATTTGTGTATTTTGATTTGAAAGAAACTCAACTGTTGGAGAAGGATCGGAACAGGCAACCAAAACTGTCCCACAGTTTGCCAGCTACACCAGACGAACCAGATGCTGCTGCTCCACAATAGCTATATAAACTTCCCAGAAAAGGAAAAGGCAAAAAAAAACCCCAAATAAAATCACCAAATTGCATTATCAAGGAAAAAACTGACTCTTCACATCATCACGCACAAACACTGGGTGGGTTCTGTGCCAGTCTGGAGGGACTAAAAGAAAGAAAATTAGCAAGCAAGAACCTGATTTCTCCTTTATCATCCCTCCAGACCGGCACAGATGGATGGGACATACCAAAGCAGTATCCATCATGGGTGGGACTCCCGAAGGGCCGCCACAAGAACGTGCTCACTAAAAACTGCGTCCTGATTCACCTGAACATCCACCCTGTAGTGACGCACAAAAAAATGCAGAGAAGACCAAACTGCAGCCTTAGGGACACAAGAAAATACTCAGCCAAGGAAGCCACCTGACCTCAAGTGGAATGAGCTTTGCGAAATTCTGGAACTTGTTTCTTCTTTTTTACATATATATATATATATATTGAATTTTCAAACTACAATTGTGCAACAAGTAATTCATATACACATGCAATTGAAGCCTTAGATTCTCCCTTAAGACTGCTCGCTACGAGAATAAAAACCATCGGAACTCCCGAGTCCTTTTTATGTAAGTGCGGAGGACTCAATGGACATCCAACTTGCATAACTACCTCTTCTCGAAAGTACCCTGCCGACTACCCAAAACCAGAAGAGCAACTGTCTGATTCACATGAAAGCTGGGCACGACCATAGGAAGAAAGGACAGAACAGGCTGCAGCACCACACGTTCCTATGAAGATTCCAAGAAGGGAGCACAACAAGAAAAAGTTTGCAACTCCGACAGGTGTCTTGCAGAAATAATAGCTACAAGAAAAACTGTCTTCAAAATAGCACAGTTACTTACCGTAAAGAGCCGTCCTCGGAGTAAAACGCCACTGATAGATAGGAGCAGGGCGTGCAGGTTTTGCAGGAGCTGGCTTCGGCTTGGGTCTGACAATAGAAGCAAAGGATTTCTCATGGTCAGACAATTTCTTGGTGGCTGCCTCGATGGATTCATCGAAGAGGTCATTGCCGTCACAAGGGATATTAGCCAAGCGGTCTTGAAGATTAGAGTCCATGTCAATGGTATGAAGACGACGCATAGCCACAGAACAAGCAGCTGCCCGGGCAGACAACTCGAAGGCATTGTAAGATGACTGCAGGAGATGTAATCTGAGTTGGGATAAAGAAGCCAGGACTTTTTGAAATTCAAAATGCTTTTGAGTATCCAGATAAGTCAAAAACTTTGGCAATAGAGAAATAAAGAATTCAAAATAAGTGATGAATTGAAAATTATAATTGAGGACTTTAGAGGACATCATAGCATTTTGATAGATGTGACGTCCGAATTTGTCCATAGTTTTCCCTTCCCTTCCAGGAGGAACGGTGGCATAAACCTTGGAAGGATGGGACCTCTTTAAGGAGGACTCGACAAGCAGGGATTGATGAGATAACTGTGAGTTGTCAAACCCTTTGCAATACAGTTTTATACCTAGAGTCCAATTTTCCTGGAACACCTGGTATGGAAAAAGGTGTTTCCATGCATCGACCAAAAGTCTGATTCAAAAGCTTATGAAGTGGAAGCTTAAGAGACTCTGCCGGAGGTTGAGGAAGATGCATAACTTCGAGATACTCCTTAGAGTATTTGGAGCCAGTATCTAATTGAAGATCCAAGTCCATAGCCATCTGACGAAGAAAAGATGAGAAAGATAGCTGATCTGCTAATGCTTTGCCTCGAGGACGTCGAGGCAGCTTGGGTCGAAGATGAAGCTTCGGCAGGAAAAAAGGCATCAAAGGAATATGGTGACTTGGACGAGGCAATCGAAACCGGGACATCCTCGAGGTCCGGCATTGGAGACCTCGAATGAGGAGTCGGTGGTCTAGTTGAGGTTGGAGTAGATCGAGGCTTAGTGGAAGATGGTCTTTCTTTAGAAGAACTATGCCTGGAAGGATGCCTCGAAGAAGGCCTCGATCATCGATGAGAACTATGCCTGGAAGCAGATCTCGAAGATCGAGGAGACTTCGCCTCAGAGATGGAAGCAGCCGATGGTATCAATGAATGTATGGGACTGGAGGTTGTAGATCGAATTTCCAGAGGCTTATTGGAGGAACCTCGATGCACTCCCAAAGACTCTGTTCCTTGTATAGAGTGTGAGGATTCCTTCCGAGGCACTTACAAAGAATCTGCTCCTTGCTGGACATGCACTGATGCCAGACCAGACACTCGCAGAGATTCTGCTCCCTGCAAAGAGTGTGGAAGGTCAGCCTGAGGCAGTGGAAGCGGCTCAACCTTGGGGGGAATGCTGAATGCCCAGGCTGGATAAGAGGAAGAAGTTCGGTCCCATATTAGTAAGGAACTGAATAAACTGCTTCTCCAACATGGTCTGGAAAGAAGCCAGCAAGGATGGATCCGCATCTGAAACTGGTCCACCTGCCTTGGCTGGAGGTTCCTTCGAGGCAGTGTGAGTATGCTTCGACTTGGAAGTCTTAGGCACTTTAATCACTACCGCTGGAACCGACTGCTGAGCTATTTGACCTGAGGAAACAAGGGAAGATACAGCAGATGTCATCGAAGAAAAAGCCGTTGCAAACGAGGAAGGTCTGATGAGGCTCGAGGTAGAAGCAGGAGGAACCTCGGTAGGAGCCAAGGAAATTACAAAATTACAGGAAATTGGAAAGATTATACTAAACTAAATTATACTTTCTGGTGGAATTCAGTATGCCATATTTATAAAATGGAAAGGGTGCTTGCTATGCAACAAGGTAATTATAATAAGTTTAAAAAGATTTGGGGGCCATTGATTATTTATTCTAATGATCAGACATCTTAAACACCTCAGTATTGGTTAAGATAAAGGGGGGTGGGAATATGAATGACAATAATTGATAATTGTTAATTATTAATATATGGGTGGGAGGGATGGGATTCTTTTATATTTATATATTTGGAGGATTACAAATAAGATTGTCAAGTGATTAATTAATATATTTCTGAGTGATTATTGTACACTTGTTGTAATTTCTGAAAATGAATAAAGATTTTTAAAAATAAAAAAAAGGAGTCAAGGCCGAGTTCGCCTTTGAAGTCGAGGGATCAGTAGAAGATTCCATCTCGAACAGTATATGCCGTCGATTAAAAGCTCGAGGCTGAAGCGTTTGACAGCGCAGGCACGATCTAGGATGATGTTTAGGCCAAAGGCACTTGAGGCAGCGATGGTGTGGGTCAGTAAGAGAGATCGCGCACTGACACTTGTCACACTTCTTGAAGCCCTTGACAGGCCAGGACATAGAAGTGAAAATAGCCGCCTGAGGAGTAGTGGCTCGTGGCCAGCAGGGGGTGCTGTTTATGGGACGATAATGGAATGGATGTCGGAGCATGATAGTGCAGTATTTTTTGTGGAGTTTTTTCTACAAAAGGCCAGTTTTTCATGATTCTGGGTAATTCTAGTTAGACAAACATCTGTGTCAGTTAAGGACCACGCCCAAATAGAAGCGTACGGAAAAACAGGTGAATAAAAATTTAAATATAATGTAGCTAAGGCCAGAGAAAAATACACTAAGGATTAATATAAGGGAAAGCATAATAATATCTGTGTATGTACTTTGCTGTTGAGCCAAATCATGGTGGAAATCATGATTACATGGAATCCAGTTTGGGTTCTCTGTTTGGACACCATCTTGTGCCAGTGAATAGTTTTCTGTCTTCTTTGTCCTCTCTGAGTTTTCCCGCTCCCAGCCTCGTGGTGTTAATTAACACCAGCTGTGCTTGCTTTAGACTGGTAAAGAAGGATAACGTGTTCTAAACTAAGATATAAAATGCATTAAGTATGAATGGCTGAGTTATGAATGGAATGAATGGGGCCCCTGGAGTGATTTGTGTGACTGGAATGATGGCTGTGACTGTGTTGAACAAAAGGAATAAGTTTGAAAAACATATTTTATATATTTTAAACCTGAAGAAACACTAAGGAAAAATCCTGAGCACAACATCTGGAAATAATTAGAGTCAGTCTCCAGCATAGGAAGGGGGGGCATTGGAAGCCCATGCTTATCACTGTGTGTAACATGAAGCTGTCAGCTTTCGTCTTTCAGATTAAAGTTAGTCAATTTAGGGAGAGGTTGAGAATTTCTCAGCACCCTGTTAATAATTGTAGAATTATTTTGAATAATGTTATAATGTTAATTCAGAAATCAAAAGTAATTTTCTGAAACTTTGTCTAACTTTTAAATGTGGAGGAATGTTTCTTTGTCCAACTTTAAGACCACCCATAGAATTGTTATTGGCTGGTATACTGATGATGTCACTGAGCTAAAAGTTATATAATAGAATGTAATGAGATATGAAGACGAGACCGTTGTGAGAAGGCCAGCCTTTGGCCACAATAACGATCTCCCATTAGCGCAACGTTAGCAATAATGCTGACGCTTTTGAGCTCATAATGGAAAAATAGAAACAATAATTCAATAAATCTTGGTTATAATTTTTAAAAAAACCTTGCGCTGGTGTCATTTTGCATGTATTATTATTTTCAAACCGGAAGCTTTCACAAAGGCGTCGATGACCCTTGCTCACGCCACAAGATCGAAGCCCTCGGGCTGCGGCCGAGCGGCCTGTCCCGGAAAACGGACGGAAGAGGAAAAAATTTTTTTTTTAACTGAAAATAAAATAAAGAAAATAAGAACAGCGATTTGTGAGGAAAAAAATAACAAACCGCAGTTCAGAGAAGGCATAAGTAACGAAGTTAATGCAGAGAGTCAAAGACGGACTTCTCGGCTCCACGGAAAACTAAGAACTGAGGAGACGCGCCCTACGCTGGGCGGGAAGGCACTCGCGCATGCGCGGGTGACTCGAAACTTCGAGTTTATTCAAGCAAGTCTGCTTGTGAGGCGTCCGCATCCAGGCTCCATCGATGACGTCACCCATATGTGAGAATACCTGCCTGCTTGTCCTGGGATAAAAGATCTTTCAGTGTGCAGGAGCTAAGGGGCTCAAATGGAGGACGAATCATCACCAGAAGCGCCAAATTGAGTTCCACTCAGCTGATAAGTCCCTCCTGTCTATGTCCTTCTCTTCCTCCGCCAACTCTAGACTCTAATCCTTCTACCTTGTTGCAGCATATGCTTGAAACAAGCTTCCCAAATCCCTACGGCTGGCTCCGTCTCTGGCCATGTTCAAAGCCCAGTTAAAAGTCCACCTCTTCGAGACTGCCTTCAACTCCTAATTCCTCACACCTTGGGTTCCGCATCTTTAATCCTACATGTCATGTCTGTCTGTCCAAGTTAGATTGTAAGCTCTTCTGAGCAGGGACCATCTATTAAATGTCAAAATGTACAGTGCTACGTATGCCTTTCAGTGCTATATAAGTGATAAATAGTAGTAAATATTAGTAGTAGTAATCCCAAGCTGAAACCGAAGAGTGAACCAGAGGCCAAAGCAACTTAGCAGACCTCAAGAACCGGTTCACATCAGGAAGATATGACAATCAATGACCACACAAGGGACATCGAAAAGAGGACAAGGCCATCACCTGAACCCTCAAGGAGGACCAAGCAAGGCCACTGTCCAGGCCATTCTGCAAAAACTCCAAAATGTGTGGAAGAGATGTCCGCAGGAGAACTACCGTCCGAGCAGAACACCAGTCCTTGAAGAGGTGCCAAATGTGCCCATAAACCCAAGATGTGGAGAACTTGTGAGAACATAAAAGGGTAGAGACCACTTTACTTGAATATCCTTTCTTGCCTTTCAAGAGTCAAGCCAAAAGACAAATGGGACCCGAACTGAGCCTGGGAATGGGACCCTGAGTCAGAAAATCATTTGAGAGGGGCAGAGGAAGGAGATCTGCCACAAGATGATGAACCAGATACCTGTACCATGGGCTCCTGTGCCAATCTGGAGCCACCAGGATCACGCGGCCTGTGTGATGGGCAATGTGAAGAAGAACTCTGCCCACCAGCGGCCACGGAGGAAAGACATACAGCAGGCTGTCTGTCGAGCAATCCTGCACCAGAGCATCCAGCCCCTCGGCCTAACAATCCCTGAACCAAAAAAACTCTGCGCCTTGGAATTAGAACCTGGGGCCATGAGATCCATCATTAGTCGACCCCAAGACTGAAATATCAAATTGAAGGCATCCATCCAGAGACACCATTCACCGGGATCCAGCATATGACAACTGAGGAAATCCACCTGAACATTGTCCACCCCCACTATATGGGAAGCCGAAATGTCCAGGTGAGCCTCTGCCCACTCCATGAGAAGCACTGCATCCTGCACTACCAGATGGCTCTTGATTCTCCCCTGAAGATTGATGTAAGCCACCATCATGGCATTGTCAGAGAAAACCTGCAGTCTTATCCTCCAGCAATGACTGGCCGCCAATGCCAACCGAATGGTTCTGGTCTCCAAAATGTTGATCGACCAGGAGGCCTCCTCTGGCAGCCAGCTGCCCGAGCTGAATGAAAAGATGGGCTGCTTTTTCCTGCATTCAGCCACACTTGTTCTTTGCAGGGACTTGGGTAGTGGCTCATGCACGCTACTTGTGGCTGACCCGGAAGCCTTCCCTCCAACATCAGAGCTGATATGAGGGAAGACTTGTAGTTCAGCCACTTGCAGTGTGCAAGAGCCTCTGTCTGCATCCCTGCAAAGAACAACTGCGGGTGAAGGCAGGAAGGTACAGGTCAGCTGGACGGCCCTGAAGGGAACAAGTAAGGGAGAGAGGAGATATGAACATGGGACAAAGGGAGAGGGGGGGGGAGAAGGAGCATGTTGGGGCATGGGAGAGGCTCAGATTTGGGACAAAGGTTGGAAGGTAAGGAGAGGGCACAAACTTGGGACACAGAAGGAAGGGAGATGGCATGAACTTGGGATACAAGAGAGAGAGGAAGGGGACACTAACTTGGGACACAGGAGAGAGGGAGTGAATAGAAAGGGAAAATTGTTGGGCATGAGTTTGTGAGTGACAGGGAAAGAGATGGTGCACATGGGGAAAGGAAGAAAGGAAAATTGTTGGGCATAGAGGGAGAGAAAGGAGTGAGGTAGAGATGCATGGGGAAGAGAAGGATGAGAGGGAGAAATGTTGGATATGGTGGTGGAGAGGGAACAGAGGGACAGATTGAAGGGGATGCAAGGGGGAGGAATGTTGGACATAGTGACATGGTGGCTGGAAAGGGGTGATAGAAGGAGAAATTTTGGACATGGGGCTGGTGGGCAGTGGTGAAAAATGCTGCACATGATCCAGGTGATGACAGAGGGAGAAATGTTGGATGTGGCATTGAGGGAGTAGGAAAGATGCACCCTGGATCTCTCTCTCTCTTTCTCCAATCCCTTTGCAGCAAGGGAGGGAACGAGAGAAAGACAGATGGACAGTGAGAGAGAGGGAGACATGTTGCCAATGGGGGTGGAGGAAAGAGGAAGAAAAGTTGGACTCATGGAGGGACAGAGAGAAATGTTGGTTGGGGAAGTGAATGAGGTCCGGAGGAGAGAAAGCTTGCAGGAGGCAGAAAGAAAGATTGGATTCAAGGTCAGAAGTGCATCCAGAGACTAATGAAATCACCAGACAACAAAGGTAGGAAAAAATATTTCATTTTCAATTTAACAATTGAAATGTATCAGTTTTGAGAATTTATATCTGCTGTCTATATTTTTCACTATATTTGTCTTTTTCTATAGTTGTTACTGAGGTGACATTGCATATTTTAAAGTCATATTTTAAAGACCTCTTTGAAAAAAAAATATATAAATGATAATTAACCTTTTCTCTGTGTATAGTGTGCTTTGTGTTTTTAAAATTTTGTGGTTACCATTATGTGTTGTTAATAAGATTATAATGTATGTATATAAAATTGAATGGAAGAAATTGCATTACAATTAGTACTACCAATATGGGGGTGGGGTCAGGGGCGGAGCCTGGGCAGGGGAACTTGGTTGATATTTGTTAGACTTAGGCTTGAAGAAGTTGAGAAACACTGTTGTAGCAGCAAGACCCGATAAAAGATAACACAATGTAAAGTTCTATGTACGAAGTTTCAGTTTTTACTATATGCAACCTAGCAAAATCATAAAAATATATAATATATATTTATTTTTTACCTATATAATATATGGAGCCATTATTACAGCCAAGTAGTAGGAAAGATCCAGCTGTATCATAACTTGTGATAGGTACAACATCCTGAACCTACAATAAAGGATCAGAAAAAATGCAAGTAAGTCAGAAAGCATTTTCATGTTCATCTTTTAGGAGTAGAAAACAGCCTAATAGTTGGAGCTGCAAGCTAAGAACCAAGGATGCTTGGTTCAAATCCCATTGCAGCACCTTGTGATCTTGGGCAAGTTAGTTAACCTTCAAGTGCAAACAGACTGAAAACTCTCCAGGGTCAAATACTTACTGTACCTGAATATAAATCACCTTGAGATATAACTGAAAAAGGCATGAGCTAAATCCAAATCCCTGTTAAATACTCACTAGTCAAAGGAGATTTAACATTCATGCATAAAGTCGCATTTTACAGCACAGTACAAAAAGTAAAGATACTTACCTGTAGCAGGTGATCTCAAAGGTTAGCAGGCATATATTCTAACGTGGATGACATCATCCACAGAACCTGGTATGGACACTGCCAATCTTTAGGCAGTGCCCATACCGCATGTGTGTCAGTGCCTTCCCACCCGATGTTGGCTTGCAGAACCATCAGTTCAGTAACAAAGCTAAGAAGCCAACTAAGGGAAGTAGTTGGGTTGTGAGAATATATAATAATAACTTTATTCTTCTATACTGCCATAATTGTATGACTTCTAAACGGTTCACACTGAAGAGAGCTGGACAATCAGCAGATTATACAACATTTTACGCAAGAGTGGACATATTAGAAGTAATAGGTTCTCCGAAGACAAACAGGCATAATATTCTCACATGTGGGTCTCCCAAGCTGCCAGGATCATGTATCTTGAAGAGGTTTAACATTGAATGAACAGGAGCCTGGAGAAATCCAACAAGGTTGAAGGAAAAGCTGTCTTTAAGTAAAGAACACAATGTGCAGAACTGCTTGTCCACACCACCTGTCTCTTCTGGAGTTATGTTCTAAGCAGTAGTGAGAAATGTACATAAATGTATGGATTGAGGACCAAGTAGTTGCTTGCAGATTTCTTCAATAGATGCAAAAAGAAAGTAAGCTACTAAGGTAGTCATATCCCGTACAGTGTGGGCCATGACACAGCCTTGCAGCATCAACCCATCCCGAGTATACACGAAGGAGATACTGGGGCTCAGTTTTAAAGCACTTAGACACACAAAATACCATAGGTTTCTATGGTACCTTGTCTAAGTGCTTTGAAAATGAGCCCCACAATCCTTTAGCCATGTGGAGATGGTTGTCTTGGAAACAGTAACTCCTAGCCCATGGGGTAGGCAATTCCAATCCTCGAGAGCTGGAGCCAGGTCAGGTTTTCAGGATATCCACAATAAATATGCATGAGATAGATTTGCATCTCAAGGAGGCAATGCATGCAAATCCATCTCATACATATTCATTGTGGATATTCTGAAAACCTGACCTGGCGCCGGCTCTCGAGGACTGGAATTGCCTACCCCTGTCCTAGCCTATTAAAATCAAAGGAGAGAAAAAGCTGGGAGGATCTTCTATGTGACTTAGTTTGGTCCAGGTAGTGTGCAAGTTTTCAGTCCAAGGTGTAAAGGACTGCTTCTCCAGGATAGGAATATGGCTTTGAAAACAAAAAATAGATTGGTTGAGGTGGAATTCTGAGACTACTTTAGGGAGGAATTTTGGATTTGTTCAAATGACTACCCTGTCATGATAAAATCTTGTACGGGGCAGATCCAAGGGCTTGTAGTTCACTCACATGGCATGTAAACATGAGGGCTATGAGAAAAATGACCTTCTAAGTAAGAAATTTAAGAGAGCAAGAGATTTCATAAGAGCACAGAGAACCATGTTAAGATTCCAAGCAACAGGTGGAAGCTTAATAGTGATTTTCTGTGGAATAGGCCTTTCATGATATGGGCTATTAAGGGATGTACAGAAAGAGGTTTCTTGTGAAAATGGGAGTGAAATGAACTGATAGTACCGAGATGAATGCTAACCAATTTAGGTTTTAGATCAGAATTAATGAAGTAGAAAAGGTAGTCGAGGATGGACAGAAGTGGACATGAGATGGGCTCCAGAGAATGTAATACACACCAGGAAGAGGTGACCATTTGAAGTGTTAACAGCACTGAGTGGAAGCATATTTGCTCAGTATGTGGAGAAGAAGAGCCACAGTTTATATAGATAATATTAAGAAATTCAGAAAGCATTACCTTTTTTTCTGATTAGGAAGAAATAAAACAACACATTATGATGGGGGTTAATATCCATTCTAAAGTTAAACATTTTTTTTTTCAAATTCTTTATTCATTTTTCCATCTAACATCAAGAACACAATATTACATCATTAAAACCCTGTAAACATCTCTTGTATTTCTTTTAACATTTTCTTAAAAACACATTTATACCCTCCCCTCCCTCCTCCCACAAACATTTCAATAAAAAATTTCATATACACCACCCCTACTGCCTCTAACACAATTTCCACATGGTATAAGGCGGGGAGAGACCATCTCGGAGAGGGATGTCTACGTATTTTGGGGGGAGAGTGGTCCACTGAGCTTGGCATGCAGGTGACGAGTGACGACCTTAGGCCTCTATTTCAAAACTTATACTTATATGTGAAAGCACCAGGCCTGCAGGAGACACAATATAAAATATTACATAGGTACTACCTCACTAGAGCTAGAGGCCACCACATGGGTTTGTGGGGTACTGACTCATGCACTAAATGTACGTCCCACAAGGGTGACTATGTTCACTCCTTTTTCACTTGTCCCAAACTACATTTCTGGAGTCAGGTACAGCTCCACTTGGCAGCCGTCTTGCAGCAGGACGTACCGTGGAACCCACCCGCCCTGTTACTGGGAGATATCACAGATTTTACCCACCTCGGACTGGAGTTTCCGACCCACAAATACATCCTCCACGCGCTCCTTGTGGGCAAACAACTCGTCCTAAAGTTCTGGGCTGCTGCAGAGGTTCCGACCTATTGTATGTGGATAGCGAGGATGCAACTCCAAGCACGATTTGAATTGGACACTTATGCGTCCCGCCCCCAACCCCACTGGAAGCACTATTGCTCCCTTTGGAGGGAATCTCTGGCTCGGATTGCTTGACTTCAAAGTGGATACCTGTGGTCGTGCACACCCCCCTCCTGACCCTGACTCTGTATCTCATGCCTCTTTATATATCGTATCCTTCCCAGACTATCAAAACTCCTGCCTATGTATAACATAACTCTGTATAACTTACCAATGTACTTTCATGTTTATGTCATGTATTCCTCTCTCGGACAGGGTGAAGCAGGTTTTCATCTGATTCATTATATCTTGCAGTCCTGTATAATCGAATGCCATTCTTTTCTTTCTTGCTCAGGTGGCTCGAATCCATCAGTCTACACTACAGATGTATAAGTGTGCGTATGTTGGATCGATTGAGGTTCGAGTGGAGATGAGTGTGATTTGCATGGGGTATGCCTGATGTGTGAGTGTGGAGGATCGTTTGGGGATCCATGATGCTGTCCTGGTGTATTTACCTAAAAACTGTGAACGAGGGATGCTGAACGGTTCACTGTTTTTTCCTTATAATTACTTGTTTACTATTCCATGGGGTACTGGGCATTTCTTTTGTACTATCTCTCCTGAGCATATTATGTCTCTGCCCATGTTTATGACCCGCTGTTACTTTGTTTGCTTGCATGGGTGAGCTCACTGCTCTTTCGAACTGTGAACCCGCTCCCCAGGTACATGGCTCTGTACTGCTATATTTCTACATTGATTTCTTGATATATCACTGTTGATTGTGGATGTTCATGCGTTTCTTGTTCAATAAACATGATATTTAAAAAAAAAAAAAAAAAAAATTTCATATACAGTGGAACCTCGGTTTGGCGAGTAACCCGGTTTGCGAGTGTTTTGCAAGATGAGCAAAACACTTAGCAAACTTTTGTCTCGCAAACCGAGCATGTTCCGCTACACGAGCACCCTCCCCCCCCCCCCGCTCTAACCGGCATCGCACCCCCCCGGCGAACGCCCCCTCCCCCCGCGAGAACCGCATCGCACCCCTTGCTGAAAGCGGCATCCGTCCGCCCTTCCTCCCAAGCATGCTCCTTACCCCATCTGCCGGTTGTGCGACTGAAAGAAATGGATGGCCCTGAGCTCCAAAGAAAACTATATAAACTGGCTAACAGGTACGGACTGGGATTAACCTCTCAGCTACAGACCGAAGTTTGTGTGTTCTCAAAGCAGGCAGAGCTGAATAAATGCTCCGAGCAACAGAAACCGCGAGAAAGGGATAAAAAATACACCAAATAAAATAATAAATTGTGGAGAGCAGAACAAATACTCCTGCAGGCATACATGCAGAAGGGAAGAACTGCAGGAGGAGCTAAGGAAGGAAAAGGAAAAATCTTCGTCTTATCCGCTCTCTAACTTCGATCCTAGAGACAGATGCGATCAAAATTCTAATTTATTCTCTAGTTATCTCCCACCTCGATTACTGCAACTCTCTTTACAACGGACTTCCTCAAAAAGAAATTTATCTTATCCGCTCTCTAACTTCGATCCTAGAGACAGATGCGATCAAAATTCTAATTCATTCTCTAGTTATCTCCCACCTCGATTACTGCAACTCTCTTTACAACGGACTTCCTCAAAAAGAAATTTGTCTTATCCGCTCTCTAACTTCGATCCTAGAGACAGATGCGATCAAAATTCTAATTCATTCTCTAGTTATCTCCCACCTCGATTACTGCAACTCTCTTTACAACGGACTTCCTCAAAAAGAAATGTGACGTTTACAACTAATTCAAAACACAGCAATAAAACTCATCTATAAAGCCAGGAAATTTGACCATGTTACCCCTCTTCTGAAGGAAGCACACTGGCTCCCCATTACACACCGTATCACTTATAAAACCATTCTGCTTACTTTTAAAATCAGACTTTCTCACCTGCCCTCATACCTAGATAAGCTCCTCATCCCACACCGCTCAATACGTCTCCTAAGGTCAGCAGATCAGAAACTCTTGTCAATTCCTACTATAAAAGATTTTTTCTACACTAGGAAAATAAACTTTGCAGTAGTAGCTCCCACCTTGTGGAATGCTCTGCCATAGCTACTCCGATCCGAAAATCAACTCGACAAATTTAAGATAAGTTTGAAGACCTTCTTATTTAGCGATGCTTTTTCCTGTATTTAGATTTTCCTTTAAATACACATAGTTTCTTTTTTTCCTTCTCTCCTTACCTCCATTCTTCATCTTTTTTTCTTCCTTTTTATATTTAACCAACCGCTTTTATAAAGCGATCCCACCCTATTTGTTTTACCCTCTTCCCTCTTTCTCCTTTCTTCTTTTAACATGTAACTTTCCCCACATCCTTCCCATTTTCCCTCACCTTCAAGTTTGTCTAGTTAATGTCCTCAGTGTACACTTTGATTATTTTTAAACTATCTATTTATTTTTCCTTCAAATTTTTTTATTGTAAACCGGCCAGATACTTGCTGATGGTCGGTATATTAAAAGCCAATAAACTTGAAACTTGATTCCTTCTGCAGATGGCATGCTGCCATGGGGATACTACCCATCTATTTAGGATGTCTCACCTATTGCACTGGAAAGAGGATTACAGAAAAAAATCAAGAGTAGATTCCTTCTGCAGAGTTTGCGGCAATGGGGAAATTAACTGCTTATCCAGAATGACACACTTATTGTACTGGAATGTTTACTAGTTGATATGTCACTCTTGGAAAACTTCATATATGTTACTTTCCATTCTTCAAAATGACTCACCTGCCAATGCTGAGTCACAGCATTCCAAACGCCCACCTTCCCCGTGTGACTAGTTGCCACTAGCTGGTTTCCAATGAAAAACAGGGCATCCACAGGCACACCAAGACTAAACACTCCTATAAAAAATGTGAAAAAGAAATAACTAGGAAGCATAACAGAATTTTCACATTTTCAAGGTATAATTAAAACTTTCATTATTCCCTCCTCAGTGCAGATGAAATTACCCACTTGTAAAAAGGGGCTGGAACAGGTCAAGGAGACAAATTTCTCAAAGAAACTGCATAACATCTCCATTGTGCACTATAAAATGAGCTGTACTTGCATGGGTATTGCAAATCTCATTTGGAGGTTCAATATTGACTTTCCAAGGTATTTGTTTCATTACATCCTTGTATATACATTATTTGTGTACCTACCACAAGGGCAAATTTATCTACTTATCTCACCAGCTAGCCTAATCTCAGAATCATGTAACTGCATTCATTTTAGGTTTCAAAATGTCACCATAGAAAACTAGCAGCATAGTCCTATGTTTTGTGAAGCCTTGATGTTGAACTATTAAAAAAACAAAAAAAAAAACGTATTGAATGAATGAAAGATGAACTGAAAAAAAAAAAATCAGCTGTTGTCTAGACCAAATGGCCTTTTCTGCCAAACTCTTATATTTAGAAAGCTATCCAAAATCTTTCCTCTGCTCAGTACCTTCTCCATCACACCTTAAGCAATTGACAAAAGAATTTTAGTGCACTGGCACATGGCAGCCATTACTGTGGCTCAAGCGAACACCCACATTCACTTCTTAGACACTTCAGTAAACATGCCACTATCTGTTTTAATGCAAAGGTCTGCAAGCATTTGTACTTATGGACTTTGCTGTTGCTATTTTTCCTTTCAAAATGTCAAGGAGAAAGATATGTGCATACTTTTCTCATGAAAATTAATGCAAAGATTTGCACTTACTTTTGCTCTTGTCTAGATGCTTTTTCTGACAAAGATAACACATGTGGTTTTGAAAATTTAAAAATTATTGTTTGCCCCAAACTAATCCTCACCTCAGGAACATCTTTATGACAGGTAAAATTATATACTGTATGTTGTGGATACAGGAGAGACTGCTTCTTTACCCATATAAATAGATATTTTATATGGGTAAATTGATTTTGACTATTTCTCTAAACCAGCATTCTCACATTATAAGCAAAAAAGTTTTGATAAGCATATATGTACAAGACTCACAAGAAATTTTCCAAATAATGGCTTCTAAATCTGTCCCTCACAACTGAAGAAATCTGAAATATGCCTTTCCAGAAGATGCTGTAGTTTGCCACACTTTCCTGATGGCAGTTAAACAGGTTGTTATAAACAGTGGTATTTTAATTAGATAAAAATTCTCCTCTCCCTCCTCCTAGGCATCATCCAATTTTCTATGATGCTGAGGTAGTCATCAGGACATAAAAAGCTGGCAATAATAAAAACAACTAGAACTGATTATTCCAGATAAAGATGAGGTTTTGGAGAAATCAAGGAAGACAGCGTGAATCGTGAGAAGGCATTTTAAATGTCACTACTGGTTAGTCTCAACAATCTTGATGGTTATCCAGAGGGAAGGGGATGATATAAGCAATGGCAGGTTCCTATCCTAAGGGGCTCTGTCAGCAAAATAATGGGTATAGCAGCAATACAACATCAACGTCTCCTGTAAGTAATACTGAAAGAGAATGGCCTCAGGGAAAGCTCTATCATGGAGAAGCCAGCCCTTGTAATTTTCTGTGGATGGTGTCAGTATTTGAAAATTGTTTGTAACAACAAATTGTTTTTCTTTTCACAACGCATGAAAAAAAAACAAACCAAATCAAGGGTCTCCTACACCAAGGAAGGGCTTTAATGCTTGCAAGCAAAACGTTAACCGCATAAACAAACATTTATTATTGGAAAGGTAGGGGAATCCAATTGTCTGCCTTTCTAGTAAAGTGCCTTTCCCATCTGATAGAACTAGAACTCCCATTCTGTGGGGGAACAGAAGGGAAAAGGTTTGGCCAGTAAATAACAGATGCTCCACCACTGGAGAAGCCTGTTAAGTACATTCCACTGTTCAAGAATTACAAGGCAAGAAGAATTTGAGTTAATTGGAAATCAGGAAACAAAGGAGCTGCATCCTCTAAGGCAGGGGTGTCCAGCCTTTTGGCTTCCCTGGGCTGCATTGGCCGAAAAAAATGTTTCTGGGGCCACACAAACGCTGCAGCAAGACAGAGGATGGAGCCGGCAAGACGGTAAACACCCGGGGGCAGCAGAGGAAAACACTGCATCGCCCTCAACCAGGGCCGCACAAAATACTTCACGGGACCACAGGTTGGACACCCCTGCTCTAAGGGGTCTTTTTCAAAGCCCTGGTAGTGCCATAATAAATGTAACAAAGACCACAGGAATTGAATGGATTTTGATGCATTTAACGCTACAGCATTGCTACCACAGCTTTGTAAAAGGGGGCCTTAGTTTCCAGTGGGTGTTTTTCACTCGGAGTCTAAAGTGAAATGAACAACAACAAAAAAAGATGGCAACATAAGACAGATTCTTTTTGTTGGATGTGGTGAAGGATATAGGGGAGTGGAGCAATGGAAGTGGGTCTCCATCTGGGATACTAGGATAAAAGTACCTCACATAATAAATACCTGATGATGAAAAATAACAATAAAAACACAGAACAGATTAGCAAACATGAAGAGATACAATTCCAGAGTACCCTGGGAAATATAAGACACCTGATTTAGGCTCATATTAGCATCTGTTCCCCAAGGTCGATAGAGGAAACAGCCTACTGAGCTTGGGGAAAGAGCCTGAAGACATGTGAAGGCCCAGAGGAACAACAGTTACTTAGGAAACATGTTAAAAGTAAAAGAGGATAAATATGACTTGTGTTTGTAGGAACAGGAATGAACTGCCATTTGTGGCTGTAGTTGGCCTTTTCAAATTTTGTACAGAGATATACAGTATATAAATATAGATAGTTTATTTAGAGAGAGAAAGAGAGGTGTAAAAAATGCCAAAAGGGCTAGAGAAGAGCTTCCCAAACTGTGGGTTGTGAGCCCAATTAGGGTGATGAAACACAAGTGTGGGGTCATGACCCAGGTGGCTCTCAATAGGTACATTATTCTGCACCTCCAGGAGGTCACACAATTTTATTTGACTGCAATCATGAGGTCACAGCCTCAAAAAGATTGGAAAGAATTGCCATAAGAGTCAGTGGAATAGGATTATCCATCCCCAAAGAGATTACGGATGATTGTCTGACCAAACCTACCGTCAAATTGGGATTCCTTTTCCAAAGGGTAGTAAGATGTGAATGTCTCAGTTGTGTAAATCTCTTCCATGGAAGCTAATCTCAACTGAGCTAACAACAAATTCACACATTATGAACCTTGACGTGACCCTCAAGGGTCAGCCCTGTTTGAGCACAAGTGAAGGAAATACAGTATGCTAGACAATTAGGGCCTTAATCTATAAACAGTGCAGTAAGTTAGGAGGTGATAGGTACCCTATCACTGCCTAACTTAATTATTTTAATTGGCTTTAATCAGCGTGGTATTTGGCCACACTGTTAAAAAATAATTTAAAAAACATGTTTAAAAAAGCAGGCGGCGTAATCTCATCTACAGCAAGCCACCTAACAGTGCCTAAGGGGAGTAGTAAAAGCACACTTCTTGAGCGGGTGTAATATAGCCCCCTTTGGCAGCGGGAGAGATACCCGATCTCTCCCACTGCCAACTGACACACACCACCAGCAGTGGAGAGATGCTCAATGTCTCCCGCCACCAACCAACATCAACCCCAACTCCCCTCAGCAGTGGGAGAGATGCCTAATCTCTTCTGCTGTCAACGAACCCCCCCTCCCCCCACTCCCCTCGCCAGCGGGAGAGATGCCCATGCTCTCCCGCCACCATGCAACCCCCCCTCCCGTGCCTCCGACGACCCTCGCCCTCTCCCCCTTACTTTATTTTTAGATGGCTGGCTGGCCGGCCCGCCTCTTTAAATTGGCAGGCCTTCCCCTCCACCGGGGAGGGGAATGAGACTCTGATTGGCCCAGATTGTTTAAGGCCCTTCCTATGGGTGGGGCCTTATGCATCAGGGCCAATCAGAGCCTTAGGCTCCTCTCTGGATGCATACATTTGTTCAACACTGCATATACATATCAGTGGTAAAGGAGATATCTACTGATCCTTTCTATTTGAATCCTTATTCAGGGCTCTAGTTATTAGACTAATATTTCTGCCAGTATTTATAATTTAAAAATAAAATAAAAGACCACAGCTGTGATTCTCACCTATTTCACTACCACTACCACCATCCTGAATGCTCCATAGGATGATGCTGCTCTCTGATGCAACAGCCACCATCTTGTCCTTGTCTCCATGAGGACCACCAACCACCTTGGCATTCAGAGCCACGCGTTCAATAGTCCAGTCCAGATATGGACTAGAAAACACTTGTTGCCACCCTGAAGATTCTTTAATCCTGCAATACAAATTAAAAAAAATAATAAAAATCTAAGGAATGAGTTACTGCTGCCTAAGTTTTTTCCCCAACATAATACAAAAAAAGATTTATCATTATACTAGTGACCCATCTTAATATACACTTAAACAATATCAGCACTATACATTGATCAAATTAAGGACTGGTGTGTACAAGTCAAGCATACCTCTTCATAATCAGCATTTCTCCTCACTGTAAGTATTAATCCTTTCCCTAACCAAGGATGAAAACTTTTATTATTCTTTTTTTTTTAATCTTTATTCCTTTTTATTTCTTTCAACAAGTGTACAGTATTATTACAATTAATTTACATAACACACTTGGCATTCTTAAACAATATTATTATACATGTTTTTATTCCCCCCCACCTCCCACCCTTTTCCATATCAATAAAATATTCCTTCCAAATTTATAATTATACATCCCTTTTTGATAATACAATTAATCTGACATGAAATCTGTCCCTCCCCCCATCCTTCTTCCTCAAACACTTTAAACATTTTATTATACCCAGTAATGCACAACAATAAATATCCCATCCTATTACATATATCTCCTTATTTTTCATAACAACATATTTCCAATATTTTTCCCTCCCTATCCCTCCCATCCCATCCCATTTCTATATATTATCCCCTAAGGAAAAAGAATAAACTTTACTCGTTATAATATTCAATTAATGGCCTCCACACCTCTTGAAATCTTTTAAAATACCCCCTTTGTATCGCAAGAAATCTTTCCATCTTATACATATGACAAACTGAGTTCCACCAAAAATTACAATTCAATCTAGAACAGTCTTTCCAATTAGTTGTTATCTGTTGAATTCCCACTCCCGTAAGAATCAACAATAATTTATTGTTTGCTGCAGATATTTGGCATTTGGCCCTCATACACATTCCAAAAATCACTGTGTCATAGGATAAAGCCACATGACTCTCCATCAACATATTAACTTGATCCCATATTGATATCCAAAATGCCTGAATACATGGACAATAAAATAAAAGATGGTCTAGAGCTCCAACTTCAATTTTACAATGCCAGCATCTATTAGACTTAGAGCAATCTAATTTTTGTAATCTAGTAGGGGTCCAGAATGCTCTATGCAACAAAAAGAACCATGTTTGCCTAATAGATGCTGACATCGTACCTTAAATTCTCCAAGACCAAATACGTGGCCATTGAGATGCATTAATCTGATGCTTAATCTCAATGCTCCAAATATCTCTTAATCCATTTTTAGGCTTCTTATTCAAATAATTAGATATAATTTTATACCACTTTGCGACCTGGTGACCCAGAAAATCTGCCTGGAAACATAAGAATTCTAAGCTGTAATGATCATTTAAAGATTTCCATTCAGGGAACCCCACCTGAATAGCCTGCTTCAATTGCAACCATTTATAACTTTGTTTTTTATTCAGACCATATTTATGTTGCAATTGTGAAAATTCAAGCATCTTACCATTATCAATTACTTCCGTTAATGATCTTATACCTGCTTTAATCCAATCTTTCCAGACAACCTTAAACCCGCCTATTTGTATCTTGGAGTTTACCCAAATAGTCTGTTGTTTCGATTTTAAAATAGAATCAGTAGTTAATTTGTCTACAAACCTTAATGTTTTCCAAGTATCCATTAATACTCTATTGTCCTTACGTATTCTAGGCACTTTTATACCAAGCAAAAGATCAAGCCTAAGTGGAAAGTATAAGTGATCTCTCCACCCTTAACCACTCTGGTAATTATTCCAAAAGCTCTGGGAGGACCCAATACATACCTTGGCGCATGATATAGGCCTGATGATACCTATAAAAATTGGGAAAATTTACCCCACCCTCCTCAATTGGTCTTTGCAAAGACACTAAAGCCACTCTTGCAATTTTACCCAGCCAAATAAATTTAACCAGAATACTATTTAATTTTTTATAGAAAGACCCCTGAAAAAACACAGGTATCATTCCCAATTGATAGCAAATCACAGGCAAAATCATCATTTTAACAGTTTGTACTCTTCCCCACCAGGACAAATGTAAAGGATTCCATTGCTCACACAACTCTGTAACTTTTTGTAATAAAAATTTTTCATTTATTCTCATTGTCTCTTCAAGTGTTTTATTCAGCCAAATACCTAAGTACTTTATTCCATCCTCTTTCCATATAAAAGGGAAAGAATCAAGTATACCTTTTGTACAATGCACATTTAAAGGTAAAATCTCTGATTTAGTCCAATTTATTTTGTATCCTGAGAATTTTCCAAATGTATCTATGACCTTCAGTAGACATGGGATTGTTGTTTCCGGATTCCTCAAATGAAGCAAGATGTCATCAGCATAAGCAGATACTTTATATTCCACTCCAGCACATGGAATACCCTGTATGTCCTTTGCCTGTCGAATAGCTAATAATAAGGGTTCAAGAACTATATCAAAGAGCAAAGGAGATAATGGACAACCTTGTCTAACTCCCCTCTGCAACTTAAAAGCATCCGAAAAATTATTATTTATATATAAGCGAGCAGTTGGGGAGCTGTACAATGCTTGTATCATTTGTATAAATCCGGATCCAATACCAAACCATTCCATAGCTTGATACATGAAACTCCATTCTACACGATCAAAAGCCTTCTCAGCATCTAGTGAAACCGAAAAAGCCGGATCATTAATTTGTTTTGTTAATAATACATCTGAAATGCCAGTCTAGTATTATTAGAAGAGTGTCTTTGAGCAACAAATCCAGTTTGATTCATTCCTATTATATGCGGAAGAGCTTTAGCCAATCTTAATGCTAAAATCTTAGCTAATAATTTATCATCTACATTTATTAAAGATATAGGCCTGTAGTTTGAAACCAATGTTGGATCTTTATTTGGCTTTGGAAAAACAATAGTTAAAGATTCTGCCATAGTGCCTGATATACAACCTTTATTCAGTTGATCCTGATAGCACAGTTACTTACCGTAACAGGTGTTATCCAGGGACAGCAGGCATATATTCTCACATGTGGGTGACGTCATCTACGGAGCTCCGATGCGGAAGCATTTTCAAGCAAACTTGATTGAAGATTTAAGTTTGCTCTGCTGCTCCACGCATGCGTGCCTTCCTGCTCCACTAGGGGGTGCATCCCCTCGTGGTCTCCAGTTCACTTAACTAGCAAAGAAGCCAACCTCGGGGAGGTGGGCGGGTTGTGAGAATATATGCCTGCTGTCCCTGGATAACACCTGTTACGGTAAGTAACTGTGCTTTATCCCAGGACAAGCAGGCATGATATTCTCACATGTGGGTGACCTCCAAGCTAACTGAAAAAGGGATGGAGGGAAGTTGGCAATTTAAGCAAATAGATTTCGTAAAACCGATTGGCCGAACCGGCCATCGTTCCTGGACAGTGAGTCCAGACAGTAGTGGGAGGTGAAGGTATGAACCGAAGACCACGTGGCAGCCTTGCAGATTTCCTCAATAGGTGTGGACCTAAGGAATGCTACGGAGGCTGCCATCGCTCGGACCTTGCGTCCCGTTACTCGACCATGCAGCGCGAGACCAGCCTGAGCGTAGCAAAAGGAGATGCAATCGGCCAACCAGTTGGACAAGGTGCGTTTGGAAACTGGGTGACCTAACCGGTTTGGGTCGAAGGACAAAAACAGTTGTGGGACTTTCCGGTGTGACTGAGTGCGTTGGAGGTAAAAGGCCAACGCTCTCTTGCAGTCAAGAGTGTGGAGCGCCACTTCTCCGGGGTGAGAGTGGGGCTTGGGAAAAAACACAGGCAAGACAATGGACTGATTGAGATGAAAATCAGACACTACTTTGGGCAAGAACTTTGGATGGGTGCGGAGTACCACCTTGTCGTGATGGAATACCGTGAAGGGTGGGTCCGCTACCAGAGCTTGTAACTCACTAACCCGCCGGGCGGAAGTGAGCGCGAGCAGGAAAATCACCTTCCAAGTGAGGAATTTTGGATGGCATTTGTCTAGGGGCTCAAATGGAGGTTTCATTAGTTGAGCCAGAACCACGTTAAGGTCCCAAACCACCGGGGGAGGTTTGAGAGGAGGGTGGACGTTCAGGAGACCCTTCATGAAGCGAGAGACTAAGGGATGGAGCGAGAGGGCTTTCCCTTCCAGGGGCTGATGAAAGGCCGCAATTGCACTGAGGTGTACTCGAATGGAGTTGGTCTTTAGGCCGGAATGAGATAATTGAAGTAAATAGTCAAGGACCAGAGGGACGGGGATCGACACCGGGTCCTGGCTGTGGGAAGAGCACCAGGTTGAGAATCTGGTCCACTTTTGGGAGTAGCAGGTTCTCATCGAGGTCTTTCTAGAGGCCTCCAATATCTCCTTGACTGATTGAGACACGGGGAGAGCAGTCAGGGGGAGAGAAACCAAGCATTCAAATGAAGAGATTGAAGATTGGGATGTAACAGCGAACCCTGACCCTGTGATAGTAGAGAGGGAAACAGAGGCAGAGGCAGTGGATCTCTGACACTGAGTTGAAGTAGAAGGGAAAACCACGGCTGGCGTGGCCAGCGAGGGGCAATCAGGATCAGGGTGGCTTGTACTGTTTTCAGGTGGACAAGCGTCCGCAGTATCAGAGGAAACGGCAGGAACGCGTACAGGAACCTTCCTTCCCAGTCGAGGAGGAAGGCGTCGGCCTCGAGCCGGTCCGGGGAGTACATCCGGGAGCAGAAGAGAGGCAGCTTGTGGTTGTGGGGGGATGCGAATAGATCTATTTGAGGCGTGCCCCACTTTTCGAACACCTGTCGTAGGATCTGAGAGTGCAGTGACCACTCGTGTGGCTGGAGGAGGCGGCTGAGTCTGTCCGCCAGACAGTTTGTTCTCCTTGTATGTACACCGCTCGAAGGAAAGTGTTGTTGGAGATTGCCCATTTCCAGAGGCGCAGGGATTCCCGGCAAAGGTGCCAAGACCCTGTTCCCCCTTGTTTGTTTACGTAGTACATTGCTACCTGGTTGTCGGTTCGGATGAGAACCACTCGGTCGTGGAGCAGATGTTGGAAAGCTACAGCTGCGAGATAGATGGCCCGAAGCTCTAGCACGTTGATGTGGCAGCGACGGTCTTCTGTTGACCACATCCCTTGAGTGCGTAGGCCGTCTAGATGGGCTCCCCAAGCGTACTCCGACGAGTCCATGGTGAGTATCTTGCTGTGGGGTGGGGTGGGGTGAGGAAGAGCAAACCTTTGGAAAGATTTGAAGAGTCGGCCCACCAGCGGAGCGATCGTTGCAAAGAAGGCGTCACTGTCACGGGGCGGTCGATCGGGTCCCGGTCTTGACGCCATTGAGAGGCCAGGGTCCATTGAGGGATTCTCAGATGGAGTCGGGCGAAGGGTGTGACATGGACGGTAGAGGCCATGTGGCCCAGAAGAGTCATCATCTGCCGAGCTGATACTGAGGTCAGCAGGGAGAACCTTCGACTCAGACTTACTAACGCCTCTAGACGCGGAGGGGGGAGGAAGGAATGGAGGCGGACCGTGTCCAGCGTGGCCCCGATGAACTGTAGGGACTGGGAGGGGCGTAGTTGGGATTTTGGGAAGTTTATCTCGAACCCCAGACTTTGTAGGTAGGTAATAGTCTGTTGGGTTGCTGAGATGACCGCTTCCCTGGACGGGGCTTTGATCAGCCAGTCGTCCAGGTTGGGGAATACCTGGAGGCCCTGGGAGCGTAAGGTTGCTGCGACTACCACGAGGCACTTGGTGAAGACCCGAGGTGACGATGCTAGGCCGAAGGGGAGGACACGGTATTGTAGGTGCCAGTCCCCTACCTGAAAACGCAAGAACTTGCGGTGAGCGGGGTGCACTGGGACATGTGTGTACGCCTCTTTCAGATCGAGGGAGCAGAGCCAGTCGCCCTCGTCGATCAGGGAGTAGAGGGTCGGTAGGGAAAGCATCCGAAATTTTTCCCGTACCAGAAATTTGTTGAGGCGTCTCAAGTCTAGTATTGGGCGTAGGTCTCCCGTTTTTTTCGGTACCAGGAAGTAACGGGAGTAGAAGCCCTTTCCCCGTTGGTCGGGGGGAACCTCCTCCACTGCTCTCAGGCGAAGCAGGTCTCGAGCTTCGGAGAGGAGTAGGGGTAGCTGCGTCCGGTTGGAGGTTGAGGTGTTTGAGGTAGGATGTGAAGGTGAAAGTGTACCTTTGCACCCTAGAGGCCATCATTGCATTTTGATATAGTCTCCTGCCGAACTTGTCCAGGGTTCGGCCTTCTCGGCCTGGGGGGACCGCAGCTGAGACCCGGGATGGGTGAGCCTTTTTCAAGGAGGATTCTACTAGCAGCGACTGGTGGGAGAGCTGTGGTTGTTCGAATCCCGGGTAGGGTACTGTGCGGTACTTAGCCTCCATTTTGGAGGGTACGGCTGTGACCATGTAGGGGGTCTCCAGGTTCCTGAAGAAGGCCTGTTGGAGTACCGGGTTAGGTGGTAAGCGAAGGGACTCTCTGGGTAGTGATGGCATATCCAGCTCCGCTAGGTACTCCTTAGAGTATCTGGAGTCGGACTGGAGGTCTAAGTCCAAAGCGTGGCCCATGTCCTGGACAAAGCGGGTGAAGGATGGGCGGGATGTTCCCGGGGCCCCGTGCGGGGTCGGTGAACGAGACCTCCGTCGGGTGGAGAAGGATGGGGAGGCTTCCCTCGAGTATCGAGGTTCCTGCTCCGATCCACGCTCCGAGGCCGGGGAAGCACTGTGAGAGTGTTCCGGGGTCGTCGATCTTCGGCGTCTCGAGGAGCCCCTCGGAGACGATGCCGGGGTTCGGGGTACCGATCGATGTCGAATCGGTGACCTCGACCCGGACTCCCTCGGAGAATACCTGCAACCTCGGGTTGGGGTTCCGGTCCGAGGGGGAGTTCGGAGGATGCGCGGGTTGGAGAGTGATAACTCAGCCACCCTTAGTGGTCCCGTACAAGGTGTAGGAGAACAGCCTCATAGAGTTGGTGAACCTCGGGCCTTCTTGGAGGTACGGCGGTACGAGGTTTCTGTCGTTTTAGCACGACGTTTTGCCCCGCGGCGGTCTGCGGAGGGAGAGCGTCTCGGGCGCCTCGGCGAGGAGTCCGAGGAGGATGGGATACGGCGAGGCTTGCGCACTTTTCCCCGAGGTTGCTCGATGCGAGGCTCAGGCTGGTCTAGCACCTGCGGGGTCGAGGTCGAGGCCGATTGTAACTGGGCCATTGCAGCGGACAGCTCCGACGAGATCATCGCTCGGAGTAGGTCCTGGAAGACGGGCACGGACAACATCGAAGGCATGTCCACTGCCTCGGTGCACTCCACCGGGGGCGACCTCGTATCAGAGTATTCCCGTGTGGTGGAGGCACGGCCCGAAGGCTTGGAGGGCTTAGCCGGGGCTGTAAGCATGGGGCTTCCGCCATGCGTCGACGGTGTCCCCGAGGCTGGCTTCTTCGATGTTACGGAGCCTGAAGAAGGAAGAGGGGACTTACCCGGGGCCAAGGCTTTCTGCTGTCCTGAGGGCTTCGGATTCGGGTCTCAGGGCGATGCCGAGGTATTCGGGGCCGAGGTCAAGGCCGGGGCCGAGGCCGGGGCCGACCTCGAGGCCGAGGTAGAGGGTTGGTCCGGGGCGAAAAGGTCCACCATGCGGGCTTTTCTTCGACGGAGGGCCCGGTTCTGGAAAGTAGCGCACTGGGGGCAGGAGTCGGTTGGATGAGCCGCCCCCAGGCAGAGGATGCACCGGCGATGCGGGTCTGTGATGGAAAGAAGCCGCTCACACCGGGTGCACTTTTTAAAGCCGGTCAAAGGCCGGGACATAGAATCGAAAGTAGCCGCGGCTCGAGTAGCCACGCGGCCGCGGGGACCCGGAAGCCTCCGGGTCGTCAAAAACGAAGCAGGAATCAAGTTGAAAAGTAAAGAATTCGCGCACAGCGACTTAATCGAGAAAAAACAAGAAAAAAATCACGGTGCTAGAAGGCAGTTGGGGCAGAGCCTGAAAAACACGACTTCTAGGCTCAGCGGAAAATTTTGAACTGGAGACCACGAGGGGATGCACCTCCTAGTGGAGCAGGAAGGCACGCATGCGTGGAGCAGCAGAGCAAACTTAAATCTTCAATCAAGTTTGCTTGAAAATGCTTCCGCATCGGGGCTCCGTAGATGACATCACCCACATGTGAGAATATCATGCCTGCTTGTCCTGGGATAAATAATTTTAATAAATACGGTAATAGGGAAATTTGAAATTCTTTATAAAACTCTACTGTAAATCCATCTCCACCTGGAGCGGTCCCAACTCTAAGGGATTTCAATGCCATTTGTAACTCTTTTAATGATATAGGTTTATCTAAACTTCTTTTTATATGATCAGGAACCTTAGGACCTTCAACTAAACTCAAAAAATCCATCCCATCTTTCTCTTTATTTAAATAAGACTCCGAAGAATACAATGACTTATAATATTTTAAAAATTGTTTTAATATATTTCCAATTTGAGAATGAGAATTTCCTAACTCATCTTTAATTATGCTTATTTTCTCCTTCCTTTTCTTTTAAATAATTTGCCAATAATCTTCCAGCCTTATTTGCACTACCATAATATACCACCTGTTGAGCAAAAATATCTTTCCTTACTAACCCAGAGGAAATTTCATTATATTCACATTTTTTTTAACAATATTTGAAATTGTCTCCTGTTCCCATTTATTAACCAATTTTAATTCCAAATTCTTAATTTCTTTTTCCAAATTCACATATTGTTTTCTTAACAGTTTATTTTTATATGCAGAATATGATATAATTTGTCCTCTCATAGTTGCTTTGAAAGCATCCCATAAAATTCCAATCGAAATTTCCTCTAAATCATTAAGTCTAAAATATTCATTTATTTTATTTTGAAATTCTGTGCAAAATTTAGAATCAGCAAGCAATGTATTATCAAACCTCCATACAGGTTTGGAATTATCTGGATCTACTAAGTTAACTTCTATCCATATACCACCATGATCAGATATTACTATTGGTTCTATGTCAGCTTTTATAACTTGCTGTACCATCTGATCTGAAACAAAAATATAATCAATTCTTGAGAACGATTGATGAACATGTGAACAAAATGTAAATTCCCGATCATTAAAATGAAGAATACGCCATATATCTTTTAAATTACATACTTGTACCAAATTATCTAATCCCATTGATTTCATTATTCTACTAGGCTTTTTATCCATTATTGGATCTATAACAGCATTGAAATCCCCAGCCACCACTAAATTAGTAGTAGCCAGTGGTAAAACTAATTGTTGTAGAGATTTAAAGAATTCACTTTGATTCGAATTAGGTGCATATATATTTAGTAACGCCATTGTATTACTGCCCATGCTCATGTCAACAAGTAACCACCTTCCTTGAGGATCTGCCTTAACCATATTAAATGTTGCTGGACATTTTTTATTAATCAATATTGCAACTCCTGCCTTCTTTTTTACCGCTGGTGCAAATAAACATTGTTTTATCCACTTATCTGTCAGATTCATAGACTCTGTTCCAGACAAATATGTCTCTTGCAAGAAACATATATCTATATTTTGTTGTTTAATATATTCCAATACCTTTTTCCTTTTTATAGGGTGATTAAGGCCATTTACATTCAAAGAAAAAATTTTAAAACCCATTTTACAAATAAAATATAAAATACATATATAATCCACTCAAACATAAAATATACATTTTTTCTTTTTCCTTAAACCAATATGAGTCTCCCCCCTCCCCTCTTTCCCCATCCCCCCCTATTCCCATCCCCCACCCTCCCCTCCCCTAACACAAATGCAAACTTCGAAACGCACATATTACTGAGCAAAAAATAAACTCCCCACAGGCAATAACATACTCATTTTTCTTTCTCTAATTTTTCAAACAACCAACACTAAATTCTCCTGCAGTCAATCCATTCTTCAATACCTTACATACCCATATTTACTATAATTCTTTATTATATACTTCCCCCCTCATTCAAATTTCCAAACATTCTTCCATCCTATACCTCTAATATATTTATAAAAGGATATACCCAATATTTCGGAAACCATTTCTTACAATATATACCCTCCCAAGATTAATATTATTATTTTATTTTATTTTTATTTTTTTGTCTAACCTAAGTTTCTCACAACTTCAATGGAACATACATCACTCCATCCTATAATATTTTTTTTTTTTTTTTTAACCTTACATCAAAAGAAGGATCAAACATTTCAACCAAACAGACCTCATATTTTTTAAAACTCTCATTAATTTTCATTGCATCTTCAATCTATTACAGTCTATTCTCCATTCTGCACAACTGTAACACTTGTACATCTTCATCCTGCTGTTTCAGTCTCTTATTCCATCTTCTTGCAGATTGCTATTTCATCTTTCTCCAATAAAGTATTTTTGCAACATCATCCTTATATCTCAGTCAATTTCAGATGCAAATTGTAAATCTAAATAATGCTCAAGTCATTTCCATCAGTCCATCTTCACATCTTCTTCTCTTTACATCAATAGTCTTTTGTATTTTTCATCTTATTATATTCTAAGTTCCCACATTTCTCCAATGCAGCATTTATGTGTCCTCATATTATTATCTCAGTCACGCTCAAATGCAAATTATAAATTCACATTAAGAAACCATCCAAATCTTATAATTGTTCCTCATATTTTCTTCACTTCCTATATGCTCCATCCCTCTTCTTACCTTGTCAAAATCTTCTTTTCTTCTTTTCTTATTGTCTCTTTAAAATTTTTCATTTCTATTCTTTAAATCTTGTTTGAAATGTTGATCCCCCTTAAACCTAACTGCAACAATTTTCTAGAAAATATTTTTCTCCTTTTCTATTTTTTTTTCCACTTTTTTCATATTTATAAAATATCTTTCAATTTTCACTCAAAAATATAAACCAAAAATAATCTAAGTATATTATTTATTACATTTTCTAAATACTTTCATGAAACCATAGGCAAATTATATTGATCTAGAAATTCCTGTAATTTGCCTGCTTCTTCAAAATTATAAGTTTTATTCTCAGAAGTTACCCTCATAATAGCAGGGTATATCAATCCATATCTTGCTCCCATTGCTCTCAGTTTAGGTCTTAAATCCAAAAGCTGTTTTCTTTTGTAGGCTGTAGCTTTTGCAAAGTCAGGTACTATAAAGATCTTAGAATCCTGGCATTTAAGATCCTTGTTTGTTTTAGCCAGCTTTATAATCTCTACCACCTGCTGATGTCTTAGCAGCTTAAAGATTAGTGGACGGGGACCCTTCTGACTATTTGATCTTTTCATCGGTATCCGATGTGCTCTTTCTATCTCCAAAGGAAAAGAACTTTTAAATGGCAAGATCTTTGGGATAAAATTAGTCACAAATTGAATAGGATCATTCTGCTCAATCCCCTCAGGTATCCCAATCAGACGCAAATTATTCCTTCTTTCACGATTTGATAAGTCTTCAAAATCCTTTTTCAACGCCTCTATTTCTCTGTGATCTTTTTTACACACCAGCATCTCTGCCTCAGATTTCTCAGCATGCTTTTCTAACTGCTCAATTTTGAAGTCAACTGCCTGCATTCTATTTGTCAGACTCTCTATTTCCTCCTTCACAACTTTTATATTTTTAGCATTATCACTTACTATTTCTTTAATTTTCTGAAGTTCATTCATCAAATCACTGTTTTCAATTTCTTCCTGAGGCAACGGGACCGCTGTCGGGGATACCGAATCCATTTTTGTTCTTTTTTTACTTCCTGCTCCTGAATTCACCGGATTACTTTTACTAGTTTTACTCGAAGCCATTTCTTACTTCAATTCTCTTTTTTCCTTCACTTTTCTTTAATTTTAACTGCCAAAATTTTAATAAAATTTGCCTGTCACAACAGAGCTAATCCTCTACCCAGCCATCTTCGTGTGCTGCAAAGTTCTAGAATCAACTTTTATTATTCAAAATAAGATCCAGGACAAAATTTGCTCCAGTTTTGTCTGCTGCTGGGGACCCGCATCCCTGGAAGAAGGGGATCCCGATGCCAACAGAGACTCCATTGTAGGTGGATTTGGCAAATTTTTATTGGCTAGATAAGCTTGAAACAGCATATTAATAAATTCTGGGGAAAACCTTGACCCTGAAGGGCGGCTGCCTCCTCTGAATCCTTCTTGGAGCTTCTGTGGGCTTTAGGTGCGGAATCGCAGCTGTGTTTTGTTGCTGATGCACTTGCATTGCTCCACTGGCCCAATTTTGGATATTTTGCATGGCTCACAGGTGGACTGAGTGTTAGAACTCTCAGAAGGGGCAGAGGGCTAAAGCCAACCCCCCACACACACACTCACACGCTGTGCGGCATGTGGAACACTGAGGCTTGCCTGACAGCCATCTGCTGCAAACGGGGCATGAATCCGAGGTATCCTGCCCTGAGGAGTCCATCTGACCTGTTTTTTTTGCAAAAATTAAGTGTTTAGAAGCAGATAAAGGCTTTTATTTAAAAGATGGCCGCCGTGGGAGCAATTTTGATAATAAAACAGTCCAGGAAATTCAAATCAATCACCAAAACACAGTGATTATAGGATTTTTGGGGTGGGGGACCTAGGGCTAACTTCCAAAACACTTCAAATCTGGAGAACCCCCCAAATCGATCTCACTTGCCATGCTGTGTACCGGGAGCTGCAAGATGGAAGCTGACATAGGGAGATCATTTGCTTTAACAAGCCTTGGTACCTGGAATGCTTCTCGGCCCAACGCCTCCACAGCACCCAGAAACGCCACGCATGCGAACAGGTGGAGGAACACACAGTTGGCCCCGATCCTGGATACACTTCCATGGAACCATGAACCCGGGGTAAGCAACATTCCCAAGGGAACGGTCCTTAAGCCCCAATCTGTGAATGCAGGCTATTCAGGTGGATGTACTGCAAAGCAGCCAACCCCCTGGAAACAGACTTTGCCAGTAAAGTCTACGATATCCTACAGCCAGAGCCTCTGCAGCACAAAATCACTAATCTGCGAAAATACTGAAAGTTAAAGAAAAAATTAAACACGAGCAGAAACGGCTAGCTTCTACTGTCTCACTTATAGGAAGACAACTGGAAGTCAAAGGGCAGTCCTGAAGTAAGAAGGGAGGATTAAAAAAATATGTAAATAAAGCTTCCTACAAGAGATCTCTTGAGATAGGATTGACTATCCCACTTGTTCAGGAACAGAGTGGGATTGTACAAGAAATGTATTTAAGTTATGAAGGCTATTTTAGTCAAATAGCTGGAACCTGATCCACCAACACTCTCCCATTGGCAATCAGGCATGATCAATTTATTAATTTTGGAATGCTTTGCTTTGGAGGACTGGGACTCTAGATGGGGACATCTTCTCACTACCATTTGGGAACCACTTTGGAATACACTATCTCATACAGCCTGTAGCAGAATTCTAAATTTTTTATTTGGATTGTTGTTTGAGTTTACTCCTGTACTTGGCAATTCAGAGTACGGGGGAGGGGAAATACTGTTGTACTATACTGACTGGTGGTTTCTTTTTGTAGAAAATGTTCTTTGTCTTGATTTCATACTATGTTGGTCCTGGTTACTCTGCATCTGAATAAAGATATTAAAAAATTTAAAACCCAAGAAATTTATTTAGGTAAGCTTATGGAGCAGTTTGAAGTTATTTTAAAAACTTAGCTTAACAGAAATAACATGCTTTGACCCAAGCAGTAAAGATTAGGATTTTCTAGGAAGCTGGTTGGCGATTCCCTTCTGAAGGGTATTGAGACATCCATCAGCAGACCAGACATGATATCTTGAGAGGTGTGCTGTCTGCTTGATGCCAAAATTCAAGACGTTAAGAACAGCTTGTCGAAACTATCAAGCCTAATGACTATTATCCAATGTTACTCATTCATGTTGCCATTAATGATACTGCTAAGTATCCCTCTGAATGTATCAAAAGTGAATTCATGGCTCTGGGAGAGAAGATGAAGTAGTCAGGTGCGCAGGTGGTGTTCTCATCTATCCTTCCTGTCAAGGGTAAAGGCCAGGACAGAGAAGCTTGCATCCTGGAGATGAATGTGTGGCTGCGTGGATGGTGTCATTGAAAGCATTTGGGCTTCCTGGACCATAGCAAGGAGGGGGGGGGGGGCTGCGGCAGTTGTGGTCGGGGGGGGGGGGGGGCACAACTATTTTTTACTTTTTATGGGGACAGATATTGTGCGTGGTTAACACTATGCACAACATCTGTGCCCATTAAAAAGAAAATAAAAGGTTTCCTGTCCTGAACAGTTGAGGCAGAAGGCTGCTCCGGGGCTTCCCCTGCCTTTCAGCTATTCAGGCTTCCCCTGCTGGCTCTGTGTATGTGTGAAAGTTGCTTTTTCAGTGACTGTTGGGGTGGGATTACAGCTAACTTCCATGAAACTAATGTGTGTGGAAAGTCTGTTGTACATCGGTTGCCATTATAAAATTGTTCAAAAAAATCGGCCAACAATTTTTAGTGCATATAGCCCTGGAACTGGTTGAGTGGAAGGTGACAGAGGGTAGTGTTCAATGAAGATCACTCTGAGGAAAGGGATGTTACCAGTGGTATGCCTCAAGGTTCAGTTCTTAGGCCTATTTATTTTAAAATATTTTTGTAAGTGATATTGCTAAAGGGCTGACTAGTAAGATTTGTTTCTTTGCGGATGACACCAAAATCTGCCATACAGTAGACACTCTTAATGGTAGAAAACATGAGGAAGGACCTAGTGAAGCTTGAGGATTGATCTGAAATTTGGCAGCTAAGAAATGCAAGGGTTTGGGCTGTAGAAACCAGAGGAAATGGTATAGTTTAGTGGGACTTGGCTGTGATAGTATGCGATGATCTTAAGGTGACCAAATAGGTTAAAAAGGTGACATTGAAAGCTAGAAGGATGCTTGGATGAATAGGGAGAGGAATAGCCAGTAGGAAAAAGGAGGTAAGAACTCTTTCAAATATTATGTACAATTCTGGAGACCACACTTTCAAAAAGATATAAATAGGATGGAGTCAGTCCAGAGGAAGGTAACTAAAATTGATGATGGTGTTCGTCATAAGGTGTACGGGGGACAGACTTAAAAATCTCATTATGTATACTTTAGAAGAAAGGCAGGAGAGGGGATATGATAGAAATGTTTAAATACCTTTGTGGCATAAACACACATAAGGTGAGTCTCTTTCAATTGAAAGGAAATTCCAGAGTGAGAGGGCATAAAATGAGGTTAAGAGGTAACAAGCTCAGGAGTAATCTAAGGAAATACTTTTTTACAGAAAGGGTGGTAGATGCACGGAATAGTCTCTTAAGAGAGGTGGTGGAGACAAAGACTGTGTCTGAATTCAAGAAAGAGTGGCACAGGCATGTGGGATCTCTTAACCCTTTCAGGACCATAAGGATCGTAGGCCAATTTTTGTGGTTTTGACGACATTTTTATGGTAAAAAGGGCTTGCAGATGCCAAAAAATTGATTTTTTTTGTGAAATATCATTTTTTTTTTTTTTTTTAAATCAAACTTCTGGCTTATGGACAGTGTGGCAAGTGAATCTTCTCGTCAATCTGGCAACGACGCTAATGAATGAATGTCGGAACCAGTTTGTTTACATAAAGGCAGTATCGTATGGAATCCGTACATATCAAATTTAGAACTGTAGACTATCCCAATCAAAATTTATAGGATTTTAAAGTTATGGGACAAATATGTCCCTTGGTCCTGAAAGGGTTAAGGAGAGGAGGAGATAGTAGATGCTGCGGATGGGCAGACTGAATGGGCCATTTGGCCTTTATCCACCATCATGTTTCTATGTGTGAACTAATTGTGATTCACTGAGAATGTTAATTCACACAATATAAATGTTGTAAATAAATAAATACACATGCATTCCTATAGGTGTTTTAGAGAAGACTGTATGCCAGCAGATGCTTTTCTAAAATACCATCAGATTTGAGCATGTCCTGACTTGCACATCTCAAAATCCAATCTCTATTTCAATGTAAAATGGGAATCAAAGTCTATGGATATCGCCCTTTGATATTTTCTGCTAAAAGCTGGACAGGGTTTGAAGTCTGGCTTTGCCTGCATCATATTCTCTTGGTGTCTGAGCAAAAGCCAGAATGAATTAACAAAACAGGTGGAGGGGCATAATCGAAAGGGACGTCTAAGTCCGTTTACGTCCATCTCGCAAATCGTCCAAAGTTAAAAAGAGCTTAAGACACATTTTCAAAGATATGTCCAACTTTTTTTTCGTTTCGAAAACCGTCTAATTATACGTCCTGCCAATCTGATCGTCCAAGCCACTAAATCGTCCATCTTTATACCACATTTTCGTCCAACTTTACGTCCAAGTCCAAAACGCCTAGAACAAGCCCTGCTGGACGTGAGAGGGGTCTGCAAAGTGATGGACTGCACACCAAGACATGCCACCTAAATAGTGGTGTACCTAACAGGGCACTGCTGTGAACTTCACAAAAAGGGTGCCATGGCTTCTCCTCCCTACAGCTCCCTTTATAGGTTACAGTGAGCCTCCCAAACCACCTCCAGAATCCCCTAGACCCACTTATCTACCACCCCAATAGCCCATATGGCTGCAGGAGCCACTTATATGCCAGTACAAAAGGGTTTTGGGGGTGTATAGGGGAGTGCACATGTTTCAATATCAATGCAGTGATTACAGGGGCTTATGGGCAAGGGTCATTCTCTCTATGGGTCCCTAACCCACCCCAAGACGGTTTAAGATGCCTCTGTGCAGCACGACTAGGCTTTCCTATGCCAGGCGGCCAGGTGATGATGGTCTTGAGGCTGAATTTTAAAGTTATGATTTAAATTTTTATGGGGGTGGGGGGGTTGGTGATCACTGGGGTAGTGTGGGGGGATCTGTTTTATGTGTTTGCAGTTCTTATTTGGTGACTTTAGGTGAGTTTTTGTGACTTAGACCATGTTTTACATGGTCTAAGTCACAACATCCAAGTTCCATCTAGGCTCTTGTAAAACTTTCGGTTATACATGCTGTACGACTAAGTCTAAGCCGGCCCACGTCCCGCCCAACTCCCACCCTCGACACACTTCCCGAAATGCCCCATTTAGCTTTGGTCGTTCAGCCTCTTCCAGAGGCTGTTATAGGGGAAAGCACCCTCCAGGGATTTAAGAAAAGGTTAGATAAGTTCCTACTAAACCAGAACGTGCGCAGGTAAGGCTAGACTGGTCTTTGACCTAAGGGCCGCTGCGTGAGCAGACTTCTAGACACAATGAACCACTGGTCAGACCCAGCAGCGGTAATTCTTATGATCTTAAAAAGAAAACACAAGTCAGAAAGACATTTATACCTGTAGCAAACAACAAAATGAGCATATGCAGCTACTATCCAGTTGTGATGGCCAGCTACTATCAGTACCTTGCGGGGATCCACTGGGAGCCCTGAAAAAAAGTAGGAAAAGAGACATAATATGCTAAATATAGCAATTACATATTTCCTATTCTCAGCACAAGCTGGAAAAAGTAGTATTGAACAGAAAACTTTTGTCTACAAATTAACTTGTTATTTTCAAAAGATTTTGGCGACATCAATCTCTCTCTCCGCATTACAAATGTGACCCATCTTCAGAGAAGGAAAATAGTGTGATCAAGTAGCTGGCATAATACAGAAACACATTATACCAAGCTACTTACTTTTAGCAGATGTTCTCCATGGACAGCACGATATAAAACCTTTTAACTGAGTGATATCATCTAATGACATTCACATGATTAATGCTCTTAAGCTTAGAAACTTTCTATAAATTTTTAACAGGCACAAATTTGCATGTGTCTAACTAAATGACCTATGTCATTGCATGGGACCTCCTCATTGAATGAAATAGACGAGTTTAGGAGAGAAAACCTTGTGCAAAGACTTATATTCTGCTATCCATTAAGAACAAATGCTACAGGTGAATAACTGTTTGCCCAAGGATAACAGTTCCTTACAACTGGGATTCCCAAGCAACCAGGCTGGCTTCAATAGAAGAAAAAGGTGGAATATATGAAAGGCAGCGCTAACAGACAGACATCTTAACTTTCTGGTTGCAAAACAGTTTTGTGTGTTTTTCTTAAATTTTTAATAAGGCAATTTAGAAATCAAGAAATGGGCTCCACGGGGATAGAGTTGGATTCTACTCCTCAAAGGGATCTATAGGACAGACTGACCACATCTACTCTAGGTGGGCTCCCGACACAGCTATAACTCTGATACTGTGAGCCTTGAAATGGTACTCTAAGGTAAAGCCTACATTGACATGCGTGAATGAGTTGCATTCTGACAGCCAAATGAAATAAATAGCAACAGCAGCCCCAGGTTTATTGGATCATAAAGCTGAGTGGCCTTGATATGGGCTTTAGCCTGCTTTTAATCCTAAACCAAGGTATTTTTGCAATCCAAAGTGTAACGCATGCTCATCGTTGTGCTCATGTGACATAGTGATGAATTGTTGAAATGATAATCGAGGTAGAAATCTTATGCCACTTTAGGAAAGCATGTGTATAACCGCCCTATTGATGCAAAAATTGGTGTAGGGTGGATTATTGTTGCCTGTAACCCACTAATTCTATGTGCTAAACTGACCATCCCCAACTATAAGACCTTCCAGATGAAGCAGATGAAGTAAAAAGAATTCATTGGCTTGAACTAGCATTGCAAAACCATTCATCTACTGTAACCAATTCATATCTAGGTACTGCAGATGTCATTACCATCTAATGGTCATTCAAAGCCCATGTGAAATGAACTGGTAATTTTGGTCAAGTTGCCAGTGGATAGGTATCCACACTACAAAAAACTACCAGAACAATTCAGCAGACACCAAAATCTTGAAAGACTTGGACACCAAATCATCTTCTCCCTTCTACCAGATACTATTAGTAGGGCTGTGAGAGAAAGCAAAGATACTTACCTGTAACATGTGTTCTCAGAGATCAGCAGATATATATTCTCATATGTGGGTGATGTCATCCACAGAAGCCAGTACAGACACATACCAAGTGAATTAGAAACATAGAAAGATGACGGCAGAAAAGGGCCAAGGCCCATCAAGTCTGCCCACTATAGACCCTCCCCTTAAGATTAGCTAGTGTTTTGCCCTGACCCTCTTAGGGATCCCACATGGGCGTCCCATTTATTCTTAAAATCTGGCACGCTGCTGGCCTCGATCACCTGCACTGGAAGCCCGTTCCACCGATCAATCACTCGCTCCGTGAAGAAATACTTCCTGGTGTCGCCGTGAAATTTTCCGCCCCTGAGTTTGAGCGGGTGCCCTCTTGTGGTTGAGGGGCCTCTAAGAAGGAAGATGTCATCTTCCACTTCTATACATCCGGTGACGTATTTAAACGTCTCAATCATGTCTCCCCTCTCCCTGCGCTCCTCTAGAGTTGTTACTTAAAATTTTAAAGCAGTGCCTGTATCGCGTGCATGCCAGTGCCTTGCCGCCTGACATCGGCTCGCAAGATCTGCAGTTCAGTAACAAAGCTAAGAAGCCAACTAGAGGATATGAGTGGGTTCTGAGAATATATACCTGCTGTCCTTGGAGAATGCCTGCTACAAGTAAGTATTTTTGCTATCTCCGAGGACTCCAAAGTTGCCAGGATCATGACTCTGGAAAAGTAACAAAGATGTATAAAAATGATCCTGACATGCTTGCTATTGTGTTGTAAGGTATGTCTTCTGGCTCGCAAATGTATATGCAGTCTTGGACTTCCTCAGCTTTTGGGAGATGGAAGGTGTTAGTCCACACTTTGGCTGCCTGGAAGATCCAAGAGGCGAAAGGACATGCAAAAAGATGTTAGCGCTTTTTCCAGGTTTGGGGGGCTTATTTGGCCTCTGACACCAAAGGACATGGTTTGATTGTAAATACCTTATCTTAGGATGCTCT